>NW_024100417.1:4609766-5234532 GCF_016545835.1 Crotalus tigris | reverse complement strand
GCCATTTAATCAGATTATCTTGATCAGAATTAGCTGTTTTAAGAGGCCAGCAATGGAAGATTTCTCCTTCGACTTGACAATAGGACTTCTTTTGTGTTTCATATTTTGTTTCTGAATTGAGAACTCAAAGGCACCTGTTTCTTCATTGTTCATTTGTTTTGTTCCAGTTCAGCTGTCAAGTTTGAGACATGTCAAATTCCAGAATAAAGACAACACTCTTGTAAGTTGCAGGATACATTGGAGCAGCTTTCTTCAAATGAGAATCCTCTCAGTGTCCTAGCCGGCTAAGAGAGTACTAACTGGCTGGGAATTCTGTGCCTTGTAGTCTGGCCCATCTGGAGGGCAACAAGTTGGAAAAGGCCTGCCTGGAGCATCTCGTTCATCATAGCTCTTTATAGCAGAGACTCCCAGATGGTGTACCAAATTTCCTTTGTAGTGTTGTGTAACCAGGCAGACAACCAACTCATTGCATAGGCAAACGTGCCACTCAGCCACATGTGGCTCCTGCCTGAACATCTTGTCCTGAGCCCGTGCTCAGGGAGCATGAATGGCCGTAAGCCCCAAGCAGGGACTCAGTTGAAGCAGGAAGGACAAGCAGAGCAGGAAAAGAGCAGGGAAGGAGCTAGTTATTTGATTTACAGCATCTGGATTCCCTGCTTCCGTGGGACAAGGGCGGGAGACCAGTGCTTCCTCTCTCTGCCCCAGATTCCTTGCTCAACCATAGTGAAAGTTGTACTGGCCAAAAGGAAAAAGCACTCCGGAATCTCTGCTCTCTATTCTGCTATACTGTATATTTCACAATACAAAAGAGAGAAGCTGCATCTAGGCCACTGTGGCTCAGGAGAAAGTAGCACCTTAATAGGGAATAGAAGGTGAAGGGGTGAATATCATGGCATATCTATACAATCCCAAAGCCCTGGATTGTTTGAGAGAAGAATCAAAAACCACCTGCAAACAAAGTCAGTTGATTCTGGCTACATTCTGAGAAGTTGAAAAACATCTCAGAAAAAGGCAATGGCAAGGCTGCCAAGAAAACTGCAGGGATGCAGTCATCTGAAGCTCAGCTCCAGGGTCTTTCTACATTTTTCACCTCCTGTACTCCAAACAAGAAAGTTTGCTAAATGTGGCAGCATTGCCAGCTCAGGTCTTATGTGAGAAAATTAATGAGATATTTGTATTGTAATCAGAAAATAGCAGAGCAACTTCCCTCCCCACCCCATGTTAAAATAACTCCAGCTATCTGAAAAATGCCATTCTTCAATGCATAAACAGTCAAAAGAGATTTCATCACGCAACTAAAACCTCTAATGAAGGTAGATTATTTTTCATTTCAATATGAACAGGAACATTGATTTCTTGGCCCATAGCAACAATTATGTAATCGCCATTCCCTGCTGTTATATTGTAAATGCTGCTTTTGCATTTATTTAAGCTTTATTTGAAATGTCACAAAGTATATATTTTCCATTTTGTTGCATGTGTGTATGCACACTTTGCCAACTGGCTCTAATGCTTCACACATCTGATGAAATGGACTGAAACTGACAAATACTAAGGTCGGATTAAGTAGGTTACTCTTATGTACCTTTATGTAATCACACCACTATGACTATGATACTGTATCACCTTTTGAAATATTGAGCCAAGGGGCTAATTCCCTTATCTCTCCACATTATTTGTGGTGGATGTGCAAAAATTTCAGAGATTTACCTTGTCTGCATTCTTTCCAAGTTCATCTTTATTATGGTGTAAGTTTTCAAGTTTCCAAAAAAATCAGGTGTAGACACAGACAAGAATTACAGTAGAATTTTGAATTGTTTATGGTACTATGTTTATAGTGACATAAAAGGATTTTATCCTATTTTTTATTTTGCCAGTGGCTTGGAGAGTAAAGCAACATGATCAGGAAGGAGTATCTCAGGAGTCCCTAAAGTAGTATTTCCTCTAATCCAAAAGATACTTCTATTTCTTACATTTTTTTTTTGTTTCCACCAAGCTTAACACTCTAGATCACCAATGTACCACCTCACCTTCTGTTCCCAAGGGTCACAAGTATGGTTATTTGTAGAAGGCCCAACTCTATTGCATTCTGCCAGACTTTTCTCCCAAATTAGTGCAGAAGATGGTTTCTAGGCATCTCTGTGCCCGTGCGACTGCTATCTCGAACTGAATGATACGCTGAAGTGCACAATTCACTGTCTGCCAGCCCCATCCTATTTCAGTGGCAGAAAGCAGAACTGAAATGACAGTTTCCATTTGTTAAGCACTTATAGCAATTGATTCAACAGCAAAATATATATCCAAGAACTGTGTTGTGTTTTATGAGGCAGGGCAAAAGGGAGATTTTTATTGAGGATTCTGTGACATGTTCTTGTCCAGTTCTTATTTTTGGACACATCTTATGTATCTAGGAAGTCATGTCTTCTGCCCCCTCTTTTTATTTGAGCAGTGCTGGCCATTAAATCTTTCATTATGCAATGGAGGAACCATTTCTTCAACTCCTTTCTCTCCCCAGCAGAGATATTGCATTTGAATGACTAACATTCATACTATGCCAATCAATATTTTTTATTGGACCAAACAGATGTTTTCTGAATAGCAGCCAAAGCTTGCTATCTCTGGCTATTAAGGATGGATGGGTATCTCAGTCACATCTCTTTGCTCTTTGGTTATAAAAAGGCTACTTTGTTTTTCTGCTCTGTCTGAAGATTTCTGCTATTATCTCAAAAAAGGAAATCCATGATCTGTTGTTTTATCATAAGTTCACCTTCAAACCACTTTAGCTTCTGAATTCTTTCTGAATATGTAAATTAAAAGTTGAACTGAACTGGTGGAAATTGATATAGGAACATATTCTACCCACATAGGAGATATGGGCCATTAAAATTCCAATTTAGTTTGCAGGTGAAGTGGGTAGCTTCTACCAACTCCCAATAGAATGAAAGGCAGAATAAGAGCCACAGCACCCAGGAGACTCTTATTCCAGCACAAAAGTAGAAATTCATTACCCATAGCTGGATGAGAAACTTGTTTTTGTGAGAAACCCTCCTCCCTGCTCCCCATTTGATCTGAACTTTGCTATTGTTCTGTTGGAAGATACAACGAAGTGGTGGTGCCAGTGTGGAGCTAGATGGACAAAAGATCTATTTGTGTTGTCCTAGAAAAGGGTTCATGCTTGATGTCAGCATCCCATCTTGTTTGGGCATCTGTGCAAGCTGCTGTTCCAGAATTCAAAAGTGCTTCTATCAGCCCAGAATGTGGGCAACAATAAGCAGTTTGCTCCTTTTTTTTTCTCCCTGTGGAACAGAGAAGATGGGAGCATGCACCCAGCTCTTTTTGGGCTTGGGACAGCAATAGGTTCATTTGGGAGAGAGATGGGCCAAGCTTGCTTAGCATCCTTTATCTAATAGCAGAAGACTGTAGAGCTGGAGTTGTTAGAGGCATGAAGTTCCCTCTTCTGGTCATGCCCCTTCATTACATCCTAGAAATTATTGCGCTGATCACTGGTTCGTTGAGTAGTTTGAGAAGCACAACTTCTAAAGGACACCGGACAGGGTTTTTTTTCCTCACCAGGAAGACAGACTAAGTAGAAATATATACTGTCATTTGGAAATGATGTATGTCATTGTCCTCTATACAATTGAACAGGGTACTATAATTTCACAATGACAGCTTGTCTGGGAATGCCTGCCATATTCTTCCAGTAGGGAAATATATTTTTACATTTATAAATTACCATTTCCTTTAGAAGTTCCAAGTGGCATATGTAGAGGCTTCTCATCATTTTATCACCACAGGAATACTCCTGCAAGGGATTTGAGGCTGATGTATAATCGCTGCTAAAGAATATCCCAATCACATTCCAATACATTAACTACTAACTGATACTGACTTCAGAGTGGCAGCTTTTTCTGGACCACTCTTTTTTTGTTTTTAATTTTTTTGTTTTTAATTATAGTTGTAACTCGGACAGCAGATTGATAATTTGATTTAATCAAGGTAGGAATTTGAAGAAAGGAAATAATACTTCTCATAACTTATTAATGGCACTAAGAACAAGCCAAGATTTATTGACTCTTTCTAAATGTTTCCACTATTTCTTTAGAATCATCCTCTATCTTGATAGTCTCTCTCTCTTTGGTTTGTGGTTGTTGACTGATACAAAGTTAACTTGGCGTAACTTAGTCCAGCTAAGAAACTGGACTGTGAAGCAGAAAGCACTTGCTTTGAATTTATCCAGCACACATTGGTAGCATTCATAAAGATTATTTAACTTGTTTATTGCATCATGGTTTAGGACTAGAGTAGCTGAGGGGGCACCTTTTTTCCAGAGTCTATCCATCCAACCAGGTCAGATAGAATGGGCATGCTGCAGATCCCATCAGCCAAAGAATGTTGGCTGACAAGAACTAGAAGGTGAGTTTTTTCTGCAGTGGCCCCTGCTCTGTGGAACATCCTCCCTTCGGAGATTAGAATGGCCCCAACCCTATTAGCCTTCCGTCAAGCTCTAAAAATCTGGCTATCCTGGGATGCTACATGTTCCAAGGGCCCCACCTCTTGGTTATATTGTTAACAGGCCAGATGTCTTGCTTTTGCGCATACTTCGGATTAAATATAATGTTTTTATTGTTTTAATGCTTTTTAATATTATTGTTTTAAAATGTTTTTTAATTTTTAATTGTAATACATGTTTTGAATTGTGAACTGCCCGGAGTTCTTTAGTAAGATGGGCAGCTATAGAAATTAAACAAACAAACAAACAAGCTAGCTAGCTAGCTAGCTAATTTCTGTTTTTGCAGAAAACATTAAAGCAGTGTGGTTAAGGTACTAGGACCAAGGAGATGCAGGTTCTATTCCCTTCTCAGCCATGGAGCCATTTTCTCTCAGCCCAACCAACTTCCTAAGGTTTTTGTTGTGACGAAAAATAGGAAGATAGAGTGTATATATGCTGTCTTGAGCTTCTGAATGAAAATTGGGTAATCTAATAAACAAACGAGCAAACCATAAATGAACTGAACATACTGGCTTTATGAAACATATGAAACACACACACACAAACACACACACACACACACCAATTAACATTAATCAAGCTCAGCATGTTATATGAATAAATGTGAACCTGTCTAAATACATACACTGTCATCACATATCCTTAAGCTGTACCTTGAAGTTTTAATATGTATTTTGCACATACACGATCCCATACTCAATCCCCAGGATTTTCAAAGAAAATTGGAAAAGATTCCTGCTTGAAAATGTACAAAGCTGTTATCAAAGCTGGCACCCTCCAAAATACTGAGTCTAACAGTGTGACTCAGAATAAAGCATCTTCAAAGAATGGATTATACAGAAGTAATAAATGTGAAGAATCTTGAGTTTGAAGTAATTATACAAATGCTAATTTATCATTCCTTATTCATAATAAATATAAGTTACATTAGATCCTAAGGCATGCTAAGATAGGGAAAAACAAATAATTTCGCTCAGTGCTTTCATTATAAGTACAAAGGGATTTAAACAGTTAACATATCTGGTACCAAATTCAATTGACCATTACATGGCAACAGAACATTAATAGATGTTTATATCCTTTGGCACCCTCTACTGGTTATTTAATTTTGCATGTGTGCAATTATATTATAGCCCTTATTTGAAATATTTTAAGTAAGTATTTAGCTGATTTCCCCCACCCACTCTCCCACTCACGGAACTGGTGCAAGTTTGCCTGGAGAAAAATGGAATTATAGCTCAATGTATTGGAATGGGGAACCAATTATATCAAGGAGGATTGTTTTAAATTACATACTAAGTATGAAAAATTTCCACCCAAGAATTTAAGAAAGTTCAAGAGTCTGAGTTTGACTTCTGAGGTTGCCACAAAGAGAAGTGCATTTGACTTCTTCTTTTTTTAATACAATAATTAATATTTGAAGCTCCCTACCACTGGATGCAATTATTAGTATAAATAGTTTTCAAAAGTGAAGACAGATACCTGGAGAACATATTCTGAGCAGCATTTGCACGTAGTGTATAGGGAAGCACCACACAAGAAGGTAATTCCTAAAATAACTGATCCTTCAGGGAGGCTTATATCTATGAATAACCATGTTCTGGGAACAAGCAATAAGGGAGAGCTGTGGACTTGATTATGCATTTCCCAACTGAATCTGGTTGGCCAAAGATGGAAAGATAGCATGGGTTAGACTAGCAAGGCTTCTCTGATCTTGTGGGGGCTCAGCTGCACAGTGGGTGACTAGAGGGACTGGCCCTGCCTAGGGTCTCTTAAGCTGGATCATTGGGCAGGCAAAAGAAACAGGAACAGAGGTTCCTTTGTGCTGCCTCCTCTCATGCCTGCTTTGTATGTGTTGCAACTGCCAGCTTCCCTACAGCTTGACCCAGGATTATTCATCTGGACAAGCAGGGGGTAGCAGCTCCATTACGTCCTCAAACTCTCCATCTTTGCCTGCATTTCCATCAGCTGGAGAAGGGGACAGACATAAAACAACCAGAGTGCAGCCTTTTCCTCATTATCCCGTGTTACATAAAGTGGGCGTAGGCTGTGTTTTCATATCTGGCTGTTCCTTCTTTGCATATCTTGAAGGAGCTCCAAAAAGCCTGCCCAGAACCAAGCCTCCTTCCTTCCAAGCCTAGCTGTAATAACTGACTGTCCTTCTTCTTTTGGCAGAATGGGGCTGTGCCTGGTGAAACAGGTAAGCGAGATGAGAACGTCAGACGAGGCAACTGGGGCAACCAGATTGAATTTGTTCTCACGAGTGTTGGCTATGCTGTTGGGCTTGGCAATGTGTGGCGCTTCCCTTACCTCTGCTACCGCAATGGAGGAGGTGAGTATGGAGGTCAGAGCACTGTGTTTGTGGAAAGGCTGGTGAGGGCTCACTGTGTTTTGTGGCAGTGCACTACCATAGTCTGGCCTGAAAAATACAAAGTTGCTGGTAGCAGAGAAGCTCTTCATAACTGATTCTTTGTCTGCCTATGCTTCAGCACAATAGGGAAGGGTGGGCTTTTTGCTGCAGCATCTTAACAATTCTGGGACTCAGGTTTGTTCTTGGGGCCTGGCTCAAGATGACCAGAGGTATTTTGAATGTATTAAGTTATGATTTTGAGGACTTGTGAACCAAGCTGGGCTGGGAATTCTTTAATTAACAGCCCAAACACTTCTGGAAGGCCCCAGACTGGGGAAAACCCAACTAACCTACCAATTGCATGTACTGGCATTGTGTTTGTAGGAAAGGACTGCTTAAAACAGCTGGGAATTACTGGCACAAATGGAGGGCTTTATCCCATTTTGAATAAAACTTAAAATGTATCCTTCCCTTAATGGCTTTCAAGTCCTCTGTTTCCTCAATCCGAGAATAAGAAGCTGTCCCCAATTCATACTGATTTTTAAAACTTACCCAGAGTGCTTTCTTATTACTTGAACTTCTACATTGATTCTTTATAACTGCAGATGCCAGGAACTGAATTTGACTTTGGCATACAGAGCATGACTTCTACTCCTGAAATCCTGTAAGGCTGATTGCTTCCTTTTGTTCTGCCTAGGTGCTTTCTTGTTCCCCTATTTCATCATGTTGGTGTTCTGTGGGATCCCCCTGTTTTTCTTGGAACTCTCTTTTGGACAATTCGCTAGTCAGGGCTGCTTGGGCGTCTGGAAGATCAGCCCCATGTTCAAAGGTGAGAGAGAACCAATGATCAGTGGACCGGCCCTCAGATTATGGCCACAATCACATTCTCTATCTGGATCATGTGCCCCCTTTACAGCAGAACCAGTTCTACCATAATAGAGCTGAAATGTGGCGGGGGACACTATTTTCTCCATTGTTTCAGGCAACAAAATGTCTGATTTGAGATTTTCAAGACACACTGGCATATCAAATGAGAAATTTGTATCACGAGATACATTAGTATGTTTTACGAACACTTAAAACTAGAGAATTTTAGTAGTTGGAGATGAAAGTTGCTACTATTTGCCCAACTTCCATGTTAGCTACATCACATTGCTTCCTATTATTTTGCTCTTCGGAGGCAGAATTGAAATCCTAGACACTTTTTTTAGGACCATCACCACTCATGTTGCAGTTTTAGCCTCCCATACACACACCTGGATGTCTCTGCAGGACACAGAAGGGTGAAGATAAAGCAATATGCTTGGTCGTAGCACAATACAGACCCTAATCCCTTTATACTTGCATTGCAAAATTGCACACAAGAATGTAAATGGCAGAAATTATGTTTTGATGTCACAATACACAATTCATCATTTTGACAAAATTTCAACTTGCTGCAGATGTGTTGAAGAAAAGAAAAAAGGAAGGGAGGGGAGGAAAAAAAGAAAAAAGAGAGTAAGAAAGAAAGAAAGAAAGAAAGAAAGAAAGAAAGAAAGAAAGAAAGAAAGAAAGAAAGAAAGAAAGAACAAAACAAAACACAGAACAAAACAATGGCGGATGCCTACCACATCCACTCCTGCCTATCCAAGCCTGATCAGTCAAATACATATTTCTGCTCCCACTGTTGAAAGGGACTGGAGAGAAAAGATATCCCCTCAGCTTCCTTGCAGCAATTCTAGGATTTTTTAAAAGGTTGCTGTATGCCATCCAGTTTTGATCTAACTGGCATGGAGCTGAGGTAATTGGACTGATGACTGAATAACTGTCGGCCATATTCATGAAGACAATTTCTAGAACCATATCTGATTATTGTTAAAAATCTGATTGAAGGCCTAGAAACTAAGCCTGTATTTTCACTTCAGAGAATCTGCTTTTTTTAAGGTAGAAAATCTGAAGTTCACAATAAATCCAAAAGAAAAGGTCAGAATATTTACTTCCTAGCACTAGCTTTCTGCCCGATTTATTCTGCCCAGTTGTAATGTATAAGTTATGGTCCCTTTAATTTAGATATGTTACTATTCATATGTAGTCTTCTGCTTCCCACCTTATGGCTGCATTTTTTCTGTTTTGAATCTGAAAGCAGAAGAACGTAATGGCAGTGTTTGCACTAGATATTTAATGCTAAATCACCACCAGCAAATTCTAATTGTGATATTCACCTCCTTTCATATGCTTCAACTAATCATATAATGGCTTAATGGATAGTTTGATTCACACAACTGGAGAGGACAATGGCTAGGTTCCAGAAAACATGCTGAACCACAAACCACAATATTGTTTTAGCTGTATAAATCTAATCAGTGTGTGTTGGTAGGACCTGTCCTCATGGGCTTTCTTGTTTCTGCTTTAAATTAAACTTGCCCTTCCATATGTAGTGTGCATGTTGCAAACTTATGTCATCTACTTTACAATTCCAACATCAATGTGTTCTTCTTTTACATTTAGCAGCAAACTCCCATCTCAAAATCTTCCTATTTATCCTTATACTTTATTTCCTTCAGGTGTTGGCTATGGTATGATGGTTGTCTCCAGCTACATTGGAATCTATTACAATGTTGTGATCTGTATCGCCTTCTATTATTTCTTCTCATCAATGACACGGGTGCTACCCTGGACATACTGTAATAATTTTTGGAATACAGGAAATTGTACCAGTGTGTTGGATATTACCAACAGCTCAGTGGGTTCATCACTCAACATCACACATATCTTCAATCAGACTCTGAAGCGCACTAGCCCCAGTGAGGAATACTGGAGGTGATAATGGGGGCAGATAATGGGCAGGGAGGGGATAAGGTAAATGGATATGGGGGAAAATGGGAATTGATTTGTAAGGGATTTCCTTCAGTGGGAATAATCTGATCTCATCACTTCTGAGCATCACACTTACTGGGGCTGGTGGAAGTTTGAATTCAAAACAAATAGACAGGGACTGAATTATGGAAGACATTGGGTATGTCACATGGAACGTGTAATCCTAGCTTATTCTGCCTATAAGGTGCAGCCACCATCCCAACCATCGTGTCTGAATGACATCACTTAAGGCAAGTTGCATATTGGAAAGATGTTGCCTTAAATGGAACAGGTAGCAGAAAGATTGGATGTAGGCAGTTCCATATGTTATGTAACATGATTTATAATCAGAGACAGATAAACCATTGCTGGACCAAGGGATGGAAACAGTAGGTAAGAAAATAAAATTGCAGTATTTTTGACTTGAGTTGAAATAAATCCATTTTGCCCCTTGAATTATGAAATCCAACAATATCATGTTAGGGGAGTTATTTATACTCTAATAGACTTAAATGTCACCTGCATTTTAAAATGTTTCTTATTAGAGATGAATGAAAACAAAATTTCTCCATAAATACTTATGAGTCTTATCAAGTTGGTGAAAGTTGGTGTAAGTTCATAGTGCTGAACTATGAAGATCTATATACTAATTTACTTAATTTCTGACCCTAAAATTTGTTCAGAGCAGTTACCTATCCCACCTTTTAGAATTTTTGTCTTGAATTTTTTTTTCTTTATGTGAGTGCCAGTTTTGGGGGGCCTGTGGATGCAAAATGATTTGATGCATTTGGTAGAGAAGGAAGTAAAGTACTTGCAAACTGGAGCTTATACTCCTATAACATTTATTCCAGGCGGTATGTATTGAAGCTATCTAATGACATCGGGAATCTGGGTGAAGTTCGGCTTCCCCTGCTGGGCTGTTTGGGCGTCTCTTGGATTGTCGTCTTTCTCTGCCTCATCAAGAGTGTGAAGTCCTCAGGAAAAGCAAGTAGTGTTCCTCTTCCTTAACTTACCTGTGTCCAAGCACTGCAATAAATCTTGCTTTCAGGTCAGTTTTTGACGCCATCTGCAAACATCCTTGTCCCTCCTCTTTTGTCCAGATACAGACTATTTTTTTTAATAAAGATTTTATTGGGTTTTTTTTTCCATCGAAATATGTTAATTTTTCCAGTCAACAAGTTGTCTGGAGTTTGCTGTGCTAATGCATGTTCAATTCCTAATCCTTCATTCTTTCCTCTAGCCAAGAATAAAATAAGTTCCAAATTTGATAGTAGTCCAGATACAGACTATTTCTTCACTTTCAGTTTTACATTGAGAAAGCACTCTAATGTTCATCCTTGGTCACATAAGAGTGGCTTTATCTTATTCTGCGGGTTTATAATCTAGTCAAAAACTGGATTTTCCTAAATGCTTATTACCGTAAATTCTATATATTTGTTAAACTATAGCGATTGTAATAGAGGGTGCTTAGTTTTAAGAGGAGGGGAGTCAAAGCTTGCTTGGACAGGCTGACGGTTGTCATGCTGCTGAAATAAAAGTTCTGGGAGAAGGAATTTTTGCTGGAACCTGCTTTCTACTTGCAATGTGTCTGAATGGTCTTCAACTTTTCCTTTGTTCCCCCCTCTTTCAGGTGGTATATTTCACAGCAACATTCCCATACCTGGTGCTAACAATCTTATTTGTGCGGGGAATCACTCTTGACGGGGCAGTTAGTGGCATCCTGTACTATCTGACGCCACAGTGGGACAAAATCCTTGATGCAAAGGTATTTAGAGGGGATATCATAATGGATTCATAAGCTGTGCGGTCAGAGCCATAACTGAACCACCTCCCTGTAATTTGAAACTACACGGGCAACTCTTGTTTCCCCAGTGACATTTTTTATCTTTGATAGGTATGGGGCGATGCTGCCTCTCAAATCTTCTATTCTTTGGGCTGTGCCTGGGGGGGACTTATCACCATGGCATCATATAACAAGTTTCACAACAACTGCTACAGGTATGATGTTTGGTAGAAGTGATGTGGAAAGGATGTACAAAGAGATTTTTGGGTGACATACAATAGTTCAGATATCTGGAAAATAATTTACAGGGGAAATAGTGCAGGGATGTCAGGTAATAAACTGCTAGAATCCTTGTCTCTCCCATTGGGGAGGAACCTGATTTTAGACAGTGCATAATTTTTGAGCTTTTTTTTTTGAAACACAAATACTAAAAAAAATATTTTTGTCTTAAAGCATGAGGTGAAGCAGTCCTCAGAATGCAGATTAAATATCTACATTACCTAAGTTCACATAAATGCTTTGTATTAGTTTGGCGATTGAAACAAAAATTGTGTTTTCTTTATTCTTTATAATTAAATCATTTTGCCTCCTTTCATCTATGGATCTCAGAACTGCAGGTGGCTTTCATAAGATTACCTTTAGAAAGAACAGATGGGTTTACATCTCACCCTTTTACCAACAAATGGTGCTCAAGATGGCTACAACAATTAAAATAAACATTTTTCTTGATTTAACTAAAGCAGACATGTCAAACTCGCGACGTCATGTGACGTTGCGTGATGTATCGGCACTGTTTTGCCATTGCCAGCAATGGGATGGGCACAGCTTCCACGTGATGCGTCCAGCCCGTGGGCCAGCAGTTTGACACCCCTGAACTAAAACATAATAAAATGTAAATAAATAAAATATAACAATAAAAATAAACTTCTCCCCTAATTTAGTACCTAAAGCCACTTGCACATCTCAAATGGGAGCGTATTCTCTAGAGACAGATTATTTGGCTTGCTTCAGCTGCAGTTTTCATGAGCTCTCCCAACTTGGTGTACCCACAGAGACAGCATCATCATCAGCATCACCAACTGTGCTACCAGTGTCTACGCAGGTTTTGTCATCTTCTCTATCCTCGGCTTCATGGCTCATCACCTGGGAGTGGATGTTTCCAAGGTGGCCGACCAAGGCCCTGGCTTGGCATTTGTGGCCTATCCTGAGGCATTGACACTCCTCCCCATTTCCCCTCTTTGGTCTGTTCTCTTCTTTTTCATGCTCATCCTGCTGGGGCTGGGTACACAGGTAAATATAGCTATTTGCAGCTTATCCTTTGGGTGAATTCCAGGGCCCAACATGTCTGAAAGCTACAACTCCAGAGAAGGCTAAACTAGCCAATAAACATAAGTGCAAAATAGTGTGCATCTGTTATATGTGTGCATATGTGTTTGTTAAAATACAGATCACCTGTATGTATACGTGTATACTTAAACACATGCCCCAAAATTGATTCATCTAGTTTGAAGGAAAGATGATTTTATGGTGCTTGGAAACCATCAGTGATTACTCTGATACCGCATGACTAGCATTTCAAATTCCCTTATGGCAAACTGAGTCATAATGAGGCTATACTGGAGTAGGCAACCTTGGCTCATTCTGGGAGTTGAAGTCCACAAGTCATAAAAGAGCCAAGGTTGCCTACCCCCCTCCCCCTGCTATACTAATAGGGAAGCCTTCTGTATCCTGGTGCTTTCTAGGTGGAATCAAGCTGAAGCTCCCATTAATATTCAAGTTGTATAATCAATTCTCATGCTGACTTAGAATGATGGGACTACACCAACCTGGGGAAGGTGGCAGATTAAGGCACACCGAACTTAACTATTAGCACTAGATTCTCCCCCCAAATAAAGTATATTTGCCCCAAATGCTGATTTACTTAAGCACTGCTGATCTCCAGCCTGTATATTAATCCAAATTGATGTATAAGTAGTCCTCGACTTACACCCACAATTGAGCCCAAAATTTCTGTTGCTAAGTGAGACAGTTGTTAAATGTGTTTTGCCCCATTTTACAACTTTTCTTGCCCCAGTTGCTAAGTGAATCAGTGCAGTGGTTAAATTAGTAACACGGTTGTTAAGTGAATCTGGCTCCCCCGTTGACTTTGCTTGTGAGAAGGTTGATTCTGGGACACTGCAACCGTCCTAAATATGAACTGGTTGCCAAGCATCCGAATTTTGATCACATGACCATTGGGATGCTGTAACAGTCGGAAGTGTGAAAAATGGTCATAAGTCACTTTTTTCAATACTTTTGTAACTTTAAATGGTTACTCAACAAATGGTTGTAAGTCAAGAACTACCTGTAGTTGGAGAGAAGGAGTGATTTTACTGTTGCTAAATGGAGGAAGATGGAGAGAACAAAACCTCTGTGACATATATAGCTTTTACTTTTTCTTCTTCATTATTTTTTCCTCAGTTCTGTCTCCTGGAAACTCTTGTCACAGCCATTGTGGATGAAGTGGGAAATGAATGGATGTGGCGTCGGAAGACTTTTGTGACTCTAGGTGTGGCTGTGGTGGGCTTTCTACTAGGTATCCCACTCACCACACAGGTATGAGAGAGAGTTAAAGGCAGAAATTGCCCACTCGCATCCTAAGGCTGAAAGGGGCAAGGCTTGCTTAATCCAGTACTTGACTGTTTTCTTTTTCTGTTCTCTTCTAGGCTGGTATTTATTGGTTATCGCTGATGGACAATTATGCAGCAAGTTTCTCACTTGTGGTTATTTCATGCATCATGTGTGTTGCCATTATGTATGTCTATGGTGAGTAGCTTCTGCCAGTTGCATAGAGAGCTCTGTTGAGTTAACTGGGACAATTCAAGAGTATAAGAATGGCTGGAATACTGATGTTTCAACTATGAGCACTTGATCAAAACAGCAGAACTCCCCCCAGGAACACTGAAAAATTAGCTATATTATGTAAGTTCGGAAATAGAAAATGGTGCTTTCCCTGAATAGAGTTTCCTGACTTTGGAGCCTGGAGTAAGAAACAGATAGGAAAAACTTCAATCAGGAAATTTTGTTCAATTCTTTCTTATGAAGAGTCCACAACTCAAATGCAAACAAGACTAATATCCAATCACAACAAGTTGAAGGATATTAAAGTTTACTTGGCTGTTGCCAGTAATTGGTTTCATTGGACACATTCACTCACAGCTCAGAAGATTGCTGATCCAAGATGCAGGTCTGATTACTTGCTCCTCAACTAAAAAGAATTGGTAGTAAAAGAAACAGATTACAGCAGCAGGCTTAGTACAGAAAGATGGTAGCCTTGGGCAAGCTTCAAGGGCATAAGGTTAGTGCTCTAGGGCAGTGTTTCCCAAACTTGACAATTTTAAGGCATGAGGACTTCAACTCCCAGAATTCCACAGCCAGCAACGCTGGCTGTGGAATTCTGGGAGTTGAAGTCCACATGCCTTAAAATTGTCAAGTTTGGGAAACACTGCTCTAGGGGGTCAGGTCATTTTGATTTAATAATAATAATAACAGAGTTGGAAGGGACCTTGGAGGTCTTCTAGTCCAACCCCCTGCTCAGGCAGGAAACCCAATACCATTTCAGACAAATGGTTGTCCAATCTCTTTTAAAAACTTCCAGTGTTGGAGCATTCACAACTTCTGGAGGCAGATTGTTCCACTGATTAATTGTTCTGTCAGGAAATTTATCCTTAGTTCTAGATTGCTTCTTTCTTTGATTAGTTTTCATCCGTTGCTTCTTGTCCTGCTTTCACCTTGGAAAATAGCTTCACTCCCTCTTCCTTGTGGCAACCCCTGAGATATTGGAACATTGCTATCATGTCACCCCTAATCTTCATTAAAATGTCTCCCAACCACCTTGCAATCATTGCTACGATATCGCTGTCACATTTATCACATCATACCAAGGGAACCCATTGTCCTAAGAGGGAGTGCCCCAAAGGATATTTTACCTAGTGTTCCCTGGTCTGGACATTAACCCTTTCAGGCACTCTGCCAGTAGGCAGTGAGAACTTGCCTCAAATTATCATTGCAGAGACTTCTTTTGTGCTTTGCTTTCTCTGTCAGGAGTTGTGATAGGGATAGGGAGCAGAGCAAAGGAGCCATACTGAGGAATGGAGAGAGAGACACAATAAAGAAATAGATAGCCTATTATACCCTATGGACTCTTGCAGTATTCCTGGTGTCTAGTTATAATACCTCCACTCTAATCGACTGATCATTTTCTCACCCAGGGTACCGGAGCTATTTCAAGGACATTGAGATGATGCTGGGTTTTCCACCACCCATATTTTTCCAGATCTGTTGGAGGTTCATCTCTCCAGTTATCATTTTTGTGAGTACAAAGAAGGAGTGGGGGGGGAGAATCACAAAAGAACATAGGAGACAGGATTGGGAGTGAGGGAAAAGGGGACTGGGTGACTAACGACATAATCAGGATGGAATAAAGACTAAGCTGCTAATGCACAAAAACATAGTGATAAGCAAGTGGGGGAGGGGGGAGAAAAGGCCAGAGGTTTTCTACTTGCTATGATAAAAACATCCAGATCTGAGAAATGAAAAGAGCTTTTGAAGGTCCCCAGAATGCAAGACTAGGAATGACGCCATGCAGTATACACTTTGGTTTCAATCAGCCTTTCCCCTCTCCTTCCAGTTTATCCTCATATTCACAGTGATTCAGTATGAACCAATCACATACAACACGTATGTGTACCCGACCTGGGCCATCGCCATTGGTTTCTGTATGGCACTCTCATCGGTCATCTGCATCCCCATCTACGCAGGGTACTATATTTTATGCTCAGAAGGAGACTCACTACTGCAGGTAAGACTGGGACTTGCAGTCAAATGGGCAGAGCTGCTGCTGATTTCTGGACATATGGGTGTACTTGCCTCAGATCCCACTGTAAATCAGGTCTTGAAACCAGCAACTTCTTGTTTGCCTTTTGTATCTCTACAGCGTTTGAAAAATGCTACTCGGCCAAGCCGGGAATGGGGCCCAGCGCTTGTTGAGCACAAGACAGGCCGCTACGCAACAGCATTCAGCTCAACAGAATCCCAGCTGGAGGTGCAGCTGCTGAACCCTGAGAAACCCAAAAGTGATGAAGTTGGCATGATGGCTGCCATCACCATTGGAAGCAATGGCTCAACCCACAGCCAAGACTCAATGATGTGAACCTTAGCCTGGGAGGCAGGGCAGGGAGCACTCCTTGCATCAATCCATTCCCACCTGTCCTGGTTCTCTAAACCCTACTCTGCTCAGATATACTAAAGTACCCCCCACTGGGTGGGGGACCCCTGGCTCCCAGGCTGTGCTGGACTCTGGGGGAGGGGGCTATGAGTTCCCACCCCACCCACCTCATTAGTGTCCCTGTGCCATCTTGTAACCCTTATGTTTACAAGTAATGCTCAGATGGCCCCGATTCACAGCCAGAACCAGAATCAGAGACAGAGATGTGTGCGCTGGCTAACTGGATGGGGATTCCTTGAGAGGTACCAGTAGGAAGGTTGATTGATGTCTTAGAAGCTTAAAAATAACTTTGGGATGGTTTCTGGCAGCTACTTGTGGGTCCAGTGAGTCTAGAATCTGTTGGGGATGATATGGCTCTCACTGCCCTGGATCAGGGCTATTTGCCTGGCCCCACAAGGAAACTAATGGGAGTGCTGGGAGTCAGTAGTGGTTTCAAATATGAGCTGATATTCTAGGCAAAGTTCAGTCTAGAATTAAGCAACCTTCAGCTAGACTACTGCCTTTATGAGCACTCTTGCACACATGCATGGAAAACTGCACACTACCAATCAGTATCTATACCTTCCCAGCTTTCCCACTTGTCTAGTATTTTATGAAAAGTGGGATAACTTTTTCAGAACTGTAGATATAAAGTCCCCATGATGGTTTCAAGAGCTTAAGAAAATTCCAGAAATCTCTCATAATTGGTAGGGAGGATCTAGCCTTATTTGTCTAACTGTCCAGAATTATTTTCTCTTAGACACACGTGCGCGCGCGCACACACACACACACATTCACATCCTTGCACATAGTTAATAGAGACACTATGTGACTGATTCAAATCTAGGAAAATCTCAACTTGTGGGAAGCTCACGTAAAGTGCTGCCACACTGTGTAGAGGTTGTGGAGCAAAGTATTCAACTGAATTATGCAGGAGCTTGTACTTGAATTCTGAGGAATGGACCTTCTGAAGCCATTGTTTATCCTCTTCCCCTTCAGAGGAGCAAATGAATTTGAATAGGGTCCCTCTACTTGCAAGGGACCCTTGGGACCTAGCCCTGCCCCAGTCTCTGGGAAAGGAGCAAAGCCAACCATGGTGCTAAGAGTAGATGATGTGCCAAGACCAGCCCTTGCAACTTGAGGGAAAGCATGGTCTTCCGTGAAAGCTATTCCTGGTTAGCCCTGGACCCTGGGTCGCCACTTCCCAGTGGGGATGGGAGCTTCTAATCTCGTGCTGCAATCATGAAGAAATTGGCCAGAAGCACCAGTATCTCCTGGCAGCACGATGTCTTCATAACAAGCCAGGTCTTCACACTGGAAGGGTAACTAAATGTTGCATCTTCCTGTCTCATTGCCCCATATTTCCATTTCAGCATTGCTGCCTGCGCTTTATCCTTAGCAAGGCCTTGGAGGAGGAGACAAATGGTCCTGACAGCCACTCCCTTGCCCTTTATCCTGTGGCAGCAATGCTACCAAGACACCAATGCCCATTCTTTTGTAGGGACACCATTGCCAAACGTCTTGTAGGGGGCATCCCTCAGCTCCCAGGAATGCACAATTGCTACAATGCCAACAGCAAGGGCACGTCTGGTCCCTACCCACAGCCAGTGACATGGGCAAAATGGCCAGTGTTTACGTGCCAAATGTCTGCATCGTGCACAGATGATGGAAAGGACAGATGGTTTTGTGTCATGATGGCATTTTTACTTTAAGCCTCCAGCATCCAATCCTTTCCCTCCTGTGTACTGAAAATGCACTATTTAATGCATGGTTCCATGTCTGTCCCTCCCTCTCCTGTAGAGTGTGGCAACCGCCACTGCCACCTCTCATTGTTCATAGCAATAACTGTATGAGTATCCCATACTATGACTCTCCCAGTTGTAGATTGTTAAAGTCTCATAGATTTTAATGAAATTTATATTCCTGAACTCAGGATGTACAGTTCTTTCTGTGGGATCGGAAGGGCGATTTGAGGAGCCATACCTTTACTTTAATGTTATAATGGAATTATTGTACTGAGTAATGGAGATGAGCAGCAGGAGGAGAAAGGATCCCAAGGGCACTGCTGCACTCCCAGGACACTTATCTGTACAGAAGAAGGGTATTTAGCATGGCCTTGTTACTTCCTTTGGAATCCATGGATTTGAACATAAGAATGAGCAAAGACAATAGTAACCAACATTAACCCATTTCAGGCCTAGGGAACAGCAGCATATGGTTTCAATGGGCACTGTTGCCACAGAGCAAGTGGTGAGATGTCAAGAGGAAAAGGAAGTTCTTTTTTTTCTTAGCTCGGTCCTTTACATTGCAACAATCTAACACGGAAACAAAAGCGAGACGAAGGACAAGGTTCTGTAGGAGGCACAGGATGAAAAGCAGGTTCCCACACTGCTGCTGCTGTTGCTGCTGTTGCTGCTGCTACTGCTGCTGCCCTATAAACTGAAGCAGCTGGAAGTTCCAGTGTTGTAGGCAGCTTAGTGTCACTGTCCTTCCTTTCCTGGTTGGAATCCTTCCTCTTTTGAGGCATCCATCCCAAAGGGGTTTTTGTTGAATGGCTCCTTCTGGATGACGGCTGATAGCAGAGTAGAGAAATCTGATCCCTGGAATCTGGTGAAGGAATCTCATTAGAAGCAGGTTTGATCTGTCCAAATCCTGGCTCTTTCACTAAGCCTCTTGGATGGCTGTGAAATAAAGAGAAGGAGTTGTGTGATACAAAAGGTTTTATTTAACATCTTTCCGTCAAAAGTAACAAAATTGGCAGAAATTCAAGTCATTGAAGAAGAGCTTATGGATCTCCAAACTCCACTGAAGTGGATTGAACAAATTCCAAAAATGTTACTTCAGAATTCTGGAGACAGAGTGATAATAAATCAAGGCCGAATTAAGTTTCTCACTTTTTACTATAAGGCTTTTGCTCTTGTCACCTCTTCCTAGTATTGTAGCTTGCAAGCATTTTCATACTACCTGAGTTGAGACAAATGGGTGCTATTCCCAAACTGGTTTGACATTGGGGAAGGAGGCCTAGGAGATGACTTGGGCAGGCTCAATTGTAAATCCCGCTCCATGGCACGTTTCTCTTCCTGCAGTTCTGCGGACAGAGGATTATGTCAAAATGGAGAAACAACAAGCCCAAGAACAAAAGCATTAGGGGAATAGCATTTAGAAATAATCTATGCCAATTGGCTATGCTAGAAAAGCCCTCTTTTCCAATCCTCAGTCTAATTCTAAATAAAGGCACGAGATGAGAGTTTGGCATACCAGCCAGGGTAGGTTCATGCATTGTGTCTTGCAGTTCAGTAGCATTCTGATGCACCTCCTCTAGTTGGCTCTGTAAATCAAAGAAAATTTTTGAAAAGAGGCTGAAATGTCAGTGTCGTGCTCCTTTGTAATTCTGCAGAGGAATACTTGTCTTTCCCAGAAGAGTTTAAGCACTGAGCACAGAGGTGTTTCACATCTTGATGCTCTTATCACTACAGAAATCTATCTTAGATGAGCAATGCACACTCCCGTCCCTTCAGTCAAAGAGATTAAGTTTTCTTTGCCCTGGAAAATAGCCTGTGTTAGCCTCCTGCATTCTCAGGTCATTGTGGCAATATTACCCAGAATACCCGTGCAGAGAGCACAGAGCAAAGTATTCAAAGCATCCAAAGCAATGGCATTTATACACCAAAAATGTCATTGACCTCTCCTACTCTGCATATCAGCCCTCATGCATCACCACGTTCTGATCAGAAAAGATGAGAGGAATGGCAGCTAATTAATTAATTACAAAGCTGAGATAAAAGTCAAACATATCTTCATTACATAATACTCCCTCCTTGAAAAACCTAAGTGCAGTTCTTCATAGGACAAGCTCACAAATTGGAGGTGATCATTGGACCACTTTGATATTCTAAATTAAGATCAAGTTGAGAGTGAAGAATGCTGTGCAAAGTAGCTTCATAGATCCATGACCAATATCTGTAGTGGACTTTTAGAAGTGCAAGAGTCTAGAAGCTCTTCTAGGCAAGCCAAGAGATAGTCCTTACCTGTAAATGTGTAATGTATCTTTCCAGAACATGGCATTCATCCTCTACCAAAGTCCTAGATAAAAATGAGACTCCAATAAAGATTGACAGAATGTGAGATTTGGGCAAAAGTAAACTGCCAACTGCAGATATTGAGTGTGAGACTTCCACAGGTTCCTCCAATTTTTTGTTCTTTCTCATTATAGAAGCTAGCAGTTCACAACTGAATTAGAAGACAGACATCAGCTACCTTTTTACATAGGAATTCAGTGTACTGCAGATGATGTGAAATCCAATTTAGGGAGGTGCCTAACCAAAGCACTTAGTAAGAAAATTCACAAGCACTCCTAACCTTAATAAATCTTATCTGTTCCCATTAGCATTTTGGTTCAAAATTTCCCAAACTCCTGAGCAATGAACTACTTTGTGCTGGATTCCTTGCAACTAGGATCCCTTTTGTTCCTATATCCACTTCCTAGAACTTGTAGTACTATATACTGTTTAGTGGGATGTCAGATTCTTGATCCTTTTTTCTTGAAAATCAAATTTTTGCATTCCATAATGCAATGGGACAGGTTGCACACTCTGCCTCTTCCAAAGAGGAAAGAAATGTAAGTTCAGATACATTCAGGCCAAGATTTCAAGGCAGAAGCTAACACAATGCCATGAACAGCAAGTACGGAAGGGCTGTTTCACTAAGATTTCCCAGTTTAAAAGTTCTTATTGCATTGGTGCTCAGAAACTATTCTGCAGTAACTGATCCAATCACACAAGAAAATATATAACACACATTTGCAGGCAGAGGAAATTAGAATGAGACACATGCAGATCTCCCTGTTCTCCTTGTTTTCATGAGAGTGATGCAGGTTATTATAAAGAGAGCAGAGGAAGAAATTCTGAATACAAATAGTTGGGCTCATTGGCATGTATTTTTATGCTCTGCTGCCCCAAGCACTCCTATTTCTGATGAGCCAGTCCATTATTTACCATATTTACCATTGGCAATTTTGTTTATCTCCCTAACAAGTCCTCTTACACTCCTTGCTTCTGATAACTGTTCCTAGAAGAAAAATATAAAGCAGAAAGGAAGTATGCAAACTTGCCTAAGTCTAGAGGCTATCTTGCCAATCTGAGTTATATTCAGTTTATCAGAATATGGTTCCAAATCATTTGCGCTCCTACAGGGCAATGACCTAAGAAAACAGAAATGGGATTAATACAAATGCCAGATAACTTAAGAAAGACTAGCTTTTCCTTCAGCCAAGCAAAATTCCAAGTCCACAATCAGGCATTTTGACACTAAGCAAATCAGATCCGGAATGGGAAGCAGAATCTGGATGGAGTTGTTAGTAACTTTCATTGCATATCTATAAATGTCCTAAACACCCTCTCCTCCATGGAGATTACAGAGCAGTGACTGGCCAGCCTAACAAAGCATGCATTTCAGTTACAGCAGTAGATGAACAAGAAGGCCATTCATGAGCAGTTTTTGCACAAATATCCAAACTCAAGAAAAACTACAGTTATCAGCAGGTCAAAATATTGGGCCTAGGCAAACATCCCTTACATGTTGATGCATACTTAGGTACAATTAATTAAATCTTAATTATATTTATCAAAAATAAGTCTAATGGAACACTTATTTGTCTTTCTCTCCCTCCTTCTTTCCTCTCCCATATCATATAAAAATAACTAGAAAGAAAATGAAAAAAAAATACAATGTACAAAATGATATATCTATCCCCTCCAAAGAATCTAAAAAGGACAAAAAAACAGATGTATATAAGAATCAATATATCACAATAGATATGTAATGTACAAGACAGCTGAATAAAGTTTACTTTTGGGTCTTACCTGATGAGATTGTTGCTCCCAGATGATGGCCGATTACTTCCAGCATTTGTCTTGAAAGCAAAATTGATCACGTGTGCGTTGTATTTAGCAATGGCACAATCGTGGTCCCTGCAACAAGAAGCAAGCATGAGACAAGGACCTAACCTCAATCTTCTAATTAACAAGAGTCATGACTGGCCACCCATCTCTTACATTCAAGGACTGCAGCCATAAACTTGTTGGAATATGGATTGAAAATCATCTAGATGAACATCCTTAGATTAAAGAAAATGCAAGTTTGATCAAAAGGCCTTTCATTCCCCCTATCCACTGTATGAAAGGAACCATGGCTTAAACCCACTTAATCATGTGAACAGCAATAGTACTTAGACTTATATACTGCTCCATAGTGCTTTACAGCCCTCTCTAAGCAGTTTACAGATTCAGCATATTGCCCGAAACAATCTGGGTCCTCATTTTACCGACTTCAGAAAGATGGAAAGCTGAGTCAACCTTAAGCTGATCTGGAACGAACTCCTGGCCGTGAGCAGAGTCAGCCTGCAATACCACATTCTAACCACTGTGGTTAGAATAAAGATAATGTGAGAGGAACTCTTCTAACCGAACTATATAAGGCTGGGTCCGAGAGACAGCAAGGTTTAAATAGTGAAGAAAACCCTGAAGGGGTAATGAAACAAACTGTTTCCAGTGTGTAACTGAAATATTGGGAAGAAAAATATTTTCTTTGCTGGCCAGTCCATTATAATTATCCTCAATGCCTTTTCTGTTATTTATATAGGAACAATGTAGGAGGCAAATATCTGGCCAAGAGTCCCTTGCTAATGTTGATCCCGGTTCTTATTCAGATGAATCCCTCTTTTGAATTTGGAGAGGGAGGGGACATAATCCGGGCCTCAGTATAAAGGATCATGGATCATGCACACTAGAGAAACAAACGTAAGAGCTGAATGTCATTCCTGATGGAGCTGTGCTGTTGTGAGATGTCTGCATAAATGGGAGGTGGACATAGAAGTGAGATAAGTTTTATGATCAGGAAATGTCTACTACAGAGATCCCCAACCTTTTGGGCACCAGGGACCAGTTACATGGAGAGAGGTTTTTCTGAGGACTGGAAGGGGCATGGTTTTGTGTGCTGCCTGCATCCCGCGGATGGAGCTTTGCTTATTTGTGCGGCCCAGTTGTTGGCAGGCCATGGCCCGGTACAGGTCCATGGACTGGGGGTTGGGGACCCCTGGTCTAGTAGAACAAAGGAGAAAAAGGTTCTCGATTCTTCCCCGTCCTCACCACAAAAGAAGTGGGAAATAACACCTATCTTGCCCACAAAGTTTGACAGTATGATTTCTGGGGAATTTGGATCACAAGGAATTTGGAAGTTTTATACAGCCTAGTCCACAACTTCTTGAGTTAGAGATTTACAGATTCTTTCTTTCCACAAAGACTGCAGACCTTAATTTGTAGTCTTGCTTGTTCCTTGCAATGTTTTAAAACTTGTGAACAAGTTAGACCTTCACTGTGGAGCATTTCATTTTCTTCAGTACCTGCCCTCCTGCAATGCCTTTTGCTGCAAGCCAATCACAAGTAATCGAATCTCCTCTCTTACTAGTTCTTTTAAGTGGGCAGGAGCAGCCAGCAAGATACAGTTATCAGGCCTTTGCTCAGAATGGTCCAGTTGCAATTCCTGATAGAATTCCAAGAGAGTCTTTACCTGTAAAGAGAGAGGAAGTTTGACTGTGTACATTGGACATATCCCAAAATGTTTAGAATTGCATGATACAAATCCCAGAAAAGTCACTTGTAATCTTTCCATGCCTGTCCATCATTTGCCCAAATAATGAGAAATGGTTACACACCTGAAGACTACAATTGTAGCATTCCTGTTACATTCCAGATGCTTCTTTGTTCAAAGATTCATAAGCAAAATTAAGCAAGATAATAACATCATCCAGAAACTCTCTCTTTTGTTTGAAAGACATAATGTAGCCTGGATAATCTTCACAATTGAATGCAAATATACGTGTCCCAGGATAATGTTGCAAGATCAAATCTGGGTTGGGGTTCAGATTCAATCTTGAATAATCATCAATACAATGGTACAAAACTACATGTTAGGTAGGCTGCAGGATTGGTAAAAATTGTTGTGGAGGTTCTTGAAATTTCTGATGCATTTCTGAAATGTCAAGACCAATCATTTATGTGATATCCTATCCTTTCTTCACAACCTCAAAGTAGTTCTCTCTCTTCCTATATTTCCCCACAACAATCCAATGAGGTTAGGTGGACTGAAATGCAATGAGTGATTGGTTCAAAGTCACCTAGGAATGTTTGTGGCTGATGATGGATTTGACCCCTGGGACCAGCCCAATGTCCTAATTACCAAACAAAACTGACTCAAAGTTTTCCATGCTTGCCTTAGCATGCTGTTATTTTTGTCCCCTCTTCTCTAAACTTGTACATCCAGCTGCATTTGGCCACAGCTCACAGTGGTTGTCATTTGTCTCAAAATAATAACTGTTGCTCATCCTATCTTAGGAGATATCACAACGGGGAAGACTGCAATAGGTATTTTATCTTGCTTGTCCTTCATGTTTATTTCTCTTTGTGTGAGCTACCTTCTATAATCATTGCTTCCTTATCTCATTTGCAGTACTCGTGTCTTTTTACCTTTCTCTTCCAAAGCCTCCCTCATATGCCCCCATACTTCCTTTACATGTAAGAATTTCCAAACGCAGGCATAGAAACTATTCATTTTCTATGAATCTTCTGAAATTCAAAAAAGAAAAACATCCTGTTCATACAGCAGATATCTATGGATTGAAAACATATGCTGAGAAAAAAAAATCCTTTCAGGCAGCAGCAGCCCGTGAAGAAAGTAATTTAATTTAAAAGAAAATGTTTTAAAAAGCAGGGCACCTTGCAAGCAAAAACTAAAGACAGAAGTGACAGAACAAAAGCAGATGTAACTACAAGACTGAGCATACTTCATGAATGATAAAAATGCATGCAATGTTATGTTATGATTAATAACACTCTCCATTAAATTCATCTGTGTCATAAAACTCAAGATTGGATTGCTTAACAGCCTGCTGTTTCCTTGCCTTGTTTGGGTTCTCATTCTATTTTAGTAATGTTTTAATTTGCCTAAGGACTGGGCATAGGCTGTGAAATGATTGAACAGCTCTCTCTAACCTCCATCCATCTACGTGTGTTGGAAGTGTAACTCTCAAAATTCCCAGCCAGTCTGCAAGTGTAGTGCCAACTCATTTGGAGGACAGAAAGTTGAGGGAACCAACCCTGAAAAGCATTTTAGAATCAAGGAAGGAGCTATTATGCCACAACCCTTTAACAAAAGATGGGCAAAGTTATTCTACAAGATAATTGTCAATAACACTACTCCACTCTCATATTAAAATACCTACTCACCACACTCAGATTAGCACAGAATACAGGTATTCCTTGACTTACAATACTTCATTTAGTGACTGCTCAAAGTTACAATGGCATTAAAACGACTTGTGACTGTTTTTCATACTTACAACCACTGCAGCATCCCCATGGTCATGGGATCAAAATTCAGATGCTTGGCAAATGGTTCATATTTATGACGGTTGCAGTGTCCCCGGCTTATGTGATCAGCTTTTGCGACTTCTGACAAGCAAAGTCAATGGGAAAGCCGGATTCATTTAACAACTGTATTACTAACTTAACACCTTCACTTAACAACTGTGGCAAGAAAAGTTATAAAACGGAGCAAATTCACTTAACAATTGTCTTGCTTAGCCACAAAAAATTTGGGCTCAATTGTGGCCGTAAATTGAGGACTACCTGTATGGTCACCCAATGCAAGAGGAGACTGCATTGCTATCATTTTTGTACCACTGATACTTCATAAAAGCTACAAAGCTGAATTCATGTCCCTTCACAGCCATTGCCTTTCCCTGTGAGGAAAGGAAGGAATGTATTGAACTCTGCAAACAAAATATCCTCGGCTACAAAGGACGTAATGCAAGGCATTTTTGGAGGACAAATTCCAGCACTCCCTTCCTGACCCTACATATCAACAAAAATGCTTTGCTGAACAACTTCCCAGCTGTCCTGACTGGGGACAGAGGGCGTTTGGACAAGAGGAGAACAGTGAAATTATGTATCCCTTGTGCCACACCACAGCTTGAAATTAAAAGGAAGTAGAAAGGTAGGTAAGAAGCCTCAAAGGTTTACTATTACAATAGACATCCTGATGCTTTGAAGTCATGGACGGATGGACCCAAGGAAGATATGAATGGAAAAGCATACCAGTTGATCTTGGTAAGCAGAGAATTAGGTGCCTTTGAATCAGCTCTGACTTCTGACAGCTATTTGGACAAACCAGTCTCTGGGGACAATCCACAGCACTTCCAGAAACATGTCAGTAATATCTTGATTCTGTCCATCCACCCCATGTTATTTCTTCTACTTTCGTTAATCTTACATGAAATGCATAGTACATTTCAACCAATCCATGCAGAGAGAAGTAAATCCATTAGCATGAGAAAAGATTTGGGGATATTTATTGTTCTTTTCCCCAGGCTGAATAAAGAAAGGGTGTGAATGACTGGAGCAGAACAAAGGCCTTGAAATAGCAGGGATTAGAGACTCTAGCCAAGTGTTAGAAGCCAGCTGAGATGAGTCAAAAGGGAAACTTGCAGATGAGAGAGAAGGCAATACATCAATTCACTCTTACAATTTGATCTTCTCAAAGCAGATGTATTTCCATTACAGGATCTAAATTAGACTTTGAAAGTAGTTGGGACACCCAGATTGAACTGGCCAAAAAAGCAAAAACAACAGCAACATTTGAACAATAAAATAACGAATACATGCATGCTATTGCTTGAGACCAAAATTTGATCACTGGAGAGAGAAATAATTGAAGTCATAATCCCCGTATTTGGGCTACATCTAATGGAGATATAGTCTACAGTTCTCAGATTATAACTGTGAACTTTTCCCAAAATGACTGTCATGCATAATGTATGTATTTCAAAAACAGTGAAAAGAGAGATGCTTTCTCCAGAACTCAACACAATCTAACTTTGTACAGACTGCTGAAATGAAGTGTAGTGAACCACAAGCATAAAATATAATACTGGCAAAACGTTATAGATACTTTAGCCAAACTCATCATCAATGTTAATCAATTCACGCTGCTAAATAGCATCCAGCTCTCAGCTAGAGATGGCTCAGATTGAAGAGATCTTTGTTCCATGTGGCATACAGTAAATGATAAATGAAATGTCTACTCTCCTCATTTTATTATTTTTCAATTTTTAATTTTTATTTATTTGTATTCTGCCTCTCTTACAAAAAACTCAGGGTGGTGAACAACAGACCTTCCTCCTACTATTTTCTCCACAACAACCATGTGAGGTGATTGGGAGTGGGAATGACTAGTCTAAAGTCATCCAGACTGCTTTCATGCCTAAGGCAGCATTAGAACTCATGATCTGCTGCCTTCTAGCCTGAGGTCTTAATTACTAGACCAACTGGCTGGTGTGGTCCTACATGTGTACCTTTAGCACCTTTCCCCAACCTAGTCTTCCAAAAGTATTAGGATTACAGCTCCCATGTTAAAAAGGAATTTTTGCAATCACATTAAAGCCGCTCCATACCAATGAAACTTTTGCTCAATTAAATTCTTTGCCAAAAACTCAAGGGATTCTAATGGGGTGGTAGATGTGGTAGCCCCCCTTGACACCATCCACAACCATTCAAAATGATGAGATGAGTTTTGTACCTCTGTACATATTATTTCAATAGGAAAATGCATAAACCACACTTTTAGGTCACACAGTTGGCCTGAAGTTCCTCTTTCAAACCTCAGCATGAAGCTCCAAGCTGTGGTCCACAAGATCAGTTCCCAAGATAGTCTTCACTTCCAGTCTCTCGCTGGGTGCTAACTGCTCCTCTATCATCCTCCAGAGCGATGGCACTGACTTCAAGGGCTCCGAGGGGAAACTGGATGAGGGGAACATGGGAGCACAGTCCAATTCCAAGATAACACTAGAAATTCCCAGGTCTAATGCATTAGAGGAGAGAAGGAGATATATAGATTAAGTAGCAAATGACAGGTGCCCAATGCAAGGACACCTAGCAAGTTATCCCCATTTCTTCTTGAGCAGCATTAAGACTAACACCATTTAAGTGTTGTTATTAAATATTATTAGGTTTAACGTTGCATTATATGCTTTATTAATAATTAAAATCTGCCTATATCCCAGGTTTTTTGAGAAGGACTCAGCAGGTTGATAAAATTGCCAAATCCAATCTAATGGTGTGGACCAACCATAATAATAATCATGACTGTGTATTAATCATTCACAACAAAGTAAGGCCATAGTCCCCAAATCCATTAGGTAATAGATCAAACTCATAACCACACATATATTTAAGACCCACTAATCCAACACTTTGGGTAAACTACCTACGTTAGGTTGTTTTCTTTGGATAACAACAAAGGCATCCATTACTTAATCACAAGAACTTTTAATTTAACTGTTTTACTTTCATTGGGTAAAAAAAAAAAAGGATTGTTTGCGGTAACGAAGGAAAAAGTTTAGGAAGACTTCACTAATCCCTGCAGCAAAACAACCCAAGTTACCTGTTCTTTTTTTTATATATAAAAAATTTTATTAATTTTTTTTTCATCAACATATGTTAATTTTTCCAATCAACAAGTTGTCTGGAGTTTGCTATGCTAATACATGTTCAATTCCTAATCCTTCATTCTCTTCTCTAACCAAGAATAAAATAAATTCCAAATTTGATAGTAGTCTGTATCTTCTTTATCTTTCAACCTCATAGTTAATCTGCCCATCTCTGCACATTCCAATATTTTCCTGATTATTTCTTCCTCTGATGGCAACCGAGTTACCTGTTCTCCATTGCCCCTCCCCCTTTACATTTGTAGCAGCTCATCCTGGTATCCTTGGCCTGGCCAAACTAACCCCGCAGGCTCCCCTACGGTCGGCCCAGCTTCGACCGTGCCACCAGCTTAATCCCTCGTCCCTCTCACTTTTGCCCCAGACTGACTAACGCCCCCTGCACGCAGCTCCGCGGGGAGGGGAGGAGAACTTCGCCTTCCACTTTCCCCCCAACTCTTCACCTTCCCGCGTGAGCTCTCGGGAGCATCAACTCCTTGTCTCTATGGCAACCCCCCTGTGCGTTCCTCGGAAACCTCGCCTCTTAAAGGAGCCGCGTCCGGAAAGCTGAAACAGCCTCAAGACCAACGTGCAGACAAAACACCCTCGGAAAAGCCTCGGCAAAGGGCGGGATAGATCCGACCCGACCAGTTGCTCCATTCCTTCCTAGAACGCGAGCGGGGCATGGAAGGAAAGGCGGCGCGGGGGCATCCGAGCCGGGAGGCTGGGAGGCAACGCACCTCCTTCGAGGTGCGAAGTTCGAAGGGTTTGGGAAAAGCGCGGGGGCTCGGAGGGCGGGGTGGAGCGCGGGACCAGCCTGGCAGGAGAAGCAGGCAGGCAGGGGGCAGGCAGGGGGCAATGCATCTGCCCCTCCCAGCTGCGAGGTTCCGCCCTCCCTTTTGGGGAAGGGGTGCTCGGGTTTCACTCCGGGGCGGGCGGCGGCACAAAGGGCAAAGGAGCGCAGGGCCGGCCAGGTTGATTGTCAGCCGCGGGCTAGATTCTTTGCCTGGAGAAAGCGGACTCGGGGTTGTCTCCACCCGCTTCTCTGCCGTTTCTCTGCTCTGCCCAGCCGCCTCTGGCGTTTCGCGATGCCCTTTCCTTCGGATCGGCTGAGCCTGGCATTGCTCCTGGCTGTGGTGACTCGGCCCGGGCTGGCGGCGCCGGTCAGCACTTGCGATGCCAACGGGAGCCTGTACTTCGTAGGTGAATGGTATTCCCTGGATAGCGACCACTGCATCCAGTGTGAGTGCACGGCGGAAGGACCAGCTTGTGCCCGCACTGACTGCGCCGCTCTGCCGCCGGCCTGCATTCACGTCAGCCACTATCCGAGCGACTGCTGCCCGCGCTGCGAACGCATCGGCTGTGAGCACCGAGGACAGGTTTATGAACTGGGACAGCATTTTCAGGTGAGGCAAGCAAACGAAGGCGGGGGGGGGGGGCAGAGATGAAAAACTGACAGGCAACATCAAGGCCGGGGATGGGTGGGTGGCCGCCTCCCTGAATGTGCGGACCTCTTTAATCAGGGCTAAAAGTGAAAGCTGCCCACAAAATAGTTGAGAAGTACTTCTATCCCTTGAAGGTCCAAGTTGGGACATTAACAATATAGTCTTGATTTGTTCAGTCCGGAGATAAGACTTGGTTTTCGTGAAGCCTAACTGATTAAGAAATGGAAACTGAATTGCCACTTCAAGGATGGTCTTACAGTGTATTAGAAAGTGATGTGGATGACAAGCAGGAGCTTAGAAATGGTATGAAGAGGTTTCTTAAAATCAAAATGTTTTGACAGCACAAAAGTAAAATAAGGACTTTTTTGTCTGCAGTATAATTGTCTATTCGACTATCCTCTATTTCTCAGTCCCTAGACTAATCACTTTTGGTACCTTGTTTCTGGCTATTGTCTCTCACTGCTAAAATTGTTTGCAATGTATTTTAAGCAGTGAGTTGTCAGGCCAAGCAACTTGCTGGCAGGAGGAACTGGGCAACGAGGGAGGGGCAGATATTGTTACTAATAGCTGACTAAGCAGATCTACACTGAGATGTTGCAGGTAGAAGATCAAAGCCTGCTCTACTCCTGGGTTCCCTGCACCTGAGAATCATATCACTCATTCCCACGAAATAAGGGCCAATCCTCATAATTGGACAGTGAGCAGATAAATGTCGTTGCTGTCTAGCTCAAATCTGCTGAGTGTTCTTAGAGACGTTTTGCAGCGAGCAGATGGGGCCTAGCTCACCAAAAATAATCATGTCTCTTCCCATTAATTTTCCTCTCTCACTTCTTAATGAGTAAGGTTGTGCACACTTGAAAATGATTGGAGAGAAATGCTTTGGATCTCCTGAGTAAACACCTCCACCGATTCATTAGAGCAACTACAACATTTTTCATGCTACTGTGCCAACAGAATTGTGTTAAATTCATTAAAGTTAATTCACTTTAAAAAGTGGCATCTTTTTTTTTCAGGCTTGCTGTAACATGAGAGTGCTTCCTCCCATCATTTGTGAGGCATGAACAGCCCTTTTAGAGAGGCCTAAATTTTTGAAGTTTGCCCAGAACTTTTTGGAGATGGGTACAATATTGCATGTTTGATGTTTAGTAAAAGTAACAATGAAGCTGTAACACCTTGCATTTGTATAAAAGTGAAATATTGACAAAATAGCTTTTTTAAAAAATGTGGTTAACTGAAGTTATTACATTTTAGTATTACAAGCAACAAAACAAGCAATTTAGGAAGAAGGATTTTTTTTCTTATCTACAACACCAGAATAAGGCAACATCTTGCCAAATCAGATCTGGAATGCCTTTGGGGATTTTAAAGAAGCCCTGGAAAGCATCTTACATTAAAGGAAACTTTTTTTTTAACTTTTATGATTCTGATCATGTCTTTTGGCAACAAGCCTGTGGTGTCCATGTGACCCACTATAATTATTTCAACAGTTCAATAGAGGTATGAGTTGATATAACCATTTGCTGGTCCAATGGAGAGGGAATTTAATATAGAGAAGAATAAAGTGAGGAGTTTATCTTTAAGTAAATATAGTAGCTGGCAAAAAGGGGACAAGGGGATTGAGAATAGGGTCAAACTGATTGTTACTTATGTTTATTATCATTAGTTTGGTTTCCCTAACACTAGTGGTAGGCTTTGCTACTAGAGATGTAATGAATTGAAAATAACAGTAACATCTTTGTTAAGTATTTAACTGCAGTCCTGCCACAGGATTCCTGGAGGGCATCACCTCCATTGTTGTGGATGTGTTTAGTACACCCGGATCTGAAACTCCATGCCACAATCTTTACATGAACAATCAGAACAGAAACTTGTTAATTTTTTCTTCTACTGTACAAAAATGGTGGCTGGAGGCTAATAGCTCAAGAGATCCTCTTGGAGGCTTGCATTTCTCCTAAAACTGAAACCAATCTGAATGGATGGTGCCATCTTAGTATTGTGAAGTCTATGAAAATGTTGCAAGTGCTACAATACTGCAGAAAAAGGAGGAAATAGTTGCAAAAGGAATCACTTTTGGAGAAGTAATTTCTCTATCAAATAAATATTTTGGGCGTGTCTTTATCCTGCTTGCTTTGATTACACACTTGCCTTTAAAAAAAACTGTTGCCATAATACTATTATGACAGATTTGGGCAGAAATATGAAGTTCTTCGGCTGGGAGAATCCCAGTAGCAACATGGCAGCATCTTATTCTTAATGCTTTTTAGAAAAACTCTTTCTGGAAGAGATTTTAGCAGGACCTGAAAAGGGAAGTGTGAGTAAGCAAGAAAGGAGTTGCTTAAGCATGAGATCAATACTGAAATCAGTTGTTCTGTTTGTATCTAAAAAAGGCAACCTGTGTCAAGTTTTTGTTTAATGGGGACTAATTAATTTACGTCTTGCAAATAGTATATGACTGCAGTGATAGTGAATTGTTCGCATAGCACTAAGAGAGTCCTTGTAGTGAGAGAATGAAGAAAGAAGAGGTAGGTTTGCTCAGAACCCTGCAGGATGACAATGCGACAGTGCAGAAATTACCTTCAAAATAGGCTTTGTGCCAGTCTGTAAGAATATGTATGTTGCAAAGTACTACACAGGATGGGCACAGCTTGGGAATAAAGTCATCCAATGCTGTTGCGCACATGGAGGAGTGGTTGCAAATTGCCATGCCACACTGATCAACCTTTGTTCCCCACAGCCTTCTGAATGTGAGCAGTGTACTTGTGACTTGGATGGAATTGCCCGCTGCCTGGTAGCAGACTGTGCCCCCCCACCCTGTGTCAACCCCATCTACGAGAAAGGCCACTGCTGCCCTATCTGCAAGGAAGGTGAGAAATTAAGAGAAAGGTGTGCCATTCCCAAGTAACCACTAGGCTATGGTGCTTGCTTTCCTCTTTGAGGAGTCCCCTAATGAAAATGTAAAGCAGTGTTTCTTAACCTTGACAATTTTAAGGCATGTGGACTTCAACTCCCAGAATTCCACAGCCAGCAATGCTGGCTGTGGAATTCTAGAGTTGAAGTCCACATGCCTTAAAATTGTCATGGTTGAGAAACACTGATGTAAAGAATGAGTTAGATTTCCGTGGCTAATATAAATACTACAATGTTATACTATTATTTATGTTCCAAAAACTGGGAATACAGGCAGTCCTCACAATTGTTCAGTTATGACAAACCCATCCTCAGACTTATGACCGCTGCACACGTACACATAGTGGTCACAGGAGTGCATTTCGGGTGCTTGACAACTGGCTTGTATTTATGACCGGTTGCAGCATCCTGTAGTTGCATAACTGCAATTTGCGCTTTTTACGTGGCGTTTTTTGGGTGGTTTCTGGCAAAAAAAAGAGTTCATTACATGCAAATGGATTTGCTTAATGGCCATGTGGTTCACTTCATGGCTGCGGTGATTCATTTTGTGAGCATCATAAAAACAGTTGTAAAATTGAGAAAGGTCACATGGTGATCTGCTTATTGATTTTAACCATTAAGTGGTCACTAAGTGAGGACTGTTATTTGCCTTTTCTATGCTACCCCCACATAATACACCCACTTGGTTTCTGATATCTCATGCAAGCCACATTTGGAGGGTCAATGGCCAAGTGAGAGCAGCCTGATGGCCTCTATAGTTTTCTCTTGTCTTCATGGTATATCTTGATAATACATTGAGAAAATACTTTTATTCCCACAGGACCAAACTGCTACATAGATGAGAGCCAGCACAACATTATTCCCGCTGGAGATAGCATCTGGGTCGGTCCCTGTATTCGCTGCCGTTGTCATGATGGACAAGATGCTGGCTATTGGGAAGGAAACCACTTAGCTAAATGTGAGCAGCTGGTGGGATGCCGAGTTTCAGATAGACACCATTCCTAACCCCTTTAAATATTAAGTGGTTCCTTAACCACCTCATCTCTTTAAGGGCTAAGTTACAAATGAACCCCACCAGATGCTGTTCTGCCAACTCCAAACTACAATTATCCATCCTAGATCCTGATCAGAGTCCAGTTCCCTACTCTTCTGCTATCTAGGCCTTCTAGGAAAGACCCTTCAGTTATTGTTCTTCTTCTTCTTGTGCCATATCCGTTATCGGACGTTGGCGATCATGTTGGCGATCCTGTTTTAATCAGCAGCCGCACGAAAAAGTGCTGCTCAGTTTTGTCCAAATGCTGCACTACAATTCCCATCATCCCTTGCCAATGGCTCTCTAGCTAGGGTTGCTGGGTGATATACTTCTGCAATAATTGCAAGACAACAATTTCCCCATCCCTGCTCCCCAATTGCATTGCCAATAGCAATCTCTGCTGTATTTTATATAGGATTTAACTTTTATGCCTATCTTCTCCTCCCAGGATTCCAGTCAATTCCACTCAAAAGACAGCCTCTTTTGTACAGTGTTGTACTGAATAGCTTCATCTGCATGTACTCCTTGACTATATGACAATAAAGAATCCTTACGAAATAGCTTCTCTTTCCTGTACATTTGAGCAACTGTACACATAATTTCCTGGGCCAATTGTTCAGTTTCTGCCCCATAAAATCAAGATAGTGTGAGAAACTAGAATGTATTTTGGAAATGTCTTGAATTTGGCCTTGCTAAGAAGAATAAAGAAAAGGAAACTACAGATGAGAAATGTCCAACCTGGTGTCTTCCACAGACTTCAGCTAGCGACATTGTTAGCCAATATAGTCATAGGCTGAGAATTCTGGGTACTGAAGTCCTGGCATGCCTGAAGAGCACTAGATTAATAAAGGCAATGGTATGAGCTGCCCCAATCAAGTGTCTCCTACAGAATTCCAGACACAAGGGAGTCTCCAAGTTTTGAAACTTTACTGAATACAAAAGTCTGATCATAGTGACCAGTGTTGCATTCACCATAGGCTTGAAAAGGGATCAAAACATTCAAATGTACAAAAGTCACCAACACCCGGGCTATTTGACATGCTGATGCCTGGCTTCCAGCCTGGCCCAGCTGTCACCCCAAAGTGGACAGATGCAGGTGATTCTACTTGCCAGGCACCATAACCAGAATGAAGAAATGCCAGCAGCTTTCCAGCTCCAAGTACTACGTGTAGAACTGCCACAAACATACCATTGGGGGTAGTTTTGATAAAAATAAAAGAATGAGTGGTTAAGGGCAAGATGCCTGGCAGAAACTGTAGGGCTGCTAGAATTGCTTGAGGAGTGGAAGTTGGGATGGTAGTGGATCAAGGGAAAACAGGCTGAACTCTACCTTCACGTTATTCCGTTCTATAACAGTGGCTATAGTTCCGCGTGCTTATGAAAGTGAGAAGCAAGCCCACTTTAGGGTATGTCAAACCATACATCCATCTACCCACCCTACTAAAAGGTACAATCTCACTACCCATCCAATCTGCTCCACTCAAGGAAGAAGAGAAATCACAGCTAAGAAGAAAGTCCTGTTGTACCATGCCAGACAGGCTACACATACATTAACCCAGGAAGCACTCAAGTATTCTAATGAGGATTTGTATAAAATACCCCTGGAGTACTGGAGCCAGAAAAAAAGCAACCAGGATCCAGCAGGGGACAGCACCAAGCCATGAATGGAGGTGGGCAGTGGGGCCAGACCCATTAGAGCTTTTACTGGCGACGGGAGCTCTCCTCAGTGGTAAACCATCTCTACACCTTGGTAGCTGGCAGTCGTCGTAAGATCAGACTGTGCCTGGACGAAAGGCTAACAAAAGGCAGTAGTCTTTCAGTCTGTGAGAAGAAGCAAACAGCTACCATACCCTTGGAATCTTTCAGGGACACAGCCTTGCAAAAAGTTCAGGGAGAGGATGGTCTCTGCCAGAGATAAAGGGAAGGTCAAAGCCCTAAACAAGGCTTCTCTGCTCTCGGCGCCTTCCTCAGCAATCGGGGCTCGGCTCTACCCAAAATTGAAACACTGGACCAAGCATATAACACACATTCATTCTCCAGTCTGAACGGCACTGCGGAGAACCGACTAGTGTTAAGGAGCTGGTCTTCAGCCAAAGGCAAGGACAAGACAAAGGTGTGTCCAGAGAGCCTTTCCCCTTTTCCCATGAAGGAGGCAGACAGGTCGTCCCAGTCAGGACACAGTCCTCTGAACCAGTCAGGGCTGAGATCCATGTTGCTCCTCATGCATGGGACCATGGGCAGGGCCAAGCAGCAGAGTCAACCCCGAGAGGGGCGTGGCGGCGGTCGGCCAATATCCACAGTTACATTGGTGTACATGGGACGGCGAAACATCTCCACGAGGCGGTACTGAAGTGAACCAATGCCATCACGTTTCATGGTCACCTTGGTATTCTGGATTTTGGTGAACCTGCCACAAGAACAAAACAGAACCTCATATTTCACCTATATTTTACAGTTTATTTTGGCACAGGGTAAAACAACAATCCCTCAAATGAATGGAAAAAAGATTAAATAGAACATTACATCATTTGTAGAATTCTGATCAGTGCATTACATAACATTACATAAATTCATGAATAATGCAGTATTCTCTGCAGTTTCCACCATAATGCATTTGTTATTCCACAAGTTCTACACAGGGCTGCCAAAACTAAATTATATCATCTGAACGCACGGGGACAGAGTCACTATCCAAAACTCTCCATGGATCCCACAACGTTCAGAAATAAGTTATACAAGAATCTTCCTCAAATTACATACCCTGATTGGAATTATTGGCAAGAGAACAGTGAAAACTGATTATATTTAAAGATTAAGGTCGACAGGAATTCAATCCTGCTTCACTTATCAAATAAACAAAGAGAAATCTATGTAAATCAATATCAAATATATACCATACTAGTTATCCCACATTGCCTATTCTCTATATCAGCAGTCCCCAATCTTTCTGGCTCCACGGTTCAATGGCAGTGGTGACAATCTAATCTCACAGATGTGTAAATGAAGCTTTGTGTATTTGCCCACCACTTGCACAGATTGGCTTCCAAAGGGCCACAGACTGGTACCGAACTGGGACTGGGGACCCCTGCTCTATATAGTACAGGAGTCCCCAACCTTTTGGGCACCAGGGACCGGTTCCATAGAGAGAGGTTTTTCCGTGGACCGGAGGGGACGTGGTTTTGTGTGCTCCCTGCATCCCGCGGATAGGGCTTTGCTTGTTTGTGCGGACCGGTTGCTGGCAGGCTGCGGCCCAGTACTGGTCCACAGACCAGGGGTTGTGGACCCAATATAGTAAATATAGGGTAGTCAGTTCAAACACATTTATCCTTTCCTGCATCAGTAAACCATAGTTTTAACCTGACCATTGATACATGCACATATATAGGAGTAAGAGGCAAATGAGAGTAGAGTGGGAAAAAGAAGACTGGACAGCATGAAATTCTCCTCAGAGTCATGTTACGGCAGGGAAGTACACTCTAAGACTCAAGGATATAACTTCATACCTCCTTCCAAAGTTTTCAGCAAATTCTATTTTTCAATGTTGATAGAAGGGGGAACTATTAAATATAAGAGGATTAAATATTGGTTTTATTTATTTATTTATTTAATCAAATTTCTTTCCCTTTTCCCACCCACTTCCTTATCTTAGTTTCTTTAATTTTAATTGCAGCCTCAACTTTCTTTTCAAAAGCTATGGTCTTTGTCCTCTTCTCACAAAATAGTCTGTACTCCTCTGCTACAAAAAGAAACATAAAAATGTTTATAGCATATAATTTAGCATTGAAAGGTTAGTCTCCCAAACTTCCACTAGATGGTCTGGAACAGGGGTAGGCAACCTTGGCTCTTTTATGATTTGTGGACTTCAACTCCCAGCATTGCTCAGCTTGGAAACCTCTCCCTTTTCCCCTCAGCATGGCTGGCTCAGGAATTCTGGGAGTTCTCAGGAATTCACGAGTCATAAAAGAGCCAAGGTTGCCTACCCCTTGTCTGGTAGGTTACTTTTGCAACAGAAAATTGATTTGCAGTCTGTGGATTGAGAATATGATGAAAGTTATGAGGATTAGATAGAAAGTTAACACAGATGCATTCTTACCGTTGGGGATTTGGTTCATTGTGTCGATCACGCTCATGCTTGATCATGCGATAGCGCCCAATGCGTGCATCAGGACGTGATACTTTCATGCCATTAAGTGAGATCCTGTGCAAAGAAAAGTATAGGATAGAGGTTAGCAAAACAGTGAGTTTCAAACAAGCCTTTAAAATAATGGGATTTGCCTAAACCTTCTCTATTCTTCTCCACCACATTCCTGGCTTTCATGGATTGATAAAGGACAAAAATGTAATTATAGAAAGTTCAGTACACATAACATTTGTTGCAATTTGCAGAACCATCCTATCCAGCAAAAGAATACTGGACAGTCCAAATATTCTCTGTACATCAATGATCCCCAACCCCTGGTCCACGGCTCTGTGCTGGGCTGCAGCCTGTTTGGAACTGGGCCATGGAAGTGGTGGGCGAGTGCACATGCATGCACGTGTGTGCATGAAGTTGCATGTGTAAAAGTGGTGTGTGCAGGAAACCATCCCCCTCTTCCCCCCCCCCACCCCGTCACCACCGGTTCACTGAGTCAGAAAAGTTGGAGAGCACTGCTGTAAATGCTATGTGGAAAAATGGATTACACAGTTCATGCCATCAACCCACAGAGAACACGTCCTGGATGAGCTTAGCCCAACTGAAGTCTTTCACATACCTGTTAAAGATGTCATCATCTTCTCCACCCCAGCCCCAGTACTCATTAGGGAAGCCATTAATCTTCAGAAACTGTGTCTTGCTTAGGCCAGAGACTCCTCCAAAGTAGCCAGAGTATGGTAACCTGTAGGGGACAAGCAAGAGAGATAAGATCAATCAAACTAGAAACAAGTTCAGAAGCATAGATCTAGATGGTCCAGAGAAAGCCTGTTGTAGATTAAGCCCTGATTTCTAAATCATTTGTGTGATGTCACTTATTGTTCCTACAGTATCATGCTCTCCCTAAATCCTGCCCAATTTCTCACCATATTAATTGGACTGCCCAGATTCTATCTGATAAATCCAGGATCATATTCTTTTTTCTTGCTTATTTTCAATGTTCTGGAAATACTGATAATAAGGCTTACAATATGAAATATTCACAAGACATTCCAGCCTAGGTTTTTACATCACTAGTACATAGATCCATGCCTGAAAACAGAATTTTCAGAAAGGGACAGGTATTATGTATATGCATTTGTGTGTGTGTGTTTGTGTGTATTAAACAAAAACAAATTCAGATTCTGCTTCTTCCTTTATTCTTGAGTCTAAACCAGTGGTTCTCAACCTTTTTAATGCCGCGACCCCCAACCGGTCGTAAGTCGAGGACTACTCAACTGGTCGTAAGTTGAGGACTACTCAACTGGTGCAGCACCGTTTGCAGAATGGGACTTTTGGCAGGCTCAGCAGGGCAGAGACAGCCTGCACAATTCCTATTGGCTTTTGAAAGCCAATAGAATTAGACTTTATTCAAGAGAGTCTATTCTATTGGCTTTCAAAAGCCAATAGAATAAAAGGGAGTAGCACAGCTAAGGAAAAGGGGAAAAAAATGGCAGACTGCATTGTTTGACGACCCCCGTGAAATGGTCGTTTGATCCCAAATGGGGTCCCGACCCACAGGTTGAGAACCACTGGTCTAAACAGTTTGAAGAGCCTCTGTTAACTCAGGAATAACCAGAGTGCATAGAACTACATTTATCTGCAAATTCCAATTAAGAATTTCATCTGAATAAAATCCCAAAGAGCTGGTTTTGAAATTTATTAACAAACAGATGGGACAGGTCAAGTTATGAGTATGTTATACTATACTGTGTCAAGAGCATACTGAAATTCTAATCCAAATAAAACTCTTGAGTCCATTTGGCAAGGAAATTTCCAATCCATTTACTCACCGGAAACCAAACTTATCCATGGCAACAGCAAAGTGCCGAGGCTGGTCATAACAGCGATAAAGATTCCGGTCATCCATGGGCACAAGATCAACATCACTGAATATGAAGCAGTCATAGCTCTCATTATCTCTTAAGGCTTCCAGGAAGCCCACATTCAACAGCTTGGCTCGGTTAAACGTGTCTTCACCAAACTGTTTGGAAACATCATGAATCACAGGGTAATCCCAAGCAACATATACTCTATGATATTTACATTATATTTTTGGATTGAACTTAATTATTTTCTGCATTGCAAAGAAATTTACAATTATTGAATTTCTGTGTATGACTCTAAATCCTCACCACTCATCAGACAACAGCTTTAACCTGGCATTCCATACTTGACTATAAATCAGGGGTGTCAAACTCAAATTTCATTAAGGGCCGCATCAGCATTAAGGTTGCCCTCGAGGGGGCGGATGGTGTGGCCAGGGTGGGTGTGGCCTACTGGGTGGGCATGGATGGAGTGGGTATGGCCTACTGGGTGGGCATGGTTTCGGCAGGCAGCGGGGCGCTCTCCTCACAGTGCCGAGAGGTTGAGCCAGGCGGTGTGAAGCCCACCAACTTTGCACCTTGCTGCCTGCTGAAACTGGACAAGCTGGGGGCTAGGCAGCATTGCACTTCTCATCAGATTCGCGCCACCCAGCTCAGCTCTTGGCACTGTGAGGAGAGCGCCCCGCTGCCTGCTGAAACCAGGCAGGCTGGGAGCTGGGCGGCCTCGCATTTCTTTTTGGATATGTGCTGCCCAGCTCAGACTCTTGGTGCTGTGAGGAGAGTGGCCCGCTGCCTGTTGAAACCCTCCCCCAGAGCCCATCAAGCCAGATATGTGAAGTAGGTGAGGGCCATTTGCTGGCCACTTCCAGGCGATGGTGCATTTCTTCATTCCTCATGAAGGATGACACCTCCCTAGCATGCACCCAGAGGGCGGGGCCAACGCAACAGGGGCTGGTTCCTCACTGTTTCCAGATGGCCTTGTAGAGCTAAGACTGAATGCGTTTCAGCATAGATGGCCACCACAAAATTGTACATTGGCTCCCTCCCAGCTGGCCTGGGCCAGGGCCAAGGCAGCGGGGGCTGTTCCCTCACTGTTTACAGGATGGCTTGGTGGGCCACATGAAACCACTTTGCGGGCCGCATCCGGCCCCCGGGCCTTGTGTTTGATATGTCTGCTATAAATAAAACATCATGACCATCCCTAATCCATAATGTAATACTATTGTTTTCTCTGTATATTGGAAGCTATTACTTCTTCACTGAGAAAATCTTTCTGGTGAAAAGCCCCACTTCCTTGAAGTCACATGTCAGTGAGGGCCAGAGCACAACCACCCACTCTTCTTTTTGACATTCATTTTTGGACTTTCCCTCTCTCTGAGCTCCTCCATAAATTGAGGAAACTGCCAGGGTAAATAGTGTGTGTGTGTGTGTGTGTGTGTGTGTGTGTGTGTAAGTAATGTCTCTCCCTTTCTCCCTCTCCCCCCCTCTCTCTGTGTAAGTAATAATGTGTGTCTGTCTGTCTGTCTGTCTGTCTGTCTGTCTGTCTGTGTGTGAGAGAGAGAAATATTAAGTCAAGGCTATCAACCTTACTAGACAGACCAGACAGATAAACTAATTCCATTTATCATAAGATTATATTAACAAAATGCTTCAAGTCTGAAAGTATTTTTCTCACCCATCCATTTTACAGCCCAAAAAACTAGGGAGGGTCTCCTTTGAGGCTCTTGCCCTGCCCACATTCCTGCTGCAAGCTAAGCTGCCTTGTATCTGTCTGTTCCCTTGGCTATATCTCATTGCCCTGTCTCCCAAGGTCATGCTCACATACCATTCCAAGGCTGCAAACTGCTAGATACCAGCAAGTCCTGCTCTGCTGCTGGTTAAGATACAAAAGCTATGTCCATCAAGGCCCCTTTTTATAATCAAGTTTTTCTCATATGACATCACTCTATTGTAACTATCTCACTTATTTCCCCTCAGATTGCTACAACAGGGTTATCATTCTCTTTACCCAATTTACCTGATTAATAATGTAGATTCCATAGGACACCTTCTGACGTCGTAGGATTGGATGCAAGTAGTGCAGCCAGTATTTGAGGTGATGCTCGCGGTGGCGGAAAGGTATGAGGATAGCCACCTTCTGCCGAGGCACACAGTCCAGGGGTGAATACTTGCCACCCTCCTGAACATCCGGGTTTTCCCGCTGCACTCTCTCCATGCTCATGGGAGAGCTAAATTCAATAAGGAGTCGGCCCACTGAAGAAGAAAGGATTCAGTTATAAATGCTTCAGTTAGTCAACTCTAGAAGAGGAGCTTACAGTTCTCAGTATGTACCTGCCACTTCCATTAATCAAGATGAGAGGCTACTGTCCTGAAAAGCTTAGCAAAGGAACTTAAAGGCCAAACACATAATGCACTAAGGCCGTGGTGGCGAACCTATAGCATGTGTGCCACAGGTGGCACGTGGAGCCCTCTCTGTGGGCACGTGCACCCGTTGCCCCAGTCCTAGTCCTTCAGCTGGGTTTTATGAAACCTTTACGCTTTGGGCCTCCGCCACCGTGTGCAAAAAAAAAAAAAAAAGGTTCAATCAATCAATTTCAACTTCTTGCAGGAAAAAAAAAGATCTTGCAAAGTTGGAATTGATTGAACTTTTTAGTCCCACCCAGTCTGCCGTTATCACCGCAGCCATACCCACCCAATGGGTCATGCCCACCCAATGGGCCACACTTACCCAATGGGCCATGCCCACCTGGCACTCGACAATACATAAGTGGGTTTTGGGCTGCAGTTTGGGCACTCAGTCTCTAAAAGGTTCGCCAACACTGCACTAAGGCATGTAGTTCATAATATACACCATAATTTAATCACACAAATGACACTGATTGTGGAATTTGCATTAGTCATGTCTAGTTCAAATTGTGGAATTTGCATGATGATGCATACGATGTCACTTCACACACATATGCGTTCTGCAAATTTCCCTTATGTACAATTGGGGCTTCAAAGAAGCAAAAACCCAATCAACCCACTTGCCCAAATATGTCTTGATATCTATATTTTTATCTAGGTAACCCAACTGCAACATGCCCAAGCAATGACTCACAGTTGCCTCGAGAACCAGGCGGGATTATCACTGAAAGCAGCAATAGGCATGAATAAGTACAATTGCTTCCATCTAGAGCAGAGGTGTCAAACTTCTAGCCCGATGTGCGATGTCACATGACGTTGCGAGTTTGACATGTCTAATCTAGATTATGGAAAGAAATATGCTTTTTTCCTTGTCTTCTCCCAAGAGGATCCAGGTGGGGTGATCAGAGGAATGGAAACTACCATACTGTTCCTTCTCCATTATGCCAGAATTCTAGCAAATTCTCATTTAGCATCTTTTCTGAATAAAACCCTGAATGGTTCTGGTATCCTTCAGAGAATGTTGAGTTAACTAATTTGAGATTACAGATGGGTGGGAATCTCATTCTAGAGCAGCAGTAGCAATTTGATAAAGGGACACCCATTTAGCAGCCAAAGGTGATAAGTACAAATACTGGCTATTATCTGCAGCTGAAAATGTGAAATGTTACGGCCTCCCAAACTAAAAAGTCAATTTACTTTTAAGCAGAGGATCAGCAGCTTGTATTACAGTATTTTTGTGATCTGCACAGATGCTAAAACATTTCCCTAATTTATTTGCAATCCATACAGAGATCCTTATAGCACGCACTAGAAAACATCTATTTTATCATCAAACTTACAACCTCTTTGCTGAATTATATTAGTTTAACTTATTAGGATGGCTTTGAGTCTTACTTGAAAATAGGGCAAGCACTTGGAAGAAAAAACCCACTAAGATAACTCTATGCTTGCTGTCTGCTTTGAGTTCCTAGAAGGATGAAGAGAATTCAAGAGAAAAAAACATCTAAAAGACAGCTCTGATGAAATTAATTTGGTTTTACCACCGCCTTGTACATTTTAATATACTTTGGCACAGACTACAGCAAATTAAAATTTTATGGAAGCGAGTTAGCCAGAAGATGTAGGCAGGCAAGAATTTAGAGCTATGCTAAAATGGGGAACAACAGGGTGTTCAAGGTGAAAATAAAATTATTATGTGACCACTTCTTGATTTATCTCACATATTTTCCATTGTATCCTATTGAAAGGATTGGATTATTTATCCAATTCCGTTTGCAACACTGTGCAGATTCTATCTCAGTGGTGGCGAACTTATGGCATGCGTGCCAGGGGCGGCATTCAGAGCCCACTCTGTGGGCACGCGCGCCATGCCCTGGAGATGGCAACCATCCTCTTCAACCTGCTAACTCGCTGAGGTCCCACGTGGCCGGATGAATCCCAGCACCCATGCGCTCAGTGGCCTCTGTGTGTGGGGGCCAATGGTGTCAGGCCGCAGCCGCCCCGGCCCCGGCCCCTGACTCGCCTTGCCCTGCGACAATGGCACCCCCGCCCTGCCTCGCCTCACCCCACAGGACGAGCTTCCTGCCCACCGCCCCACCCGCCAGAGATGCCCTGGATCTCCCCCAACCCTGCCTGGCCCCCACAAGCATCCCTCCCCAGGAGCAACATTGAGCTGGCCATGCCCACCCATCTGCCATGACCACCGTAGCCACACCCAGCTGGCCACGTCTACCTAGCAGGCCACGCCCACGCAGCACCCGGTGATACATAAGTGGGTTTTGGGTTGCAGTTTGGGCACTCGGTCTCTAAAAGGTTCGCATCACTGTTCTATCTTATAGTTTCCTTCCTGTGTCTGAAGTCAAATATCACTTTTCAGCAAACAGGCTGCTGAGATTCAAGAAAAACAGGGATAAGCAGAACAGTGTTATGCTCAACCACATAATGCTGGATCCTCACTGCAGGCTTTCATTCAAGACAAGATACAAACCAGGCAGGGTTCATTTGTAACCTCACCAAGACCAGGCGGCATCTCTGGGCAGGGTGGTAAGGGCTTCTCAGTGATGGTGTGGTTACTCCCAACAGACTTGACACTTGGAGCCAGGAGCTCAGAGCCCAAAGGCCCAGCAGTACTATTAGGCCGAGAGACATTGGCATAGGGCAGAGAGCGGGAAGAGTTGCGTACGTTGAAGCGGCTGAAAAAGTCCAAGCGCTGGGCATAGACATCAAAATAGAGAATCATGATGATAAGGAAGTGCAGTAAACATAGGAGAAGTACAGCTTTGCAAATCCTCTCAAGGGTCACTCCCACCAACAATCTGCTCATCTTCTGGACACAGGCTGGTCAGCATCAGGAGAGCACAGCATCGGCAGCTCAGGTCCAAACACCAAGCCTGTTGGGGAATGAATGCATTTTAATGTCAAAAGCTGGTAAACCCCTCGTGTCCTGCAGAATGACTATGCATGCTTATGCTACGCACATCGATTCTAATCTAACAGATAAGCTCTTCCAATTTACTAGACATCTCCCTCTATAGACAACATTGGCAGTTGGGCAGAAACGAGCCCAGCTGAAAGTGCAAAAATAAAAGGCTGCAGGATTGGCTTTTACCTAGAAGACATATCCAAGGAGTCATTAGTAAAATAAGAGGTAGTTTCCCAGTTATCACAATTAGTACCTCAATTATTTTCTCCTTAATAGCATACATGAAAGGAGAGAGCTGTTTTGAGTCCTGAAAAGGACAACCTTAAGAATCCCCTGAGGAAATACAGAAATATGGACATTGTGGCTCTTCCTCAGAAAGTAGAACTTCCCTGCCTCTCCAGTGACCACTGAGTTGCATTCAGTCACATTCAGTTCCTACCACTTCATAGTTCCCATTATAAACTCTCCCAACCCTTTTCTGTCCGTGGTCTATTAAAGAGCCATTTGCGTCTTCCAAGGTCTGAATCACACAAAAATGCACAGAAGACAACCCAGAGCAGTTGACCATATCTACCGGTATATCCTTCAACAAAAAATTATCTATAGCATTTGGATTTGGAAGGAAGCAATTTGCAACAGGAGTCTTATGTAAGAGGAGCTGTTCCATTCTCATTTCCCATATTTCAATATCCTGAGCTGCAAGTCCTTCATTTTTACGGGGGGGGGGGAGAGAGGGAGGGAGGGAGGGAGGGAGGGAAGGAGAGAGAAAGAAAGAGAGAGAGAGAGAGAGAGAGAGAGAGAGAGAGAGAGAAAAGGATAAGCTGAAACTGAGCACAACTGAATGTGCTTGGATAAATATATATACTGTATATTTGTATCCTGTCGCCCAGCTGGAATTCATGGCTAAGGTAGGACTAGAACTCGCAGTCTCTGGCTTTCTAACTTGGTGCTTTAACCACTAGACAAAATTATCTCTCTTATCTTATTATTACATTCTCCTTTCTCTTTCATTTAATTTGCAAGGTAATAGTAAAAAAGCAGAGATAAAAAACATAAGACACAGGCTCCATTTTTCAGTGATGAGTTGGATGCTTCTACGCATACTGCTTTGGTTGTTACTGTTGCTCTATTTTCAATTCTTATTCAATTTAATGGAGTTTTTATGTACAAATCTAATTTAAAAATGAATAAATAATGTGTAGAAGGTTTGCTTAAGGATTATGACTTGCAATGTGGGTCAAGTATCACTCCCTAAATAAAACACTTCTTTGTCCCTCTTTGACTTCTGATTATAGTAAGAGGCATGAAGAAGGTCTGCTGATTCTGAGATTAAGAAAGATGTCTCCATAACGGTCAAGTGCATTCAGTAACAAAATTCTAGTGAAGTTTTACTGGATTTACAATTATAGTGAAAAAGAATAGAATTTTCAAATATAATCCCACTGATACTGATTTGGAGGCAAAATAAAACAGTCTCTGATTTCAAGCTAAGCATACAGTTAAGTTAAACCAAATGGCTGGCTGTGTGCCAAACAAATGCTCAGCCTCCAGTTTTAAAAGCCCTATAACACTCTTTCCCCTCTTTTTTGAGTTTATTCTGCGGGAATAAAAGCAGAAAACATCTCCTACAACTGAGCAGGAGGACCATATGGTTGAGGTCTTTTTAGCACAGGGATTATCACCTTCAAAGGGAACAAGATTCTCAAAGAGGTTGGAAGCCAACCTCTAACAGGAAAAAGACAATCAGGTGTAGAGAGAAATAAAGGCTACTGTCAGAATCCCATAGGACAAGAAAGCAGAGAAACAACATGTTATTGCTAAAAGCAATCAACAGCAATTAATGGACTGACTGGAGAAAAGTGAAAGATAAAAAGAAGAAGAGAAAAATGAAGTTGACAAACTGATCAGATTCAGAACAGAAGATTTCTCCACACACACACACACACACACACACACACCAGCAGAGGAGGTGAGAAGAAAGCCCAGCTGTTGGGGATCCTGTCAACAATGTGCAAAGGCTGGCTGAGAAAGAAGCAGGACGGGACCAAGAGGAAGCACTGCAGCAGCTGTGAGGTGGAGCTCACCCTGATGAAGGAATGTCATAATTAATTCATGATAATAATAATATCCTCCCACCAAATGCAAGAACATTAGCCTCACTCTTAGCGTTCAGAAAGCTTTTCAAAAATGTGGCTTTTAAAATATGCATTTAGAACGAAGGTGACGATGAGAGATATGCCCGGGTTGAGATGAATCTGGCTGTCTGGTGTTAGGTTATATTATTACCACATTGAATCTAAATTGACAGCAATTATTATTATTGAGATGTCTAATAATTGAGACATATTTTGTCTTGTATGTTAGGCTGTAAGACCTTTATATAATATGACTGAAGCAGCATACATGCACTTGTGGTAAAATAATCATAAAAATGGGTAACATAAAATGTCTATATTTCTTCCCCTAGACTTCCCATACTGTTTATCCATTGTGCTGTGGTTTTTGAGAGTAACAGGAAACCTTGTCGTCATTTGAGGATGCTTGGCTTGGCCTATTAAGGAGAGAAAAAAAGAGCGGGTGTGAGAAGGCTGCTTTCCAGGTAGAAGTGGAAGGACTACAGCAGTGTTTCCCAAATTTGACAATTTTAAGGCATGAGGACTTCAACTCCCAGAATTCCACAGCCAGCAACGCTGGCTGTGGAATTCTGGGAGTTGAAGTCCACATGCCTTAAAATTGTCAAATTTGGGAAACACTGGACTACAGAGAGGCCCTCTTTTTCATAACTGGGATTCTGAAAATCCTCTTCATTGATGCCAGAGCTTTGCAGGTCTATTCAGCTTCAGAAATTTCAGAAAGTACAAGAGGGTGGAAGAATTGTGCCAAATCAAATGGTCAACCATGCAGACTTATAAAAGAGGCTGTGCAACTGAAGAAAGGCTCTCCATTGCCCAAAGTGGAATATTTAAGCTTGCGATAGAATGGAGCAATTTCCAAGCAACCTGGGAAAAGGGCTGTTCTACTGAATGCCCACATGGCCTTTGGAACACAGAAACAGCCATTATTCTAAACCAGTGTTTCTCAACCTTGACAATTTTAAGGCATGTGGACTTCAACTCCCAGAATTCCACAGCCAGCATTGCTGGCTGTGGAATTCTGGGAGTTGAAGTCCACATGCCTTAAAATTGTCAAGGCTGAGAAACACTGTTCTAAACAGTGTTGCTCCTCAGTGATCTCTCCTTGGTTTTCTAAGGAGCTCTAGAAAAGGAAATGAGTGAAGAGAGGTCTAGAGTGAAATTTGTGGAAGATGAGAAGCAAATAAGACTTGGCATGGGCATGCGATCAAGAAGGAATTACTTCTCCACACTTACTGCACGTGTAGAAGAATGTCACCCAGCTGTACAGTTTTAAATGACCCATTTCTTTCTTGAAAGAAATTGTCCAGAACCAAATCAGTGCAAGCTGTGACCTCTGGCCATTCATTTCATGGATAAAACTACCCATATAGTATCTGCTGCACATTAGATGAAAGGATTCAAAGAGATGGCAGAGGCAATACCTTGCAATGTTATTTGAGAAGTTATAAGCATGTGACTTCTGACTTACCCATGTGTAAGAGAATAAGGAAAGTGACCTTTCCTTATTAAGGATATGCAGGAACTATTGCCTAGGAAAAGTGGGCTGAAAAATATTGAAGTCCAGAATAGCTAGATAACATTTGGAAAACATTCAGGCAAATGTCTCACTAATTAAATGGACTATGAAGAGGAGGACTATCAGTCTTGCAAAGACTCTGTTATAAAGCCAATCTCAGTAAAAGTAATTTTAACTTTCTTAAGGAGCTGATTTCCTAGTCTGATCCATCTTGTGGGGCTGATAGGATGTGACTCAAATCACATTGGTCAACCATCCTTATCTTGATTTCACTAGCTGACACTCTTAATCAAAGTATCCTTCTGGACCACCTACAGGGATTGAGAATTGGAGGCATTATCCTAAAATGGCTCCATTCTTCCTGAGTAGGGTCCAGTGGACCAACATTGGAGTGGGGAAACTAGGTACTACTCAGGGCTTGGTCCTCTTCCTCATCCTGTTGAAAATGTATAAGAAACAGCTGGGAAAGGTCATTTCCCAATTCAGGATAAGGTATCATCAGTATGTATAATATTTCCAGTAATGCATGTTCACCCTTGGCCTAAATATCTGTCTTGTATAGATTTTTGCCTACCCAACCTGAAGTCACAGAATGGCTCCTGAAGGAACCCACTCTTAAGTGCTGCAAATAGAGGAAACTGAAGGCAGGGATACTTTGTGAGGGGTTTCCTTATCTGGAATAACGTAGCTCTCACAGTCTTGGCTTTCCAGAAGCTTGTAAAAATCTGGCTGTTCTGGCAGACCTTTGGGATTTGAGTCCCATAGAGCTTCTGGGATCAGAAATAAACGTTTTAATATAATTATATATTGTATTTCTGTAACTGAATTTGTTACTATTGCATTGGCTGTGGCTTTTATATACAGATGAAATACCTTACTAAAGTGGTTTACAAACAAATTAATCAAAATAAATAACCAACCCTTAGTTCAGCCAAAAATTGTTTAATTTCAAAGCATTTAATTAATTAATCAAGCAGGTGCCTGTGCACTATACCTAATTACCATCATTCCACTTCCCATTTTGCAATATTTTTTAAAATATTCCTAACTAATAATAGATAACTTTTTAATTTGTTTTCCTGCTGAAAAAGAGTGAGATTATTTCCTCATTAATTCTTAGGATTTTACAAATGGTTTTGGCAGTGATGTCTGTGAGCCTTAAAAAAAGGTTCCAGAGATCACATTCAGGCTAAAAAATGGCCACTTACATGATTATAAATACAACAAAAGGACTGACAGAAAAGTGTCTTATACTGTATCTTCTGTATCACAAGCACCTTCCTACCATCGTTTCTGGTCTCAGACTTCTTTCAGATCCCGCCTTAATGAAACACCCCCAAGGAGAAAGAGAATAGTAACAACTTCAAGGAGCAATGAAGCATTTGGCAGCAATAACCAGTGAACTGTCTTACTCACCAATATATTTCACTCAACTAAGAACTGCTCAAGAACAAAAGGCAACCATATTTTGATACAATGGAGGATGGAGGGAGATAAGAACCTTCTCTAAGTTTTCAGCTTTTTAATATTAGATGCTGTTGCCTTAATGTCCATCAATTCAACCACTCTCCTGCACTACATGTGCAAAGGGCTGCACTCTAAGAAAAAGCAGACCACTGAGAATATCATATCAGCATCATGACCAAGCAGCTACTGCAAGCTATTGGACCAATGCTTACCCACAATGCTTTTCAGTTTGCCAGTTTGCACTTTGTCCCTTCTAGAGGAACATACTGGTTTCTCAGCCACTAAATGACACATCCAGAAAAGCAAATCTTACAAAAATCCTATTATACAAGCAGGGCCATTTTAACCTCCACTATTAGATGAAATGGTGAATAAGAACGCATCTAGAAGATGTTTCCTCCTTCATTTTTATTTTCCTAATTAATTATGTCATTATATGTTCCAATATAAAAATGAAGCAAAGGCAAGTTGTGAAAAACACAGAACACTGTCTTTGAAGTTTTTTTTTTTTTTTGCATCATTAACAATCCACTAATGGAATTGCACTGTTACTTGGCTGCTCCCGAGTTCTGAATAATTTAGCTGGAAACTCAGCTTTCTCTTCTGTACAATGACCAACAGAAGGAAGGTTTCAATAACTAGATGATATACAGAAATACTCAGGTGTTACTATAAAGCTAAAAATCATTATGAGTCAATGATGTTCATTGAAAACTGACTTGACATACAGTATATGCTTCAAGTTACCAAGACAGGAATGGTACCTTTGGAAAGCAGATAGTTATAAAAGCAGGAAAATAATCCATTATATACAGTACAAGTAGCTGCAAGAAGTCACAAGTAGTGCAGAGCTCTCTGATTTTCAAATACCTGCTTTTCTAGATTAAGAATACAGCCCTCTTAAGAAAATCTATTCAGACTTGGCACTCCAACCCCGTAACCCTTTTCCATATGAGCTGTTGAGGGGTACAAAATAATTTGGCTTCGGAGAAGCCCAGAATCACATGGAAACACGGAGAAAGATAAACTGCTACCAGCCAAGTGCTTAAAGTACATTGATTCAAATCCGAGGAGCAAGGCCACTTTGTATACAATAGGCAACCTGGTAAACAGAGCCATGCTGTATGGTGTTTTTCCCTTTCTTATCTTCACTAGTAAAAGCATCTGCTCCTTGTCTTTTTTAACAGACAGGCTAGTGTGTTTACCCTAAAAGGAATCTTATCAGAGAGGAGGATGAGGGAAAGAAAGATGCTCCCCTTATGAGTACCAAAGCTCACCCAGGGACAGCCCAGACACAACTCCAGCCATTCTTGATTACAAGGAACAACTTGGGGGCTTGTGCAGAAGCCATCTTGAGGGAGGGGGGGAAACGAGGCTGGTTGGGGGAGGGGCTCAACTCTGAGCATCCTAGAGATACACACTTACAGATACAAGCACACCTTTTTGCACTCTTTTCCAAGCGCCCACACGTTTATCTGCCTGTAAACATACTTCAGGGCAGAAGTAGGTACCAGCTTCTCTCATTTACATTGCACAAAGTCAAGAACTTGCACCCACCTACGCCCTGGAAGCCACCTATGCACAAAACACCCTAAGTCCGCACACAGCGGCCACTTTACTCAACTGAGGATCACGAGATAGCCTACTAAAACACTGCCCAGGCACGGAGGAGGTGCCAGCCTGGGATGAGCCTCAGAATGGGAAGGAGGAATCCATGCCACCGTTTGATGTTGGGGGCCCCGAGAGACAGACATGAGAGAAGGAACACACCCAATCCCCCGCCTCGACGACAACAAAAGAAGGGTGCCGGACCAGAAAGAAAAGGGCAAGGTCTCCGCCCCACTCCTCCTCCCGCCGGGGTTTCCTCTGTTCTCCCCTGGATTTCCCCTCTTCCCCTTCAAACTGCGGGGGACTCGGGTTCTTCCCTGGCCCCGTTCGCTCCCGCTCACCGTCTGCTCGGTCCTGGCCGTGCTGTATGCTCTTGGTGCCGGCTGTCTCTAGGCGCCCGGGCCGGGCGGCTCAGGGGACGGCACGGCGATTCCCCCGGCCCCAGCCCAGCCCGGCCCGGCCTCACGCCGAGCGGTTTCTCAGCCACCAGTAAGGGCGACCCCTGCGCGCCATCGCGGGCAGCACAGAGGAGCTAAGGCGGGAGACCGACTGATGGCCAGACGAGTTGCGGGATCAGGCCTGCTTGGGCGCGCCGGCAGCTCCACCTCTTTGCCCGCTCAGCACCGCCCCTGCCAGCCCCTGCCAGCCGTTCTATCGAGCCTGCTCTTTTCATCAGCCCCATTTAATTCATCCGACGGGGAGGTGGGGGCTGAGGCGCTTCTTCGAGGAGTCACGTGATGGAAGATGGTGGAGCATCTTCGAGACTCGTGGGAATCAGGAGTCTTTGAGAGGACCAGAATCCCGGTCATAGGAGTCTTGCTCACCAAGCAGAAAAAGATTTGTGGGAGACCCCGTACCGTTCTGCCTCTCTTACCATTCTGGTATTCATATATATCTGGCGAGCTTCCCCCCCCCCCCATAGCTAGAGAATTCAACCCTATAGAACTTCATAGCATATCAAAAAGCAATCCAGGATGAGTTTAGCTTCAGGGAAAAACGCGTTTTATTTATTTCAAAATAGCCCCAACTCTTCAGTCTAGTAATAAAAAGGAAGGAATTCTTTTTCCCCCCCACAAAGCAAGTGTAAACCTCCCAATATGAACAACTATGTCTAACAAATTACTGAAATACTGTTTAGGCATTCAGTTAGCAAATCATGGGCCCATATTTCTGGAGAGGGGTAGCTAAAGCTACAATGATGTTGACATATATACCCTTAATGTCATCAATGCAATCAATGTGCTTTGGCCTTCTACAAGATTTAAAGAGATAAATGCCCTGGACTGAAGAGTCCCTGAAACACCCATCTTATATACTTCTTGTCCCAGTTTGCACTGCAGCTTTCTCCTGCAGCTATGATATAAATGGATGAACACATTGGCTCCAAGCATTTACCAGACTGTACTAATATACCTGCCCAGACACATTTGAGCTGCTTAAGCCCCACTACAATATTGGAGGACTCATGGATTTATTATTTTCTCTTCCTCTATATTGTCAGGTTTCTCAGTGCTTTTTTCCAGCTTCACTTGTTAATCCAATGATTCAGCCCAACTGTCTTAATTCTAATACCACTTGCAATTTGCAGGGAGTGGAGAAATAGACTTTTAGAATCCTTGATTCTACCTTAATACCCACCCACCATCTTGGCATGATTCCTTTTGCCAGTACATTAGACTGATGAGCCAGCTTGACTCCTTATGTTGGGCACTTAGCAAACATCTAAAGTGAATAAATTTGCTGCATTTTACAAGGAGTTTGCAGGGATGTAGCCAAATCAATCAAGAAGAAACAATAAGCCAGTACAACACCACCATTGCTCCCTAGGAGGTGAAAAATTGGAGGAATGTGCATGCCTGTTTGAGGTTCAAGACCATTCTCTATGACTTCATAGCTCATCTGTATGATAGACATGCTGTCAAGAATCAAGCTGCAAGGGAATGTTTTTCTAAGGAAGCAATGTCCTAGCATATGAAGAGCCAGTATGTATAAGGGTTAAGATGCTGTCTTAGAAACCAGGGGACTATGAGTTCTAGGCTTTCTGTTAGGCATGAAAGCCAGATGGATGACTTTGGGCTAGTCGCTTTTTTTCAGCCCAACCCACTTTATAGGATTTTGACATGGGATAAACAGGAGGCAGGAGTATTAGGTATGTTTGCTGCCTTGAGTTATACAGGTGAAACTCGAAAAATTAGAATATTGTGCAAAAGTTCATTTATTTCAGTAATTTCAGTAACTTAAAAGGTGAACCTAATATATGAGATAGACTCATTACATGCAAAGCAAGATAGTTCAAGCCGTGATATGTCATCAGTGAGATGATTATGGCTTACAGCTCACGAAAACCCCAAATCCACAATCTCAAAAAAATTAGAATATTGTAAAAAGGTTCAATATTCTAGGCTCAAAGTGTCCCACTCTAATCAGTTAACACCTGCAAAGGGTTCCTGAGCCTTTAAATGGTCTCTCAGTCTGGTTCAGTAGGAATCACAATCATGGGAAAGACTGCTGACCTGACAGTTGTGCAGAAAACCATCATTGACACCCTCCACAAGGAGGAAAAGCCTCAAAAGGTAATTGCAAAAGAAGTTGGATGTTCCCAAAGTGCTGTATCAAAGCACATTAATAGAAAGTTATGTGGAAGGGAAAAGTGTGGAAGAAAAAGGTGCACAAGAAGCAGGGATGACCGCAGCCTGGAGAGGATTGTCAGGAAAGGGCCATTCAAAAGTGTTGGGGACTTTCACAAGGAGTGGACTGAGGCTGGAGTCAGTGCATCAAGAGCCACCACACACAGATGGATCCTGGACATGTGCTTCAAATGTCATATTCCTCTTGTCAAGCCGCTCCTGAACAACAAACAACGTCAGAAGCGTCTTACCTGAGCTAAAGAAAAACAGAACTGGTCTGTTGCTCAGTGGTCCAAAGTCCTCTTTTCTGATGAGAGCAACTTTTGCATCTCATTTGGGAACCAAGGACCCAGAGTCTGGAGGAAGAATGGAGAGGCACACACTGCCAAAAGCACCAAAACCTGGTTCAATGACCGTGGGATTACTGTGCTTGATTGGCCAGCAAACTTGCCTGACCTGAACCCCATAGAGAATCTATGGGGCATTGCCAAAAGAAAGATGAGAGACATGAGACCGAACAATGCAGAAGAGCTGAAGGCCGCTATTGAAGCATCCTGGTCTTCCATAACACCTCAGCAGTGCCACAGACTGATAGCTTCCATGCCACGCCGCATTGAGGCAATAATTGCTGCAAAAGGGGCCCAAACCAAGTATTGAGTACATATGCATGCTTATACTTTCAGAGGTCCAATATTGTTCTATGTACAATCCTTGTTTTATTGATTGCATGTAATATTCTAATTTTTTTGAGATTGTGGATTTGGGGTTTTCATGAGCTGTAAGCCATAATCATCTCACTTATGAACACATCACGGCTTGAACTATCTTGCTTTGCATGTAATGAGTCTATCTCATATATTAGGTTCACCTTTTAAGCTGCATTAACGAAATAAATGAATTTTTGCACAATATGCTAATTTTTCGAGTTTCACCTGTATATAAAACAGCGGGTTAAACATCTAAAATAATATAGTCATTTTGGTGTAATGGTTAAGGTGCTGCCTAGAAACCAAGAGATTGTTAGTTCTAGTCCCACTTTAGGCATGAATGACTTTCAGCCAGTCACTCACTCTCAGCCCAACCCACCACACAGGGTTGTTGTGGGACAAATACGAAGAGGAAGGAGTATTAGATAGGTTCGCTGCCTTGAGTTACAAGGTAATAAAGGTGGAATAAAAGTCAAATAAATAAATAATAAACATCTAGAGCACCACTTGAAGACCATCAGGTTTGATAAAAACATCATCAATCTATTGCAAAAGAAAGATTTATTTGGAACAGCTTACATCTGCGACAAAACACCATCAAACAATATCTGCTTATTCCAGGCCTTGGGAAGGATTCAACAGGTGGATAAAAATTCCAAATCCAGTCTAAACATCTAGCTGTCTATGCAACCAACCATAATAATAATGATGATAACATTTCTAGGAGAACCAATTTTGGGGCAAAGTAAAGTAGCAGCCCTTGAAATCATGCACAAATAAAATAAATAGGCAGATGGAACCAAGGAAAAGAGCTGCTGAGATATTACCTTCCTTTCCCTTCCACAAGGTACTTGGGATTCTTCATTGTCAATAGAAGGCTGTCTCCCTTAGTCCATTTCAGAGCTAATTGAAATTATATATATTTTATATATAAATTATTATATTTTAATATCTTGTCTCAGCAGGTCCTACTTCCTCCCCGCTTTATAAGAACCTGAAAGTTAAGCAGACTTGATCATACTTGGATAAGATTCTTTCAAGGACAGGGCTGTGGATGTCATTGGGAAATTGAAAAAAAAAAAAAACCTTAGAGAAAGGCAGTGGCAAATCCTTTCTCTGTTATTACCAAGAAACTACATACATGTGTCAATGAATTATTTTTTGTAATAAATCAATTTTATTACTGTGAGGGAAAGTTCTAGGGCAGGGGTGTCAAATTCAATTTCATTGAGGGTCGCATCAGCATTGCAGTTGCCCACGTGTGTGTGTGTGTGTGTGTGTATGTGGCCAGGGTGGGTACAGCCTACTGGGTGGGCGTGGTTGGAGTAGGTGTGGACTACTGGGTGGGCGTGGCCAGCTCTACATCATTTGCGTCAAGGGTGCCTGTGGGGACCTGGGCAGGAGTGGGACAGATCTGAGGGTCTCTGGCAGAAAGGGGTGGGACCAGGGCAGAGCCCATCAAGCCGGATATGTGAAGTAGGCGAGGGCCATTTGCTGGCCACTTCCAGGCGATGGTGCATTTCTTCATTCCTCACAAAGGGTGACACCTCCCCAGCATGCACCCAGGTGGTGGGGCCGACGTGGCAGGGGCTGGTTCCTTGCTGTTTCCAGACGGCCTTGTAGAGCTAAGACTGAATGCATTTCAGCATAGATGGCCCCCACAAAATTGTACATTCCCTCCCAGGCAGCCTGGGCCAAGGCAGCGGGGGCCGTTCCCTCACTGTTTCCAGGATGGCTTTGCGGGCCACATGAAACCACTTCACGGGCCGCATCCGGCCCCCGGGCCTTGTGTTTGACATGTCTGTTCTAGGGAAACATTTGACAAATGAAATAATTCTGCAGTTAGACCAGATGTGATCATCTGGAACAGCTATGCCTATAGGCTTTTGGGATGGCAATGAGTTTATGGATCATGCCACTATAGGTTACAGCTCCTTTAAGCCAGTAGTCCCAACATATTTTGATTGGTGGTTGTAAAGTATGCTTCCTTCACCAACAGCAAGCTAGGGAGAAAAATTGCCATAGTATTTTTATGATAATAAAGTCTGACTGTAGTTTACCAAATGGAAATAGTGCCATGGTTATGAAAATCTCATATATGAAAATAGGGCATAGATTATCTAGTCAAACAAGATTATATTTTTAACAATAACCATCATCCAGCATGTATATGAATAAATAGAATGAATCAAATCATAGAGGCTCATAGGAATGATCCTATGAAAATAAAATTTTATCTTGTGCAGCACTTCAAAGTTGAAGGCAAAAAGGTACTTGGGAACACATATTTGTGATCAGATTTGAGACTAAATTTGGATAAGCTTATAGATATTAATATCTAATAATCAAAATATCTGCCATTTACTAAAGTACTAAATAGCCATGTTGGCGCAGTGGTTAGAATGTAGTATTGCAGGCTAACTCTGCCCACTGCCAGCAGTTCTATCCTCAGCCTTCCAGCCTTCCAAGGTCGGTAAAATGAGGACCCAGATTGTTGAGGGCAATGTGCTGACTCTGTAAACCGCTTAGAGAGAGCTGTAAAGCATTATGAAATGGTATATAAGTCTAAGTGCTATTGCTATTGCCAAGTTAGGCCTTTTTTCCATTCTTCTTTACCAATATTATTGTCATCCAATTAGTTACTCAAACAAAGAAGGAATACATCATTTTTACTCAGCTTCAGAAAGAGCAGTATCAGGTTGTGCCAGCATAAAAATTAAGTTGATTAGCATTTGATGTCTTCTATATTCATAATTTGACACCTAGCTCAGTTAGTAGCTTGACAACTAAATCATCAAGAAGTGGGATTAAAAGCCAATCCTCTAGGTTAAATTGATTAAATCTTTCTCCTGAATCAGTATATTGCATGACCAGTTTATGCCTTTGAAAGATGACAAAAAATATCCCCCAAATGCTATTTTCTTTCACTTGAGAATAAACAGAAGTATAAGACATTTAAGTATTTTTGCTCACAAACTTTGAAAAGAGGTTTTCTATAGTTTCAAACGTTTGAAGAAATCTTGAGCCTATGCAACCAGGAAGTTAAGAAGCAGCATTAACAGCCTAGTGCACTTTTTGTAGAATGTAAATATTACTCTTTTTTTCAAAATTGCTGAATCCTGGAGAGCTTTCCAAGTTTTCTAAAGGAAAATAAAGAAGTACAGCATGGTTTTTTTTCTATATTTTGAAAAAAAATCATTTAAAAATACATAGGATTACTACTGGTAGGAGAGGTTTCAACCTACCAGATCTTTCCTCCCATGCATTTTTGTCTCCTTTGGCAATAGCTGGTTTCTAGGGCTTTATTTTTTACTTTGGTTTTTTTTTTTTACTGTATTTTAGATAGATGTGTATGTAGGTGTATTCATGGGTAAATGGCAATGGTTCCTGAAGTTGTTAAAGGGGACAGGTTTAACGCTTGTGTTCTGGGACAGCTTGGGATTCCATGGCCTCCATAGCAATCATGGGTTTGTTACAGTTGATCTTGGTCCCAGCTCCCAAGAAAGGGCACATGCTGGACCTAATTTTTACTTTAGAAACTATGAGATGTCATCTGGATAGGGAAGATATTATCATTTAACTTCTACTACAGTGGGATAATTTCCTTATCAACTTGAAGATTGTGAAGGCAATGAATCTATTACAAAGGCACTTGGAAAATTTCCTGACATTTGATGGACAGCTCTGCCTCAAATGAGACCAAAACTTTTGGACAAGAGGGTCAGCCAAACCCTATTGGACAACTTCCATCCTGTCTGCACCATTCTGTGTTTGGGAAGTTGGTGGAGGAAGAATTAACTAGATATTAGAAAAGACAGATTATTTGGGCCTTCCTGTCAAGATTCAGACCTAGCAGGAGGAAGGGAAACAATATTGTCTTTCTGATGGGTGCACTTTCATTAGGATCTGGATGGGTGTCCATGTGTGCAACATTCCCTGTTCTATTCAATCTTTCAGCAGTGTTGTTGACCCTATTATCTTATTGCTGGTGGCACTTTTTTTAATAGTAGATCCATTCTTATTGGATAAAGCAGGGCTTTCCAACCAATGGTACGGGTACCACCTGTGGTACATTGGCACCTGGCAGGTGGTACGTGACCATCCCAGAAAAGTGGTAGTGGGGGAGGGGAATGAGCTGAACTGGTGGCAGCACCGCACAAGCCTGAGCGAGAGATGGCTGGAGCTGCAGGTCTCAGCCGAAGCGCCAGGATCAGTGCTTCTTCGGGACTGTCAGGGCTCAATGGAAGCATCAGGATCAGCGCCAGGCTCCAGCTGGAGCTCGGGGCTGATCCTGGGGCTTCTGCTGAGCTCAGAAGCGCCGATCAGCTGGAATGTTGCAGCATCTCCAGGGTCTTGTGATTTACATTCAGATGCTTGGCAACTAATTCATATTTATGACGGTCACAGTGTCCAAGGGTCATGTGAAGTGACCAAAACCTGCTGCAACCACCCAGCAGACAGGGGGAATAAAAACCAAACACCCCCACCCCACCTCTGCTGCCAATCCTCAACAGAAATGCTCACAACAATGAAAACCTCGGACAGGAGGAAGAGCGTCGCCGGGTAGGCAGGCATCTTGCTGTGGCTTGGGGGGCATTTTCAGTGCCATTGTAACTTCGAACAGTTGTAAGCAAACTGTTGTAAGTCAAGGACTACCTGTACTTCATCACTTTTTTCCTTTTTAGTCATCAGGTTTTTGACACCTTGCTAGGAGACTTGTGGTACTCGGTTATTGCCATATCCTAAAAGTGGTACAAAAGGTTGAAAAGCCCTGGGATAAAGAGTTTAGGAGAAAGAGCAATCAAGCCTTCAGATGCTCCATGTTTGGATGCCACAGGGCTTGGTCCTGTATCTCATATAAATGCGACATCATTAATAATTATACTGATGATGTCAATGGTATAGTGCCAATTCAGGCCAAGTCAGATGTGTTGTAGAAGACTTAGTATTACAAATGGAGAAACAAACATAGACTAAAAGGTTAAAATGTCTAAATATACACAAAAAATGTAGCTCCTAAGAAATTTCAGTTTCAAGCTTAGCTCTAAATGAATTTCTGTTGCCTCTGAAGGAATTCTATGACTTGCTGGTCCTCCCTGCTCACAGTTCCTATTTGAACAGCAGGGGGAGGCCTTGGTGACAGTGACAGTCACCACTTGATTGGATTAAAGTATAGCAATACGTTCTACATAGCCTTAGAAGCTATAATGATGCAAAATGCTGTAGCTGGAGCTATTAGAGCCTGCTGCTGCAAAAACAAACACTTATTTTATGGGTTGCTGCATTACCAGGAGGTGTCCAGTGTTGGCATTGAGTGAGATCACTTATTGCTTTCTCCAAAGAATCGGCTTGTCCTCCTGTTAAATCCAGAGAAGGCCTGGCGGGGGTTCTCCTCTTCTCTCCTCCCCTCCCCCATCTTGAGAGATAGGAAGTACATGGCAAAAAAGGCAGGCCTTCTTGACAGAAGCGCCAACATAACAAAAAATGCTGCATCCAGAGATGTGCTTGGCTCTTTTCTTCTGGCTTTCAGAAAAACCTTTCAAAACATTTCTTTTCTTCAGGACGTTGAAGCAAAGCCTAGATATTTGCTCCCATCTTTGTGCATTTATAACACTGATGGGTTGTTTTATTGGTGGTATGAGTTGATGTGGTGTTTTTTTTTTAATGACTACTGATACATACTGGACAGAGGATGTAGATTGGAGCAATTTAAAACTTTTTAAAAATAAAATGAAATAAGTAAAGAGGATGTAATATAGTGCCAAGCATCTTAGAAAACAATATTCTAAGGCTTCTTCTTAAAAATCAATTCAGTTTGCTTTTACTGCAGTGTTTGAAACTACAGTTGATATAGTACAGATCTTTCACCAGCCACAGTTCAAGCAAAACATTTAATACTATTAACCACAATACAAGATACTTTCATCATCATTGATTTTAATAACCAATTATTTGTGGTGCTTCAGAAAACCCAGAAAATCACATTGTTCATTTCTTGTGCACCTTCATCTGGAGGTATGTGTAGAAGGGGCACTATCCACAGCCTCCAAAGCCAAGAGCTCAGCCACTGCCAACCATTATTCAAGGGGAATAAAAATCAGCCATCAAAGCCAGGATAATAATTGGGGCACAGCAGCAGGGAGCACACAAGAAGGGCATCTATTTGGGACAAGAACAATTTTCTTTCATAGAACACTGTATTATAATTGGCAGTGATTGCCACAGAGAGTGCAAAAGGCTAGAACACCTAAGGCTCTTTCCAGCAAGGCATCCAGCCCCTTCCTTCTGGAAAAACAGAGCAGGAAAAAGGCAGGGGGAAGAGAAGGATCAATTCTCACAAACACATGTCAATTTATCAAGTTTGTCCATGGCCCAGTAAGTGAAGATCACAGGAAGAACTTTATACATCAAGCTCCTAGGCCATCAGGAGACATTAAATAAATATATACAGGATCTGCAGTTGGCAAAGAGTTTAGTCACCCATATTCACTTTAGATGTCTGCAAAATACAAGAAAGGCAAAAGATCAGGAAAACTGTATACTTTATGAATTACATATCGCTAAGTCAGTTTTGTGTAATGGTTAAAGGTGTTGGTCTAAGAGCATGGAAGTCTGAGTACCAGTCCTCCCATAAGCTTGAAGCCAGCTGGTAATTTTGAACCAGTTGCACGCTCTCAGTCTGAGAAAGAAGGTATCAGTAAATTACCAAGAAACTTTATGCGGTCTCCAGAAACCAGAGTTGATTCAAGGGACCATAAATAGCAACATCCTCTATAACCTTATTCCTTAAACATGATTCCAAAATTCATTATATTGCTGGGGGAGGAGCTTCCCTAAGCCTCCTTACTTATGTTATGAGTGATTAATTACAGTAATGGCCAAAATTGTGGAAACCTTTTGGGAAAAGTGTATTTTTGAGGTCTGATGGCTAATAACACCACTTTTTGGGGGAGTAGTACCATCAAATTATATATCAATGGAAATATAATTTAATCAAGAATGTAATGCAACAAAGTTTATTCAATTATCTGTACTGTATTCTATGAAACGTTATAGCCAAATAATCAGAAAAAGGAACTTGCTTAGGTTGATATCAGGTAGCTTTCCTTAATCTGATTGTAGCCAATGAGCAGGAGTGTTTAGAGAGCCAATCAGGTGTCATCTTGTTTTGGCAATGAACCAGTCAGATCACACTAGGATTCAGTTATTGATATCATATATTGAAGCTGAGAGGAGGACATTTGTCAGTGTGTTATGTGATCGCTATCAAGCTGGTTGGGGTTTTTTGTGTTCTTTCATTTAGTGAGCTTGTAAAAATTAAAGTAATGGTGCAAAGAGTTGACTGGTTGCCAGAAAGTGATGTAAAATAGTATTATTAAGTGAACAAGGCTACAGTTATAAAGAAATTAGAAGAAAAATTGGTGGAAACTAAACCAAAGGTGGCATTTCTACTGAACACTTTTCCCAAAAAGTTTCCACAATTTTGGCCACTACTGTATGTTTCTCTATTTCTCAGTGCCAGCTATGATAGTTATGACTATCATATTTCCTCACATATCATCAAGTAACAGATTTCTTTATGTGCAGGAATGTGGATTTTTAAAAAACAAATATTAACAAATCTATCTGTTTGCGATAATGAGAAAACACAGCAGTCTTGGATGAGAGTAAGGAACACTAGAAAAAAAGCACAGGAGACTGAAATGAAAAATTCAGATCAGTGCTCTAATGTAAATGGAAGACACTCCATGAACAAAATGAGTTGAAACCATACAATCCTAGGAAAACAGACTGAAAAGTTAATTTCTTGTCTCTTTCCAACTTTTGGAAGTTGGGCTGGCTGTGGGTGCCCCTAAATTCAGAGAAACATTAGGGAGCTGCTCCTTGCCATATTAATATAACTGCTTGGTATTAGGAAAACAGGGATTATAAATTTATTAGGGCTTTGTTGAAAAATTACTTTTTGCTTCTATACGAGAGTTGGAAACTGGAAAAATTATAATAAGCAGACTATCTCATGTGGAGAAAAATAAGAGTGGCTTACCTGCAGGATTGCTACAATGACTCCAAAGAGTCCGATGGCACTGCCAAAAATTTCCACAATTAGGATCTTGACAAAGAGGCTGGCATTCTGAGCATCTGCTAGTGCAGCACCACTTCCCACAATGCCCACACATACACCACAGCAGAGATTGCAAAGTCCTACAGTCAAACCTGCCCCAAACAAGGAGAAACCTACATAGAGAAAACCGTATTAGGAATGGGCAGTATCCAATGGCACTTTCAAATTGTCAAGCTTTCAGGATTTTTCCTTAAGAACAATGGAGTAAAAACATGATTTGATTATTAAGTTCATATCTGAAAATCTAGCCTCTGAGGTTTGCCATAAGAACATCACTGCTATTATGGTGGTTTTGCACCATACCAATACAGCATGCATATTATTCTGATCTCTTCAGTGATAATCCAATGATAAGCACCCAGTCCAAGACAGTCAGCACATTAGAAATTGCTAGTGCAGAATGGAACAAGAAAGTCAGAACAAGGGAAAGTCAACTCGTAGAATCTGTATGCTCCTTGCTGGTTACATCCATATTGTTTGATAGCTTAGCAGGATAAAACTTCTGCAATTTTTGTGTAGACATAAATCCAACTAAGAAAGGGCCAGAATTTAGTGATAAAAGTCATGCTTTTTGGTGGGTTTTTCCAGATTCAATCCCTCATAAGGCTGGGAAAGATTTGAAATCCTGAAGACTAGCATAGACCAGAATGAGAACATGTGATGGTCTTGTAAGCTCATTTTATTAGATCTCCCACAAGTAAAAAGAAAAATTAATAAAAATATGGGTTGTTATAGTTAATGTATAGGGCACCATACTTCCTATACTTATATAGATAATAGCATGACTTGAAGATGGCATTTCTTAAGTAATTAGGAATCCACGATGTTCCTACAAAGGTAAGAGCAGTCTTTCCTAATACCCCCCCCCCACACACAAATATAGCTTACCTGCATGATAGTTCTGAGAACCTATTTGCTCAGGGGTTCTACCATTAAATGGCTGCAAGGGGAAAAAAAGCATTCTATGAAACAAAAACATTTTCCCAAACAGATTAGAATAATATCTCCCACCAGAAGGATAAGATATAGCAATTATAACCAACCCTCTGAGATAAAAACAAGGTCTAATATATTGCCCTGATCCCATCCCCAGTGGGGTAGTCCCTGAAAAAGCAGGATCAGATCTATGGTTGCTATGATGGCCATGAAATTCCCATACCGCTTTCAAATTTTCACCTAGGGAAGGCAGATTAAAGACTTGCAACACCATTAACCTGGAAAATTTCACCGCCAATCCAAACATAACATCAAGCATCACAGGCAGGGAAGCTGCTACATAGCAGGAAGGCTGATACAGTAGCGGCAAACCCAACTGATGCCCAAGGCCCAACATCACAAATAGGGTACTAATCTCTTGGCATTAGGATTTACCAAAACTAATTCCTTTAAAAAAATGGGGCAACTGCAGACCATTTAGGATAGCTTATCTCTTACTAGTTGATAACTTTTGGACCAGTGTTGATATCTTTTGATAGTTAAGATAGTTGATAACTTTTGGACAAACATTTACTTTTGGACAAACATTTACTTGAGACTGTCCATGAACATTTATTTGGGACAAACGAAAGAGAATCTGCTCATAAAAATAAAATGTTTGCAACATTATTTTTATTAGCAGATTCTCTTTCATTTGCAATGGAGATTACTAATTTTTCTCCTAGCAATACTGTTCAGTGTTTGAAAAGCATCTGGCCAAGCTTTTATACTCACTCATGATTAGAGAGGTTACCTTAAAAGCTTGAGCCATGTTTGCTATTTGCTGTCTGTTATCTGAAATTATTTAGCACAACACCAGAAACTTATTCATTGACTTGATCAGTATTTTGGTTTGGAATACTATAATCTACTTTGCTTTCTTCCCAGGAAGCAAATGGATGAGGTTAACATCAAATCAGAAATATCTGAAAATGGTACAGTCAACTTTAGCAGAGAAATATATCCATCTTGTACAAAACAGTTAATACCTCTGCCATGTTGGTAATCACAATAGCCATGATGATTCCATAGATAGCCACAGCTTCACAAAAGATTATACTGCAAGGAGAAAGAACAGTTTAGCAGTTGAAGTGGGGCAAGAAAAAATGGCTATCATCCCCAGATTACATCATTGACACCTTATTTTTCTTAAAAAAAAAAAAGGCTTTTGTGCCCCATGCTAAGGTTCTATCCTAGATGCCATGGTGACAATAATATACTGTACTGCTGAATTTTGTACCACAAAAAAAGCCTATTACCAGCTTCAATCTGTATATGCTTACACCATGGTTTTGGGGTAGAGTTGGGGAGGAGTGTCACTGAAACAAACATTTTTCCCTTTAAAGAACTTTGTTCCATTACGTGCCCTGATGATTTAATTCCACTGCTATCTGAAGAATAATATTGTCCCATGATCTGATGTTCTCATGACCTTTGTAGTTTGCAGTATGTCTGTAATACAAAGGGAGAAAAAAGCTTTTCTCACCTGACCAAATTTTTGGTTTTGATCCTAGGTGCTTTGACACCACCTCCAATGATGCTGGATCCAGTTATGTAAATCCCCCTAAAAACAGAATGATTAGATGGGACAGCCTTCACCATGTTGCACAGATAATTTGGAATCAGCACCACTAGATGGCAAATAGTTTGTTCAGATTATGCCTTGTAGTAAATTATTTATTCATAAACTCTTTATGTCTTTCCATTATGCAAGACAAAGTCTCTTACATGAGTCCTCAGTTGTTTCCCAGCAAAAAATAACTGGTTTGAAGCTACTTAGTTTCATGTATCATTTTAATATCAGTAAGTGAACTCAAAAGCAGAGATCAGTTGTACTTGCCAGCTAGTGAACAGAAGAGAGATATGGAGAAAAAAGATACTCACCATGCAGCTCCCACCACTGACAATGAAATGGATAACCCAATACCCAGGTTAGACCACATATATGGAGAAGTCTCAGTCAGGAACCTATATATATATAAAAAATACCTTAAAATATTCCATGCCCCACCCATCACAGTATATGAAATCACTATTCTCACAAAAGAGGAAAAGGAGGAGTCCTAGTTAAAAACACTGAGAAAAGACTACCGTTATGGTTTGGCTATAACAATTAGTCTATTGTTCCATTTTAATGTACATAAAATATATATTTTCACTCATGCAAACAGGCAGTGGGCTGATACCATATTAAGACAAAAATATTTCTGAATGAGACAGCAAAAACTGTAAGACAGTTGTGCTGAGGTGACGCTAAGCTGGCATAGTCAGTAATAGATAAAAGCTCATGAAATACAGCAAGCAATGAAACTGTTTGATCCATCACCTAACAGAACACCAGCAAATAAGCTCCTGAATTATATTCTGTTTCTCACTTTTGCTAATTCTGAACCTGACCGGCAGGGTTCTTCTGATTTCCTAATTCTATCCATCCTGGATTGTTGAGCATGCAATGAAGATTCTGTCAATAAATGTTAGAGTAATAAAAGCTTCAGAGCACAAATTGTCAGAAGCTGTAAATCAATTGAAATATATTCACTTCTTTTATAATAACACATCTGTAGCTATTTGCTTTGGTCAAAAGTGTTTAGTGGAATCAAGAAAATTATATAATGATCTTTGGCAATTCACTCTGTAGCTAGTTTATTTCTGCATTTCCAAACATAAATTTAGGTGGAATAGAATAGAATAGAATAGAATAGAATAGAATAGAATAGAATAGAATAGAATAGAATAGAATAGAATAGAATAGAATAGCTTTATTGGCAAATGTGATTAGATACTCAAGGAATTTGTTTCTGTTGCATAAGCTCTCAGTGTACATGCAAACAACAAATAATAATCATAATAACAAAGGATAATAATCATAATAATGATACCAATAGAGAAGGTAGTGGAACAGACGAGAAGGATAAAATTGATACAGCCATACTATATGGGTAATATACTTAGACCTAAGACAGAAATGTGGAAATTAAGTATTCAGCAGAGTGATGGTACGAGGAAAAAAACTATCTCTGTATCTAGTTGTTTTGGCATGCAATGCTCTTTAGCTCTTTAGTCCCAAGAGGAGGAATTGAAACAATTTATGTCCAGGATGCAGTTTAAGTAATTAATTCAATTCCTATTAGCTGCCAGTTTTGCTATTGCAAAAAACTGGTAAACTAAATGTATCTTTCTCTGAATCAGTACAGTAGTATTTAAAAATGAGATAAGCGGCACTGACCGAAGTTAACCGCAAAGGTCTCTGCAGAACAGTGGTTCTCAACCTTTTTAATGCCGCGACCCCCAACCGGTCGTAAGTCGAGGACTACTCAACCGGTCGTAAGTCGAGGACTACTCAACTGGTGCAGCACCGTTTGCAGAATGGGACTTTTGGCGGGCTCAGCAGGGCAGAGACAGCCTGGACAATTCCTATTGGCTTTTGAAAGCCAATAGAATTAGACTCTATTCAAGAGAGTCTATTCTATTGGCTTTCAAAAGCCAATAGAATAAAAGGGAGTAGCACAGCTAAGGAAAAGGGGAAAAAATGGTGGACTGCATTGTTTGGCAACCCCCATGAAATGGTCGTTCGACCCCAAATGGGGTCCCGACCCACAGGTTGAGAACCACTGCTGTAGAACCTTATAATCAAAGGTCATTTTATTCTTCTCTGACCTGCATTTCTTAGTTGTAGTATTTCTTTTGTGATAGTTTACCTCAAGTAAGTTTTGAAGAGGAAATACTAAATGTGGATTATAAAAAAATTCTCCTTAGATTTACCTGTGCATTCATGTATATAGTCTCCCAATTCCCCTTTTTTCTTTAATTCCCCCCTTTTCCTGATTATATTAATAATTATATTAATAATTATTTGAGTTTATATTCCAATTTTTCATTATTAAAAACATTACCAAAGAGGGATACAAATCTTATTATTTTGTATGTTCTGATCTTTGATGAATTTAGTAAAACTGTTTCGGGGCAAGAAGTAAAAGTTTATCCGTACAAATAGGGCTTGTAACCTTACCTAGCCAAGCATAAGGACAAGCTATTCATAAATAATAATAATAATAATAATAATAAAAACAGATGCCAATTGACGAGTGTTGCTATTAGCAGAACTGATTAGTAAAAGTGAACAGTGCCATTAATATTGCTGTCAAGAACTGCAGTGTGGATGCAAACAGGCCAAGCTTTGCTTACTCATCCTTGCGGTGCAGCCTTGCCAGGTCTTCAGGAATCCATAATCCAAGAAAGAACATGTGAGATACATTGGCCAATTTCTCTTAATCTCCACTGCACTTTTCCTGAGCCATCGTGAAGAATATTCATAAGCCACTTTCCCCCTACTACTTCAATCCCAGTTTGGGAAGAAAGGGACATCTTACCATGCTACATCGAAGCGAAAGCCCAGGTCAAATATTGTGTAGCAGATTCCTGAAAAACAAAAGCAAAGTTGAATGTTTCTAAAGTTAGTCCCTATCTCTCAATGCCTGAAACTGTGATGGTACCAGTATTGACACATCACTCACATCAGATCAGGCAAATAATATCAATTCTTGTATAACATCTTCATCCAATTTACACCATATATCTCCATAATGCCAACTTACTTTTCACGATAAAACTTTCTACGTATAAATGGGTGGATAAGCATAGACCAATTACTGCAGACCAAATATACCAAATATCATACACTATAGCTAGGGGGAAAAATTCATATATGTAACCTCAAGAGTGGAATTTTCAGAAAAACGAACAGTTTGCAAAGTTAGTTAATGACACACTTATGGGAAATATGTATCAGCATATATTAACAAAATATGACAACATAGTCACAGGATACAAGTATTCCACCTCATTTGTAAGTAGTCTCAAGACTTTTTCCACAAAGAATCTAAGAATTTCAGAAGAAAGAAATAAAAGGGGGAGAGGGGGCTTAACTAGACTCCCTATAATATCAAGGAGAAATAAGCCCTTGAACAGGAAAGCAAGCTTGTATTGGTTTCCACAATTAATTACTTAAGAAAGAAAGCAATAGATGGCATTTTGATCTAAAGAAACAAAAAGAAAGTAGAGATAGCATTACAAAACATGTATGTATTAATTAGAGTTTAATCTTTCTACTCAGAGACTAAGTTGGGTGGCTATAGTTATCAAATCAATTCATAAGAGTTTGCATAGTTCTCATTCCTGGATTTTTAAATCACAACATAATCACCAAGAACATGAAAACTAGAAGTATCCCTTTATATGTTAAAAACAGAGTGAGGAAACAAGCCATGAAACTGGAAACAGCAATCAGTAACTTAGAGTTAATTCAGAAACATTGAGTCTCTGTACAAGATAAGGTCAGTTATATTACTATAAACAAAACCTCCTTTAAAGATGTACAGCTTCTGCCAAATGACAATCTCAGCTTCAAGTCATGCAAACTCCATACCCTTTATCCATCTAAATTTAAAATATACCTTAATAAGTATTTATTTGTCAGGAAAACAGAAGTGAACATTTTTTTCTTCCAAGTAGCTTGCAATCTATATGTATAAATTAGAGGCTACTAGGTATAGGCATAGCTTTTGCACCTGATGCTTAATTAATATAAATAGAGGCTCTTTTGTAGTTACTAAAAAGGCAGATTTTGTGCAGAAATATGGAATGGTGCTTCCCTCCTTCCAATTATGTTAATGCTTCAGTGAACTCACAAGATGTAGTCTGGAACTACTGTAGAAAAAGCTGTTCCTACCTGTTTATGTTGTCAGCAGTTTAAGAAATGACGAGCCCTATCACATATTATGCTAAAGCCTTCTCTTTCAATTATCAGATTTAAATTATTAAACATCATTAGCAATCAGGTACCTATACACGTGAACTACCATGAAAGGTCCTGGAACTTTCAAACTAAAAACTGCTAGTGGGTTTGGACAAAGGAGCCTTGAATTAAATTTCTCTTTAACCAAAAAACTGACAATATCTAGTTTCTGAAACAAGTAATTTTTTTCAGTCTAATCTTCCTGATCAGATGTATTTACAGTATAACATCTAATCTGCATTATGCATTATTTTCCAAATTTGCAACAGCCTACACCAGTTAAGTAACAATGGAAGCATCAATATTCCTTTGAAGTTCTTTTGTAAGATTTTTGCATTCTCTCTATCATATCACTAAACTAGCAAGACAGAATTCTACTCCAAAGCCCAATCTTCACATATTTAATACACACTCATGGTTCACTTTTTTTTTTTTTGCTTAACTATCATTTCTTTGGACGCAACACAATTATTTGGCCATATTTTGTCTAAAATGTAAATAATCTTTGAGCAGTTATATGAGCCTTTCTAACTCCCAGAGAAGCTTAATAAAATAAGATAAAGGCTTTATCTAAATTCATTTTCTCAAATAAAGAACAGAATTTAATTGACCACTTTGTGACTATCCTTATCAATCATCCAGTTTAGTGAACAGGATTCCGCTCAGGGGCATGGATTTTCTAAAACAATTTCAGAATTATGATTAATTCAAGATTCACTGGAAAGAAGATAGGAAGCCACTATAAGAAACAAGTTTAACTGAAAAAGGAAGAAGCTTACTTCCCCTTTGTTATGAAGTGTTAATCATACTAAAAATTAAATCACCCAAATCATCCAGATGAGAAAGCAGAACTAAGAATTTCCCTTGCCCGCTAAGAAGCCATAGAAAGGCATGCAGGAGAGGAAATCTTGGCTGCAAACATTACAAGGACAGAAATGGAGCAAGGTTAAGCAGAGTAGGATATTAAGTGTGGGGGATGTTCCCAGCAAAAACCAGGAAGAAATTCTGATTTCTCAAATAAGTTGTGCCCACTTGCTAAAATGACCTTAAAGGAATACAGAGTTGAGTTAGAAGGTCAGACTTGAGTTTGTTGTTTATCATTCCTGACTGAACAAGTCTGAACCACATCAGCCGAACTAATGGAGTTGAAGTTCCCAGGTTCACTAGGTGAGTTGCTTCAAAGACTGTTGACAAAACAAACTAAATGAAGTTTACTATGTACACTTTGCATAGGATTACGGTAGTGATACTAACAGAGGCTTCTGATCATCTAGCAGTGCTATTAATAGATCCTAAGAAATCAGAGGTACATAGCAGAACATATATACCATTCAGTTACACAGTTGCTTTCCAATAATGTGTTTGATAATCACCTGCAGAAGTGTGGAAGTTAAGGCTTAAGATAAAGCCTGGAGACATGCCAGAGATTTCTCTGGCAAGGGCAAAATACTTAAAGTTCTTCATTCTGAATCTGGCACAACTCAAAAGAGGAAGGCTTTCCCCCCACCCTCAAAAGTAAAGGTTTAAAAAGCAGGACTTATTCAATTATACAAGCATTCTCCACCTATATTTTGTCTATCTGATAATGAGAGCATATGATAATGATTCCAGTTGCATTTGTATATACCTTCCTATTGCCTCTATTTTATTTACCATTTGAATTATTTTAGGTACCCAATGTTCTAGTAAATAACTTTTAACACAAACTTGTTAAGAATGTTTGTTAATACAAATCTTTGAATACTAAAGCATTGGTGGCAAGCAGCCATCTCTCCAGCCTAATGAAAAGCTATTGTATTTCCTAATCATACTTTTGTTTTCGCATTGCTAATACCACATAATAGTTCTGTCCAACATAACACATGTAGACTCACAGTAACTGCTGTTGAGACCTTTCAATTTTATGAATTTTAGTTCTCATGTTGCTTATTTATAACATGTACACTTCAATTTTATTTATGAGACTTATTTATTTATGAGACTTATATACCGCTTTAAGTGCAAGCACTCTCTAAGCGGTGTACACCAGTAAGCAATGAATATATATTTACATTGCCCCCAACAATCTGGGTCCTCATTTTACCTACCCCGGAAGGATGGAAGGCTGAGTCAACCTTGAGCCGGTGAGATTTGAACCACTGACCTGCTGAACACAGTCAGCTAAAGTGGCCTGCAGTACTGCACTCTAACTGCTGCGCCACTAGTTTTTAACTACTAATGTATTTTTGTGAATCAGATTTTGAGCATATGAGAAGTTAAGGTTGAGATGATGAATGGGCTTCTGCTAGCTGACTACTGTAGCATACAGGAAGATAGAGATGATATAAACAAGGTCTGGCAGATGGAGATATGGTGCTGAGATAGTGAGCAGGCTCTAACATGAAGACAGGGAGCTGAGATCAACCATCAGATAGATTTCAATGTTCAATCAGAGGAGTGGACCTTACTGAGAATCATTTGTGTAGAGCTCATTTTGATGACAATGATCAAAAATCAAAGTTTGGCAATAAATTCAAAGCAAGCCATACATATGCCAGAAAACTACTTGCAAAGTGACTAACTGAACATTATGTTTCATTAAATAGAAAAATTTCTGAAAAAATTCTTAGGATTCAGCAGTGCAGCAGCTACCCATTGCATGTGGACTTCCACACAACTGAGACTGTGGGTTATCTAAGAAGATACATACGAGTACAATATTTTTTAAAAATTGTTTTGGACAACTGCCACTTTTGGACTGTTTTACTTGTGCTAATTCTACTGGTTCCAATCTACCATTAAATCTAGCAGGTCTAGTAGATCAGAAAATAATCTATATCAGTTTCATGACATTACAACTCTTGCTCTGAAAGCAAAATGTTTAGTTGATATTGTCCTTTCTAATTTTTTAATGTGAATTCTCCAGAGTCACATCTGTGAGATGGGCAGTAAATTAATAATTTAAATAAAATATGACAGCATGAGTTTTCTCATTATAGATATAAAGAAACAATTTGATTATACATAGTCAAAAAAAGAAAAAAATCTTGTATCAGCTAAAATGTAATGTGGCATGTAGGATCTATCCTTAAAAGTAGAGTACAGAAAAACTCAGAGTTGCTACATGGAAGGTATAAATGGAAATGTTATTTAATTAGAAATAATATCTAATTAGAATATAATGATTTATAGTCTGAATATTATATAGGATAAATACATGGATATATTTTTATCTGAAATACAAGCTGCAAACTTCCCTGAATATACTCCCTGAATATCTTTGTGCCTTATCTCAACCAAAAGATTAAAATCAACATCCTTGTTTATATGTAAATACTTACATTGCTAGTGAACATTCCATATTAATTTTATACCAAAGATAACTAGGATGAAGCAGTTAAATGCTTTTCCATTAATCATCTTATCCATGGTTATTCTCTTCTAGAAATATTTTGTTCTAACATAAAACTGATCAAGCAGCAACAAGAACTGAACTTGTATTTCAGAAGTTTCTTAATGCTTTTCTTTCATTCTGCTATTACTCTTTGGCACCCAGAGGTATTCATTCAGAATCATTTCAAAGTCAAGACCTCAAAGCCACTAAGAAAACTGTTTCTCACTTAACTAGAAACGAATCGGGATGATTAGACATGGAAACATCTTTTAAGTGTCTATTTCTGCAATCTCAACCCAGCAGTTTCTAAAATGTGGAGAATGGCATGAGATGGAAAGGCAAAAAAGCAAGCGCACCTGTATCTTCCTAATAAAACATTTCCTGTCGACAAAAGGTAAGTGTTAAAGAGAACCAAATCATTTTCGGGTCTGTACAGGGGTTTCAAGATTCCTTTCAGCCAGAGGATGCTATAATTCGCCTATAATATCCACCCATCTAAACCCCGCGCTGCAGAACCATAGCTTTCCTTCACTCGGGCATTTTGACAGACGACTGGACTGCCAGGTGAGCCACTCCGACGCCCGCTCTCTAATTTGCCCCCGATCCCGACATAAAGAGGAAGTAAGAATCTGGTAAGGAGAGCGGGCGCCCCCTCCCCCCCCAACAGCAACCTTGAGAGTTTCTCGCTCCAATCACTAACCGATGCCGGCGATGGCGGCGGCCGCGCTCAGCCCCAGTCCCGAATACAGCAACCCGAGTCCGGACATGGCGGAGACAAGCCCTGAACACGGACTACAGCCGACCAGGAATTAGCCGACCATGCGACTGACGGACTAACTGACCGACGGACTCCACAACACGTGACCGGATTCAAGGAGCTACGTAAATCTCTTGGGATCGTGCGATTGGTTAATTTTTGAAGAGGATGAAACTACAACCCCCACAGTGCCTCTGCCTAGCATTTTTGCTTTTCCGGCGACTTTTCTATATCGGGATTTGTTGTTGGATGAAAAAAATCCCGTTAATGACGCAAAGGGGTATGGTAGTAATTCCATACAGTAATAATAATTGGTGGCTGCGGTTGGCATCCGGAAGAAAGCGGATAAAATGATCCACGTGGCTGGTGTTGGGATGTATTTTTTTCTCTACGCTAGTTAAGAAACAATTATGGAATATTGTTGATATCTTGTAGCTGCTCTTTGGAAACGCAGTTGGTATGTCACTGGCCACCCTTACTCTAATTTTCTTTAATCCCTTGTCATTTTGCGAAAACCATTTATTTTCATTATCGGGTCTTTGCTGAGCCATATCAAAGATAAGAATTGGGGTACTGTATGCGCTATTACAGACATCAAAATCAATCTCAATTTGTATATATCAGGCTTGTGGAGCCAAAATTGGATTATCCTTATGGCTGAACATAATTTGACTTTTTGAATTTTGGATTTAGATCATCATGGCAACGGCATTCAGCAATGATGGAGCTGAAGTGATTCAGCGGACTCTGATTACTACAGAAGCAGGTGGTCGTCTTCCAGTTTTGGGGATAGAGGATTTTTATGAACTGGAAAGAGCATCTGCTTTTGTATCTGACAATGGCTTCACCAAGGTGAGCTATTTTGTGACCTGACATAAAGATGCCAGTTCTCCTCTGGAATTGGATATACTCTATTGCATCTTACGAGAAAGACAATACAATTACAATGCAATGCTGATAAAAATTGATGGGAGAGTAAATAAATGCACATTTATTTTGTTTGACATACGTATAGTAGAAATATTTTGAATAAACTTGGTATCTTGCCATAGATTGCTCTTCAGTTTCCTGATAAACTTTTGCCAGATTCAGCAGAGGTTGCTGCAAGGATGGAAATAGCAACTGGTGCCAAGATGTATGTCCTGGGAGACACATCATATGGCAGGTAAGGTCATAGGAAGATCCAGCTGTTGTAAAGACAGCATGACGTCTCCAATAAGAATTTTATATGCATTTAATTATGACTAGACTTCAGTAAACATGGGAAATTAAAATTAAGTATACAAGGGTAAGTTTGCATTGACATTTTTATTCCTTCCAATGCAGTGGAATGTTATAATGAAAGGAAATGGAGTGAAAGGTTTTATGGGGTTATATTATTGACCATGTTTCCAGGGTTGATTTTAGTTGGGAGTCTAGTATCTGGGAGGCCACTTTCAGTACAAAGAAAGTAATTTTCTGTATGTTGGGACTGGTTGTTGTTTAATGAAATGTGTCCTTGGATTTCTATGGCTAATCCTGTTGTTTTTCTTTAGCTGTTGTGTAGATGAAGTGGCAGCAGAACATGTGGGTGCCGAGGCTATAGTGCACTATGGCCCTGCCTGTTTGAGTCCTTGTCGCAAACTGCCAGTATTACACATATTTTGCCAGGAACAGCTAGATGTGATGCGATGTGTGGAAGTCTTCCAGGAGTTGTACCCTGACCTTCAAGCCTATGTGATTGTACTGAGTGAATCTGCATATTTTCACGCTATTGGTAAGTCTAGGAAGATTGTTGTGTGGACACAAATACACTGCAAGGGTCTGTTGGAGAGGGAACATAGGTAGACAAGAGATATTTCAGGTCAGGTTGGGAAGGTTCCCATAGAAATAACATACTCATTTCTAGTCTTAAAATCTGCCATTCTGCCAATCCTGACTTTGTGTCTATTGTGTGTTTCTTACAGCTAAGCTATTAGAATTAACTATTAAGTCAAAACCGTGCCAACATGCTTTACTGTTATTGCTGTTTATAATTTTGTAATTTGAATCAAGCCAGAGACAGAATGAGGAAGACTTGAAAATTCCTGCCAAGAGCTTTTACTAATTTCTGAAGAAAACAATATGAAAAATCAAATAATTTTAAATGAAATAGCACTGTGAGTTCTCCAGTGTTAGCTATATCTTTAAAGAATATCTTTGATCATTTTTGCTCATAATTCTCGTTCATCTTGATGTATCTCAGCTAACCCAGCTTTTAGCTTTGCTTGCAGTCTCTAGTCTGACTGAAGGAACTTTCTCTGTTGTTACCAGAGAATTGTCAGGTATTGGGGAAACTGCAGATACATTAGGTTAAATTGTATTTGCTCAAATATTAACAGGTGGATGACTTTTTCCGACTTTTTTAGATGACCTGGCCTGTAAGCTACAATCAATTTATCCCAATGTTGTTTTTGCTCAGTTGGATAGTAAAAAAAATCTTGATCCAAGCCAGCCAATTTCTGGAATGATACAGCAGTTTGGACGATGCTTTATAATAGACGAACATCATGGTCTTGAAAACTACAGTATGTTCTATATAGGTTCTGAAGGACCAGAACTTACAAACTTCATGCTGAGTTGGAACCAGTGTCCCTTTAGTTCTTTTGATCCTAGGACAGGACAAGGCCGGTGGGAAACACTGGATGTGAACCGGGCCCTGCGACGACGCCTTTACCTAGTGGAACGGGCACGAGATGCTCAAGTAGTGGGTATTGTGGTGGGTACTCTTGGAGTAGAAGATTACTTGTCTGTTCTGGAGCATCTTCGCCAAATCATTCACCGTGCTGGAAAACGTGCTTACACACTGGCTGTGGGTAAACCTAATCCTGCAAAATTGGCAAACTTTCTAGAGGTGGATATCTTTGTACTGGTAGCTTGCCCACAGAATTCCTTGCTTAATTCCACTGATTATTATCGACCCCTGATCACGCCCTATGAGTTGGAAATAGCATGCAATCCAGCACGGACTTGGACAGGCCGATATGTTACAGACTTTCGCCACCTTCTGCCAGGTAATACCAGATGCCCTGATTCAGAAAATGAGCATGAATAACAGTCATTGCTTAGTGTTCATTTTCAAGAGACCTTTGATTCCTTTAATTTCTGACTGATGAAAAAGTTGCTTAGTTGTGTACTTTCAAGCTTTCCTCTGGAAGCACAGGAATGCTTTATTATAAATACAGGGAACTTTTGATACTTTGGGCATAAAGCGTTAAAGAGAGATTGTAATACCCTATAGCATGATGTTACAAAATTAATAGAGCTGCTGTATTTTCCAAGTTGAATGTGGGGTCTTTGTGTGCATGGCATGGGGAAGTAGTTTTTTGGACACCATTAATCCTGTTTTAGGATTTACTCTTGATTTCTATGTATTTTCACCCTCAAAATCACTAGAAACCATGGTGCTGTTTTAGAGGGCAAATATGAGCTTCCATTCTTACAAAAAGGGTTAGGAATCTTACGCAAACCTGGGAGTAAGAGTATTCGTTCTTCCTTTTAAAGTATAGAAGTTTTCATGCTAAGAAAGTTCAAAAATGTGAAATGAATAGAGAATTCCATCAAGATCCATCAAGATTCCATCTAGGGGTGACATGATAGCAGTCTTCTGATATCTCAGGGGTTGCCACAAAGAAGAGGGAGTCAAGCTATTCTCCAAAGCGCCTGAGGGCAGGACAAAAAGCAACGGGTGGAAACTAATCAAGGAGAGAAGCAACCTAGAACTAAGGAGAAATTTCCTGACAGTTAGAACAATTAACCGGTGGAACAACCTGCCTCCAGAACTTGTGAATGCTCCAACACTGGAAGTTTTTAAGAAGAGACTGGACAGCCATTTGTCTGAAATGGTATAAGGTTTCCTGCCTGAGCAGGGGATTGGACTAGATGACCTCCAAGGTCCCTTCCAACATTTATTATTATTGTTGTTGTTTTGGTCCTGTCCTGCTATTGGTCAGCCACAGCCAGAGTAACCCACAAATTCTTTGCCATTCGTATCCCTGCACTCAGTTAGGAAAGATTCTAATCAGGGTCTGCATGCTTGATTCAGTCTTTGTATATATAATAGAGTATCATTTTGTAAGTAATGAAACTTAGTTAATACTGTACTTGTTTTTTCTTATCTCCAGGAGCTTGTGACCATGTCCTTTTTCCAGAAAAGACCAACAACGAACCCAGCATTTCACTCATCACTGGACAGTTGCGCTCTATTGATCCCTTCCGGATATCAGATATAGAGCCAAATTCTGGCACAGCTGTGATGTGTCGCAACCATTTACAGACTGTATCTCAGATCAGCCCAGCAGGTATGTGGGTTGGGGGTAATGCTCTTTCAGTTGCAAAAATACCTCCTCACTTGGTACTTTTGATTAATCAATTATTTAAAGATGTAGTTATTGTGGAATCTCAAAAACTGAGGCTGATTAAATATTTACTTCTTGCATCGCTACTACCTGAATCCATTCATAGTTGCGAGTAGGCAATTAATAGAGGTAGAGCTAGGATAAACGGCCTAACCAATGTCCTCTCACACAGTATTTCGGATTCATAATGTAAATATGATAATGCCCTATCCGTATAATCAATTTGTCAAAGATGATGCCTTACCAATATACCAGTTTCTCATAACTTTTAGCTTGTGTGGCCTTTGGAATAAAGTTGGCGAAATATTTTTGTATCTTAGCCTCATTCTTGGAGTCCCGCAGCTGGCGGGGACTGGAGCAACAGCTGGGCCAAACAGAAGTAAAAAAAGCTATTGTGGGACGACGGGGAATTGCCATTGCCTATGAAGATGAGCCTTGTGGATGACCAACCCTGAATATAAAAGACATTGACCAGATAACAGACTTCATTCTTTGCTGGATTTGGATGGGTTAATGGAACGTGGGTCTTTTTGAATTTGTTGACAGTCTTATTTGTACAGGGCATAAAGTGGGCTAGGTTAACATTTTTTGCAATATGTTGATAGACAGTTCAACAGATTTTAAGTAGAGTGTTATATTATTATTTTAATAGAGGAATATTTTTTTAACAAAACGAGTGTTGATCTCTGCTGAAAAAAGTGCGTTGAAGTTGTTTATCCAATAATGAGACAAAGGTTAATCCACATTAGTGGCCAATTTATAGATATCCATGTTGTTTAAACTAGTCCGCAGTTGTAATTTCTGTTGATTAGAAGCTTAGACTATGCTGAACAGTAGGGTGAGCATTACTGATCACAAGCTGAAGTCAGCAGTTATGCAATTGCTAAAAAAGAAAAAAAAACACCTAATGTAATTCCCAGACTGAATTAATAAAAGCGTAGTCTCCAAGTAACAGGTAGCCATAGTTCCATTTTATTCCAGAGCACGGTGTCCTTTTCTGGAGATCACACTTAAATATGTCGACAAAGAGAAATTAGTTAAGAGGGTCACAAGAATGAATAAAGATACTGTATAAAAAATATTCTATAAAGAAAGGTTGAAGGAACTGCATTGCATGGGCCTCTTTAATGGATAACAGAGATGCTATGCTTATGTAAGATTCTAAGTATTTCTTCCAAATCATCTTTGAAGCATGCATAATCCTAATCTTGATCTTTGTAACCCCCAGGGGATCAAATAAAATTCTGTACAGAAGAATAAATGTTGGGCAAATATTAAAGATCATTGTGTCTAGAAGAGCAGATTGATAATATAATTATCTAGATGGATGGTGGACTACTTGTTATTGGAAATCTCCAATTTAAATCTTACAGACTTTAATTGGTCTGTTTGCAACAAAACTATTGCCAGGCCCCGGCTATATTTTCTCCACCCAACTGGAATGCTTCTATTCAGGCTTCTAGGTGGCCACTTCCTCCTTTAGGATTTTCACCTCCTTCTATTTTCTTTTTCAACCAATGTTCCGTTTAATGATGCTCAGTCTTCATTGGATATTGAAATGGTTGCCTGTAGGAAGCTTTTATAAAAGGATTTGAAAATCTCTCTTATTTCTTAATAGTGCTGTTTTGGCCATAATTGTATTGGCACAGAAAAGTTTTCTATTAAATGAGTAAAATTGTGTTTATGCATAAAAGTTCCTTCACAGGGAAACATAAAAATACACAAGCACCTAGTATGCACTTTTGTCATCCGGCACATGGATTTTTCTACTTCATTTCTTTTCACAAATAATATTCTTTTTTATTACATCCTTAATGTGAAGTCAAACCAATTAGCTTCCACAAGATGGCATGAAGTCAATCAAGCTACATTTATGTACTCCCATCATGCAAGGTATCTCAAAAAGTTTGAGGTTAGTAGGCATATTTGAAATTTACAAATGTCTAAAAATGTCCACTGGAATCTGGAAAGTCACAAAACACCCACTTCCTAGGGAGCCAAACTGAAGTTGCTTCATCATCAGTATCTCAGCTTATTTTTGTCTTTTGGTTTTGACCAAGTAGGCATTCTTCCAAACAAAGTGCAGGCAGATAATCCACAATGCCTCTCAGAGAGGTGTCTTGCCTAGTGGAGGTGTGTCCCTTTACCTCAGGTTGGTGAAGCATCTCATGGAGCTTTGTTGTTCTGACTTGATGAAAACTCCAGATATGATCTCAACTGGCTTTACTAAGGCTGCTACTGTATTTGTGCTGTGCACTGAGGTTGTTATTACTAAATGAAGCTTCAAAGGACTATTTCCATTGAAATCTTGACAAAGCAAAACACTTTGCAAGTATTGCATAACCTCATAGCCACTGTGGATTCTGGAGTCTACATGAGGCCAAGAGGCACTATTGGAAATCTAGATTATACTTGAGATTGATGTTTTGTTTAACGGCATATTAGGATTTCATTTTCAAAATTGGGGGGGGGGGAAACGGGCAGAGAAGGAAGTTTGGCAAGCACCAAGAGAGGTGTCCACCAGCCCATTAGCACTAAATAAGAGGTATCCTGAGCAGAAGCATTACTTTGCCATCTCTGTTCCATAAGATGCTGTGTGTAACTATGCCACTTTCTGTATCTGGAGGGTTATTGGAGCGGGAAGGAATATTGAAGAATGCTAAAGCAAAATACACTTACTTAATGTAAGGGACTCTTAGAGATGTAATACAGCAATAGGAGTGTTTCAGCAGAAGAAACAGTGAAAATTATGGAATTACAAACTGGTATAAAATATTCCAGGAAAATAAACTCCAGGGAAACAAGATAGAAATACTTTTGGTACATGGCAAAGAAATATAAGAAATTTGCCTATTTTTGCTGGAAGTAATTCACTATTACTAAACTTTAGCCAAATGGATCTGAAGTAAGAAGTGAGATTTCAGCTGGAGGAGGGAACATTTTTAGTGTACAGATCAATTTCCTTCAGAAGAATCCTAGCAAACTTTTACCTTGTATCATTTCATGATAACGTACCTAGTACCCAACCATAGCTATTTCTCCTAGACTGTTTTGTTGGCGTGATTGGAGATACTCTTATGTAGACAGGCCTTGGAAACAACCACATAAGCTATTTTTCATAATTACCCATTGTGAAAATGTGAGATACAAAATGGTGACAACAACACCTCTAAACCTCTCACATGGTCAAGAAGGTAAGGCAAAATACTCATAAAATAGAATAGCTTAAGGCTGGTTCTGTTCAAGGTAGATTTCAATGTGTGTGTGTATTCTGTGCTTCTCAATTTTTCAGGCACCTGTTCAATGTCTCATGTTCATCTAGATCATAAAATGTCTTTATGTTGTAGACTGAGGCTGACATAGCTAAGAAAGCAACAATGCTGAACAACCAGGTAGGCTATAGTCTATAAACCCCACCACAAGGCACACGGTATAGCTGTTATGAAGCTAAGTTTGGATATGGAAATGGAATTCATCATTTGTTCACCAAGTCTTCTTCCTCAAAAATCTGTTTCTTCTCCATGTTCAGAAATGAATCATTCTTTGTAGTATATTACTTATCTATAATCATGCCATGCCAGGGGAGGGGGGGGGGAAAGACCACAAGGATTCATTCTTCCTGCCCTTGAAAGCAGAAATTACTTGCACAGGGTTTGCACTTTGCTTTCAAAACTCAGAATAAAAACATCTGATTATGTTAGAACAATTCTTTCACTGAAGAACTGTAATAGAAGTTAGAACATCCCACTTTCAAGATTTGATGTAGAAGTATGTATTAGAGAACAATCCTTTTTAAAGAAGTGGGGAGGGAATTAAATAGTACATGAGTCTTCACTTCCAAGGCTGTGTTACCTCAAATGCAACCAAGAGAGGAAGTGGTTTTTTTTCCCTACCACACATATTTTTGCTCTAGTGAAGCATTTTAAAGACGAATGGTTCCAACAGGCAGAAAAATACTTCCACTGGTTAGAGGAAGAGCTTTGGATCGGATGAGTCCAAGATTATTCAGATACCAGCAAAACACTAATTTAGCCCCTATCAGTAGTAAAAAGAGTCTCCTAAAAATATGATCTTTCCACAAGCATGATTTCTTCCAGGATGGGTTCTTCAATCTCTTCCCCACTTTACATCAGAGTTGATGTATCATGGTGTGCAGAATTAACTCTGTTACCATGCTTATTTTATGTAAGAACTTAGATGTTCAATTAATTTCCTATTACATTATCCCATAATAGTTTTTCTTTCCCAAAATGTGCTTTTTGTGCTTTTATGCAGAAACATCTGCCAAGTCTACATAAATTCCTTGTACTTTTCACACTGTTATTTAGATATTGTTCTTTAGGTAATAGGTGTTTAAATGTTTTTAAGTTTCATTAATACAGCAAAGATGATTTTGTGTGAATTAACTTTAACTTACCCAGTGCTGGGCATAGGAAAAGGATCAGCAGCAAACCTGAGTTAGGAGTCTGTATGAAATCTGGTAAAACTAGGCCCATAGAAGAGAAGTTGCATTAATATATTGCCATTGAAATGGATCTAGGTTGTAAAGTGGTTTAGTTTAATTAATCCCCAAATCTTTATGAGGACAAGAATTTCCTATACGAAAAAATTCCTCTGTCTTCATTCCAGCTTTACCAGCTCTGTTGCAACCCAGATCCATTGTACATATCAATTGTCAGTAGCAGAGATAACGCAAAGGGTTTTCAAACCATTCATGAAGGCAGCTGCAACTCTTTCCCTGCAGCAGACCGAAACACTCACGTTCACTTATTCATATCTGTGAAGAGGCTAATGTATTATAAGATGATGTCCTGCAGAATGTGCAGAGGCAGCAGCAGCAGCAGCAACATTTAAAGAGGTAATGTAGCATACTTGCCAGCACTCCGAGGAATGCCACAGCAAAAAAAGATGGTGTTGCCTCTTCGCGATACCTTGTTGGACTCTTAGTATTATTTATTGCACCAATCACGTTAGGGCAGATCATATTCTTGTAACTGCCTCTGCTACAGCTGTATTCCATTCCTGCCCATATTGCCCCTAAAGTATGCCACTTCCCCAGTAGACTAACCACAGCAGCTTAGAAGTAGCCTTAATGTAATTCAAGGCAGGAGGACCTTCACTTCAATCAGACACAAGCTTCCTCATGCAAGTAAAAGGTAGACTCTTTAGAAATAGACAATATCACAGACACTTCTACAGGAGCGTGCCAAGGAGGAAAGTGGCAATTGGTACACTAGTCCTGCGGTTGGCAGGGGACCGTCCAGCTCTGCTCCAACCTCTGCTCCAATGTCCTTGAGCCTGTTAGCTCTGAATATGCAGAAGGGATTTGGAAACAGCTTGTTCTTGAGAGGAGCAACCAGGGTAGGTTAATTGTAAAGTTACCATTCTATCAGCTAATTTGGTAGCAGCTTCAGGCGATGGCATAAAACCGGATCTGTTCATGCTGCAGTCTTTTGACACACAGGTCTCCTCAGTAGTCTGCTGTGTATTCAGTACCATGCAGTCCTCGGCAAAGTAATGTGAACTCCTTTACCATCTCCTTCACGCGTCGTTTATTCACACGTTCTCTGCTAACACAAAGGAGGGATGATGAAATATCAGCACGTAACACTAAAAGATGATAGATTGTAAAGTTTCAGGACTTGCCAATAAAGAATCAACAGACGGAGCAGTCCATTTAGATATGCCCCAAACAATTATTCTTGTTGCCATACTCACTGGAACTTTTTTGAGGTACAAATGTGGATTAAAAAGTACAGAACAGAATTATACATGTTAGTCTAGTCCACAGATTTGTCATGTGTGCTGGCTTCTATTCTTTTAATCCCAGACCTAAGCGGGCATAGAGCAGGGAGGTCTTGAAGCAAATTCTATGTGCAAGATCCAATCTGGGTCAGTCACCAGGACCAGGGGTTTAGTCTTCTGAGCTTTTGGACTCGTACTGGAGCCCATCCTCGGGGAATTTTTTTCAACCGGAATGTGCACATTCCAGTAAAGAGAAGTTCCCTGTAGATGAGCTCCAGCACAAGTCCTAAAGCTCAGAAGACTAAACCTTTGGTCCCAGTGACCAACCCAGATTGGGTCTTGCAGCATTGTCCTGGGACATGTATATTTGCTTTCATTCACAAGTTCTATGTGCATTTAAAAATGCATATAATATTTGTAGCTACAGATCCTGATAAAGCAGAATCTATGATGTCTGAAGGATATTCATATTCAAGCAAAGGTCTACATAATGTTTTTCAGAGTTCTCTGCTTAAGTGGGTAGAATCAAGGAGACATTAAGAAGGGCCAACATGTGGAACCCCAATCTCCTATAGCCTTTCAGCAAATACTTCAGGAGGGATTACATCCCCTTCTACAAGGAGCAATGACAATTAGACTGAAGAATTGAAGCCTTCTGCTCTTGGGCACAAAATATTATCAGCAAGCTCTATTAAAATGCAAGCCACCATTCTATTGATGTCATCTGGCTCCAGAGCAGGCATATTTGCAGGGATATAGTGTGAAGCATAAGCAGCAACAGTTCAGCTGGACCACTTTTGAGGGGTTTGCCTGATCTTAGCTAACCAGTAGCTTTTCACTTTGGAAAAGTGGTGGGACACCCCAAAGGAAAAAAACATGCATTCCAGTTGGTTTGCCTACAAGTGTAGCACCATAGGCTATAGAAGACAGAAAAAGGAGAAAATATATTTTCTGTGTACCATTTTTTTCTATCGAACTCTATACAAATAACTTGTACACTTTTAGTATATTAAAGTAATACTATAAGTGCTGTTTCTTTTATAAAATATTAATTAAGTGAATTATTCTTCAGGAGACTTAGCTGTATAGGGCTAATTAAGATTTTCATCATCTGGACTTCAGTTGAACAATGTACTAAAAGAGAATTTAGGATAAAGCTGTTGAGAATTCAAAGAACTAGGCACTAGATAGAATGCATGGAATAATATTTATAGAGCCTACTCAAATTAATTATTCCACAATTCTGTCTCTCTGTAAATATGCCAAGAAGAAACTTACCTGAGAATTTGTTGGCTAAAAATGTCCTTTTGCTCAGGGCTGACACGGGTGGATGGAAAGCCATCCTGCTGCATCACTTCCTTGATCCACACACTCAGGTAACTGAAGCAATGCTTGTTGAGAGCAAAAAGGATCTCAGCAAAATGATCCATCAAATTTCGTGAAGCTTGGCCACCTATACCCTGCAAGGATCGAGTAAATCCAGTCAAATCTTGCAAAAGATTGTACTGCAGGGTGAGCTTTACATTATGTCATATGAAGATGCCAGTAGATTACACCAAGGGCCAGGCTGAGTGCTTCAGAATATTTAAGGCCCCAGCCTTAAACAGATTTCAATCCTATGCAAACATACTTGGGAATAAGCTCCACTTACTTTAGTGGAATTTATGTGAATGTAACCGTGGACAGAATCATGCTGCAGATAATCCTGTAAATATTCTGATAACATGGAAACTGAATTAATAAGATTAATTAAAGCAATTAAAAGAAAATGCAGCTTCTGTGTGAGCAGCATGTTTCCCAATTATCCTTTTTCACTGTTGCCAGATTGTGAAAGACACATTGCTTACCTCAATTACAGCTTGTAGCAACATTTTGCCATTCTCATGCACCACTTGTCCCACAGGTGCAATCTCCCCACAGCGTGGCAGTAATTCAGTCTATAACAAACAAATGGACAAAAAGGTCTAAGTGGGCAAAAAAGCAGAACAAAACCCTCAAATTTCAAACAGGAAATATCCCTCTCCTATAGACGGAATTTAAATAAATATAATGGGGAGATTGCCATTTTATTTACAAGCCTTAATACAAACATTAAGTACATAAAAAGAGATATCCCCAAGAAGTAATAGCGAAAGCAAGTCCTTTCGTTCAGTTTGGGAGAGGCTCTCACTCTTCAGTTTGGATGTTCTGCTGCTCTGTCCCAGTACAACTGCTTTTCGTATTATGGTTCTCTGGTGCCACTAGCCAATGATGGATCTACTCTACCAAAGACAAATACTCACAAAAAAGCCACAGGCAGCTTTGACAGTTGGTGCTTCAGGAAACTTCAGAGAGATCACAGCTAGAAGGAAGCAATAAATATTCAGCTTGTATGATGACAGACTTTTTGGTAAGTCGAAAAAAAAAGTAAGCTTTTCTCCCTAAAGTCTCTTTACAATGGGTTTTGTTTAATTTTGCGGACATTTCCATATCAAGAACTTTCCCCCATTCTTTACAATCATCTCAAGTTGTAAGGATTGTTACCCATTTGTCTAAGTCATTTCCCACAGTGATTTTAAAGCAATTCAGTCTAAGGCACTTGCCTACTCACCACAATGGAATACTGCTTTGGCATCCAGGCTGCTACACATGAACAAATCAGGTTTCCGTTTCAGTGCCTGCAGGGTACACATATATACAGAGACAATAAACACAGCTCTGGCAAGCCATGGACAAGCAATTGCCACACAGGAACCATTGGCAAAGGCTTGCATGTGCAACTTACCTGGCCATCAGCTATAAAACACAGTAACCCAGGACTGGGAAAAAGGGAAATTATTATAAGATGCATGTGTCTTTATAATTCAAGAGCACAGGGGTCCAGGTAAGGAGGAGCCTCTGAAGAAACATGAAATTTAATTATTATCTGGAAAACAGCTTTCTAGTATTCCTACTTTGTTACAAATAATGATATACCCAGGAATAGAAATTCCACTCTAGATAACCAGGATAAGGATTAATTAGATACTAAGTATTTGGGTTTACTTTTTTTATATCTACATCTGCCTAGAAACATATTACAATATCACAGAAAGTAGAAACAAGAACATCACATAGTCTGTCGGCAGTATGCATTGCAATTCCTAGTCCCTGTACTTTTCTCCTGAAGTCTGAGTTATCATGACATTCCTAAGCACAAAGGTTTAGTCAAATAGCAAATTCCGCATCACCTAATCAAATTCGATACAACTGAAGTATAGTGATCACTAAAACATTACAAATAGTAGGTCTTTTCTATGATGGAGAACAACAGGATTTTCAAGATACCTTTAACAGCAATGAATCTTTCAGCACCATGGACAACAGCTCCAACTCCTGTGCCTGAGTAACCATGGCATTTCTACCTCTAGTACAAATGGATCTGTTGTCTAACCACATTATTAGGCAGGTTTTCTATCATTAAAATACTACAAGTGCTGTTGCATAATGAACAGCGATTGGATTTCTAAGATAATATTTTTAACTGCAATGACTTGTTATTATATCTTTGTGTTCTATTCTTCTTGCTCTCTTTGTTTCACTTACAAACAAAAGCAATCAGATTAGTCATGTTCCTTTTCCTGATGAAAGAAACAAACTATTTTACTCTCATTTGTTCTAAGCATTCTTTTAACCTCCTTGGTGTTAACTTGTGGACTTTGTAACAATTTTACATTGCTAAAACTATCTTAAAAGTTTTATGAATTTCAACAGTATATTTTGCCATTACTTTACTAGAAAAAGTCTGCTTTCTTACCATATGCACACAACTTTTTATTTAGATATATATCTTACAGCAACTTAAAATGAAAAGCAAGTATGTTGAATCATATCTGGCCCTTACAACACAGAAAGCAATGCCAAATAGAGAACGAAATACATCTCTATCACAATATACCTTTGTAAATTTGTATAACAATCTTTTTATATTCAAAGAAAAACAAGCAAAATGGTAAATAATTAATTTCTACGAACACCAAATAAGTTTCATGAAAATACATCACCAGACATGTTCTTTATTTGCCTTCAACTCAGTCTTCACTCCTGGCAACTACATGGAAAGCCCTTACAGTTTTGTAGGCAGAAATTCAGAAATTGTTTGTTGTTACCTTCTTCCTAGAGCTCAGAGGGAATGACTAGTATAAAGTTGTCCAGAAAATTCTTTGCTGGTTCTTAATATTTTACACTTTTAGATTAACTCTTTTATCTGAACTGCCCTTGAAATTAAATATATATATATAATTGTATGTCAAAACTAGGATGTGGAAGCCATTTGAAGGACTTGTGATTTAAAGTTTTTATATTTTAAGTATGTATGCAACCTGTTGTATTCCAGATATTTTTAAGCCACCCCTATGGCCAAGAGTAAATATCTATGAAAAAATCTATGAAGCCAGAAGATTAGAAAGGTACCTGGTTGCCTACTCTGTTTTGAATAATTGAAGTTGATACAGCTTCCCAATTTCAGGAGAACCAACTGCCAATCATATCAAACTTAGGATCATCATTTAATTTAATACTAATAAATCCTAAGGCAAATCAGCCTTATTGGATTATCTTTAAATTGGGAATAATGAAAAGAGAGTTGTGGTGTAATTATATTTCAATACCGTATTCTAGTTCAGAACAGTGTGGTGGCCTAGAGGCAGAGCTTTGTGAGTTTGATCCTAGGTAGCGGCAGATATTTCTCTCTCTGGACGCAAAGAGAAAATATCTGCTGTGAGCTTTGCATAGGCATCAAGAAGGGCATCCAGACAGTAAATGCTTAGCTCCATTCAGTCACCCCAACTCCACCCTGATACAAGGGATTACAAGGTCATAAAAGAAAACGGTATTCTGGTTCAGTTGGTTGGGAAGGCAATAAAATTAGTTTGTCAATCTCTTTATTCTAGAGAACTGACAATTCTGCTAGGTATAAGCATTTCAATCTCCCAATGATGGCTTCTAATGAAATTCACGCCAGACGTTTTCACTGTAAATAGATCAAACGTTCTCCTGGGCTAGTAAGGCAATCTACCCAGGGTATTTTAACTTAATGTGACTTAAGAGAACATGCTTGAAAAGGGGCCACTAGTTGTGTAGAGCAGGGGTCCCCAACCCCCGGTCCATGACCAGCACCAGTCCACAGCAGGCCAGAAACCAGTCTGTGTAAACAAGCGAAGCCCCACCCGCAAGATGCAGGCAGCACACAAAACCACACCCCCTCCAGTCCGCAAAAAAACCTCTCTCCACGGAACTGGTCCCTGGTGCCCAAAAGGTTGGGGACCTCTGGTGTAGAGTGTAAAAAACAGCAGTTGTTAAATTAGGTGTTTTGTCCATAAACAGACTATAAAAAAATATAAGAAAGGTTTAATGTGTTCTTATTACAGTATATTCTTGCCTGTTTTAGAGAGTCATTAAATTCCAGGAGATGCTTTTTTAACTTAAACCATTCTTAAAAATCTCATCTATAATTCAAAAACATAGATGATTAATACTGATTCAGAATTTTCTATAATATACTTATTTATTTATTTATTGATTGATTGATAATAAATTGATAATAAATACATAAATAAAACAAGCAACACTTTTCCCTATTTCTCCAGTCTGTTTCATTTACATCACCAATTGAAGCTCCGCTTCATGTGACACAAATATAAAACATCGGTCATCCTAAATATTTGTAGGGTTCTTTCATTTATGTCATATATACTTTAGTGTTTTTCATGGGGCAATCTGTCAGATTCCATTGATACATTTAAGTTTGTGACCCAAACAATTTTTATCAAAGTGCTTGGAAGATGGAGATTTTTATCTACTGACTAGTAAATGTATTTTATTTATTGTCCTTTTGAGCTCATATGTACATCTGCCAGATCAGAAGACAAAGCATAAAGTTAATAATTACTTAATCTGTTTTCTTCAAGAAATTATCAGATATTTAAGCTGTATGGAGAGTTATAGGAATGTAAGTTATCTCATGATGCACTAAGTGAGAATCTAGTCCCACATTTAGTTCCACTATAACATAAAATTATTTGAACAAAATTGAAATGTTGCTTTTATTTGTATGCAGGAATGAAGTTTTGTAAGAAAATGCAGGCACCTTACAAGATTTTAATAATTTGGTTTCTTCAAGGGCACAATCAAAACCACTATGCAGACATGAAAAGAATCTGCTCTACATGCATTTTGAAAGGATTTCTTAAAGAAGCCTGATATGCTGTTTAATAACTTCCCTGTCTTTGAAGGAATCTGTTTTTTTTTTGTTAGAAGCTTATTGATGTCTTATGACTTATTCAGAATGAAATGTCTATTCTACAGATCAATTGATATCCTATGAAGTTAAATCTGGGAGTCTAGAATAATGTTTTATAGGCATCGTAAATTGATTTAATGCTCTACACCATAGTTCCCCAACCTTTCTGGCTTTGTCGACCGGTGGGGGAGGAGGGGGATGGTTCCACGTGAGCAGCTGGCAAGCGCATGCAATTCCATTTGCACAAGTGGCATGTACACGCGCTGGCTGCTCACGCAAATGGAGCGCACCTGCACAAGTTCATCCGCTGCTCGCACAAGTAGGAATGCATGCGCACACGCCATTTCCATGGCCTGGTTGGAAATAGCTCACAACCCACTAGAGGGCCTCGGCCCAGAGTTTTAGGACTCCTGCTCTACATCTTCTTGGGAAAAGTAGATACTTGAAAAATTGCCAGAACAGAAAAGAAAGACAGAATTTCAAAAAGCATGGTCATAATGTATTAGAGCTGAAGCAAATTAGTTTCCAAAGGCTCTATATAAAATTATTGTTAAATATTGTTTGTACACTCACTGAGTACCTTTATTCATTATATAGCATCGGGATGATACTATATGTATATGATTACAGAAACTGTTTATTTCTGCTATGAAAAGCATCTCTATAAGGGACATAAAGAAGAGAAGAAGACAGGCTCTGAGTTGTAGAATGTAGTACGCCAATGTACAGCAGTCCTTGACTTACAACCATTCATTTAATGACTGTTCAAAGTTACACCACTGAAAAAAGTGACTTATGACCATTTTTCACACATATGACCATTGCAGCATTCCCGTAGTTACATGATCAGAATTCAAACACTTGGCAACTGATTAATATTTATAACGGTCGGGGTGTCCTGGGGTCATGTGATCATCTTTTGCGACTGTCTGACAAGTAAAATCAACGGAAAGGCCAGATTCACTTAACAACCGTGCTACTATCTTAATAATTGCAGTGATTCACTTAAACAACGGTGGCAAGAAAGCTCATAAAATGGGGCAAAATTCACCTAACAAACGTCTCACTTAGCAACAGAAATTTTGGGCTCAACTGTGATCATAAATCGGGGACTATCTGTATTTTTAATTAGTGTTGAAACAAACTAGTGAGCAACAGTAAGCAGTACTACAGTACTATTATGTCAACAAAACCCAATAAACCTTTTTCTAATGTCAGTGTCTCATAAATTTTCTAGTGCTAAAAAATGTATTCAAATAGTAAGACAATGGGGGAGGGAATGCATATGTTGATACAGTACAATACAAATACTAGCTCAATCCATTCGAATTTTAAAACTTCGACATAGATCTAGTTAAATAATCCAGGGCTTTTCAAGCTTTTCACAGATTGTACCACTTTTAGGACATGACAATATTCGAGTACCACCAGTGCTTAGCAAGGTGTCAAAAACTTGATGACTAAAAAAAAAAGGGGGGGGGGAGATTTTGGGCTTTACTGGTTAAATTCATTTGTTGTTATAGAAATGGTTAGTTTATAATATTATGGAAAAATAAGAAATTGAGGTTCAATGTTAATGCTTCCTTCTACTGCAACAGAAAGTCAGAAGTCAATGTCTCTTCTTTTTCCCTTCTCCCCCTCACTTTTCCCTTTTTCTCTCACCACTCGCAAAAGCCTCCCTCTCACCCTTTGTATGGCAAAAGCCTCTCACTTACTCTCACTCACTCTTTGCTCGCAGAAGCCACTCACTCACTCGCTCGCTTACTCAATCTTTGCTCACAAGCCTCTCTCGTGCGCTCTCTCTCTCTCACTCTTTGCTCCCAAAAGCCTCTCCCTTGCTCTCTCACTCACACTTTGCTTGCAAAGGCCGCTTGCTCTCTCCTCACCACTTTGCTAACAAAAGCCTCTTCTCTCTCTTTCTCCATGTTTTTTTTCTCTCCCTCTTCCACCAAAACCTGCTCCTTTTATAGATTCTCCTCTCTCCCCCCTCCTCCTCCTCCTCTTCTCTTCTGGGTGTGCCGGAAGCTCCAATCAGCATGTAGCCAAGCACGCAGATCCTGGGGCTTCTGCTGAATCCTGAAGCTTCAGCTGATCACCTCCAGGCCTGTGCAGTGCCACTTTAGCTTGTTCCCTCCCCCGCTACGCTTGGCTAGGGGTCACGTACAACCTGCCAGGTGCTAAAGTACTACCAGTGGTATGCGTGCCACCGGTTGAAAAGCCCTGAAATAATCATCTCTCCTAGAATTCTTAGTTTTAGAAAACAATCTTTTGAATCTTTTAGATCCCATTTTCTTCAGCCCCTATCATTTTTGCTTTTAAGAAGTTTCTTGTTACATCTTGTGGCAGGATGTAGATAGAGACAGCCTGAACATTAAGATTCTGGAGCTGCTTAGCTGAAACAGTTCTGAGATACTGTGAGACCCTCAGTTGGTGAAATTGGACTAGGTAGGTTTTTTTTTCTTCTACTGCTTTCCTCTAGACCAGCGGTTCTCAACCTGTGGGTTGCGACCCCTTTGGGGGTCGAACGACCCTTTCACAGGGGTTGCCTAAGACCATCGGAAAATACATATTTCCGATGGTCTTAGGAACTGAGACTCCATGCTCTTCTACGAGGCCATAGTTTCCCCCGGCAACCGGCAGCCTCCCCTGACCACTGGCAACACAGGAGGGGTGGCGGCGACAAGAGACAACCCCCCAACGTCCAGCCGGTCGTCTCCACTGCCCAGCTGGCTTCCGGGGATTCCCCCCGGTACCCGGCGAGAGGGAGAGGTGGCCGCGGCGGGAGGCAGTTCCTCCAGTGTCTGGCTGACTTGCCACAGACGCCCAGCTGATTTTCAGGATTCCCCCTGTGTCCAGTGAGAGCGAGGGGCAGTTGAAGTAAGAGGCGGTTCCTCCGGCGTCTGGCTGGCATGCCTCTGATACCCAGCCGGTGGTAGGGACTTCCCCGGTGTCCGTGTCAATGGAGGGAGGCAGCCACGGTGCATGGCGGCCTCGCCGACTCCCAGCTGATCTTCGGGAGCTGGGCAGTGCACGGCGGCCTCACCGACTCCCAGCTGGTCCACGGAACTCAGGCAGCACCCCGGGGCGGCATACGGATGTAGGCTGGCCGCTGGCTGCTCCTTCCCTGTCCCCCACTTGTTCATGTCAAACCCAGGGGCTTGACATACCGCTTATAAAGTTTTCGGTGAGCCGTTTCCAAAGCTAGGGACAAAGCTAGAATTCAGAAATAATCGCCCATTTAAAGCCACGCAAGAAATGGGTGGAGGGGGGGGAGAAAAAGAAAAAAGAATGCGTGGAATTAAAAGCGCTTCTCCTCCTCTCCTCCATCGAGGGGGCTTTTTCCTGCGTCCCACGCGCATTTTGCAAGGGAGTGGGGCATCGGGCCCGGACACGTTTCACTCCCCAGGCAAATGTGGCAAGTGATGGGCAGCGTGAGAGACAATGTAACACTCTGAACGTTCTGAGCCATTGTGACATTTCGAATCCCACGAGCGTGAAAGTACCAACCCACAAAGCTGCAAGCGCCGCAGCAGGGATGGAAAGTGGAACCCCTCGCTCTTCCAATTCTCATGCTGCTTAAGGCTTCACGTACGGCGAGCTACCGAGGCCAATTTCCTCCATGAGAAGAGAACACTTTCCCTCTGCTCCCCCCACCTGAACTCTCCTCCTTGAAAGGGGGGGGGGGCTGAGAGACAGGAGCTCCTCGAGCACCACGGCGGGCGGTTCTTAGGGAAATTACCCTCCTCCCTGACCATTTTGAAATAAAAAAATATACTAAGGGCAATTTGGGATTCATTTCACTCCAAATCAAAGCTGGGAGATGTAGAGAATGATCGGAAAGTTGTCATTTCTATAACTGAATCTTTTTCGAATAACCAGGAAGAAGACAACCTAAATTGTTGAATAGAATAGAATAGAATAGAATAGAATAGAATAGAACAGAATAGAATATAGACCAGAGTAGAGTAGAGTAGAGTAGAGTAGAGTAGGGTAGGGTAGGGTAGAGTAGGGTAGGATAGAGTAGAATAGAGTAGAGTAGAGTAGAGTAGAGTAGAGTAGAGTAGAGTAGAATAGAATAGTATAGAATACAATAGAATAGAATAGAATAGGAATAGAATAGAATAGAATAGAATAGAATAGAATAGAATAGAATAGAATAGAATAGAATATAGACCAGACCAGACCAGAGTAGAGTAGAGTAGAGTAGAATAGAATACAATAGAATATAGACCAGACCAGACCGGACCGGACCGGAGTAGAGTAGAGTAGAATAGAGTAGAGTAGAATAGAATAGAATAGAATAGAATAGACAATATGGAAGAGAGAATAGAATAGACAATATGGAAGAGAGAATAGAATAGACAATATGGAAGAGAGTAGAATAGAATAGAATAGAATGGAATGGAATGGAATAGAATTTAATTATGTTCAATTTGTAACAATGAAAATACATCCCGCATATCAGATATTTACATTACGATTCATAACAGTAGCAAAATTACAATTATGAAGTAGCAACAAAAATAATTTTATGGTTGGGGGTCACCACTACATGAGGAACTGTATTAAAGGGTCGCGGCATTAGGAAGGTTGAGAACCACTGCTCTAGACTTTCCTCTCCTCATTCAGAATGTGATTTCTCAAACCCTCTGTAAAAGCTCTTCCAATTTACAAACATTCAGTTTTCTCTTAGTCTGTTGGAGTTAAGCCCTCAGTATCTCCCAAGACAACAATATTCTTTCAAACCTATGCCAAGAATAAAGTTATCATACGGTTACATGTACAAACTATCAACTGATTTCACTGTTTGTGCATAAATGCAAATGCGTAGATAATACCTCCTCAATCAGGTAAAGAAAAAGCATTTTTAAGAAGGCGATACCCTGATTCTTAAAGTATTGTTAAAATTTCATATTTTTCTGAGATCTTTAGTTCTGCAGAAGAAAAAAATATGAAATGTATTTGCATTATGGCTGCAAGTTTTAAAATCTGTCACAAGGGGATGCTAGGTGCTAAAACACTTTCCACATCACAGCCTATAAAAAACTTATCAAGCAACAATAAATCAGCGCCAAGAGGAGAGCATCTTGCTGTAGTCAGGAGAATCAGATGATATCAAAGATCATGCCCTTCCCTGCTTCATTAATTTGTAGTGCTGCAGCTGATTTCCAGTAAAGGTATTGCTCATCCAAGCCAAAAGCAGTTCACGGTCCACTTATTCCCAAACTGAATTATCCCAGCAGTACCTCACTGCTCACTGCATTGTACATTATATAATTACAACAACATTTGAGACAAGATGGCATGAAAATTCATGATCTGAAAAAAAAAAAACAACCCAACCTAGGAAATCTCAACAAGAGTGAAGAAGGATGGAGCACCAAGAGACTTTGAAAGCACTTAGACAAATCAAGTTTCTTATTTCCTGTTACTCACATTAGATCAGGTTTCTCTCCTAGGAGTTTGGATGTAACCCACTACATCACTGAGTTCTACCCAACAACTGGAGACTCTGGATTTGTTAAGAGCTCAGAATCAGTAGAGCCAAACAGCCAAACATATACAAAATGGATTTTTAAAGTTTTTGAACTGCATTCGCCATTTTCCAAAGGTTCCTCCTGTTTCAGGTCACAGCACATGACCTGAACCAAATCCAATCTAGAAGTCTTGTTGCATTTCTATGTAGAGAGGCAGGGACAAACCTATACCTAAGAAAAGGGATAATGTTTTGTTTTCAACTTCCACGGAAACAGATGAGAAACTCGATATTCAACTAAAAGGAAAAACGTTGTCAACAGAAAGCTAAAATAGGTTTAAATTGAATTAAAAAAGAGAAAGAGAGAGAACAGAAAGTGAATGAATAAGAAACTAAAACACACCTGTGCCAGGAGTTGCATAAATGAATCAACAATATCAGGATGATCCCTGGGCCCTAAAAATATAATAAAGATGTAACTGAAGAGAAAAATCATACAAACAGCAACTTAACATCATATAGTTATGTGATACAGAAAGAATTTACAAGTGAAAACAGGAGTAAGGGAAGGGTTGGGGGGGAGGGTGCAACAGGGTGGGCTGGAGAGGGCAGGCACATGAGCAGCTTGAAGCAAGTTAAAGAAACAAAACATACAAAAATCATGGAGCTTGGAAACCCAAGAACAGAAAGAAAGTGCAAAGGAATAGGCATGTCGCCCAGATTCCCCTGCCAAGCACCAGGGATAAGAAGGGGAAACTGACTGCATCCTAGCAGGGAAGACAAAGAGAAGCAGGAACTAACTGGACATCAACTTCTTTTAGAGAACTAGCATATTTGCACTGGATACCTATCTTAAAAAAACTTGGTCCCTGAAGATAATTCTAGAGTCTATTGACAAATCCAATATTGATGTGAGTGAATACAAGTTCTAGAATCCATTTGAACTCTAATGGCCATCCCAACACACTATGTTCCTTTCATGCTTGTCAAAATGTTCACTTGACTGGGAAGTATAAAACTTTGAAATATTTTTAACAGGGAAAGACCAGCATGATTGCTGATAACCACTCTTCTTTTCAGCATCATGCACCATGAGACTCATCTTCCTCTGTGTTGATGCCACAGTTCTGCCTAATGAAACCAGGCATTAGTAGGTTATCACTCAAATACTGATTCCAAGTTCCAAGTTCTAACCAACCACCAGGGGATGGGACCAGATACCCTACTACCATGCTACTGCATATTGATTTTATTGAAATTATTTACATACTCTAAGCTTATCCCTTCAATTAGGGACAACTTAATGGCAGTATGGCAGTTCCGCAGAAGCAAAAGGCAAATCCAACACTTGCTAGGAAATCAGCAGAGCTCTGAGAGAAAACCTGTAAGCAGAAGGACAGGGGAGTTGTGGTGCAGAACCTTCAGAACAAATTGGGCCACAGGAACAGATAGATGTGAGTACAACACACTGTTCTGGTTATGCTGAACTAAATAGCAACACACTCCTTAGCAGGTCTTATTCAAAGCCAACCATTATGCGGACAAGACTACTAACTCGACTTTCTACTAAAATTGAGAATCTGACAACCAAAGGGCACAGTTTCAGTTTAAAAAGCTGGAAGGAGGGGAGAGGAGAACATGATAGCAGTATTGCCCTCTCAAGTGATGACTGATATTCAGGGAGAAACAAGCTAATCAATTTGATTCTCATTACTCAGGATATAATGTCTAAACTCCATTGGAGCTCATTCAGCAGGGCCTATTATCTGAGCAAGGGAACTGTGACTATCTGCAATCCTACAGGCTAATCTGAACTTTTTAAATTAGAAAGAACTGTTACCAATGCAACTGCTTCACAAGAATGAGGGTTCCAAGACATACATACCTTGCTGAAAGAGTGTTAATGTAACTGATGTGACAAGCAGAAAGAGTGCCTTGATCGGTGGGAAGTGGGCAGGTTCATGGGCAAAAATGTGAACTAGCTGAGGATATAAGAGAACACAGAAATTGAATAGTTATGATATTCTCCATTCTATTTCACATTCCTAAACCTACTTTTTTCCAACTCCCCCCCCCTACTCATATTTGGACCAACTAATTGGTTAAGTAGCAGCAAAAGCTTTAGTATTAAGATACCAAAGGAAGCAAGAAATTATATAGTTCAGGGACATTGCAGTTTTTCAATTGTTTTGTCCATACAGGCACAAACAATCCATTTACTATGAGCTAACAGAGAAAAAATATTTCATTTTTTGTAAAATTCTTTTATCAAAGGAAAAGCCAAGGGCACCAGATGGCAGAAAAACTACTCAACAAGTATTAGTTTCCTTTCTGAATTTAGTATTTACCAGAGATTAATGTGCTAAAAAAACCTACCTGCCTGGTGAGGTCAATAGCAGATGCCTGAGGAATAGTGCTATACATCTGTCCCAGCATCTCACACAGTTGAGGTACCATGGGTGCAAAATCATCGAGAAGAGTCTTCACAGATTTTTCAAAAATGGAGCACACAGACTGTGGGGATAAGAGGCCGTGTCAAGGGAAAACTGAATCCAGGGCATACCTTTTTCCCTCAACCAAGGAGTTATTTGTTTTGCATTCTATTCTTTCTTGAATAAATTTGAGGCAGCATAATTGTTTTGTATTTTATCCTTTGAGATATTGTAGACTGAACAAGGCTTGTTTGTTTTCATCCAGAAAAGCTTCATGATTAAACAAAGACTAATCTTTGGCTGTCCATTTAAAAAAAAAAAACATTCTATCTGGCTCGCATCAACTATTATTCCAATATTATCATCTTTTCACTTTTATAATCCTCCTGCTGTTTCAAAAGTTGGTTTTCTTGAATAGAAGTGGAGACATTTCTGATGTGATCAGCATATCTATATTTCAGTTAGAAAGTGTGATATTCATGTAACACTTGGATGTACTGCAGGAAAGCCTACTATTCTCCAAACAATTTAAACAATTTATTTAGCAGCAAATGAAATCTCTTATTAACATCATTATGTATCACATTATTTTCTCCGGCAGCCATATCTACAGAATAAATAACTTAAATATTCAGGCCTTCGGACGTCTTAGCTGCACCCTTGTTTTCTGCCCAACATTTATTTGTAAATAAACTGCAGTTTTTAGTTTTGGTATTAAAATTTCCACCTCAAGCATATTGCAAGTGAATGGCTATGGAAGTGGTGGTAACAGGAAAGATTTAGTATCCATGGTTTGTGCTACGTATCCATGGTTTGTGCTACGTACATGGCAGATTTCTTGCAGAAGATGGCATACACCTTGTAAGATCCCATTTGGGTAGCTATATAAATATGCTAAACAAACAAACAAACAAACAAACAAACAAAAGGCTTAATGAAACAATTTGACCAAAATTTGGTTATAGGGCTTCATAATGAATCTCATGTGGACTAAAATCCTGAAATAAGGATCTTAGAATAAGTAAGGATCTTGCTATAGAACATTGTAATAAAGAGGCCATTGAAGCACTGACTGAAAAATCAAAAAGAGCATTGGTTCATGAAGTTTATGGCCTCTTTAGTTAATTCAATAATTTTTATATGTGAAATAAACAAGATGAACAAACTATTAACATAGGAAGGCAAATAAGATTCAATAGTTATGACAAAGACATTGTGGAAGAGCCCCAGGAATGAAATCTAGCAGTTGAAATATAAAAATTGTTCAATAGGAATAGAAGCAATAGAAAAAGTTGCATTATATGTTAAAAGTAATGACTCCTATTCAGAAACACAAGTGAGCACTTTAAACCCACTTAGCACTTTAAAGAGCATCTGTGGTAAAATAAGCAGAAGAATAAATAAAAGGAACACCGGGGTTGAATTTTTACTATCACAAGTCCCAGCATGGAAAATATGTGAATAATATCTTCCAAAAACAAATTGCAAACCTTTCACAGACATGACAAAGTAATTATAGGGACTTATTACCTAATTTATTATTACCTAATTTGGACTTATTACCTAAATTGGAGAATTCCACCAAGCCTAGACATTTCAACAAATTCCTGATCTGTTTTTTTTTGACAATTTTCTCCTTCAGAGATAGGGGAAGGCACCAGAAGTTTGGCCACCCTTGACATAACAATAGCAATAGCACTTAAGACGTATATACGGCTTCACAGTGCTTTACAGCCCTCTCTAAGTAGTTTACAGAGCATATTGTCCCCAACAATCTGAGTCTTCATTTTACTGACCTCAGAAGGATGGAAGGCTGAGTCAACCTTGAGTTGGTGAGAATCGAACTGCCAAACTGCTGGCAGCTGGCAGTCAGTAGAATTAGCCTGCAGTACTGCATTGTAACCACTGCATCACCATGGCTCATGATACAATTGTTTCATAAAAAACTGAATTCCAAGATAAAGGATGAAAAACATCTAACTTGGTAGCAGTGCTTGCAGGGAAATAAAAACAGTAGCTGACTGCAATGTCAATATGAGTCAATAATATTATATCAATGCGAAAAAAAAACAAAAACGCAAATGCACTTTTTGGGCTGCATCAACAGAAGCAATGTTTCCAAATCAATAGAAGGATTGTTTGCAATAATTTTGTACCGGTCAAATCACACTTTGAATTGTATGTCTAATTTTGGGCTGCACATATTTAGAAAGATTCAAAAAATTGGAATAGGTTCAGAAAAAGACAATGAAAATTATTATAAGACTACTCTTAAGTAGAAAAGACTAAGGATTAAATGATAGCACTCTTTGTACTCTTCAAATATCTGAAAGGATGTCTCACATACATATTTACTATTGTCCCAGAATGTAAAATAATGGAGAAACACAGATTCTTACTGACTTTTACAAAAGTCAGTTAAGAGCAGTTCAACACTGGCACCCACAGAATAACCATGCCTCCCTTCATTGGATGTCTACCAATATAGATGAAATACCTTTTTCAGAAATACTTATTTCAGATTTTTACACTGAACAATGGATTAAAGCTTTCAATTCTATATTCAGTCATTCTTAAAAATGCAAAGAACCTCATTCATATTGAGGCAAAACTTGCAATATAATTTTATTAGGGAAATGGTTGAGAATTTAGTGTAAGCAGCTTTTGATTGGTCCTGCAGATATATCAAACAGAAATTTCAGCCATATGAAAGCTTATTCTCAAGTTTGTACCGATTATTCCTATCTTCCTTTTTAAATAAGCAAAAGATAAAGCAAGAAACAAAATAAAACATAACCAGAAAGGAATTTAAAGAGTTTCCAGCACTCATTTGTCTCATACTAAATAATATTACAAAGGAATAGCCCTAGGCATGTGGTTATAGCAGGTTGTTGCCAATCTCCTGTTACATACAAATTGTGTATGTGTATGTGTGCATATATATACATACACACACATACATACATATACATACATACTGTACATACATACATACATACATATATATATATATATGTAGGTCTTTGGTTATTCGGGTTTTCTCCTGCGTAAAATTGGAAGTGTCTTGGCGATGTTTCGGTTGGTCTGAGGTGCAGGGGGGTTTAAGATGCAACTCAGACCAACCTGAGCACAACAAAGCCCCCACCCAAACAGAACACTCCCCCATCCAATCAGAGCACAGCCAACCCCCCATCCAATCAGAGCACAGCCAACCCATCCAATCAGAGCACAGCCAAACCCCTAACCAATCAGAACACCCCTCCACCCAATCAGAACACAGCCAAACTCCCACCCAGTCAGTTCATACCCCCACTGGCAGTTAAAAGGAAGAAACAGCTAAGACCACACATTGCTCCTCGAAGTACGAAGCTGAAAGCACCAGCCTGAAGATGTCGAATGGGACTTTGTCGAAACATCGCCAAGACACTTCCAATTTTACGTGGGAGAAAACCCGAACAACCAAAGACCTACATACAAATACCCGCGAAAACCTCAGAAAACATATATATATATGTATGTATGCATGTATGTATGTATGTATGTGTATGTATATGTATATGTGTGTGTGTATGTATGTATGTATGTATGTATGTATGTATGTGTATATATATATATATATATATATATATATATATAAAATGGTATTTGGTACAAAAATTCCTAATTCTTCACAGTCTGGATATACTTCTCAGTTCTCTCCATGAAATACAGTACACATAGATCAGTTGTTGCATTCCCTTTCAATTGGCTGCTTTTATCAATTTTAAATGAGCCGCCTAAAAAATATATTGCAACTATTTATAACAACATAAAATTATATTTTATACATTTTATATAAGATGAAGTAACAAAGAAAACAAGAGGAAATGAGGAGTGAGGGAGAAATTATAATGGCACTTTCTCTGGGAGAGAAGAGATCACAATAACTGTTGCTTTCCCATTAGTGAGGGTCAACCAAAGAATGACACAGCAAGGCTCATTTAGGCTGCAGCAAATATTATTACCACAGGACAGTGAGCCCTTTTAATCTCACTGTTCCTTTCTTGTATATCTGCATGAACATTGCTGGATATCTGTTTTCTCCCTCTCTATTTTTTTTACTGCAGCAAGCATTTTTGAGATGTTTAAAGCTGTATTACCAAATAATCAGAAGAAAAATTAAACTGGACCAAAATGAACTGAACCAATTCAGCCCTTCCCAAGTTAGGGGAATTACTTGAGACTGCATCTTTCAGAATCCCCAGCCAGCATGGACTTAAGTTTCTGATCCAGAGGACACAATGTAAAATCGACTGCTTAATTAAGTCAAATATTTAAACTATTAAAAATGCAGGATGGAATAAAAGTGACTACCATTTTGCTAAAAGCAGATCAGATTGGTATTAGATTAACAGTAAATATTTTTATAAGTTTTAAATACTTTCATAGTAAAACTGTGATTTTTTTAAAGATGGCAACTAAATAGATTTTAACTTATTATAAAGCAAGAATGTCAAGTTGTTATTCATACAATTCATACATATATTTCACTTGGCTACATATATACATATAAAATTGCAAAACTGCACCAGGAAAAAAATACAGTGAATGATTAATAATCCAAACAGCTCTACTACTACATAAATCAGTGGTTCTCAACCTTTTTAATGCCGCAACCCCCAACCGGTCGTAAGTCGAAGACTACTCAACCGGTCCTAAGTCGAGGACTATTCAACTGGTGCAGCACCATTTGCAGAATGGGACTTTTGGCGGACTCAGCAGGGCAGAGACAGCCTGGACAATTCCTATTGGCTTTTGAAAGCCAATAGAATTAGACTCTATTCAAGAGAGTCTGTTCTATTGGCTTTCAAAAGCCAATAGAATAAAAGGGAGTAGCACAGCTTAAAAAACGGGGAAAAAATGGCGGACTGCATTGTTTGGCGACCCCCGTGAAATGGTCGTTCGACCCCAAATGGGGTCCCCACCCACAGGTTGAGAACCACTGACATAGATAATATCATGCTTCTTAAGTATATATGCTTGACTTGATTCATAGGTTTCATAAGTTACCTCAGAAAGAGGATAGCATGGTAATGTCAAGCTATTTAAGAAGAAATATAATAGATCTAATCTAAGAAATACACCAGCATAATCCAGATGATCCATATTACAGTATTATGTCAAGTACCTATCACAGATCAACTATTTTAACAGCACTACAGGATAAAACTAGATTTCTCCTCCTAGCAGAGAGGTGAAGCTTTTTCAGGCTTATGTGTTTAAAAGGAATGTTCTGTTATTAGCAGATCCCTGGAGGCCAGATATCACAGCAGTAAATCCACCTAGTCAAGGCACTATAATCACCTGAAGAAAATGGCTTGTCCTGTATCCCTTTGTGTGATTTTTTTTTTTTTTACTTAGAAGAAGCATTACCTCTACAACTTGGGCATCATTTAACCACTTGCTGAGCACTTTCTGGATGAGCTGGAAAACTTGCTGTAACACCACCACTACCTATAAACGAGAATGAACATAGAATATAATTTAGAAATGGGTGTGTCTTACACGCTTGTGATTTTAGCAAAGTATTTAGCACAGTATTTTAGCAAAGTATATAGGCATTCGGATTTTCAGGTAGAAAAGGGGTTAGAGATTGTCTTGGAAATCTTTTGTGCACCTCCTTTAAGTACACTAGTAACATACAATGCATACCGTATTTCCTCTTCTCAATGGCTAATACAAAGGAAGCTTATAACTTTTTCTAAGGAATGTTCTGAATTTAGTTCTGATCATTAAAACAGTCATACAAAAACTTTGCATGATCTTGGGTAACTCAACTAAAAAGACTCACTTAGAATAGAGGAATGGAAAGGGACTTCCAGGGAAGATGGCAGACTAAAAATGGCTCCATGAAAAGAGGAGATGTTTGCAGCCATTGCAGAAATTGCTATTAACTGCTTCAGAGAAGTTAAGATACCTTCAAAGTGAGCGCCTTCAATCTTTAATAAAGAAAATGAAGATCTATCTTTATAAAACTTTAAGATTTTAAAATAAACAGCAAAGAAGCAAAACAAGGTTTGGTTATGAGTTTTAAATGGAGGACGGGCTCAGAAAACATTTGAATATTTGATTTTGAATATTAAGACTTTAAAATTAATCTTAAACAATATATTTTTCTGGAAAAGAAAAACTGTTTTGATACTGGAGACATAACAAGAAAAGGAATTCGTAAAGATGGTCAGAGATATCTTTAAAAACCTATAATGGGAACTGCAACAGGAGCTTGAATCAATTACATTAGCTATCTTGTGTCTTCTTGAGAACAGTTTCTTCCCAGAATAAGATGTACAGAAAAAACATATGCAAGAAAATCTATCTGGGTACAATCAGAACAAAACTTTGAATAAGGATTTGTTATAAAGAAAAAATAGGTGAGCCTTTAAAAATTAAGAAGGAAATAAAAATGATAATACTTGGACTTACAAAAGAGGCTATTTAAAGTATGGAAGACATTTGTAACAAGGATCAACAACCATCTCAATGGATTACCCAGAAAGATTGTTCTGTATTTTTAAAAAAAGGAATACAAAGTTGGTTTATTTGACCACGTTTAAAATGGGAATGTTGTGATTTTGGGTTGTCCTTTTAGGATGCTGGTATCTGGACAGGAAAAATGTGGCATACTGTATTTGCTTGCATTTAATATGATGTTTAAACTTTTCCCCTTATTTAATTAGGTAGCATTTAAACTGGTTCTGTATCTGACTTTTTATTTGTTTTTATAAAATGAGAAATTATTTGTTTTTGTTTTGTTTTTATAAAATGAGAAATCATTCCTGTTTTTTACGATAAATTTTCATTTTTTGTTTATATTAGAATACTAGATTACTTTATATTTGCTAAATGTGGATTTGTTTGTAATTTATAGTTAAGTTATGGAATGCTTATTTGAATGATGTATGTTATCTGGGATGATTTTCTTTGGAATTGTTGGCATAGAAGGTTGTATATTAGCTCTTGTCTTTTTTAAAGGAGAGATGGTCCCTCCTTGTCATGTTAAACTAAATTCCTTGTTTTATATTAGGCCATCGGGATCATTTTATTTCTTTTAAATGGGGTTTTGCTTACAATTAACAGTTGAGAAGTGGAATGTTGAGTTTTATATACATGAAATATTGTTTTAAAACTCTGATTAGACATTTTGCTGATTGAAAAAGATGTTGCTTATTTGATTAGCATGTTATTAAGAGATGAATTATGGGATAAAAAGTTTTATATTTATTATTAAAGGAAATGAAGAGATTATGAAGTTGTTTATACTTGCCATAATGAGGGTGGGAAGTTGCTTTCTTGAAAAAGGATTTTTTTTTTCTTTTCTTTTTTGTACTTTTTTCTTTCCTTTTTCCTTTTGTATAATCTTTTATTGTTGTAATTAGAACTTCTATTAAAATTATTACAAAACATAATATAGGAACAGTATATAACAGTATCCCTTTTATCATAATTTTTAAATAGAACTTGGTATTACCTTCTACAGGAAAAGCTGCTTATAGTAACTGCATTGCAGAGAAAACAAGCATTTATTAAAGAATTAGTTGTATTAATACACAGAGAGAACTTCTTCAGCTATGCAACAATACTCACCGGATTGGGGCCCTGAGGCACTGGCAGTTTTTTAACCTCTGTGTTCTCATGATCATCATCATGGTGACTGATGTCCAAAGTGGTAAAGAGGTTGGAGAGTAGACCCAATATATGGATAATAGCTAGCTTGTTAGATGGATTGGGCTGCAACATAAAGCATCACTATAGTCATCACACTTGGCCCAGGATATAGGCCACTATCATCAAGTTTTCAAAGTTGGCATCAATAAGAAATGACAGTACTGTGAAACACAGTTAGGTACCTAGTGCTTCATTCTTAGCAGACTTCAGGCTGATCTTTGCACTCCTCTAACTATAGCATGAGCATGTGCCACTAACCATTTTTAAATTAGATGATGTTGCCTATAGAAGAAAAACTGGATGAGCTGAGGAAGGAGTCAAAAGGGGGACTTAGTCTAGAACCCCCATGTGGGCACAAGAAGGCAAAGTCTGACCCCCCCCCGAACACCATTGAATCTTATCTAGTGTCATTCAGATGCAAACGGTTAGTCTGAGAAGATCCCTGTGTATAGGTTTGAGCAATAAAGCAGCTAATTGAACACTTCCAGTTTGGGTCTGGTTGTTTGCACCTGACATTGCCTTAGTTTTATCCCCAGCCAACCACGAAGACACCTTTAAAGTTCTATTGTAGTGTTTCAGTCTTAAAATCAGGCCTTTCAATTTCTCCCAATACATATTTGCTATGGATTTAAGACTCTTCACTGATCATGTACCTTAAGGGAAAAATTGGGATCTCCCTGTTCCTAATGGCCACTTCAGATTGCTTTGACATGCCCCCCTCTCCTCTAGTCCTTTTTCAAAGGTATTCTGCTTTTTTCACATTTCACAATTCTTTCAATATGTAATGGTAGACACTACAGTTCAAGCAGGAGAAGCTTTCCTGCTTTCCTGATCAGCAGTCTCCTAAAATAAAGCTTTTAGTAAAGAGACCCTGAGTAACTGTTAGACTAGATTTGGCCTGATCCAGCACCAAGTTTCTTCTATTTTGGAAGAACAGCCTCTAAAAGATATGGTAAGAGAATTTTAAGACAGCTAATACCATGAAAAATGTATGTGTTTGTATGCATATGCACATAGGATTCATACACTTAACTTTTGATCCAATCTCATAGGCCACCCCACAAGTGCATTTTTCTAAGCAAAACTCACTTTCTCGTTCCTTCTCCCCCACCTATGCACAACTGCAAAGAGTACAGAAATCAAAATGGAATGTCCGGGTCTAATCACTTTGGGCTGATAACACCTTGCCATTAGTGTGTCTCCTAGGGGTTTCCTTTCAATGCTCAATTGCTCCATCTCACCTTTTAAGTTTGCAGAACCTTTAGGTCTGCAAAACTGTAATGGAGCCTGAATAATTGTGGCAGCAGCAAACAAAGTTAGCAGCTTTTTCTATTTTGAAAAATGCATCTCTTACTGGAGAAAAACAATGGAAGAAGAAGGCTGAAAAGACACGAGAAGTACTCATGCATCACTGGGCAGTTCTGTCCTCTCCTGAGATCTGTTCAGGAATGAAGCAGAGCCTTGGTCTGCTAGCACCTGTCAGTTTCTCCCCACCCAAAAGCTGACTGTATTGAAGGTAAGACAGTGGGGCCAAACAGTAGCCTTCACAGATGTTTTATGAAAGCAAGGAGGATCTTTCTTGAGTGAGCATCTCAGCCTTTATTTCCACATCTCGGCAGGATTTCTGACCCATATCTTGGATTAACAAATTTGAAAAGAGGGTGGGGGACAAAGCGGAGCTCCTTATGCTTTTCACCATCCATCTTCTTTGCTATGTGGTAGTGATGATCATATAATTGCCAAGGTCTATAAAAGTTATTAAAATTGAATTTGGAAAATGAACATGTAAAACACTGTATGATCCAGTGGGCAAGGAATTTTGGGTATAATGTGATGATTGAACAATGGGAGACTATGTGGATAAAAGGCTTAAAATTCATATTAAATTATAACCTAAAAGAATTTTTTTTACAAAATGATGTATCGCTGGTATTTAACACCAGATAAGTTATCTAGAATGTATAGCGGTATTTCAAATGAATGTTGGAAATGTAAATGTAAAGAAAGTACTTTTTATCATTTATGATGGACATGTGATAAGGCAAAGAAATACTGAAGTAGGATTCATATATTAATGCAGAAAATTCTTAAAGTGAACATAAAGATTAAACCAGAGACTCTCCTCCTGGGCCTAATGGAAAGAGAACTGGAAAAAAAATTCAGAACTCTGATTTTATACATGATGACGGCAGCAAGACTGCTCTATGCACAAAAGTGGAAGGATGCCTCGATTCCTACCATGGACGAATGGTTACAAAAGCTGGTGGAATTAGCAGAGATGGCCAAATTGATTGTGCTGATAAAAGAAAAAAACATTAAGTACTTTTGTTTCTACTTGGAAGCCGCTTCTGGACTTTGTGCTTGAGGTGGAAAAAATGATATCATGATTTGGGGTTTTACCGATTAGACTGATTTGCCGATACAAAAATGGCTAGTGTATAACTACTACAGAAATGTAAAAAGTTGAGATTTGATTTTAATGTCTGATTTTACTGCAACAGAGAGAATCACAAGTCAATGCCTTTTGTTTCTTCCCCTCCTTTTCTTCACACCTTTTTTGTTTTCCCCTTTTCTACTGTTGTCCCCTACAATTTGCTTTTGTATTTTCACATTTTATGTTATAAATGAATAAAACTAATTTTTAAAAAATCCATCTTCTTTGTCTGTTATCTGTCACAGCGGAGCAGTGCAGTGCAAAGCAGAAGAAATGTGCATTACAGTGCTCTTCACAATTCTTTTTGTAAATTGTAAGACTCTTTTAAGATATGGATACGGGTAGTTCTCGACTTATGACTGTAATGGAGCCTGACCATTGCGATTCTAAGTTGTGACAGTCATGAAGTGTCACCTACGTAACCAATCCAATTTAATGACTTTTGCAGAGGTCATTAAGCAACGTGACAATCATAAAGTGAAACCATTGTTCACTATGGGCCATTTTGTCAAAAACTGGAAATCAAGGCCAGGATTTTTGGCAAAAATGACATAAAACACAGCCATGTGACCACAGAACACCGCAAATGGCCATAAATACATGCTGGTTGCCAAGTGCCCAACATGCAGTCATGTGATCACAGGAGCAGCCATCAGAACCAAATAGTAAGTAGCTCTGGGGAGGTCTATTGTAACTGCGAATGGTTGCTACCTGTGTAGCATTTAGTTTGAAAAATAATCCAACACTAGCATGGAGCATCAGGGAGCTCTGTCATGCATCACTGTGCATTTCTCTCCACTTGGATAATATGAAAAGTGGCTAAACCACCCTTCCCAGATACTTTCTATACCCAGCCTATTCCACCCCACCCCATATTAATAAGCGCAACCTCTGCTTATTTTTCTTACTGGCAGATGATTTTGGTGAAAAGGGAAGTGAAGCCACGGAAATCTACCAATTGCTTCTCCTTAACTAGCACTTTATCAATAATTTAAGGACAGCAATTCTCACCAACCAAATTCTGATGGTAGACTAGGGCTTGATAGTTGGAACAGCACAGCTTACATCAGCATATCTTTTGGTGGAGGATAGTGCATTAACATAGCCATGAGAAAGTGCCCCATGTCTTTGTTCCCAAGTGTAGAATTGATGAATGGGATGTTAATAAAGAAGAGTATAAACTAAAGGACAATGGTAGAAATCACTAATGAAAGGAAGCAAAAGAGGGCTTACAAAGTAAGCATGACTTATAACAAAAAGGTTAAGCCTCTTACATATAGCAGGCCTAGTCTTCCTTAAGAAAAAACAGAAACCATTATCAGGCATCTGATGTAGCTCACCGTTTCATCGGCCAATTTTTCTAATTGTTGGATGTAAGGAGTTATAAGTGAATGTAGATTCTTCAAAATCTCCTCCACTTGGAGGGCAGACAGTAAGAAACCCAGAGCCTGCATCAGCCACATACACTGACTTGTCTAAAAACAAAAGATGGATAGCATTTTCAATTTTATTATTGCATTTAGAAAGTTTCACTTCATCTTCCCACTCAACTCTTAATCATCCACAAGCTTAAGCTTAAAAATGCTTTGTGAGAACTTATCCTAAAACTTGTTTATAAATGGCATGACTCAGTATAGGAATGGCCATTGCTGTTATTAGGAGACATAACTAAATCTCTATTTAGGAACTGAAAGCCTCATTTGTCTCACTAGTAAAGCCTCACATTTGCTGCAATGTTCAATTCCATTGTAATAGTTTGATAGGAAACCATATCTTATGCATACTTGTAATTTCCTGTCAAATGGGGAAAACAATCTTACCTTGTGAATCTGCTTCATTAGCACCTCCTACAGAGGGAAAAAGAGTCAAGAAAGTGAATGCTGCCTCTAATGCAGAATTTAGTTACATCAACAATGGCCTAACCATAGTGCCACCTGAAAATTCTGTGAGGCAAATAGAGGTTCAAGGGCAGGGGTAGGCAACCTTGGCTCTTTTATGACTTGTGGACTTCAGCATGGCTGGTTCAGGAAATCTGGGTATTGAAATCCACAAGTCATAAAAGAGCCAAGGTTGCCTACCCCTGTTCTAGGGGAACTGAAGCTTCAGACAAAAATGGACAAGTAAAAAAAGAATAGCAATCAGGATTTCATTATAGGTAATTGATTGTAAAGACTTTGCCTCTGGAGTTCTACTTGCCACAGAGTCACTAGAACTTATCATATACCACATAGGTAACATTTAAGCAAGTGAAGAGCCATCTTGACTAAATTTCAGTTACTGGGGAAAGGATGACCTCTGCTTTTCATGCAATCATCTCACCATAAATCTGTGGTTGGATAAGATATAAAGATTATCAAGTCAGCTGAATTTATCCATAAACACACATTGAACACAGGTCATATATGCTATTTAGAACAGAGGTCCCCAACTTTTTGGGCATCAGGGACCGGTTCCATGGAGAGAGGTTTTTCCATGGACCTTAGGGGGTGTAGCTTTGCATGCTGCTTGCATCCCACAGATGGAGCTTCACTGGTTTGCGCAGATCACTTTCTGGCATGTCGCAGACCGGAACCAGTTCACAGACCGGAGATTGAGGACCCCTGATTTAGAATTTCTTATTTTTGCTATAAAAAGGCTACTCCTGTACATCTAGATCAGGGGTGTCAAACTGCCGGCCCGCGGGCCGAATGCGTCATCTGGAAGCCGCGCCCACCCCGTTGCCGGCAATGGCAAAACTGTCCCGATACGTCTCGCAATGTCACATGACGTCGTGAATCTGACATGTCTGATCTAGATCAATGATAAATATTGCTTAAAAATCTTAGATTTTTCACTCTTTGAACACCAGCAGTAGGAAATCCTTCCTACTAATCCTCAAGAACCCTATATCCTCAGAAAGGAAATTCTAGGCAGAGGCTGCAGACCAGAAATGAAGAGGATTAAATTCTACATTTTATTTCCTTATTATTCTGTACACATCCATGTTCCCATATAAACTTATAAACACATATTTGCACTCACCCTGTGCATATACTTGGATGACTCATTTTTTTTTTTTTTTTTTAAGCGTGGCCTTGCCTCCATCAATATACTGGGGAAAGAAGTTGGAACAGTTGGAAGCTTACTGTGAGCAATTTTCATCATTCTCTGCAGAATGGTTTACTTTGATTTGGATTCCAGGGTTGGGGCAGGTCACAAGGAAATAACCAAATAACTTCATATGGTTTCTTTTCAGCTTTTCAATCTCAAGGACATGGGCAGGGTATGTGGAGAGATGAAGGTCAGCATTTGACCACTGATTAGACTGACAGCTATTGTTGCCATGATTAAGGGAGGTGATCTGCAACAATTGAGACAACAATGTGCTCCTGCCTATTTAAAGGAGAGAATTTTATCACCTGTATAAAAAAAGCCTTCTTTTGACCAAGTGTCTGTTTTTCTAAATATAGGCTAGTCTCAAATATTCCGTTATTAAGTACGGTGGCATAGAGAGTGATAAATGAAACTTCTGGATCTATTTCAATAATGGATTTTGTTTATTTTAATTATCCATCTATTACTTTAATTGCATTAAACCATTTTTTCTGTTACCTGAGAGACAGCAACAATGTTGGCTGCATACGGAGGCAAGTCATATTTACACTCACGGCATATCTTCTTAAGAGTAGAGACACTAGAGATAGATAATTCTGGATTGCCCAGAGCCTGCAATACCAGGGGCAGGACATTGTTGATCATTACAGGGTGATCAGCCAGCCACTCTGAGAGAGCCCCTAGTAACAAAAAGAAAACTAGTTCAAGATTACTTTGCTGATATGTTAACCTATCGTTTTGTAACAGTTATATCATCTCAGAATTGCAGTCTTCCCCATTCAACAGCACCTCCCCTCCACTTGTCCAATTTCCTCACCAATAGTGAACATAACTGTGTCCGCAAGTTGTACATTGCTGATGCTGATGTGGGGGATGAGACCGATAAGGCCAGGAACCACGTCTGAATAGTTTACATCTATAGTCTCTGCAATGGACTGGAACCCATAAAGTAAAGCTTCCGTGTGCTGCCAGAAATAAAAAAGAGATGTGTTGAATCCAGCAATAAATAGCTCCCCCTCAAATTTTGATTCTGACAAAAGAGGTACAGTATGGAGCTAGTTCCCACAGAAAAATATAACTGTCATTTTCTTACAGTTAATTCTATGATATAAATTTTTCCCCAAAGCAAGCATTATTTTTCAAGACTATTACATCTGAATCTGGGATGTACAATTATACTCACTGTCCTTATCTTGTGCATTCATAGCATATAAGGCCTGAGTAGCAATTGACTGAAAATTAAGTAGTTTGGCCTCTCACAGTTCCACTACTTTGAGATGGGAAAGCAAAAGCAAAGTATCTTGCACACACATTCCCTTTCTCAATGGGCCATTATATATATATATAGATCACTGAGTTTACAACATGCTCAGTATGCTGGAGCATTGGCATTGTTACTTTTAAATGCTTTGGCTTATAAATCATGGTCAGGGCTCAATTCTTGTTTGCTGTCACAGTGATGGATAAGGAACCCCTGTAATCATTGATACTTCCATCACTGTTTGCCACACCAGTAGCATTCTGATAACACAGGTCAGTGATCCATTCTGATCAGCTGCCATATATGGAAATGTGGCCCAACATTACAACTATCTCTGTGTAGCAGACATATCTAATATACTTCACTAAACTAAAAAGACCAGTATGTGTAATATCCAAGGAAATGAGACTGCACATTTGCTATAGCAATCTCTATATTAATCTAGGTATAAAGAACTCGCAACTGTATGAAGTTCCAGCTTCAATTTGAGGCTCCAAAATACCCAGATCATTTTACTAAAATTCAGTTGGAAGCACCTAATTATTAGCTGTTTAAATTTCCACTTTACACTCTCTTCTCATTTAGCAACCACATTTCATTCCAACAACTTGATTATTAAGCAAAATGGTAGCTAAGTGTGTTTGGGAAAGGAACAGGGAGAGGGGGAGATAGAGGGAGAGAGAGAGGGAGGGAGGGAGGGAGGGACAGAGCAAGATCATTTGTTGCTGCCCTTCCATTCAGATAAAGTTATCTTGCACTATGTCCTGTGCCTGACCCGGTTTTTCCCCCTTTTTCCACCTCAAAGAGCAGAGAGATTGCTTAAACAAGATCTCTTCCTGAGCTGCTTTTCTCTGCAACAAGTGCTTCCCCAGAAAGTGCTAATTTCCAGTTTACAAGCTCAGGTCTGTGATCTTAATTAGTTGATTAGAAGTTTTAAGTCAGATCTTAATCACAATAATTAAGGCTTTTGTTGTCAGGCGAACAAAATTTGGGGATAAATATGCATATTGGTGAGAAAATGACTTTTTACAACTGTGGTATCTGTGAATGGTTGCTAACCAAGGTAGTAACTAAAAGAGAAATAGCCATATAGAGCTCAGGCTGGACAAATAAAATAATACCCATTTATTCCATTACTTCCTCTACATGGTTTCCTCCCTCATCCCTAGTCCTGGCCAATGGTTCACTGGTTACTGCTGTCATCTGAGAGCAGAACTCTATCCTCACCTGCCATGAGGATGGCTGCTCTGAATTTGTCAGAAGGCGACCCAGTTTGTCATATAAGCTACTCAGCAGTTCCGCTCCCAACATCTCATATACATACATCAAAGTATCTGAGATGTCCACTCTGGAAGACAAAAGAATCACAAAAAGTCTGCTTACAGGACGAAGTAAACATAGATATAGCTAAAATAAACACTAATAATCCAACATTCAGCCTTCTTTACAACTAATACTGTGTGATTAACTACTCTTTTGCGGTTCACAAGCCATTTCCTATATTAAAAGCAAAAGGCCATACCGATATATACGAAATTGCTCCTTTTCATCAGAAGACCAGCAACTGTATTCTTCATCAGAAGGAAACTGAGCTTTATGTAAGAGTACATCCACTAACTGAAAATATACAGGTCGATACACTTGCTGATACATAGCCTGTTTTTCTGGATCAAAAGACAGAATGTCATCCTGCAAACAAAAAGATAATTGCTCAGTTGCAGAGAAAAGCTATGTGACACAACCACCCCTAAGATTTGGGTATGATCATAAGAAATTACTGCTATCAGTACTTTCTGATGGGATAGCTAGAACTCGCAATTCAATATCATACTGCTTTCCTCAAATATTTCAGCTGCTCTGCCTAATATTGACTTGTTCATTGTGCAAGGGCCCTCCAGATATCTTTCCTGGCATTTGACCCTTTTCCTAGGTCCTAACTGCAAGGCAATGACAAGAGGCTGCTGTTGTTTTAATGGGAAAAAAGATACAGCTATAGGGCTACAGATGTCTTTCAGAGATATGTTTGCAACTGAATTTATCGGAGTTCTCCAAAACAGACTTCCAATTGTCTCTGTTTTTAAATCAGAACATTAAAGTAAAGGAATAACTTTATATTATACTCTGTCAATGCACCAAATAAGCAGTATCACCTCCCAGCAATTATCTGTAAGCAAAAGTAGAAGCTATCACAGACCAGATATAAGGACCATCTTGTTCTTATTTTTGTCTAAGTGAGGAAAAAACTAGTTCTCATAATGAAGTCATGCATTTCATAGCCAATGAAAAGTCAAAAACACAGTGAGAACTAAGAGTAAGCATATTGCTGTGATGTACAGTAGACATGGCAGGAAAAAACCCTCCTTTCTCCAATAGACTATAGAAGATGCTATTCTAGTTCAGCACCATTCATTAATAATGTGTCTGTGGACTGAAGTACTGCACCAGTCACATACTGAGGCAACATATGACCTCATCCTATTTCAAGCTGGCACTTAGAAATGCAGCACTTCAACAAATAGCCTTGTTCTTGAGCAGTGCAGGAGTGTCAACCTAATCTGCCACACTATATAGAAAAGGCATCCTACTTAAACACAGGATGGATATTCAAATCCAATGACATACAATAAAACATGAACAGAAATAAGATGCAACAAGATAATAGTTCTACTACCCAGTAAAGCGTTCATTGCATGGAGGGAAGCAAGAATCTTGACTTTAATAAGCAAAGTATTGATCACAAAGGACTTTTGACTGATTGAAGTCTGACCATCTGCTGATTTACATACTACATAGTACTCAGTCCAGAGTCGACATCAATATCAACGATATAATGTGTGTTTCTACCACAAGTACAGAACAAATAGACTATACATAAACCACTAAACCAGGGGACAGCAATAGCAATGGCACTTAGACTTATATATGACTTTATAGTGCTTTACAGCCCTCTCTAAGCGGTTTACAGAATCAGCAAATTGCCCCCAACAATCTGAGTCCTTGTTTTACTGACCTCAGAAGGATGGAAGGATGAGTCAACCTTGAGCCTGCAATAATGCATTCTAACCACTGCACCACCATGGCTCTTATAAATAAATCATATCAAGCTAAGAAAATACCACTTGAAGGAATCTGTTTCAGGAAGAGAACTCTTACCTGCAATGTATACCAGAAAGTGAGTGTAAGTGAGCTTGTGGTCTCATTCACAGGATAGTGTCCTGGGATTCCGGTGCAGAACATTATCATGTTGACCAGTGCCAGAAAACTCTGCCAATGATCTACCTGGTCCAGAAGTGCTCTAGGGAAGGTAGTAAGAATGCAGAATCAGGAACCTGCTATATCATGGCAGACCCATAGGAATCTATATACTATTAAAACTGTTTGTAATCTTCAGTTGGATGAAAATGTGTATCAAAGGGCAACAACTTTTGAATCAATGTATCTCAAATGAGCTAACTTAAACAATGAGTCCAAAATCTGGGACTCATTACTTCTGTGGGATTGAAATTTGGCAAAGTTGTGGTTGTTTAAGCACTGCTTTGTGGCTGTGCTGCTGTAGTCAAGTGATCATCATTTCCACCACTCTCTGCCATCTTCTCAGAAGGCAAGTTAATAGGAAAGTTTATAGAAAGTTGGAGTCACTCCCACTGTTTTTTGCCTGCCCACGATCATTTTGTCTCTTTAGAGAAGAAAATATCTTTGAAATGATGACCCAACGGATCACGGGTAGTCTAATATAATAAAATATAGAACTTAAGAGATAATACATATGGAGTAGGATTCAACAATTCATGAAGCAAATGCCCACTGAAGCCCATCAGCTGGAACTGTTTTAGAGCTTGAATAACTTCCATGCACATTACAGATCTAAGATTCTGCAGAGTTCCCCCCAAATCCAAGATTGTAAATTAGCACCTAAATCATCTAGATCTCTAAATAGAATTTGAGAAATTGCAAGCTATTTGTGAGTAATAGAGAATCATGAATGGCTCTAGCAATCACTGCTATTAAATACCCACACAAGGCTTAATGCTTCTCACCGTGAATGATTCTCCCCTAAGGCTACAGCAATACGACAAATCCCATGAGAAGTTTCCATATCCCTATTTTGAACTGCTTGACGTAGCTGTTCCTGGAGTCCTAGTACCGGTGGAATGAGCTTCAGAAGAGTATTCACATACCTGTTAAGAAAGAGAAAAGGTAGAAATGGAGAACTCTATATCCCCCATCAATTCTCCTGTCTTTAGGAAAGTATTACAGTCCCTGGTAGACTATGCAAGTATTTAGTCCCCCCTATCTGCCCACCCCCACTTTTCCCTTTCTATTCATCTGGATTCTTCAGAATTTTTACAAGCAGAGGATGAATGCAACAATGCATTCAATGAATGAAACCAACTTTCTTATAACTGCTATTCAGAATTATATTGCCTTGAATTTGTAGCTATCTATCTATCATTCCTAACAGCACCTAATAGACTTTTACAACATTAAAATGAAGTCTCCTTCCAGTCATGCTTGACTCCTGATGACTTTCAGGGCATGTCCGTGATATTTTCCTGGCAACAATATGGAAACAATTTGCCATTGTCTTATATATTTTTCTACTCTGCAGTCTAGCCTGTAGCTCTGGCACTCCCTGGATGTCTTTCACCCAAATATTAGCCAAGACTTATATTTCTTTGCTTCCAGACACAGAGAGCTAGATATTGCTAGCTGCTGAGATTTTTGAACATCAATTTCTTTTATTTGTTTAAACCAAGTATGTGCAAATTTTTGGAACAAAGACTGTATTTAGCCTTGCAGTAACTTCCTAGGGCTGCAATTCAGAAATACATTAGTTTTTCTGCATGATGAATGAAAATTCTATTTAATAAATTTAAGTGCAGTTAATATGTTTACTTTTCACATTTTTTTATATTTTCCCCTTCAAGCATGTTAAACAAAATTTGGTGCTCAGTAATAATTTTTGGAAAATCACCGAAAATTATATCTAAACTTTTATATGATATTGAGTGCTCAAGTTATACAACACCATACAACTATTTTAAGCCATCTAAATCAGATAGCTATGCATTAAGCTGGTTAATGCAGGAGGAGACTATTTCAAATCAATAAAATCAATATATGTGAGAAAAATATTTAAATCACTTCGTCTTCATAATTATAACTTAATCATGCATGCTCAAAGCAACTGGTCTTTCATTTGGAGAATGATGTATTAGGTATAATGGTTAAGGAGACTGCGTTCTAGTCCCGCCTTATGCATAAAAATCAGTTGGGTGACCTTGGGTCAGTCACCCTTTCTCAGCCCAACCCACCTTACAGGGTTGTCATTCTGGAGAAAATAGGAAGAGAGTGTGTTGGACATATTTGCCACCTTGGGTTATTTGTAAAAATAATACAGGTAGTCCTTGTCTTACGACCACAATAGTGTCCAAAACTTCTGTTGCTAGGTGAGACATTTGTTAAGTTAATTTTGCCTCATTTTATGACCGTTCTTGCCACAATTGTTAAGTAAATCACTGCAGTTGTTAAGTTAGTAATACAGCTGTTAAGTGAATTTGGCTTCTCCACTGACTTTGTTTGTCAGAAGGTTGCAAAAGGTGATCATATGACCCTGGGACACTGAAAATGTCATAAATGAGTCAGTTGCCAAGCATCTGAATTTTGATCGCATGAGGCTGGGGATGCTGCTATGATTTGTAAGTGTGAAAAATGGCCATAAATCACTTTTTCAGTGGCATTGTTTGAATGGTCGTTAAATGAACTGTTGTAAGGCGAGGACTACCCGTAAAGGCAGAATACAAATAAATAAAATTATGTATGTTTGCTGCTAGAGTTACTTATAAAGTAATAACGGCAAGATATAAATCAAATAAATGCTCTAAATATCATGGCTGCCCTTCCCTCAGATATGTAAATAATGTAGGAAGGCCAGGCTTTTGGGTTTACCAGAGAGGCTATTTTCATTCTGTCCAAGGATGTAATAAGTTTCTATACACTGTGGGGGGAAGGAAATATTGTCCAATAGAGATTAAAAATAACATGGTAAAATGATGAAAATGCTTAAGGACCATCGAAGACATTGTAAACTTCAAAGGTTTTTCTCTAAGTCCTCGTTACTATCATTTGACGTAAAGTGGGACAGTGATCCAGAATTGGGCCACACCCACTAATCAAAGAAGACTTGCCCTTGTGCTGACTTTTTTTTTACTCAATGCTACTCAATGCATTTTCATTTCCATTAATGCAGGATTGATATGTTAGCTTCAATTTATATTTGATTTGATTTTTCCCAGGATACATTTTCAGAATCAGTGTCTTTAATTGCTGACTATTTTACATGAATTACAGAATCCACAGTAGGAGGTTGGAAGCAGCTTAGAAATGTTTTTAATGTACCGGTTCAAATGTTTATCTGGAATAAACAATACTGTTCCCATAATAGTCAACAAGTATACACTCTCCCTCCATCATTCTCATCATAACTTAGTGTGTGGGTATACTGCACATAGGTAGAGACCAATATTGTACCATTTATTTACTTTCTATCCCCCAAACTAAGAAATGCTTTCATGACTGACTCTGCCATTATGCAAGCAATAATGAGGAAAAAAAGGGTAATATATAATTTAATACACAAATTTTAAAAAGCATACCTACCTGCCTATTTCACACCCAGGAATGTGATCTCTGATTTGTCTAGACACCTGACACTAACCAAGGAACCAGATTGTTAAATTAATATTTCTTTTTCTAAGATCATTTTTCTCCGAAAATGTCAATATTACTGCTTCATGATTGATTGATTAGATTTATAGCCTGCCTTTTGAGCAGAAACTCAAGGAGGAATACAGAATGCTCTTATTTTTTTCCCACAACAATCCTCTGAAAGAGGTTGGGCTAAGAGTGAATGAATGGCCCAATTATCCAATAAACGTCCATCGCTGAAGGTGATTTGAGTCCAAGACTTAAGACCCCACATTTTAATGTGTTATGGGTGAAATGGAATAAATATTTGAAAATGTATGATATCCATTGTTTAAGCAGAAGAATCTATTGATGGGGGGAGAATTTGAAAAAGTTACAATCTATGAATGTTAATTTCCGCAAATCAAAAATGTTCACACAATACTTTTCTGAGGCGTCCAGATAGCTAGCATTTCACAGTGCACTGTAGCATTCCAGAACCATACAAGTAATTTCTTGCCTGTCAATCTTCCTATTGCTGCCAATAAGTGACTGTAACTATGACAACAAGCACAGAGGAAATGGAGAGGAAGAGTAAGGGATGGCCTCAAGGGAAAGAAGGGAGATGCTATGCTGATGACTAATCAGCCAATTGTCAGTTTCCTGGCTACTGAGGCAGACTATGAAGAGATAGGCTTATTCTGAACTTGCCCCCCTGACTCTACCTCAGAGTCTCTACCTCTACCTATAGTCCACAGTTACAGGTGAAAGACCATACCCGTGCTACTATGCTTATAGCATTGAACAATTCAAAAGCCTTCTGTTTCCTCTTATTATCCATACTGCTGGACTCTGCACTGAAAGAATAAGCCAAATATCTCCACTAATTTGTTTTAACAGCTTTCAAAAATCAGGGCACATCTCCATCTTGCTTTACACTGAACATGTTGTAGAATATCACATTTTGGTGTGAAACAAGCCCTCAGGCTAAAAAAAAAAAAAAAATCAGGTAATTGGAATTTAAAAGCTAGGTGTCATACAGAAGTCTGGGAGGATGAAAAGGCTGTAAGTATGGGTTACAGAGGATTAGAAAGGAACAAGACTATATATATATGGCTAAGGAGCAATTCAAATGAAACCAGTTCTGCATTACTATATTACAAGAAGAGAAATGGAACTCGAAAGTACACTTTAAAAATACTGGAAAGGACTGACTAATACACAGACAAGATAACTGAATTAAAACTTTTTCCAATCAATGGCAATTCAATTTAATGTAAATCAGAAAGAATAAAGAGTTAAGCAATCCTGGATCATTTCTTCCATACAGCTTTATTAATTAATCTAATAGAGCAGTATATACAGTTTACCTTCTCTTAAGCTTTCAAAATGAAAGAGAGAAATAGACTTATGTTATATTATTTCATAGCCCCATGAGGAGATTTTACATGACTTTCACTATCACCAGATCCTGGAGGCAGAGCAAATTTTCTATTTTTAAACGGGATATCCTATGTGGACTTTTCAGTAATTACATTATTTTATAGTCCATTTTTGTTTGGAAAGCTCAGGATGACAAATATGATTCCTCCTGAACTCTAAAGTCTCTTATCTTAGTCGATATACTAACAACTATATCAGATTGGTTCCCATAGTTTTGCAGTGCTTCACTTTTGAGATATATACTTCCTCAAGTCCAACTAAGTCTGGCAAGTGGAGTCCGACATTTCTTTTAAGCAGTAAGTAGTTATTTACTCTGCCACCTTTTTAGATACTTATTCACTAATATTATGTTCCCTATAATTTTCCTCTCTAGGTTGAATATACTATACATATCCAAATGTAAAATATCTGTCATCAATAACAGTTAAGTCCACTGAGGAATCACAGCATCAGTTTCTTCAAGAACATATTTTGATCCAGGTTTCTACTCAAATACTTTATCTCTATTATGAAGAAACATGGACAGGGGAAAGGAGAAAAAGTGAAAAGACAGGAAGAAAATTATACAGGTAGTCCTTGACTTACAACAGTTGCTTTAACACCATTCGAAGTTATGGTGGACCTCTGCAGAGCTACCTACGACCTGTTTTTGCAGCTACAAGGGCGTGTACATACTTAAACCATCTCTATGGTCACATGATCACACTTTAGGAGCTTGGCAATAGATTCACCTTTATAGCCATTTGTAGTGACCTGCAGTCACGTGCCTTAAGCTTGTGCCGTTATTGACTGTTTCTGGCATTTACTTTTAGTTTGCAGCAAAATATGCCCATTGATGAAAATGGATTTAACACTGCTAGTTTGCTTAATGACCATGGCATTCGCTTAATGACCCTTCTAAAAACGGTCATAACTTTGAATCCTGTCATATAATACCTCGACTTAACACACAATGACTACCATAATTCCAGAATCAATTCTGATTGTAAGTCAAGGTTTATACATAGTTTCATCTGCTGATTAAATCTTCCAATGTTCCTAGTTGCATATTATATTTTCTCATAAAACCACAACTATAATCACAACAGATGAAATCTCATTAACCATGTTCACATTTTGAAATGGACATAATTCTCAAATTCTCTATTAATATAATTCATATATCTTCTTAAATGGATTACTGAATTATGGACAATAGTGAATCTAAGCAAAGACAAACTGAATAATTCTTTTTTTTTTCCAAATAATATCTCACCTCTTCCAGTGTTTTCTAAATTTTCCCCACATTGTTCAAAGCAATAAAACTTCAAGCAGTAATACTTGAAAATACTATACCATAGGTATAAGTTAAAAATCTTTCTAAAAACAGAGATCAAACCAGCAGTAAACCTTGCTGGAGGTTATATAATGATAGTGCCCCTATCAAAAAACAAGCAACAGGTAATCTTATAGATTAACTATAGCTGTGGTGTGTTTTTGATGCTTACTAGTTAAATCTGTTTCAGAGGAGACTAATTACTGATACTTCTCACTTAAATAAAAGCGCTAGAGGTGGGTTTTTTTTTATAAAATACTGTTTAATGAAAAGAAAGGTGACAAAGAAGATAATGCTTGCTTTATTTGAGGGTTGCTCAAATAAAATTCTTTATTCTTACCAAGATTTCATTACTGGATCACTCCGTATGGAAATAAATAGTTTATATCTAACGTTGTAAACTTTTAAAACCATATCTGGCTCATAAGGTGAAACTATACTTACCTCTGAGCATCAGGCTGGGAAATGGCATTGACAATAGCCTCCACAGCAATGTCGAAGAGTTCTGGATCATGCAGAGAAGTGAAAGATGCTTGGATCAAGTTCTCACATTCCATCAGAGGAATTTCTAGTTGCACCCAGCTGGAGAAACACTTCAGCACCTTCTGCTTAATGAAACCAGGAGAGTCTTGCTGTTGCAACAATTGTTCTAGCAGAGGGAACACAGATGTGCACTCCTGTGACAAGACACTACGTACCTGCCCCTTACGGTACTGAGGCAGACGGCTGGTTTGAAATTCCTCAGGCAGCACTGTCAGTAGTTCCAGTAGTGCAAGGCAGCGGGCTCGCCCATCCACATTAGAGTCCTCTGCCTGAAACATGCGTACCATGTCAGCAATAGCACATGGCCAAGCCTCTGGCATCATGTTCAGTGCTAATGAAGCCAATGCCACACAAAGGCGGGTCAGCACAATTTTGGAACCACTAGCAAAATGAGTTATGTGACTGAAGAGCTGTGATTTAAGGCTCTCATACTGGTCAGCAGGGATGTCATTCCAGTAGCGTGAAATCTTAATGTGGAGGGCACTGGCCCCAAAGTATTGGATCTCAGGCACCTTGTCCATATCAAGAAGCAACCAGCTGAAGTGCCAAGCTTGTGGTGATACTTGAGCTTGCATCAGCCATTTCTGGGCCAGGTTCTTGTTTTCAATGTTGGGGTCATAATATAGCTGGTGCAGTGCCTAAAAAAGCAGGAAACAATAAATGATTCAGCATTTTCTACATTTTCAAACAACCTAGGATGGTAATGAATCAAACCCAAAACATAAAACCTCTCCATAGGATAGGGGGCTCAAAAGGACAGTTGTCTAGAGACTTGTTTCTGTTGACCAGGCTTCAGATAAATTTTGAATAAAAGTTCAATTTTACAACACAGATACCATCTTTGTTCTTTCATCTTTGCATCGGTAGAGGGAGCATATTGTTGTAATCAGAAAATAATGTAAACACCAATGATTTATATAAGCAAGGACATCTAAAAAAATTCAGATTCTCAGAAGAAACTTGGCTACATGAGATTACTTACTGTGGAAAACCATAATCTGGAGTGGAAAATATTTGTTATAACTTGATATATACTGGGGGAAAAAAGAAATTGATACTGAACCAAATAAAGGAGGTTTGTAACAAAATGGGGAAAGAGGGCATAAAAAGAGAGGTGAGTGGCAAAGGGAGGGAAACACCTCCCTTGCCTTAATATTTTTCTTCATAATGAATTATAAAGTTTAAACCTTTAGATATCTCTCCTATCCATTCTATCTCCATTTTAAAATCAACTTGTTTTACAATGGTTAAGCACAAACTACAGTGCAGTAGACATATCACTATCACTATGGAAAATCTGAAAAATTAAGCTTTTTCAACTAAATGCAACACCTCATTCAACGACATAAAATATTCTTTTGTTTCCCAGATCCACATGAAAGAGCAATCTGCCATCCTTCAGGAGATACATACAGGTAGTCCTTAACTTATAACCCTTTGTTTAGTGACTGTTTGAAGTTACAACGGCACTGAAAAAAATGACTTACGACTGTTTTTCACACTTATGACTGTTGCAGCATCCCCATGGACATGCAATCAAAATTTGGCAAATGACATCTATTTATGGCAGCTGCACCCTCCCAGGGTCATGAGATCACCATCTGTAACCTTCCCAGTTGGCCTCTGACAAGCAAAGTCAATATGGGGAAGCCAGATTCTCTTAACGAATACATGAGTCACTTAATAACTGTAGCAATTCACTTAACAACTGTGGCAAAAAATATTTTAAAATGGGGCAAAACGCACTTAACTGCCCTGCTTAGCAACAGAAAATTTGGGCTCGTAGTTGTACACTGAAGACTACCTGTACATACACACATACATACATATACAATACAATACCATACCATACCACACCATATTACTAACTTACATACATACATACATACATACATACATACATACATACATACATATAGTGTGTGTGTGTCTATGCGTAATTTATTTTCATAGTGAGCCCCTATAAATAAAGAACTAGTAGTCAGATACAGGTTTTAACTACTTAGGTAATAATATCTTAGAGTCTCCAAAGAATAAAACCAGATATAAAAAGCAAAACTGGATCACTACTATTTAATGCATGCATACAGGTAAACAGAGATGATACAATTAGTCCTGACAACGCTGGATTTCAGAAGGCCCTTAAGGCTATTCTTCCAGACATGGGGGGGGGTCAGGATTTTAATAAACTATGAGATATTGTTATTATTGTTGATGGTCTTGACCATTCTTTATTTATGTTTATTTTTGTTTTCTATTGTTATGATTAAATTTATGTTTTTATTTCTTTTTTCATTCAGAGTCACTTGTGCAAGATGGGTGGCTATATAATTGGAATAAACGAACAAACAACAAATTATTTACTGTGATTCAAAACAATTCTGCAAGATTCCAGAATGGCACCTTCAGACCAGATAAAAAGGTAGATGAAATTCAAAATTGAAAGTGATACAAAACAAAATGAGTATCTTAACATATATGTGCTGATGTTCAATGACTGCATTTCTCCCAGGCTTCCTCGTCATTTAAGCAAAGTAGGCAGCAATAGTAATTTATTTTTATTTTTCAAATTTATATCGCTGCCTGTAGACCCCACACGCTGCAATGCTCAAATCTATAATTTGTATGTTTCTAAGCTGATAGCCTTAATATTCCTTTACATTTTAACAGGGGAAGCAAGTTATCATAGAACTAGCAACAGCAGTATGTTACCACTAATAATAAATGCTATACAATTATCACATCAGCTTTATGGATTTAGCCTGACAAGGATTCCTTGTGTTCAGTCCTTTGACTTAGGAGATGGATACAGAAAGGGGAGTCATAGGAGGTCTGTAATATTGTGCTATTCTTGGACCAAGGGCAGAGACAGTAAGCATGTAACATTATATCTTATAGCAATACAGCACACAAGGCAGATTCTCTAAGCAACAGAGTGAGGTTTCTTCTGCACACAAATACCACTGGGACAGCATTAACTTTCTGAATACTAAACGTATGATAGATTAAGACTTCAGCTGTTGGGTAATGTTCTTGTTACCTGAAGCTTTACTTAGAATTCAAAAACACAGGATAGATTTTTTTTTTCTCAAAAATCAAGCAGATTGCACTAGACATAAACCGCATATTGTTTAAGAGTTTGGATAACTCTTCATATATTTATATTTAAGATACAGTATGACTGGAACTAGTTCAGTACACTGAAATGAACCTGATCTTAGGAGGCCAATAACAGACACTGCTCAGACTCAAGGCATAGCTTCCTAACCCAACAATTTACCCATTATCCCCAACAGACCATGCATAGCTTTGTTGCTATTGTCTTTGCAGTGATTTCCACTTATTCCTTGAAAAGCATTCTGGGTCACTTTCCTACCTTGCCTCACTGACCCAGCATTATGATTTTCTCAGCAGCCAATTGCCACCAAGCAACGGGAACCATAGCAACAGAAGCATCATCTTCTCATTCAGGCAAAGTCCTAGACCTCTTCATTATGGCACACAGGGTACAGACAATTGGAAAGGAGGAAGAAAGATCGCTGAGCAATGCCCTAGTTCTGCAGTAATTGTAACAGTTGCCATAAATAAATCCTGTTATAATCAAAATCTTATCTGGGGCTAATATAGATACCTTTCCTCGATGCATTTTAGCCTACTATCCACAAACCCTTACATTATGTGTCTACGGCAAGCTGTCAGACACATTGGTCAACAATCAGTGCTATCTTCAAATATATCCCAAACCTTAACAACTGTAGTATAAGAAAAGTATTAAATAAGTAACTCATTTCAGAACAAATAGCATAAATAAATGTATAACTCTTTCAACTGAATAAAGTAAACAGTAGGATTCCCCCCTCCCCTAAACTGGCATTAACATCAATACTTTTCTTCTTTTGGTAAACTGTGAGGTATTCAAGTTTGCTGATAGCCCCGATATAATTAGAGTGATTAAAAGGGGGGAAAAAAGACTTCAAAAATATTGGATTTTCTAAATGGCTCTTTCCAATTCTACGTTTCTATGAACTTTTCCTCATATTGAGGAACTTGGCATTAATATGGTTAAATATAAATCAGTATAAGCAAGTATGAAATTACTGTATATCTGTTACGTTAAAAAATGGAAAACCTCACAATGTAATGGACGGAAGGAATAATCTTGTGAAACAGGAGGAAGAACAGGAATCGAGATAACGGTCAAAATAAATCTTAACTCTGGGGCAGAAATGTAATTTGAGAAAATGTCTCTCAAAGTTCTCATGAAGATAAAGTGAAGAGATGGGAAGCGTTTTCAGATTTGCATTTTCTTTTATTATAACCTTATAATAAAACTAATAGTAGCTTGTGTGTGTTTGGTTTCTAAGTTTGATCTATTTTGGAGGGCTGATGTACATTTATGATCATAAAATTTGAGCTATGGTTATGATCATAAAATTTGAGCTATGGTGACTGATCAGAAAAGGGATCTTGATATTGTGATAATTTGATAAAAATATAGGAACAATGAGCAACTGCTACCCAAATGTTCATTTTATATTGGACAGAATAAAATATAGATCTGCAATATTATTATATTAGTTTTCTATGGCATTGCCATACTCTAAAAAAGAATAATAACTGAAAAATATTGAAGGGCAGGCAAAATTTTCTATGACTAGATCAACTTCATTATAATAAAAAGTTGCAACTGGAGGCTTTTTAGATTTAAAAAAAATAAGAGAAGAAAGCCAGTATATTTAAAATTATGTATAGCATGGAGTAATCAATAAAGATATTCTTATCACATGATGGTAGAAAGCAAGTTCTTCCAATGATGCTGAATGAAAGGATAGATAAAAAGAAATACTTCAATGAAAGTACGTTATTGAAAATGCCCTGCTGTCCCTGAGCTACACGATCCTCTGTTAATATCGTTTCAGGGAATCTCAAACATTTTTCTATCCTATTATATATAAACTGTATCTTTAAACAAAACTTTAAAACACCATAATCCAGTTCTGGTCAGAAAAAGTCCATTAAAAATTAGCAACCTATCTATTTCAACTTTGGTCAAATAAACCAACTTTATATTCCTTCCTATTGCTCTCAAAAAATTTAATCTTTAGTCCCTTCATATAGTATCCAACCATTTGATTTGTCATTTTTTCTTTGTCTCTTCTGACAACATTAAGAAATCCCTTTTGTAAATCCAGTATAGAAAGGTTATCTAAGACACTCTTCTAGTCTATTATTTGTATGTCCTTTTTAGTTATCAAAACATCAGCCAGTGTCAGTCTCCCAAGCAGATCAAACAGGAAACAAAGCAAGATAAACTAATTCTATTTATTGTAAGACTACATTAACAGAATTTTGTAAGTCTGAAAGTACACATCTCCTGCTATATATTTTTACCTCTTGATAAATTAGGGTGGTTTCTTTGAAAGTTTCTGTCTCTGCCCAATAATCAGTTGCAGGCTCCTCTCCCTTTTATCTGATCATTTCTATCTTCCAACATCATTCTCATATTTCATTACAGCCAGTTTCATTTCTATATTCAATATTTCTTTCTGGTGCCCCTCTAATGTCCACCTTTGTCCCATTTTATCACATTTTTCTTCTGAATGAAAAAACAGTTTCCCACAAGAAGTATTCTTATGTTCAACTTCATATTATTATTAACTCCATCTGGATGAGTGACGTGGTGGCATAGAAGTGAAGATGCTCACCTCCCACTTGGAAGGTTGAGAGTTTAACCCTAGGCAGAGACAGATGTTTCTCTCTTAGGGTGCAAAGAGAAAATATCTGCTGCAAACTCTACATAGGCATCAGGAAGGGCCTCTGGCCAGTAAGCACTCAACTCCATTCAGTCACCCCGAATTGGGTGGTAAAAAGAAAAAAAAAATTAAATCCATATGGACCTTTAAAATTCCTTTATAACATTCTAAAACCAATATTCTAATCATCCTTTTGTTATTAATTAAAAAATAATAAAATCCTTAACCTGTACTTCAAAACTTCTTTAGTAAAGAATTGAAGGAAACTCATCCAGTGAATATCATTAAATTTGCCATTCCAGAGGTTCTCAATATTTAAAAAGCAATAAAAAGTTTATTTCAAAGTGATTAAGAAATGAGGATCAGTCTAACCTTATCTTCTTAAAGGCTAGATTATGCCTGTGAGCTTTAATGGAATCCTTGATTCTCAGTTGCCCAACTCACAAACAGATCACAAAAACATCAGTTCCTGCCATCTTCTTATGAGGAGTCACTGTCTGGAGTATGTTTCATGGTTTGTTTTTTTTTCCAGAGAGATTTTGGCAGCCCAGACATCTGCCCATCAATATCAGTTACAATATCATCCCTACTTCTTCAGGGATGTCTTCAGTGCACCATGTCTTCACTAGAAGTCCTAATCCTTGTATTATTACCCATATTATTTCTATATTATTTATTTATTATCATTACTATTACCATATTTATTATATTTTATGTTTATTTATATTTACAGATTTTAGTACATGGGTATATGTATTTCTATATATGCTATACATTCTGGCTATAAGTCTGCCTGTAATAAAGATCTGATTTGAAAATACCCTACTTTGGGGATTTCCCTTGTCCTAATTGGCCATTTTTCATGCCAGGTCTTTTATCCAACATAGATCAAACATTTTTTGGAAGCATTAATTTTAGAACAGTATTATCCTCAAAGCCACTAAAACATCACTATAGTTCACATATTCATCTTATGTTTTAAATTCCAATTTTTAAAAAAATCTCAGTCAAAGAACAATTACTTTCAGGTAACTTTTTTAATGTTAAAATGTCAATACGTTTTTAAATGAATAGACTAGAGCAACTATCTGAGACTGCACTAGAATTTCAGAGACAACTCTTACCATGAGACCAATCTTTTTAATACAATCTTCATTGTGATTTAAGGAATAAAAGGCCCATTATCTAAAAACACTGACAAGACATCTGGTAATACAAGAACCAAGGAACAAAACAGAACAAAAAGACCTCTATTAAACATAGTACCAAGAAAACAATTCACATGCCACTAACAATGTATTTCAGATATTTATGAATACAATGCACACCGAGCAGGACAAAGCAATAAATAAGCAGTAGCTTCTTTTGCTGAAATTGTTCAGCATCCTATTTCTAAAAGAGCTTACTAGTGCTATGGATTTCATTTTAAAATAATTTTAGTATGTAGTTATGCTACAACTGTTGACAGAAAATCTGCTTATATTTTGGTCCTAGTAGCCCCATTTCAAGAGTAGCTTTGCATTAGGTCACAACTCAGCCACAAGAAAATGGACACCGGACTTTTAGTTAAAAAAGTGAATTATTGGCATTCTTTTTTACTGATTTTCTATTTTTACAAATCATAGGTGCTTAGTAAACAATGTGTTGTCTGGGTTCATTTTTTACTTAACAATACGTATTAAAATTATTCTGTGTCTTCTTTTTCTTTATTCTTCAATATCGCTCTGTCAGTTTCTATACATTCTGGCATTCTAGTGTATTGGTTCAGGTGTGCAACCAGTAGAACCCAGGTCAGAAATGGCCATTATATGAAAATACAACAATCCCATGGCTTTAAGACCACCAAACATCTGTTTATTTGGAAGGATGAAAAGAACTCTCAATTTAAACCTTTGAGAATATAAAAAAATTAACAATTTTTGCATTAACAATAAGCAATTAACTATTGTGCATAACTTCATCTTTATCAGCAATAAAGATTTTAATCAAGGCAAACCCTGTTCAGGAGTTTTAAGCCAATTCAAGCTAAAGAGATGAGTTGAGCCAAGAAGTGTCAGAAGATCTATGATTTGCTGCCAAGACCATGTTGGAACGTCTAATATTTACGAACTCAGATTTTTATTTGAAATGAAATAAACTTAACCTTTTCTAAGTCACAGGGAAGCAAGGCACAAAATATGCCCCAATTACAGTATATGGAAAAATCCTTCCAGAATATTTTGGCAACAATAAATTAATAGCAACATTGTTAAAGAGTCAAAAAAGATTCACTTATATTTTATTCCCCAGTATATTGTTCTAAAGGTAGCCATCTCAGCTGTCACATCATCTAGTCCTGAAACTCAATGACCTTAAATTAGAAGAGATGGAAACCAACCTCCTTTATCTATAGCATAAATGTCACTTCTTAAATTTTCTAGCCCTCAGCTTGGAAATCCATACATTGCTATACATATATGCTCACAAAAAAAAGCTTCAAAATCAAAGTTTTAGAAAGAAGAATCGTAAAAGGAAGAATCATCTTGAAGCAGAGATATGTGTTGTTTGGGCCAGCACCAAAGCCTACACCATTTTCAGCTAAAATATTAAGAGAACAAAAAATGTGAGTTTTCTCCCTGCTTTTGAATTTAGTTGGAATTTCCCAAACTTTCAGTTCAATTTAGTTCTACAATGTCAGAACATAAAGGCTGACATTTTATCCAAGTGCCTAAAATATCCCTTACGCTGCAACAAGCATAAGATATCTCACGCCATTTCTCTTACAAGTAAAAAAACAAAACTACTTTAATTGAGCTGTGATTGGGGTGAAATGTTTCATTGCTTATAAAATTAAAAGGGGTATTCTTGACAATACAAGACTTTATTATAAAGCACTACAAGAATCTTTACACATGTTCTCATCTACACCAGCAGCCCCTGACCTTTTGGGCACCAGGTTCCATGGAGAGAGGTGTTTCCACAGACCAGAGGGGGCATGGTTTCATGTGCTGCCTGTATCCCATGGATAGGGCTTTGCTTGTTTCTGTGGACTGGTTTCTGGCATGCCATGGACAGGTGCCAGTCCACAGACCGGGGGTCAGGGACCCCTGAACTACAGGCTCAAGAGAAGATAGCCTTAAGACAGGGATTCTCAACCTCAAAGCTTTGCTGGCTGAGGAATTCTGGGAGCTGAAGTCCACAAGTCTTAAAGTTGCCAAGGTTGAGAACCCCTGCCCTAAGAGAAGATAGTCCTAATTAATTTCTGCACAGTTGCTGATCTAAAACACATACTAGAAAGAAGTACTGAAAGAAAAAGCAATTCCGGCCCAAGACTATCACAGAATATCTTGGAATTTTATGCTAAGCTATTGCACAGAACTATTTTTGCAAGAAAATTAACTATGTTCAGCTTATAAAACGGGATCAATACAAAGCTTAATGAATGTGTTCCTTACATTACCATCTAATATGTTTATGAAATAATTTATTTCTGCATCTTAAGACATGCTTGGCCTATACAGTAGTTACAGGGATGGATTGCTTCCAATTTTAATGAAATAGGGGAATAAGATGTTCTGAGTATTGTTCAGGCATACTGAACAATATGTACTGAAATTGAAGCTCTGATGTCATATAAATATAGAAAAAGAAATAACAGAAAAAGTTAAAAGTGCAATAAGAGAATAGAAATAGTAAAAATATTCTTCATAGCAGTTATAAGTACAATATATCTTAACCTTTCTCTCTAAAGTTACATTATGACTCTCTTCTTTTTATAAGCTATCTACTCCAATCATCAAACCATAAATCAAATGTAATATTGTCTTTTCTCTCATCAAATAAGTCAGTTTGTCCACCTCAGTAAATTTTGTCAATTTTACCAACCATTCCTTCATGGTAGGGAGTGCCAAGTCTTTCCATCTTTGTACATATATTAATCTCACCACAGTAATCATATTGAAATAATCTTCCATCTTTTTTTATAATTAATTATCCATCAATCCTAAATGGAAAAGTTTTGGCTTCAATTAAATATTAATCTTTAAAATCATCTGTACAAAAATATGTATTTTGAATTCATTTTTAAAGCTTTTTTAGACATCCACCAAGCATGAGAAAATGTCCATTCATGTTGTTCACATTTCTAACGTACACATTAAATGTCCTTATATACTGAAATTGCAGCTATAATGTTATAAATTGTATCACTGTTGGGTGATCCTTCCCTGAAATTTTCCCTAACAAGTGCAAGTTAGTAAATCTATTGAATTACTTCTTTCACCTAAATCTGCTCTATGTCCAATATACAATGCTGCCCTCTCAGCCAGAAGACAACTATAATTCAAATAATAATAAATGAACCAAAATATTATTTACCAACATCAAATATAGACATTGTTAAAATAAAGGCGTGTCTTTTTAGTGGCATTTCTTCCATCCTATTACTTGAACTTAATTAGTCTAAATATTTAATACAGTGAAAACAAAAATGAGAAGCTAGTTCAAAATCTAGTTAGCCCTATTCTAACATCTCAAGGCAAATGTGGTCTCAACTGGTTAAATTTCCCAAACTGCAACACTTTCTATGCTAGAAGCCCTAGATTCATGTTGAAACAAAATTACAAGAATACCCACAAAGAACCGAAGAAAAAAAGCCTCTTAAGGCATCTGAAACTATTCTCACAGAGCATCACTTTCTGCATACAGCAAGGAAGACTCAAGTTGAAAGCAGACAAATGGCAAATTCAGCAGGATTTGCTAGGAAGACTTGTATCTTGACCCCAATTCCCTAATGCTCTCTGAAGTATAAACTGGGCATTGAATTCAGCCTACTATATATCTCATAGTTCCCTGCAGAAAGGACTCACATTTTTCCACAGCTGGTTACCCAACTGTTTCCCTTATAGTGCAAGCTGTGTTTCAGAGGAAAGCTTGACACTAGGCAATACCAGACAGTAAAGCAAAAACCCTTTGAGACAGAACTGGGAGGAGGGAATGTGGGAGGAACCAAAAGGTTTCAGAGATTGCTGTGGCCACTTCAAGCTAGGACAGAAGGTATTCTGGAATACCCCACGACTGTAACTTCTACATATCCACTTCCCCCACCACTTATAGGGCTAATCATCCCCTGGAGTGTCCTGACCTTTCCTGATGTCAACATTTGTTGTATTGTCAATGCACACAAAAGAACTGCCTATGCCTTCTCTCCAGGGGAAATGATGAAGCAGCATTACCCAGGAGCAGATTAGGCCACGGAAGCCGGTACTGCCTACCACGTAATCTTGCAGAATGCCAGAATCTTTAATTTATATGCCCTGTGCAAATGAAGTAATAAGTTTCAAGGTTCAAGCTAGGCATCTGTCATCTGATCATATCCCTATCAAAATCAAAAGGGAATCAAACTAGGTGTTTCTAACTTCATTTTGTAATTTGGTGAAAAGACAATACTTGGGTATTGCTTGAAAACAAAATGAATAAAAGAATCCTACTAGTGAGCTTCTAAGGCCTGAACAACACAATAAAACAATTCAGAGTATTGTACAACAGGGAGTAGCTAGTTTAATGCTGCTGGGAATACAATGACTATTAAAGGCAGATAGATCAAAGTTGCTCGAATTAAATCTGCCTACATTGTTCAGGTAGAATGCAGAATATTTTTCAAAGCTAACAAAGACATGAAATGGGTTTTCTTTAAATGAAAGCCCAATTTCCACCTGCATTTTATTTATCTGCATTTAACCTTAGAGTAAGTCTTCAGTGTGCATCCTGATTTTTTTTTTAAAAAAAGAAAACTGTACCTCAACTTTGCAAACTATACATTATTTAGCTTGCCCTATATATGGGGAAAGGATGTTTCTTGAGCCCTCAGAAATGTATTAAAGCACCCCATCTCCACTTCAATTCAGATATTAACAATCATTAATAATTCTATATTTATGACAGTCATAAAGCCTAGGAATTTGTTTTATAATTCAAAGACTGAGATTCTCATTTTAATTCTATATCCATTCAATGCCATGTTTTTATTAGTCCCTATTCCTATCCTTTGCTACTTGGAGCATAATCACAGAAAGGATATCAGCCTGATAATATTTATAAACACAGAATTTAATTGTTGATAAATAGGCATTTCCATTTCCATTTCAGGTTCTTTGGCAGACAGAGAATTGTAAAAATTAACCTTCATCAATCTGATATCTTCTAGTTTTGCAGAACTATATAATTCCTGTCATTCTTTAGGTAAGCTGAAGAAAACTAATTAGGGCAACATATCTTTGGTAAATTTCATCTATTATCTCTTCATATACTGTATTGTTTCACAAGTTGTGATGGGCCTTAAGTATATCCTACTATCAATTCTACAATACTTCTTCTCCACTTTCTTCTTAATATTCATTTTATAACCTAGTCATCGCAGCATATGGTATCTGGGATCTATTTTCACTCAGATGCTATTAAAAAAACTAATTAAGTGGTATAATAATTAGTTTTGATTAGAATGGGTTCCTCGGTCAATTTCACTTCAATCATGAATTCAGTAGGTCATTTTAAATAAGCCATTCTAGGGAAAGTCTGCCTTACAGGATTATTTTTCTGAACATTTGGAAAATCAATAAAATATTAATTACAATTATGCTTTTATAAAATTAGATTTGTTTCAAGAACAGCATCACAGAGAAATGTAGATAAGAACATCATATTAGAAATAAGATGGCAGTCACTCCGGATTAATCTGTTTAACAGTGACACTATATACAGGTAATCCTCAACTTACCATTGAGCCCAAAATTTCTGTTGCTGAAAATTTAAGTGAATTTTGCCCTATTATATGACCTTTCTTGCCACAGTTGTTAAGTGAATCACTGCAGTTGTTAAATTAATAACAGGGTTGTTAAGTGAATCTGGCTTCCCCCATTGACTTTGCTTGTCAAAAGATCACAAAAGGGGATCACATGACCCAAGACACTGCAACCATCATAAATAGAACCAATTGCACAGGTATCCAAATTTTGATTACACGACCACAGGATGCTGTAATGGTCATAAGTGTGAAAACCAGTCATAGGTCACTTTTTTCACTGTAATTTTGAGTGGTCACTAAATGAACGGTTATAAGTCAAGGACTACCTGTAGTTTTTACTAAATCAGGAATCATGAAACTGCCTTTCAGAAAGATCAAATAGTGTAGAATTGTCTACACTTTTACCATCTACTAATGAGTAACTTCAAATTACTGAAGAGAAGCCATGCTCTCTCCACTCTAACATGACTGGTAGTAATGTACAGAGCAAAAATAGGATCTTTCAGAGATATAACAGAGTATAGATAAATGTAATGTTTGGGTCTTTTATCAAATCTTTCTGTTCTCTTGAAGAAATCATGCTGCAGTGCTTCCTTTATTTCAGTTACCACAACTAGCCACATGAGTTTCACATATAAAAATAAACTGCAGTTTTAAGGCCAATATTTTTTGATATTATGACTTTCAAAGTATAACCTCAATAAATTCAATTATCAATAGTTTTAATGTAAACAAAGCACAGTGAATGATAAATACAGAAAAAAGCATCCATAGGAACTTGTCAAATGTATCAGTTACTGCCCCGAACCAAAGTGACAGACACACCCAGGTTCAAGTTGATGTTATCAAACCAGCATCATACTTCACTACTAGAGAAATGACTGCTGTGACTTAGGAAAAAATGCATGTGACAGATACAGGTAATACCATACAAGAAAGATAAAGCAGCAACAAAAGAACCCTGCCTATTTTTTTCTATCAGAAAAATGTTTACCTCCCAAATTTCTAAATCTTTCTAAATAGCTGTGTTTTCTACAACCAGAGGAATTGTATCCCTGAAACTCTTGAAGAACAAAGAGTTTGCTGACATATGCTGGGCTTGAAGGAGTGGACAGGCTATCTTCTAGGAATATAAACAGGACAAAGCATCACTTCTCTAAGGCAGCAGCAGCAGCAACAGAGTAATTTCCTTTCCCTGTCAGATTCATCCTAAAATCACTTATTGGGAAGTGATAAATGGGAAGGCTCGAATATTCTAACAAAAGAATCAAGACAATCACTTATTCAAAGTGGAATGGCCCAGTGGATTTTAGGGGTCACGCTGCTGTAAAGAAAATGCAGAAGAAGAAGACCATGCCAGGAACCAGTAAGTTGTTCTGAAGAAGATGAAGATGGAGCAGCTGGCCTGCTGACTAGGAGAAGGGCATGTCCACAGTAACTGGAGAAAAAAAACCGCTTGTGGCAGAAAGCCCAGGGGAGAATCGGAAACTCTCCTCCACTCCACCCGAGGGGCACAGCACCCCAAACCGCACCCAGCAGGTGGAATCAGCCGCTGATCCCCAACCTGGCAACACCGCTCTCACCTTCTCCACGTTCTCCACGTTGAATTCCAGATTTTGCTGGAGGTGGAAAGCAGGCTCCCCTCGGCGCTCCATGGTGCCCCCCCCCAATCCCGGAGCCTCGTCCTCTCTTCGCCCTGGGCTCTCAGCTACAGCGGGGCAGCGGCATCGTGAGGAGAGGATGGCGGGGCGCGGAGAAAGGAAAACGGGCGCCTCTTCAAGGCCGGCGGTCGGTCTTTTTCAGAGGGGAGGGCGACCCTTCGTCTGTCTCCGTGGAGAGGTTGGGCGCATGGCTCAGCCCGGAGTTTAGCCGCTTTCCCGATTCCTCCCCAATGAATCGCGGGGCGGGGGGGGGGGTGCCTATCAGCTCGTCTGCAATAGGAGGAGGGGCAAGTCTGTGCCTCCCCGGCGGGGCCAAGGGAGTGAATGGGCAGGTTTTTTATACCTGTCTCTGCTCAGTCAGGGGAAAGAGAGGAGATATCCCCCACCGGGTGAATTAAACGTCCTGAATTAAACGTCCTGACGGCGAGGACGAATCAAAGAGAAACCGATAACAATCCCTAATTTTCTTAAGGGAGGGAAGAAATCTTTCGGTCCCCCTGCCCTTCTGACTTTAATGGCGGAGGTAGTACCGGTCCATCGCACAGCTGAAAGATAGGCGTCTGCCTGCCTGCCTGCCTGCCTGCCTCCTCCTCTTCCTCGCTCGCCGATCCCTCCACTCTGCAGTTAGCGGGTTGGTCTCCCTGCCTGAGGCGGTAACCACCGCCGCCACCTCCCTTGTCGCGCAGCCCGACTACTTGACTGACAGTTGGGCCGGTCGATCGGAGGAACAACCAAATGGAGAAAGAGAATGGGGTCCTCGTGCGCCTACAGGGTTGTCTATATCAAACGCCGTCTACCGGGTAGTTCATCGCCCTTCCATTCAGGCACTAAGGTCACCCCTGCCAACCGGTCCTGCCAGCCTCATTGCATTGGATCATGGGAATTGTAGTTCTAAGTCTGATCGGCGCGATAAAGAATAGGGCAAGGGCAATAATTAAGGGAGTTGTAGTTTCAGTTAGAGGGTGTTTTTCTCTTCCACCCTCTGTCTGGGGGATAAAATGGCGTTTGGTACAATAGTGAGATGAGCCTTTAATAAGTAGGGGGAGGTTTGGACAAAAGTCCTGGTTGTCGTCATATGCTTTTATTTTAGTATGTATTAACGTCATATGTTTTTTTTATTTTCCCCCTCAACGTGTTCGTTACTTTCTGGTTCTTTTTTTTCCCCGTCTTGTCGTTTATCGTTACTGTATTTGGTTCCTTTGAAGAAAAAGCAGGATAAAAAGATCATTGAGTAAATCAATCTAGAGATTACACTCGAGTTTACAAATGACCAAGATCATATTGTCACATTTCAGACACATTACGTCAAGACGTGTCTCTCTGAAAAAGGCTCTAATGTGGATGGAAAAGGTGGAAAGAAAGAGAAGGACAACAAGTAGCAGAGTGGATGGACACAGTTACAGTACCAATTGATGTAAGATCTGAAGGAGCAGGTTAGGCGCACATCATCATGAAGAACATCTCTACACCAGCAGTTCCCAACCTTTTCTATATCCTGCACCCCTAGAACGCTTCTGATATATTCTTACACCCCTTACAAAAGTAATATCTGGTTATACATATACACTAAGCAACAGGGAGAAAGCAGAACTACTCAACTCATTTTTTGCATCCGTATTTACACAAAGGAAAAAAACAGTCCAATCTATTAAAAACAATACTGTAAAAAACAGATTAGAAACATGTTAAGATAGGCAAGAAAATGGTAAGTGAGCACCTGTTCACCGAAGATGAATTCAAATCACCAAGACTAGATGGATTACACCCCAAGGTTCTGAAGGAACTGGCAGATGTGATCTCAGAACAACTGAACTATATCTTTCAAAAATTCTGGAGCACTGGGGACTGGAAAAGAGCTGAAGTAGTTCCCATCTTCAAAAAGGAAAAAAAAATCGATTCAGGAAACTACAGACCTATCAGCCTAACTTGGGAAGATTTTGGAAAAGAATCAACGAACACCCAGAGGCAAACAAAGTCATTACCAAAAGCCAACATGGGTTTGTCAAAAACAAATTCTTCCAGACAAATCTTATTGCATTCTTTGACCAGGTGACAAAAGTAGTGGACCAGAGGACTGCTGTGGATATAATTTACTTGGGCTCCAGTAAGGCATTTGACAAAGTAGACCACAACCTACTACTTGATAATAGAAAAATGTGGGTTAGACAGCATCACCACCAGATGGATTTGTAGCTGGCTGACTGGCCATATTTATTGTGTGGTCCTCAATGGAACTGCATCTATATGGAGGGAAGTGTGTAGTGGCGTGCCCAAGGGCTCTGTTCTGGGCCCAGTGCTCTTCAACATCTTCATCAATGATTTGGATGAGGGGATAGATGAGGAACTCATCAAATTTGCAGACGACACCAAGCTGGCAGGAATAGCCAACACTCCAGAAGACAGGCTTAAGATACAGGAGGATCTGGACAGACTTGAACACTGGGGGCTATCTAACAAAATGAAATTCAATGGTGAAAAAAGTAAGGTTCTACATTTAGGCAAGAAAAACCAAATGTACAGATATAGTGTAGGGGGTACCTTGCTCAATAGCAGTAACTGTGAGAGGGACCTTGAAGTCCTAATGGACAATCACTTAAATATGAGCCAGCAGTGTGCTGCAGTTGCCAAAAAGGCCAACACAGTGCTAGGCTGCATTAACAGAGGGATAGAATCAAGATCACGTTGAAGGGATTTTATTGTGCTTATGATTTTAGTATGTTTAAATTTGACATTAGCATTAATTTTATATATAGTGACCATTTTATATTGATACTTATAGTGTTATCATGTAATCATTGTTTTGTTATTTTGTAATCATTATTTTGTAGTTAATTGCTTGATCAGATACTTTATATATATATTGGAAAAGTAAGGGCTTCATGCTTTAGGTATAGGTGATTGCTTATATGAAAAGAGTACAGTAAGGGGAGGGGGAAAGGAGTTACGGATGGAGCCTGGGTTGCTGTGTATGAGTCATCATCTAGGAATTATTTTTTTGTGCCATCTTATGCCTAGTACCAAGACCTGATCTCTTTGTTCTGAAAAGTTATAAAAGGTGGAAGACATCTTTTCTGGTTGTTGCCTTCATCTCTCTACCAGCCACGAAGAGAGATGGAGTCACCCAACTCTATTTTGATCAAAAGCTGAAACCTCAGCTCAGGAATTTCCTTGGCTCTTTTAAATTCCTGAGTAATGCTGGGGCAATTGTGAGGTTAAGTGGAAAACCTTACAACGTGAAGTATTAATACCACTTTACAATGCCTTGGAAAGGCCACACTTGGAATACTGCATCCAGTTTTGATCACCACGATGTAAAAAAAGATGTCGAGACTCTAGAAAGAGTACAGAGAAGAGCAACAAAGATGATTAGGGGACTGGAGACTAAAACATATAAGGAATGGTTGCTGGAATTGGTTATGTCTAGTTTAATGAAGAGAAGGACGAGTGGGGACATAATAGCAGTGTTCTAATATCTCAGGGGCTGCCACAAGGAAGGAGTGAAGCTATTCTCCAAAGCACCTAAAGGCAGGGCAAGCAGCAATGGATGGAAATTAACAAAAGAGAGAAGTTCTTAGAACTAAGGAGAAATTTTCTGACAGAACAATTAATCATAGAACAACCAGCCTCCAGAAGCGGTGAATGCTCCAACACTGGAAGTTTTTAAGAAGAGACTGGACAGCAATTTGTCTGAAATGGTATAGGGGTTCCTGCCTGAGCAGGAAGTTGGACTAGAAGACCTCCAAGGTCCCAACTTTATTATTATTATTATTATTATTATTATTATTATTATTATTATTATTATTATTGTTGTTGTTGTTGTTGTTGTTATTGTTGTTGTTAAACTTCTAAACCCAAATTTTCGCATCCCCTGAAATATCATCTCTCACCCCCGGTTGGGAACCCCTGTTCTACACTTGCTAAGAATCAACACCAGCTTGATGGCATGTAATCAACCATCAATCATTTTATTTCCTGGTTTCCTTTTTTATCCTGATGTAGCAATAAAGTATTTATTTTAACAAATGCAGGGTTAGCCCAATCATTTTCAAGCCAAATAGTTTGGATGAGTAGGAGCAAAGTTGGCCAGGCTTCCTCCAAATGTTCTTGAGTTTTCTGAACAAAGCTGTTGTCTCCTGTGTAAGGAAGACTTTGAACAGCTCTGCCAGCTTTTGCATGTGGCTGGCTGTTTGCCTCAGACTCCAAAATACATAAAGCTGCTCTGCTGAATTCCATACAGAGTAGCTCAGATATGCTTAAAGGAGCTCTCCAAATGTGCACATCCTAAAATCCCAGGTTCACATGCATTGAGTGAGCACACCCCCCAAACTTCCAAAAGCTTTTAATCAAGTGCACATTTCCAAGTGGTAGAAAATGTAATTTACATGATGGCAAAGCAATCATTTCAATTGCATTTACTTTTGGTTCAATTTGAATAGGATATAATAAAATTACAATTAGCTTTTATTCTGATCCCATTCAGGGCAGTTTTAGAATGAAACTTTGACACCATTAAGAGCCAAGTAGAACCACTGGCCCAGAAAAAAATTGCATCCCTTAGCTAAACTAGATTCCATAAAGTTTGTTTTATACAGTATACTGTTTCTAATCTGCTCTCAAGAGTTTTTCAATTACAGCATCCATCATGACAAATCATGATGAAAATTGTAGTCCAATTTAAGGTATAAATGACAGATTTATAAGCCCACTAATTGGTTAAGCAAGTTATATCAGTTATATTTTATAATGAAAAAGGAAGAAAGAGCAAATGTAAAGGAGCACAATTTATTTTTGTTCCTTACCTTTAATTTATATAGAAGGCACAAGGAGTGCATTTCTCCTTGTATTAGACCAGAGGTTCTCAATCTTGGCAACTTTAAGACTTTAAGCAAAGCTGGCTGAGGAATTCTGGGAGTTGAAATCCACAAGTCTTAAAGTTGCCAAGGTTGAGAACCCCTGTATTAGACTCATCTGCAAATAAAAGAAAATCACTTCTCTAAGCCAATGAAAATGTTCTGGACTTTTTTTCACCCTTTCAGAGAGGATGGAAAAAATAACAGTATAATAAAAAATAAAAATAAATTTCTTGTTGCAGGGTGTGATTAATGTGTATCCTGGGACTAATATCATTGCTCAGATAATATCTTTTGCAATGGTGGCTTGATTTGGTTCTTTTAAAGGGGTAGGTCATTGTAGATATTATAAATATAATATATGTAAATGTAGTATAAAATAATTACAGATAGTCCTTGACGTATAATCATTCATTTAAAATCATTCAACATTACAATGGCAGAGAAAAAAGTGATTTATGACCAGTCTTCACATTTATGACTATTGTAGCATCCCCAGTCACGTCCCCATAGTCACATGACTTGGCATGTATTTACTATGGTTGCAGCTCCTGGGATCATGTGATTGCCATTTATGATCTTCCCAGCTGGCTTCTGACAAAGTCAATGAGAGAAGGTGGATTTGCTTAATTACTGCATAATTCACTTAAAAACTGCAGTGATTTGTTTAACAACCAGGGCAAAAAATCAGACACAACTTACTTAACCATTGCCTTGCTTAGCAACAAAAATTCTGGTCCCAACCGTTGTAAATCAAGTACTGCTTGTATAGATACACAAAAAAGTTATTATGATTATTATTTCAATTATTATGACAACTTTTAAACATTTAAAGCATAGTCTAACCAATTGGTTAAACCCAACAAGGTATTCTTATGTGTGGGGGCCATAAAGGATGGCATTTACCTTAACACCCGATTTGACAGATAATTATTAGGATTAACTTCTATTATATGTAAATGTAGGTAGTACAACCTTACTGCACAATAGTTTCCAGTATAAACACTGTTTAAGCTACACGCAGCTATATTGGCTACAAGCTAGCCAATGACACGGTAGAAGTGTGAAGAAGTATTCATCTGGCAGTTTTTTTTATAGACAAAAGGATATGTAAGGACAGCTGTCAGGATCCCCCAGAAGCTAAGCCACAATTATAAGGCCAGCATCTTTAGTCTTCAGAATTTAGACAACCACTATGTGACAGCAGAGTAATACAGAAAAAGAAGTATTTTTGTCATCTAGAAGCTGTCTGGATTTTTTTCAACCCAGATAGGGTACAGTATGCCTAATGAATTTATTAATTTTTTTGAGTACCAATAATAGTTTTCCGGCTGTAGCAAACTAACATAACTAATATAGTATTAGGGATATTGGACTAGTAGTACTGACTTTTAACCAGTAATCACCTGGCCAAATTCAATGCACTGATGTGATGATGATGGTTCCCTGAATGAAAGAACTCCCTTATTGATATCTTCTGACCACTCTGTCTCTGGCCAAGAAGGAAAACCTTTTAAATCTGAAAACTGAAAGAACGTTAATTAAAATTGTGCTTTTTAAATATCCTGAAAAAGCATAGGAAGAAAAGAGAAATTTGTAAAAAAAAAAAAAAAAAGTATTCATTGTTATTATATGCCATTTTTTGCAGGGGGATGGGTTCCTTCGAGTCCTTCAAGACTGGGCCTGTTAGTTTTAATATTCCTTTATGTAACTGGATACTTGATTTCCTTACTGATAGGCCCCCAGGTTGGGCGAGTTGGAAGTAAAGTTTCCAACTCCATCTCCTTGAGTACGGGTTCCCCACAGGGCTGTATCTTGAGTCTTTTACTGTTCACCTTGATGATCCATGACTGCTGTGCCAAATCTGCTACGAATCATATTGCGAAGTATGCGGATGACACAGCAACGGTGGGTCTTATCTGGGTCAACAATGAACATGCTTATAGGGAAGAGGTGAAGGCTCTGGTGGACTGGTGCAGTAAAAGTAACTGGTTCTAAATGTTAATAAAGCAAAGGAGATCACTGTAGATTTTAGAAAGAGCCGGCATACCCATACTCTACTCTATATCAAGGCTGCAGCTGTAGAGGTGGTCAACTGTTTTAAGTATCCGGAGGTGCAGATAACTAACAATCTTAGTGAAGCATGCAAACCAGTGTCTGCATTTCCTGCACATCTTTATCCTGTCCTGGCCACTTTTTACAGAGCCAGATTGAAAGCATCTTAACAAAATGCATTACTGTTTGGTTTTGTGGTAGCGGTGCCTCAGATAGAAAGTCCATACAGAGAGTGGTAAGGACAGCTGAGAAGATTATAGGAAGTCTGCTTCCTGCTATTCAGGACACTGCTTATAAGCGCTATGTGCTTAAAGTTCGAACCATTGTTAGAGACGCCGCACACCCTCTTCACAGTCTGTTTCTCTTGCTCCCCTCTGGGAGGAGGTTTTGAAGTATTGCTAGTAGGACTACCAGATTCTGTAACAGTTTTGTTCCCTATGTCATCTGTCTGGTAAACTCGCAAGATTCGTTTTTCCCGCCATGTATATGTATACATCAGAACTAGACTGTTGTTTCTCTGGGCCATGGGTGTATGTATGTGAGTATATGCATAATTTTATTTATTTGTCATGTTTATGCAGTGTATATTGGAGGTGGTTTCCCTTTGAGAGCTGTATGCAACAAAACCTCATTTTAATGTATGCTGATTAGTGTATATTTAAAGTGACTTTATTATTCTATTATTCTATTCTATTCTATTTTCTATTATTTTCTATTATTGTGTTGACTTCTAGCAGCAGCATGGGCTCATCCCTGCAGTATTTTGGGCAAGATTGATAGCCTAAGTAAGCCTTTTCATCTTTCTCTCATATAGGAGAAAAAAGTTACATTTTCAAATTTTGTTTTCCAAGTATGTTTAACTACAAAACTTTTCATCTAGCCAAAATAGCGGTTGGGTGTGGTAGTGCTATAGTCAGATTTAGAAATGAGGGGCCATGAAACTAGTACACTATTAAAATGTACAAATAGTGTATTTTAAACATTTCAGAGAAGCAAAGATATCTAGAGCTACTTTTTCAATATTCGATAATGTTTTATAATGCTTTATTTGATACCTTAAGCAAAATTAGACTCATATAAATTGTAGAACTATATTTAATAATAAGGATTTCTTCTTGTTATTTAGTTCCCTCCCATATAAACATACACATAAGCCAAGTTTGCATTGCCTTCGCAGGCTTTATTGCTACAGGAAGTTATTGTTGTATAAAAATAGAGTTTATCCCAATGCAAATAGAGGACAAAGAATACAAAATCAGGAAAGGAGGAATAGGAAATGCCCTTGTTAAGGCCAAGTGGGGAAAGGAGTGAGTGGGGACGGGGAATAGGAACTGCTGGTCCCAGGCCAGGGCATAGCATCAGTTTCTAATGTATACCAGACCTGCTCTCAGCTTCATAAATAGGTTGCCACCAGGGAGTGAGTGGGGTACAAATAAATAAATAACTTATAGAATAAATAAGTAGGATTAGAAAATTTAAACTTTCTAAATAGGTTTAGAAAATGTCACTTCTGAGGCAGGTGGGTTCCCACGCTGCTGGTACTAAATAATGGTTGAACCAGAACTCAAAACCATTGCTGCTTCCATTGTCAGCCTGGTAAGTGCAGTAGTCAAAACTCCAAGCCATTGCTAGTGTGTCTGTGCTTGTTGCACACCAGTATGCCACTGCCATCATTGGCTTTATACCAAGCCCCTTTTCTATTAACTGTACTTGCAAAAAATCCTGATAACTACTGATAACTACTAGATGGCATCAATCTTCCTTAACCCAGATCTGGTAGCTCTGAGAAACACATCAAATTTGCCCTTTTGTGTGTCCATACCCTTTCTGCTAAGGATAGGCTCTCACAGGAAAAACTCTCCAATGAGGCTGATCATGTAATCATCAAACTTCTCCCAAACAAACCATAATGTTATTCAATCCTCAAATAGTGCACTGATTATTCTAGCACAAGTCACAAGGTTGGAGCAATCATTGAATGTTCACGGCCCTAAATAGGCTTGCGAAATTGTCCTTCATGCTTATCCACAATTGCTCCTAGATGTAGTCAGAACATGTTTCTAAAGAAAAGGCAGATGGTGGGCTCAAATAAAAACTGGGGAAAGAACACATGCCTTGAAGAAGATGACATGACCTAGTGAACAGCCTTTTTTCAACTGCCTGGAAGAAGGTCAGTTGGTATCACAAGTATCTCAGGCTAAATGCCACATACCCCTATCTCTTGAATAAGGTGTGAGAATTTCCAATGCTTTTTTCCTCAGTGGGAGAAAAGGCTTGATAGATAAGAAGATTCACAACGCTGTCGATAGATCAATCTTTAAAGGAGAAATGCCCTTTCTAGATTCATGTGAAAAAGAAAGTACACCCTATATGGTTTTACATATCAGGACATAATAAAAATAATCTGGCCCTTAGTAGTTCTTAAAAGTAGGTAGATGAACAACAATACGTACCATATTATATCATGTCATCATTTATTTTAAAAAATGGAGAAGCCATGTGCGAAAAATTAAGAACACCTTTACTGCTTCCATACCTATAAAGAGGCTAAATAACAGCCAGGTACTGCCAATCAAGTGCCTTCGATCAATTGATCATCCCCAAGTGGGTCTATAAAAGCCAAAGTTTTAGGAGGTTGTTGGTCTCCAGCACTGAGGTTTGGGTTAATACAATGCCAACAGGGAAAGTCATCAGCAATGATCTTAGAGAAGCAATGGTTGCTGCCCATCAACCTGGGAAGAGTTATAAGGCCATTTCTAAACAATTTAAAATCCATCATTCTACAGTGAGGAAAATTATTTACACATGGAAAATATTCAAGACAGTTGCCAATCTTCTCAGAAGTGGATGTCCCAGCAAATTCACTCCAAGGTCAGACTGTGCAATGCCCACAGAAATTGCAAAAAATCTAAGAGTTATATCTCAGACTTTACAGGCCTCAGTTAGCATGTGAAAAGTTAATGTTTATGACAGTACAATTAGAAGAAGACTGAACAAGTATGGTTTGTCTGGAAGGGTTGCCTGGATACAGCCTCTTGTCTCTAAAAATATCATGGCAGCATGGCTTAGGTTTGCAAAGTTGCATCTGAGTAAATCACAAAACTTCTGGAACACTGTCCTTTGGACAGATGAGACCAAAATGTTTGGTCATAGTGCACAGTGCCACATTTGGTGAAAATTAAACACATCTCAAACTAACCGTCATGTGTGGGACGATGATTTGGGCCTGTTTTGCAGCCACAGGACCTGGGCACCTTGCAATCATTGAATCAGCTATGAATTCCTCTGTATACCAAAGTATTCTAGAGTCAATGGTGAGGCCATCTATCCAACAGCTAAAGCTTAGCCGACATTGAGTCATGTAACCGGACAATGGTCCCAAGCACACCAGCAAATCTACAATAGAATGGCTAAAAGTGAAAGAATCAAGGTTTTGCACTGGCCCAGTCTAAGTCCAGACATCAACCCAACTGAATGCTGTGGAAGGACCTCAAGGGAGCTGTGTGTAAACAAATGCTCACAAACCTCAATGAACTGAAGCAATGTTGTAAAGAAGAGCGGGCCAAACTTCCTCCACAACGTGATAAAGTCTTTCAGAAAAGTATTAATGATCCAGTTATTGCTGCTAAAGGTGGTTCTACAAAATATTGAATCATAAGGTGTACTTAGTTTTTCACACATGGCTTCTCTGTTTTAGCTTTTTGTAACAAAAATGATGACATAGGTGTAATATGTCATGTGTTTAGCAGTTTAACAACTGCTAAAGACCAAATGATTTTTACTATGTCCTGATACATAAAACCATAGAACTCAAGAGAGTGTGCTTTCTTTTTCACAGGATTGTATAATTAACATCACTGATCATAGGTGAATGCTCTCTCAAGGCCAAGATATATTTAGGCCAACAACACTGTGCTTCACTCCAGTTAATTGTCCATTCATTCCTCTCATCTGGAGTGAAAAGCTCTAGTGTGAAATTTATTTCTCCTTCTGCTGCCACTTACCGGCTGCCACTTACCGGCAGGGCAGACTTATTTTTATTTTATTTATTTGTATCCCGCCTTTATTATTTTTACAAATAACTCAAGGCAGTGAATATGTCCAGCACACCTTCTTCTTATTTTCCCCACAGCAACAACCCTGTAAGGTGAGTTGGGCTAAGACAAAGTGACTTGCTCAAAGTCACCCAGCTGGCTTTTATGGTTAAGGTGGGACTTGAACTCACAGCTTCCCACTTTCTAGCCTGGTGCCTTAACCACTGGACCAAATTGGCTGTCTATGACCTCTCTGTAGCATGAACAAGGATATGTCAATTAAAAGACCCCGTGAGTTCTGAACAGATAGCATATTTAGCCCCGACAACTACATTCAGCTGCTGAAATATCTTGCAGATTTTGCCAGACATTGTGCGCATCCAGGAAAGAGAGGTTCTCATACCGGATGGGTTGGCAGCAGGGTTGAGAAATGTAATCATTATGCTTAGGAACAATGATACCTTGCCGTACAAGGTGATTCAGGACTTCGTGATAGTCAGTGCGGGCAAGCCTGCATGTCCCGCTGCAATACCTGAATAGAACAACCTCCTCAGAATCATAGCCAAGCCCCAGATCCCGTACGTTGATTGGGTGGCTACGTAAGCGACAACTGCGGCTACGACCACCACCTCCAGCCCTTCTGGAGCTTCTCCTGATACTGCTTGAGCCTGATGGGGAACGCTCAGCCCTGAGAAGTTCTGATGTGCTCAGGTCTTGCATGGTCATGTTTTCCCCTGAAAGAAAAAAGGAGAGGGGTCTTAATTCTTCCTCCCAAGAATAATATGGGATGAGTGTTCCTAAGACAAGAAAAAGGGCATCCATCTTGAAGAAAATACATTCTTCAACCCATATGACCATCTGGGAAAAATCCAATTGGCTTGGATCAAGAATTCATATGAAGCACCCTGCTCCCCAAGCCATTTGCCCTGGACAAATGCCAGGTCCCTACCATGCCAGTGATTCCACACAGCCAGAGACGGTGTTTCCATGCTGTTTTCCTCCATAGAGGCAGAGCTGACAGAGCCCATGCTTCCCAAAGCTGTCTCTGAACTTGCCATGACTGTCCCAGCAAACAGTGATAGTATAGTTAAGATACTCCACAAACCCTGCTCCTAAGATAAGACAGGAGGACATATAACAGTAAACATGCTGATTAGGATACGAATAAAGTGGAAGATAAGAAAGTAAGACCTGCTAAATGCAGGGATATTTTACATATGATGATTCTCCCACATGACATCATATGGTGGCTGTGGTCATGATGGCCTTTGCCCAGCTCCACTGGTGCATCAACTATGGCCCAATGTGAACTGGGAAGCTGTGATCATTACCCAGCTGGACTACTGCAAGTGCACTCTACAAAGGGTTACCTTTAAAGACCACTTTGCAAATCAGTGGGTACAAAACACTGCAGCTTGCTTCTTATTTAGCACTAGTGGCCAGAAGGATAACATATCTATGATGCAAGCCTTGCATTGGCTCCCAACAGGTTTTCAGGTACAATTTGAAATCCTGGTTTTAACCAATAAACTATATATGGCTTGGCACTAAGATACCTTTAGAACCACCACCTCCAGCTAAAATAAAACTATAACACGCACATCCCAGGAGAAATTGCTTGTGATCTCCTACTTATGTGAAGTTGGGTGATGGCCTAAGGCCATGAAAAGATAGTTATCCATCATAGCCCCCATGCTATGGAGCAAATTTTCCTTTCAAGTTTGACTTGCTCTAATACTGATGGCGTTACAGAATCAAGTTAAGACAAAGCTCTTCTCAAGCCTTTTTTTTAAAAAACCAAACAGTTAAAATGATACCCTCTTTTGAATTTGCTTTTTGCGTGTTGTTCCATTTATAGCCTACCTTGTTGGTTATCTTTGCATTTTAACTATTCCTTTTGCACCATGCCTATTTTATTTCTTACCATGGACATTTGTTATATTGTTGAGAATCTTTTTTTTTTTTGTAATTTTTTTTTTATTTTCAATTTTACATTACATTGATAAAAAATACTTCAGATAAAGAATAAAATAAGTTTATACACACAACTTTCGGTATTGCTCACCCATTTCCCCCCAAACCGCATCCACCCTCTAACCTCTTCTCTCACTTCCCTCTTTCCCTCTTCTTCCTCACTCTCCCCCTCTCCTCCTTCTCCTCAACCTTCCTATTTACTTCTCCCCTTCCTCCTATCTTCTCACTCCGGATGCAGTCCAGGGGAAATGCCCGAGCAATTCCTCTCTCCAAATTAAAACATCAATATTATATACAATAAAACTATTTCTACTTGTCTGAGCTATTTAACCTCCAATATTGCTGAGAATCTTATGAAGAGGGTAATATAGAATTGAAATACGGTAAATACATTTCTTCTGTGGTGCAAAATATGTGTCAAATGATCACAGGTGAACATCAGAATGAAAAGAAATCTTTTTCACTTCAAGCATATCCATCTGAATTCATCACACAAATCACTATGTGGCAGGGTATATATTTTGGACTATATAGAAATGATATGCATATATTAAAAATTGCCATTTCAAGTATGAAATTCGGAGCTTTGTCTGCCAGAAATGGAGCATTAAGCTAACCAAAGAAACCAAAACAGCTGGCCCAATTTACTGAAAACCAAAGTGGAGTGAAAGTAAGGAGAAACTCTTCCATCTTTCATAAATCGAATTGACGACTTTCATAAACAAAGCCTCTTTAACTTTCCACTGTTTCTGGAACTAAAGCCCTGATGTCAAGAACATTCCTTGGCATTGACTAACTCACCCTGAATCGTGCTTGTTGGATAGGCAAACTCCTGCAGGCAGAGGGAGGTCTGTCTAATCTGTTCCTTGACCCGTCAACTCTCCACTCCATCCTACCTAAAATACAAAGACACAGCTCAGGAACCCAGTTCCATTTCTCTGAATATGAAGACTAGTTTTCACTCTTGCAAGCTTCTGGTCCAGTTATGGCCCCTTCCTGCTATATCTCTATGAGATTACAAAAATCTTTCAATAAATGCATCAATCCAGTTAAACAAAGGTGCTGAAGAAGCTCCTAACAAGGTACATTTTTGTTTGTGACTGGCCTGGCAAAGATATAGATAGATAGATAGATAGATAGATAGATAGATAGATAGATAGATAGATAGATATTGCATTTTTTGTATTAAGTCTCTTTGTGATTGGTCTGCTACATTAATAGAATATTATATGGGTATTTCCATGTTTCCATTCCACTGTATCTGTAATTGCCAGTAAATTTTTAAAAAGCAAATCCTCTAACGTTCGCTAAGAATAGCAATACCCAAATTAAACATAAACTTTTGCAACAGAATACACACATTTTTGTTCACTGTATTGTGTTATTCCTAGCCGCATCCAAAAATATTCCGTGAAATAATCATAGATCCTTCCTGTGTTGGAGAATAGTAACCTCTGAGGTATCTGTCAGGTTCACACTCATGACAGAATACCTATAAATATTTGTATATTTAAAAGTGTTACACCTAGACTTGGAACAGAATATGCTCATAGAAAGGTTTTACATGAAAATTTTCCGCATGAGGAACTACTATGGCTTGGATAATCTCAACAGCTCACTTTCCTTAAAAACAGTTCTATCTATCTTTGAAGTTTCATCTGCACCAATTTGGGTTTATAAACTAAAGGTGCAAAGAATGGAATCTGGGACCAACTTCTCCAATGGTTCCTTTTATCTCCCTTGGAATGCCCAAAGTAGGCAACCTTTTTCATTTTGTGGATGTTTTAAGGGCAACATGGGAGCCCTAAGATATGCAAATATTTAAATAATTCATTTCACCCACTAAAACACTTGATACTCCACCAAAGTAGGCTTGGATCACCTACTTTTGAAAAGCCAAGTCTGGTGCAGACTTTGAACTCATAGAAATGGCTTTAAGCAATTTAATTGTTTTAAGCTCTTCAGAGCAGAGGTCTATTTTTTTTTTATCCTGCAATGGGCATACAGAAATGGAATAAATATAATTACATACAAAAATATGCCAATCAAAGAAATGAAACTGATTCATCACCATTCAACACACTTTTGTGTCCAACTGTGTTGTAATCTGATCTTTTAGTTTTTACTTTCAGCTATTTTTACCCAACCAATACTCATGGATACTTTTTTTTAGGTTTGCACTGTTTCCATCAGACTCTTTCCAGCTGCCTATTAAAAATGTATCACGCTATTGGCACTACTTATTGGCATATTTTTGAATGAAGCACTAGGAGCTTCAGTGGAGTCCTCCTGCCCTTACACCATCTTCTGTCTTGCAATTTACAAAGAGCAACTCTTTGGAGAACTGAATGGAGAGAGGGAGAGTTCACAAAGAGTCATGGGTAGAAGCTGGAACTAACAAAAATGATAACTTTTTGTGTCACATTCTGGTTTAATTTTAGACATCTTGGGCAAGCAGATATGTGCCCCTAGCTGGACAATATTTCTCTTCCTACATTGCAAGGGTGGGAAGCCTCCTGAACAATCACTCCCAAGATCCCTCACCAATGGTATTCTGGCCGAGACTTTTGGGAGTATCAGATCAGATATTTGGGATCCTATCTTGAGTTTGTAGAAGGTTTGTATTTTTCTCAGACTCCCACAAGGTGGCAACACAAAACCAGTTTTTTCCCCCCACTACTTTCTTTGCCCACACAGGAAGAGTTCCTTCTCACTATTTCCCAAGGACTGACAGAGTTCCTAGACCTGACTTTTCAGAAAAGGATACAGAGAGGAGTCCAAATTCTTTCAGAGAGCATGAAGCACAGGTCAACCCTGAGCTACATATATTCTCGTTTATTGGAAAGACACATTAACAGCTTGGAATGCCTTTATATTTTTTTTTTGAGACTAACTACAGATAAAGCCACTCTCTGAAGAACAAGCACTCCAACCCTTTCTAAGTTGTTTGGATGTTTCTTGGAATCTGCCATGGACTATGCAAGGAAAGTAACGTATTTTCAGAAACATCCAGTAAATATGGTCTATTTAATTGTTCTTCTTTCACCTTTCATGCAGGGCCAGAGTCAGGTTTCTTTTACCTGCCATTCAGATACGATAAAAGAAAGTTTTGTCATTTTCAATCCCAGCCATACCAAAATGAATACATTGCTGACATCTTCTTCCACCTCTTGTAAATTGATACAGAAACCATCTGCTTCCAGCAATAAATTCAGATGTTTGGGATAATGACACTTTTCCTTTCCCAAGACCTTTGAATGGGAAAGCTACGCCTTCATCTAGTATTATGGCAAAGCTGTTAGGCCTTAATTTTACTTATCTGCAAAAAAAAGTTGGAACCAGGGCAGATATGAGAGAAAAGCGATATGCATAGATAGCTGGGCCTGTTCATTTAAGAGTTTGCTGCAAACCTGACTGGAAAGACCTAAATAGCCCCTTAGGTTCATTCCTAAGAGTTGACACTTAGCATGCTAACACATGCAAAGACAATGTCAGGTAGCTCCTGCTCCGTAATTTGTGTCATTAACTGGTTATTTCACTGCATTCATACATGAGAAATGTTTAGAATGGGTTTTGTAAAAATCAGATAGTGCGAGCACCTGAAACCTCAATTTTTTTTCCACAGGCAATTTAACAAACAGGTCAAACAATGGATAATAAAGAAGAACATACTTGTCAACTGCCAACAGTCTGAATGGCTGTTTCTGAGTGACTTCAGAACAGTTTACCAACAAGATGCCTCAAGTTCCACTTGGATTTTGGTGCACTAGAGCAAAAGAAGAAGAAAATTCTCCTGTTGGATGCCTAGAAATATCAGAACAAACTGAAGTGTTCACATTAAGGCGGCCTGTTGCCGAACTATAGGAATTGTTGAAGGAAGCTCATCTGATGTTTACTTTCCAAAACAAAGGGATGTTGGCAACAAAGAATTTTTAATCTGGTAGATTGCCAATTTATTCACCATGCAGCACAAACTGCTCACCTTTAGAAAGCATCAGTAATATATCCTATACCGTCTATAATATCTCTAGTGGCTAGAAACACAAGCCAATGTCATAAAATTAGAGATACCAATCTAGAGATAAGTGAAGATGGAGCAAGAACCTTTTATAAATCCCCCCCCCCACAGTAGCAATAGACATGTGAGCAAGTAGACAGGCAGGAACTGCATCAAAAATTGCAACCTTATGTTCACCTCAACTGCAAGTAATCAACAGAGGTGAGCCTCTAAAATCAGTATTAGAGAGGAAATGAAAAATGGGCCAGACCACTCCTGTGATGGTAGGAACTGGGCAAGGGGCAGAATATACAGTGTAATCACTGGCACATTTACTTTTAAGAAAATATTTAAGAAGCAGTATTTATGAATTGCACTCTCGGCACCAGTATCAATAAGTGTGTAGACTTCTAGATACTCTTTCTTTTGGATCCTAGTAGAGCACAAAGGACAAATTAAAAATCTTCCAGCCTGATTGATCTGGCCTGGAAGCCTCAACAGAAATAGAGAGGACCCTTGAGCAGTTTCCTGGGCATCAGGAAAGGAAAAGGCCATCCATGAGGTGGGATCAAGGACAAGACAGGGAACCTTTTTCACACAGACTGCCCCTCTTTCCAGCCACCCACCAGACCCCCCCACCCCATTCCCCCCCGTTGATTCCCTGCTTCCCTGCCTGGACAACTAGGACTTTTGGAAGCCACGAGGCAGACCGGATCGGAGCAAGAAGACCGGGATCGAGGCACCCGGGAGAGTGAGCAGGGTCTCTGAGCCACTCTCTGGATAATAAATGCGTTTTTAAGCACGGATCTGTGGGAGGCAACAACATTGCTCCTCCCTACACCCTAAGATCTTCCAAAGTAGATCTGCTTACACAAATACATTCGCCCGCCACCCACATTTGCCCCGCTCTCTCCTCCCCCAACACCCCCTCCCTTCCGCCGGTTTGGAAGGCGCTCACACACTTTCCAGCCCGCCCCACTCACCGTGCGCTCCGTCTCGGCAGATCGGGCGCCTTCTGTTGCGCGCGGCTCTCCGGGGACCATGCTCCGAGAATCCGGGCCGTGAAGCGCCTCCTTCTGGGTACCGGCCCTTCCTGGGCATCGAATTCGCTCCCTGGAGCGGAGAGATACAGTCGCCGTGGGCCAGGTTAGCACGCTCGAGATGTCCTCGCTAGAACAGCTACGGAGGGGGACCCTCAACTCTTTCAGGCGGACAGAGATTTTGCCTCTCCCCGATTTGGGTCGGAGCCCAGAGCGGACAGGCGCGCAGGCACACACAGCAACAAGCTTTCTCGTTAGGGACTCAGCGCCAGCCCGCTCGTTCCCTTACCTCCCGGCGACGGCGGCTCCACGGCACCTCCTGCGTTCAGCCGGCCCCGGGGGCCATGGCCGGGTTTTCTCGGGATCGTTCCACTAAGTATCCGACCTTCGCGTCGCCAGCATGGCCAGCAGGTGCCCGGCGCGCTCAGCGCCCTCCTGTGGGGAGAGTTCGGGTTAAAGCGACGGAGGTCCCGGACAGAAGCGGCAGGGCGGCCCCGATCCAAGGGCTTCCCATCCACACCGGCCCGCGCTCAACCCGCGCAGCAAGAAAATCCGCCAAGGGGACGTGCAGCCTGCGGGACTCGGACTCGTGACCGGCAGAACTCCAGTCCAGGCGGCCTCTGGGAGGGAGAAAAGGACCGGCTCCATCTCAGCGCCTAGCTGAGTCTGGTGTCAAATTCCAGGCTCAGCTGTCATCTGATCCCCAGAGCGGGGCGGAGCGGGTGAGTCCCGACTAAGAGAGCCAGAGAGAGAGAGAGAGAGAGAGATCCACGGAAAGGATGGGGCAGGAGCCCCCCGCCATCCCCTTCTCCTTGGGGCCAAGGGAATTCAGAAGCAGACGTCGCCGATTGACACCTCCTGTGCGCCGAGTGTTTGGGCGTCTTGTATAGTCGAGCAGTTTTACACTGGAAACGACGGGAGCCCCCTGGAAGCTCACAGGAAATGAGGATGCTGACGGTGCCATTTGGCAGGACTGAGTTTCATTGAGCTAAAACCCAGCACAAATCAGGCTCAAATAAATTAAGGGAAGGAAGGAAGGAAGGAAGGAAGGAAGGAAGGAAGGAAGGAAGGAAGGAAGGAAGGAAGGAAGGAAGGAAGGAAGGAAGGAAGGAAGGAAGGAAGGAAGAAAAAGAAAGGAAGGAAGGAAGGAAGGAAGGAAGGAAGGAAGGAAGGAAGGAAGGAAGGAAGGAAGGAAGGAAGGAAGGAAGGAGCTTTGTTTTCTAATGGTCTTTCTGGTCCTAATACTCACCTCACTGAGCCCTGCTTCACCAGAACACATGTGCAAGTAAACAGAAGTTACACACTTGCTGGGTGATCACAGTAGCAGAAATTATCTTTGTCCATTCATTGTCTTGGGCAACCCTAAAGGCACCAGTCTTGACAATCTTTTTGTCCAAAGAAGAAAGAGTGATTAGGAAGATCTTCACAAGAAGAGAAAAAAAAAAACAGTTAAAGGACTAGAAACAGTGGTTGTTTCTGTTGCGGTCTTTTAGGGGAGATATAAAGCAGCACAGCAATAATGAACAGGAGTCAAATATGGAAAAGCAAGGACATCGGCCTGGCAACCAAATGTAGGTTAATTCATTGTGTCCTCCATAGCTACCTATGGTCGTGAAATTTGCACCTTAAAAAAAGCAAGACAGGAAGAAAAATTGACTTGTTTGAGTTATGGAGCTGGGAAGGCTCTTGCGTATTCCTTGGACAGCAAAGGGAAAAGCAAAGCAAGTATTGGAGCGCATGACACTAGACGTATCAAGCGAAGGCAAAATCGCAAAGATGTGCCTCACTTTGGCCATGTGATGCAAGGAAATTCACTGGGAAAAGCAATTACACTTGGAAGAATTAGGGGTAAAAGGAAACCAGGCCATCAAAGAACACAGTAGTTGGAACCACCAGCCAGAACATAGAAAAACTCAAAGAATAGTGCAAGATTGGAAGAAATGGAGAGACCTCGCCGACAGAATTGCCAGAGTCAGACTCAACTGAATGGATAACATCATCATCAAATATCACAGGTTCACTGATAAACTCTCAGCAGCAGTTCTCAGACACTAGCTTGGTAGGCTTGAACAAAACTCACAGACCTGATCTTGTTTGAAGATTCTTGGACATACAGTATGATATAGCACAGTGTTTTTCAAGCTTGGCAACTTTCAGATGTATGGACTTCAACTCCCAGAATGCTTCAGTTGGCATTCCACCAGGAGAATTCTGGGAATTGAAGCCCATACATCTTAAAGTTGCCAAGATTGAAAAACATTGATAGCACAAATAAATAGGAAATTTTATTGCATTCTTGGTTGAAGGTACTTAAATAATTGATTGGCTTTTGTCAGCCTGAAAATGCAGTCTATTCTTAACTCACTGTAGTTTAATTCCACTGTTTTCCCTGCTACCCTTCCCACAGTTCTACCTTGCACATTTTGGTCTTGAAGCTGAGGTTTTGTTCATTGTTGACATAACTGGCATTTCTTGACAGAAACTCTGGCTGCCAATTTGACTCCCAGACTGTTGCTCAGAATTCCCAGCAGTTGTTGCTCCTCTGAAAGTTCTGGTAACTTAGCAGCTGGCAAAATGGACTAATTCCTTGCACTACTCTTGGTTCATATAATTATGGATGCGTTTGCCTCTAACAAGGTATCATGTTGTGTTGATGATGCTACTCTTCCATCCTCTACATCTCCTTGTCAGAACCTCTGCAGTTCTTATTTTCAGGTACTCAGAGGTAGAAGACAATGCCATCTGATAAAAATTAGGAAATTGTACATAATCACGCCACGGTGCAATCCTGGCTTTTTGTATTTGCATCCTGGTGTTGGACATGATATATTTCAATATCTTGGCACACGTTTGGTCATTTATTCCTCCTCATCCCCCTTGGAGATGCCGATTGTTTAGGAAATTCTGTTTTTAGGAAATCCTTACAAATAGCTGAGACTAGGTGGAGGCCACCCTGGTCCACTTGCATCTATTCCTATCCATTCCAAGTTCTCTCATTTACCTGGCTTTTTTCTAGAGTAGGATGAATATAAAGTAATTATTTCACTTTAATTTTAGAATGACTTAGAAAACTTGTCTTTTACCAGTGACTTGTACCAGTGACCTTTCCAGAATAGAAAGATATATCCAGGTTGTATCATGTCCATATCATGGACAATCATACATTTCACGTCTTCCTGCTACCACTCCAGGTTGGTGCTGCTGGAAAATGATGGCACAATCTCAGAATGTTTTTCAGTCTTGGGGGAATTTAAAGGTAGGAATGGTAGCAAATTGTGTCCCAGAGGCTACCCACTCCATTCCCACTTGGAACCACATCCATAAATAATCTCTCTACCCAAAGTCCAGAAATTTTAGCTCTACACCTCCTGCAAATTCATTACATCACTACATGGCCTCCTGCAACTTTCAGAAAGCCAGAAACTGACTCTCTCAGAAGCATCCATTATGCCCTACTTTAATATTTAAAATTGAGCGGCAATAACTTTCCACCGATTTGGTCAGATCCTTCCCTGTTCATTTCTGGAAAGAGTAGGAACAGAATATGAAACTTAATGCCTACAAAATCTGCCATTCTAGCCTTCTTGGCTATAATTCCTGGCTCAGCACTGCAGTGGCAAGGTGACTCTTTCCTAGACATCACCAGTAGAATTCCCCAGATGACTGACAACTTCCTTCCCTACACCAGGTAAATCGTAAGTCCCACGTAGTGGCTGAGATATTATATTAATCAGCTTATGGACAAAAGCTCAGTTCTTACTTCAGGTCATCTATTTTGTTTTGTTTTTCTATTGTAGTTAATAACTGAGATGGCTCAACAGAACTTTTCTTGGACTTCAAATAGCTTTTTCCTGGGAGGTCTTGGAAAGGGATTGTGCCCCTTTATTTTCCCAGGTTCCCTGACTTCAGACAGCTTTGGAGCATGAATTGATGTCTCATATCTCCTGCCTCCCCTTCCCTATTTGCTGTCGCACGTAAACCCCCCCCCCCAATTTCATTTCTCAGTTGTTCTCAGTTGCTCTCTCTTACCTCTATTTACTTTTTCCAAATGGGGTACTGTCTTGTCACAGGATCAAAACCATTACAGTTTGATCAATTGCCAATCCAAATTGGAGGGGGGGTGTGTGATATTTAATAATACTTTGCACTGGTGATGTGCTGGACGCTAATTAGTGCTTTCGGCTGGATGGCCAATGAGTCTGTGCTATGCTCCTGCATCTAGCCCTTCCTCTTCAGCCTAGTCAGCTATATATAGGTAAAGCATTATTTACTCTTAGCCACAGAGGAATTCATCCCTGAGCACATTTGCTTAAATCTATTAGGATTATCCTGTATGACAGCTCCTTTTTATTAAAGTGTAGCCACTCTTCTTTAGCTCACACTTGTATGAAATAAATGTAGTGCTATCATTCCAGATGGGATAACCTGTGTAGAGAACCAGCATCAGATCGAGCACTAACAAAAATATTGTACTAAATGGATTTCTGGTCTCATCCAGCAATAAGAAATGAACTCTTTCATAGATTGAGGCATCAGGATAAGTCATTTGTTTCCTATGATAATGAAAAACTTAAAGCACAGGAATTGTGTTATTTTTACTGATAGTCTTCTAGTTATAATTTTCATCTTGATCATAAAAATAATTGCTGCACAAATAGGCATGTTACTATTAATTTAACCTGCTTTAAACACATTTGTTATTTATTAAAAGTTAATTTGCTTCTTGGTTTTAATGTTAAGAGTGTCTGTGCCATTATGTCACATGTATATACACATACACCCAAACATTTCCCACTGAACATTTGGTACTCCCTCCCACCCCCCTCAGCTGTTTCAATTCAAGACAACTATTTTAAGCAACTATAACTTGTGCCTGAATTTTCTTATTTGCATTTTTCTTCTCCATCCCTTCTTCCTTTTGGGTAATGTTTGCACTGCTTTGCACTTTAATCAAGGTATAGCTTTTTGAATGGTTTTGGAATTTTGCAAATTAATCCTCCTCTAAATGTGTACAATAAAGACGTTTGCCTAGGATTGAGCCCAGGTAAGTGTACATGTGCATTAAAACATCCAAAGAAGAGGGAGTCAAGCTATTCTCCAAAGCGCCTGAAGGCAGGACAAGAAGCAACAGATGGAAAGTAATCAAGGAGAGAAGCAACCTAGAACTAAGGAGAAACTTCCTGACAGTTAGAACAATTAACCAATGGAACAACCTGCCTCCAGAAGTGGTGAATGCTCCAAACTGGAAGTTTTTAAGAAAAGACTGGACAGCCATTTGTCTGAAATGGTGTAGGGTTTCCTGCCTGACCAGGGGGGTTGGACTCGATGACCTCCAAGGTCCCTTCCAACTTTATTATTATTATTAATTATTATTATTATTTTTGTATTCTTAACAGATTTGGCTACTCTTTTATCTCAAGACTTTTTATCTCTATAGAGTTGCCACTGTATAATCTGTTTGGAATTAATTTGCTCTAAGTCAGGGGTGTCAAACTGCTGGCCCGCGGATTGGATGTGACATGGTGAAACTGCGCCCACTCCATTGCCGGCAATGAAAAAAAATTGTGATATGTCACGACATGTCACGTGACGTTGCGAGTTTGACACCCCTGCTCTAGGTCATAAATATTATGAATGGAGAAGAAATAAATAAACTGTGTTCCCTGTCACACATGTGGGTATCCTTTTCTTAATTCTCCAAAATTCAGAGAAATCCCATTAACTCTAGGAGACTTTTAAAGGATTTATTTGACTTGCTGCCACCACCCAACTCTTTTCTGATTTATAAATTACCTTACTATTCTCTTTTAATTTCTTTATATCTCGGAGGTGACATAATGGCACAGACACTCTTAACATTAAAACCAAGAAGCAAATTAACTTTTAATAAATTAAATGTGTTTAAAACAGGTTAAATTAATAGTAACATGCCTATAGATGTAAACTGTTGTTTTCCCTAGTACTAATTCTTGTAGTCCTTGTATTACAAGAGAACTTGGGGCTGGAATTTCCATGCACAAGCAATGCAATCATAAAATATGAGGTCACATGACTCTTAGCAACAGCAATCCTGCAATCCTAATTGCTGTTCTAAACCCAGGACTGCATAGGTCATTAAGCAAAAACCCTTGGATGGCGTGGAAGTCCTAATCAAGAAGGCAGGTGAATACACAGATACCATGGGGAGTACTGCTGGTAGGCACTGCAGAAGATACTGTAGGTAGGTGTATAGGGGGTATAAGAACGCTGTGGCCAGGTTCTATATAGTGTGTAAATGGGTGTGCAGGTGCTGAAGAAGGCAGGAATGCCATGGGCAGGTGTTACATAGGGCAGGCAAGCAAAAACAAAAACAATGAGAGTGGGAACAATTTCTGACTTCCTGCCGGCTTCCCCATTGACTTTGCTTATATGAAATAGGGGGATCTCAACAATCATAATCACATGACCCTGGCTGCTGCAACATTTAATGGCAAGCCATGTGCTAAGCAGGGGTGCTGTGATTGCCACAACTTTGCAGACTGGTCCTAAGTCCTTTCATTCAATGCCATTATAATTTTGGATTGTTACTGAATTAGTAGTCATAACCTAAGGATTACCTATTCATAACCTTGTATCATAGATGGAGTTTTTCCTAGGCTAGGACTCCTGAGTCTCCCTCAGTCTGGTCTTCCATCCACATCTCCATAATCCGTCTCCTCTCTTTCTCCCTTCCTCTGGAATATAAACTGGAGTGCTACCCTACACTACCATACTTTGCAATACTACCACCCAATATCACACTCTCCAAGTAGAGATTGTAGGCTTCAAGATGCGTGGAATGCTTTTCTTCTCAATTTCAGAGATAGAGCCTGGCTGTGTATACTTTGCATGACCTTGTACTACATCTTGGATAATCTACTGCAGATTGCCAGAGGAGGCGAATATATGAAAACAACAACAGCACAATTCCTTATATTTGTAATGCCAATTTAATTTTTCACACAACAAGAAAAATACCAAAACATCTTTATCAGCTTTTCACAACTTGGTACCCATTGTGTGATGCATGTAATTCCCATATGCCATTCTGGGAGGAGTTTATGGGACCTAAAGTCAATATACTGGATAGTACAAAGCTGGAGGACGTACATATGGACTCAAGCACTGCTATTTAATTTTCAGGGAAGAAAATTAAAAGTTATTCCAGCTTACTGAATGGAACGTTGGTAGTATATCTTTGTAGTAAGCCATGTAAAGCTTTATATATCTCTATGAGCAGGCTGAATTGGATTTAGAAGAGTTTTTTTTTTCAACGTGAGGACTATGTGGGACTTTCAAGAAGTACCATTCTTCAGTTGAGTTAGCACATTTTGAGCCAGCTTTGTGTATGGAAGAGTGAAAGCCAACAAATGTAGACAGATGAGATTAAGTCTTTTTCACATCCTTTCATTGTACTAGAACTAACTTTTCCAGCTTAATTCTCTCTGGAAATTCTAGCGAAGAATTTTGGGATTTGTCATCCAAACAAGATCATAGAAGCTGGTACCAGTTAAAATTACTGTTCTTTTCTGCATTTCATTTACTTCACAGTTGGAAGCCATTTGCATTAATTTCTCAAATCTCATTCAAGGATGAGAAGTATTATTGTATTTTCCAGAAAAAAAGATTGTTGCCTACCATGAAGTCATGAAATAATTAAATCAAGCAAATTGTTTGCAATCCACTATTAGGGGCTTCTATGACAATTCTTTCATAAGTTACTCTTCAGTTGGGTGGACAATTGCAGTCTGGAGGGGAGGAGAGAGAACAGAAGTGAGGCATTGAAATTAAAGTGAAAACCATTTAGCTTATCTATTTGTCCTTCTTATGAATCAGTGTCCTTAATATAATCTCAAAGAAGACAACTCACATTTCTAGTTAAGATAAGACTAGAGCAAAATCATTTCTTTCTCTGTCGTTTGCTGCCTCAGAATATATTGCAGGGCAGGCTTCTCCAAGACATTTCTCGCTGAATGTATTATGACTGATTCTCAGCTTTTGTTAGATATATTAATTTAAAAAAAAATCAGAACTCTACATTCTGCATAACTGGTTAGCACTAGATTGGATAAGACTGTTCTAGGACCTTTTTTAGATGACTTTTTTTTCTGCATCAAGAATTCACAAAACTTATTCAATTGATTAAGACGACATTTTGAACATCATATGCTCCCAGACAGCAGTAGGGAAGGTGTGGAATGCACTTCCCACATACCAGAGGCACTTTTGGATGAGTGCTAGTGATGTCATTGGTGACAAACACCACTCTCCCGTTCCATGTTATTTTTAAAAAGCATGTTTCTTTTTTTAAATCTTTAAGGAGATTGAGCAAATTACAGCCTCATTAAATGTGGTAACCACAAACATGATTAGTTCCGTTAAGACTACCACACTCCTCCTGCTCCTAATAGTAGTAATACATTTACACTAGATTGCATTGCAGGTATACTTTTAAATAAGCAAAAATCAATCAATAAAACCAATCAATATATCTAAGAAAGGACTTGGAAGTTCCTAATTCACAACTCCCTTATAACAGAATAACTATATCTTGTATAGAATTAAATAGTAAAAGTAATATCTACAGATTTTAGAGAACAGGCATTTACAGGCATTAGTTCTTGTCAGTACATGACATATAATTTGTACAATAGCCTTGCCTGCTTTCTCATCAAATGTGTTTATATAGTACTGGAAAACTCTTACAAGGTTATCTGTCAGTGGTACCTAACCACCTATTATTTAAGGTGTGTGTGTCCAAGTATATGATCCACCAAATGAGGGAATTGAATAGCACAATCTAAACTGATTTTTGATTATGTGTGGTAGAATTGGTTAGAAATTTAAATTCTCTGAGGTAAACATTAATGTGTGAATATTTTTATGTAAACTCCTAATCCTCTATGAATATTACTTGGATGTTTGTTTTAATGAATCAGGCTAGCAAGAGCATTATTAACTGCAAGTGTACAGTTCTGCTGCTTCTAAAAAATATTGATTTTGAAAAAGTGTTTCAAATCTAATCTCTGATTAATCAAAATATAATGCATTAAAGCAGAGAGAGTAGAGAAATGTTAAAAACTCATAAAGAACAGATCTGAATGAATCTTTTTTGAAAAACATACTATTGGAAGATTGACCATCTTAATTTATTTGTGTGTGTGTATCTGTATATGTCTGTAAAAGTGTTTGTGTGTAAGATTCCATGATTATTTAATAGTTTTTTGGTCTGTATTTTTAATTATATTTTAATAGGCTGGCTAGATTGGCTTTAGCATCATACAGTTATCATGGTTTAAGCTTCCATAGAGGTTTATTCTTGGACCTTTCAATATATAACAAATATATTTATTTTCATAGAACACACGAATAAAATACTTATTAACAATAATAGATGAACATTGTATATATATGTTTTCTGAGGTTTTCGCGGGTGTTTGTATGTAGGTCTTTGGTTGTTCGGGTTTTCTCCCGCGTAAAATTGGAAGTGTCTTGGCGACGTTTCAATGAAGTCCCATTTGTCATCTTCAGGCTGGTGCTTTCAGTTCGTGCTCCTCGAAGCACGAAGCTGAAAGCACCAGCCTGAAGATGACGAATGGGACTTCGTCGAAACGTCGCCAAGACACTTCCAATTTTACGCGGGAGAAAACCTGAACAACCAAAGATCTACATATATATATATATATATATATATATATATATATATATATATATATATATATATGGATTGCTGCTTAATGAACAATTAAAGATTAGCAAAATAGCAAATCCATAAGGCTATTACAAAGACCTTACAAAGTAACAGAATAACAGAGTTGGAAGGGATCTTGGAGATCATCTAGTCCAGATCATCATCTAGAGGTCATCTGCTTGAACAGTCCCCTATGCAAGCAGGAGACTGTATGCCATTTCTGATAAGTGATCCACTGGTTGTAAAAAAAAATGTCATATTATGGACAATAAGATGATTATCGTAATGATGCAATAGATATCAATTCTCCAACTACACACATTCGATAATAGCAGAAACTTCCCAATATGGTTTGACTAGGCTTTATTCAAGTCAAGAAAAGTCTTACCTATGCACATCATTCTACTGAAAAATACAGAAGTCTATCACCATACCAATCATCTCTCTCTCTCTCTCTCTCTCTCTCTCTCTCTCTATCTATCTATCTATCTATCTGCCATTTTCTCCCACTCCTTTAAGTCAATAGACTGTTGATTGGGTTCCCTCCCCCCCAAAAAACCTTGATCCTGACTGATCTGTGAATAATTGATTCTCACCTCTTAGAGGGAAGGAGGAAGGGTGGGGGAGATGCAAGTGATAATTTCAGGAGCAAAAAGGGAAGGAAGGGAACTAGAAAGGGAGGTGAACTAAGGGCTGAAGCTGGCAAGATAGGAATAAAGTTTTCTCAGGCCTTATGGATTGAATAATTCTTGTGCCAACATGGAACAGGTGTCTCTGATGCTGAGTACTAGGAAAGTAAAGCTAGAAATCTGTAGACACAAAAGACTGGAAGAAATGACCTGTGATTTAAACTCTGGGAATGACCATTCCTCCTTTGGTTGTAGAAGATAAGAGCGTTATGCTTCTCTAATTTCCATTTCTTCATTGGCTGGCTTTTTCCCTTTTCAAATACCTATGCCCTCCCTGCCTTGGGATTATTGAAGGGGGAGATTTCCGTATCTTCTTTAGCTGAAGTTGGAAAGATTTCCCCTATCAATTCTTTCTCCCCCACCATCCATCTCTTTCATTTTGAAATCTCTCTCAGCTTTAGACAGAGCAGTTTGTCTTTTTCATGTGCTCATTAGTCATGCACACACCTCCCTTCTCTTTCCTAGACCAGCTCCTCTTTTCTTCAAAGCAAGAACTGCTACCAAAGATGAAATGCAAGTGGTTTCTGAAAGTATTTATTTATTTCAGATTTATATGGCCATCCATCTTACACAATATAACCCTGGGCGGCTAGCAATCAAACTCATATATTAAAAAAACACACACAGAGAGACATTAAAGAGCACACTGTAATCAGGTACAATAGTAATCTTCCAGCAACTGCACATGTGCTGGATTCAATTTTCATCCTAGCTGCCTACCTGGGGAAAGAATATTGCAGCTGGAATTGCCAAAGGGCATGAAGGGTGGATCATCCATCGGCCATTGTCATTCTGTACCTGGGTAGCCCTTTCATTGTATGCTTTCAGCTCTGCCTGGGACCCCAAATAAATTACAAGGCACCTGTGCAGAAAGGATACCTTAATCAGATGGATTGCTGGTCAGAAGCTTGGCTCAACAACAGTGATGGCAAGAAGAAACAGGCCTATTAAAGTGAGACCACCAAAGTCATAGAGAGGTAAATGTGTTGTTAAGCAAGACATAGTCTGTCTCACATTGTAAAACATCTGCCTGATTATCCTGTGAGCTAATAATGCATATAAAACAATAAAAAGGTTGGGCCTATCTGACATAGCATGGCATAAATCTCTGGGAAAATAGTCTTGCCTTGCAAATTCTTTTTAAAAAAATGATTTGACTTCTTGTAGTCAACTAGAACTTTGATAGGGTGTTTCATCTTTTTGTAGAGATGGAGATGGTATCAACAACACTCAAAGTCTTCTTTGAGGGCTGAAAACTCTGTGATATCATTATTCCTTTTGTCTGGAAAATGATATCTGGAAAATAATCTGTAAGGTAGGAAGTCAACCTTAAACTTGAAGCATGGGTCCCAAGGCAAAATTGGAGAAGTCAGCCTCCATAATAAGGGGATGGGTAGGATCTGATTAGGGTTTCAAAAGTGGATGCCTCTTTGGTTAGTGTTAGGGATGTGCCTGCCTGCCAGACCTTCAAAATAATGCCTATTGCTGGCCAATGAAGAATATACATTTCTTTAAGACTTTTTTGTCTTCCTAATATGTTCATCATGTAAGTACAAGAGGATCCACTTTTTTTCCAGATCAACTGAGTGTTAATCCTGGTCCACCCTCACCCAAGTGGCTTTCACAACTAGAACTCAGTCTCCTGGTTTCTAGCCTGGTACCTTAACCATAGACCAAACTGGGTCTCAACTTCCACTAATAAGATATGCCCCCACTCTACACCAGACCCCTCCTCTAGAGGAGACTGAAAAAGTGAGTTATTTTAATCCAAAAACTAGCCCTCTGGGAAAAACAGTGGACCAAGATGAGTGTGGGGGGGGGGAGGGATGGTATTTCCAGCTCCACAGGTTTAGAATCTCAAAAAAAGAAAGTCTGGAAAATTTGAAAGAGCATCTATTTCGAGGATCAACTATTAGTGAAAAAGTAGGTTAAAACATTTAGCAATGTGTGCAAATTAATGTTCTCATTTCTGTATACAGAGGGGCATCCATGGGGCAGGGTGGATAGTAAAAAAAAAATCAAGATGGCACTTGCAATGTGTTTGAAATCCCATTCCTTTGAATATGCACATTACTGTATATTAATGTGGGTACAATTTTATTTATTTGTCAACAATAAGGGTAAGGCTTCAATTTACAGTTTTGACTGTCATATTTAGTTTTTAAAAGCATCAAATTTTCTCTCCGATTTTCTTATAATCTATAATATTATTTTGAAGCATTTAACCAGTCCCTTTTTAACAGGGCTTTTGGTTTATTTTGTGGTCTGCCAGAAGCACTTCGTAGTATTTTATACAGTTATTTTAAAGAGCTGTACAGCTCTCAAATTTATCATTTTTATCTTTGAATGTTTGCATTATAATAAATCTTTTATATTTTATACTTATTTTTTTTTTTTAAAAAAGATTGATTTCATCTATGGTGAGATTGTCCTAGTTTTCAAGATGAGGAAGGATGAATCATCTAGTCCAGTGGTTCTCAACCTTTTTAATGCCGCAACCCCCAACCGGTCGTAAGTCGAGGACTACTCAACAGGTCGTAAGTCGAGGACTACTCAACTGGTGCAGCACCGTTTGCAGAATGGGACTTTTGGCAGGCTCAGCAGGGCAGAGACAGCCTGGACAATTCCTATTGGCTTTTGAAAGCCAATAGAATTAGACTCTATTCAAGAGAGTCTATTCTATTGGCTTTCAAAAGCCAATAGAATAAAAGGGAGTAGCACAGCTAAGGAAAAGGGGAAAAAAATGGCGGACTGCGTTGTTTGGCAACCCCCGTGAAATGGTCGTTTGACCCCAAATGGGGTCCCGACCCACAGGTTGAGAACCACTGATCTAGTCACAAGCCTTCAAACTATATTCACTTTTTTTCTTCTGCATTTTTTTGGCAAGTCTGCTTCTTTCAGATCAACCAACATTGATCCATTGGTTGCAGTAGGAATTGATTGATCAGCTTGCCTCCAGCTTGCCTGTCATAGGCTGAGAGAGAGTACAGTGACTGGCTGAAAGTCACCCAACTGGCTTTAATGCCTAAGGCAGGACTAGTACTCAATGTCTCCTAGTTCCTAGGCCAGTATCTTCACCACTTTGATAAAGTGGCTCTCACCTAAGCTATATACTATTGTGGGGGAGGGTGGGTTGCTTTTTGACCTTTTAATCACTAGCAAAGCCTGACTCTGGTTAGGAGGTAAATTCTAGTTGTGACTCTGCTTATAAGATAGATGGTGAAAGTGGAAGCTACCAAATCACTGTCCCAGTTAGAGGCAAACTATGTTGTATAAACCCAGGGAATTGAGGGTGAAGGTTCATTCTCTGAGCTTGTGGGTTGGTTTCTAAAAGTTTTGTTACCACTCTAGTTGACATCTTCAGCGGGGAAGATCTGTGTCAGTGCTCTTCTGTTTATAAGGGCTTCAGGTGTGGGCATGTCAAGTGAGAGTCTTGTGATGGGTCAGGTGTGAGTCATCAGAGAGAGGCTTATGATGGGTCTTGTGATGGGGAGGTTACTTCAGATCAGGATCATTGGAAGGTGGACTGCTCAGGGGAGGGGAGAGGGTGCTTGTGTGGGTTGGTTGTGGGTCCATGTTGTCTCCTGTTGGCTGTGCAATTGATCTGGATTCTGGGAGGGTTCATAGGCTGGTTGTAGATCAATATGTCTGTTGATAGATTTGCTTGTGGAGTGCCAGGCTTTGATGAACTCACGAGTGTGGCAGGTGGTAGTGTGGCAGATGATTTTAGCATTGCTCCAATCGGAACTGGTGTTGTTTGGCGATTAAGGATTTGGGATCGTGGCGTTTGACTGCTAGCCGATGTTTGTGGATCCTGGTTTTTAACTGATGTGATGTTTGTCCCATGGGGAAGTGGTTGCAATTGTTACAGTTGATTTTGTAGATTACATTGTTTCTTTCATCCGTTTGTGTCTTGTCTTTGGTTCTGGATAATTCCTGGTGGAGTGTGGCTGTGGGTTTGTGGGCTATCATTATTCCTAGGAGTTGGAGAATTCTGGCTGTCATTTTCGACACTCCTTTTGTGTATGGCAGGGTTAGTTTTTGCATGGCAGTCAGCTGTGTGGTGTATTGTGGTTTGGGTGTGTGTCAAGAATACCAAGGGTTTTTTTGATAGCCAATATGGACATCAAGCAGCCGTTTCTCTTCTGCTTTTCTTAGTATTGTGATGCTGCAGCTATAGATATTCGCCACTATTGCAAACCCAGGGAATTTCTGGGAGAGGAGATCTGAGACTTCATCTTCTACCACATGGGTTCGGCCATTCTGCTCTAAGTAAAATAAAGGCCTGGGGATGTCATACATGGACTTAAAGAGAACTATCTTCTTGGTAAGATGAATCAGTAGTTAATAGAGCAAAACTGGGAACAAATTATGATAAAAATTGGCAAATCCAGAAAACACCCTGATAATGCAGAGTTTCCCAAAATGGAAGAGATTGTATGTTATCTGAGTCCATTTGATTTTCTTTGAGAAATACAATAATCAAACAATCCAATACAAGCAGTTATATACAAGCTCTAATCACAAAGGTATTAAAGGGTCATTGAAACTTATTTGGTATAGACAGCAAGGTCCTCATTCAAATAATGTAAATGACAAAAATCACTCACAAGGTCATGAAATGGAGTCCAGCAAGAAAACTATTAAAAAATTGCTTATTCTTTGTCTTCTGATACTTGGTTTCATTAATTCTTACATATATATAGAAGGATATATCACAGCTTCCTACTTAATTATTGAGACCTATTGGGGACAGTGCAGTCATTGGTCTTAACCCCATGGCATCTGGTTGATTGAATTTGTGCATTTGTTATCATAGTAGTGGTTGGATTTGATACAGAATATGAGATTGGCAAAGCATTTGGAATGTCACAGCATTCATCAAGAAAGTAGCTACAGTTATCCATAGTGAGAGCTTGTTCCAACAAAATGCATGAGGAGTGATTTCTATTGACTTATTAAGTAGAAGCTTGACAAAACTCTCAACTAGGTTCTTTTCTCCAGAAAAATTAAGTAGAGCACACATGACCATCTAGCCAGCATTCTGAAAGGGTGCTGAAAAAGCAACGCAGGCTGAATGAAAACCTCACATCCAAATATACAGGCAAAGTAAGAACAAATAGGATTTGAAGTCATACAGATAGTCCTTGACTTATGAACACAACTGAGCCCAAAATTTCTGTTGTTAAGTGAAACATTTGTTAAGTGAGTCTTGCCCAATTTTACGGCCTTTCTTGCCACAATTGTTAAGTAAATCACTGCAGTTAAAAAGTTAGTAACCCAGTTGTTAAGTGAATCTGGCTTCCCCATTGACTTTGCTTGTCAGAAGGTTGCAAAAGGGGATCACATGGCCTTGGGACACAGCAACGGTCATAAGTATGAACCAGTTGCCAAACATCTGAATTTTGATCACATGATCGTGGGGATGCTGCAAAGGTTGTAACTCTGAAAAACAGTCGTAAGTCACTTTTTTCAGTGCCGTTGTACCTTTGAATGGTTACTAAATGAACTGTTGTAAGCTGAGGACTACCTATAATTTCTACAATACAGAACCCATTATGTGTGAATCAGAAAGACCAAAACGGAAGAGCCTGTTCTCCACCAATAATCCAAAATTATGTATTGATATGATAGCTATGAAAATATCATTAGCAAAACATCTAAATGTTCAAATTAATTCTCATTAGAACAGTTGAAATCCAACAAGTTTCATATTGCCTTTAAATTAAGCTTCAAGTTCCTCAAATGCTACAAGGGCTAATACAGCTCACAATTAGGAAGAGGCTAGACAATCCATGCCTCATTGGGTCATTATTTCAGGGATACTTCCTCACTAGATTCCTAAATGCCCTCAACGATGACAGAGCTTCTAAAGTACTGCTTTCACTGGAAAAGTTGGAATGAAAATAGCTCATGTTGAACTGTGTAGCACAGTCAAACATCAGCACAGGAAATGTTTTATGACATTTTGTATAATGTAATAAAGACCTTAGAATAATGTTTTTGTCATGTTTTATAAAATTTGCCAAACTTCCATTCCACAGGAGTCATGGATCCTGAATTTTGGACATATTCTGTAAGTTAGCTCATTTGAAATACCTTGGTTCAAAAAAGGTACACTTGGTTCACTGTGGTACACTGTATCGTGCAGTGAAAAGTTACAGGAATTAGAATTTTAGTAGTATACTAGACCAGGGGTCCTCAACCCCCGGTCCGTGGACCTGTACCAGGCCTTGGCATGCCAGCAACCGGTCCACACAAACAAGGAAAACCACAGGATGCAGGCAGCACACAAAACCATGCCCCCTCCAGTCCGTGGAAAAACCTCTCTCCACGTAACTGGTCCCCGGTGCCTAAAAGATTGGGGACCTCTGTACTAAACAACTTGTGACCACTGGGTCATCCTTTTAACGGTATTTCCTTACTAGATTCCTCAATCTCTTCAACGACAAACCTCTAATATACTGACTTCACTGGAAAAATTGGGGTACATTCAGAGACATATCAGCCTTGAAACTAGCCCATGTTGAACTCTATAGTGCATTCAGCAGCACAGGAAATGTTTTATGACATTTTGTATTATGTCATGAATTATTTAATTATATTTTTATGTCATAAAATATTTTTAAAAATTTGCCAAATTTCAATTTCACAGGAGTCATGGCTCCTGGATTTTGGATATATTCTTTAAATCAGCCTATTTCAGGTACCTTGGTTCAAAAATTATTGCTCCATCATGCACTATTTCACAGTTAAAGGTTACAAGAATGAGTTTTTGGATGGATGGAAGGATGGATGGATAGATAGATAGATAGATGTGCAACATTATAAGCAAGGGTTTAGTGGCATTGCATAAGCTTTGCTGATCCCATTTTTGTAGGTTATATCAGCCTTCACCAGCTTAGTGTTCTGGCCAAGCTAGCTAAGAACTATGGGTTTTGAAGGCTAGTACATTCAGAGAGCATTTGGTTGAAGAAGGTAGATAAGTGATACATAGATCACGTGGGAAATGTTTTAGAATATGAGTGGAATTGACTCTTAATCAATATAAACAGGAGGCTTTCCCTCATCTGCTACTGCAGATGTTTTCTACAGTAATCTAGGGAGCAGTTTTAGAATTCATAATTTCTGGGCCTTCTAAATGGGGTTTTTTGGAAGCCAAAAATTGGACATCCCAAAAACTAGATTGTTATGCACAATTCCTTTAAAATACAGCAACACCAAGTGCAGCTTTTTAAAAACCATGTACTCAGATCAGCTGGCAAGTAATTTGACAAAGAAATTACATAACAGGGAACTTCCAATTTTATTTACTTATCTTTACAATAATAAAATAACCAAGAAGAGTTATCCTAATTTCCTAGGTTTTCAAAGGAACCTTTCCCTATAACTAACAAATTGCTTATTTACATAAGGTACTAAGAGCAACTGTTTTGCTGAGACAGCAGCTTACATACAGTAGTCCTTCATGGAAGGACAAAAGAAAAAAGGAACCAGAAAGATTCTTCACTTTTTATTGCTTCCACTGTATGTATATAACATAATGATTTTGAAGCTCACAAATGCCACTTGGCCACTTCCTTTTTTTAAAACAATGGAGAAAAGTTCATAAAAAGGCATTTTTTATGCCATTTGTCTAAATCAGGGGTGTCAAACTGCCAGCCCATGGGTCGGACGCGTCATCCGGAAGCTGCACCCACCCCATTGCCGGCAATGGCAAAACCGTCCCACTACGTTGCACATCACATGATGTCGCGAGTTTGACGTCTGGTCTAAATTTTTTTAAAGTGAGCCTTTTTGTCATCCATTTCAGTCCAGTTCAATTTCTCTGCAAAGCATGTCAGTGGAAACTCTGCTCCCTCAAATATGTTAAATCTCTACAGTATATAGAAATCTATATATTGAAACAAAGGGATTACACACAATGGTAATGGGGCATATGCTGAATATAGCAGCCAAGCATATCATGCTGAGACTCAGCAAATTTGAGAAGCATCTTCTCATCCTGTTCAAGGACTCCAGGCTCCCCAAGCTAGCAAAGAAAGATCTACCACATTCTCCCAACAACCTCAAGGAGTCACCAAACATCATAACAAGGGGAATGTCCTTTCTCCCTTAAGCAAGGGAGAGAGATCCTCCACATGTTGCTGAACCAGAATTCCTAGTATCCTTCATCACTAGTCATGCTAACTAAGTTAAATGGAGAACTGTATTTCAGCAATAATTGGAGGATGACACATTCTCACACTTGCTCAAACAGTTCGAAATACCTCTGTGAAAGATGGTTTTTGCTGTGACACATATTCCCACCATTTCAAACAATTTTTTCCCCAAACAGCTATTTTTATTTGCATGCTAATTTGATTAATCAGGTAAAGAGTTCTTAAATTGGAAGTCTAAAAATAATTATTTTCAGTTTCATGTAATTATGAAACATAACGAAGGAAGATTTATAAAGAACATGAATAGTTTCCTTCCTTAACCAATGTTGACTTCTGCGATTGCTCTAGGAAGCATACCTGATAAATAGAATGGAGGGAAAGGCAACTGAATCCCAAAGACCTAATGGCTTTTCTGGAATTGGTCTGCAAAATTTTGGTTTTTTGAGCTTACTGAAACCATCCTTAATTACTTATGCTTCCTCTAGAAATAAAAGGTAGGATTGTCCAGTTTCTCAGAGTGGAAGAATGCAGATTCCCGAGCTCCTGGTTGGAACATCAAGTGGCAGGAGACACTAACAGGCTGAAGTTATTACATACTTTATATACAAGACACCCATTTATTTAGGTGAGGAAGCATTTTGGGAATCACTGCTAATCTCTCACAAATATCTATTAACAGAATCAGGAATAGAAAAATAGAATAAAAAATGCCTGTGATCCCAACTAAGCTTGCTGATCCCATGAAGCAATAAGTGCAATTATTATGCCCCAGTGAATCTTAAAGAAAAAAAGATCAGACAAGAAATTTCCATTGAGGGAATTAATTTAATACTGGGAGGGAAGTAAGAGCCATATGAAAGGCCAACCTTGGAATTGGTCCTAAAGTATGAAATATACATAGAAGGTTGTGTTCAAAGCAAAGAAGACTTACTGAATAATGATTGTCCAGAGGAGCCAGTGAGGTGGAGATAAAATTTTCTTTAATCCTTTAATGGTGGTCAGTTGATGAGCAGCTCAAGATGTCAATTAGCTTGGGAAGTATTCAAATTCTCTTTTATTTAGAAAATGTATTCTTACTGAACCAATATAGCAATGTTAAAATAATGCAGCATTAAACACTTATAAAATGTCGCAAGAAAAACATTTGGAAATTATTTTATAAGCAAAAGAATGTAATAATTTAACAAGATTGATTCTAAAGTTCTCCTCCTTACCCCTTTGTCATAAAAAAAGACCAGAGTTAAATTTTTAGAAGAGACCATTTAGGTCGAGAAGTCCAACTCCCTATCCAGTACAACCATTCAAATTAATACATCACTTGTCTGAGTTCCATTTGGGTATCCCCTCCAAATATCTGTTTCTACTCTCAAACTGAACTGTTTGGGAAGTTTTTTGTAACATTCAATTAGAGTCTGCCTTCCTCAAATATTCCATCCAGCATTTTGTAATGCAGGATGTACACAATATGTCAGAAGATGCTCTGCTTGGCTGAAATCAAAACATACAATGTCTATAGCATTCTCACATGTCAAGGAAGTCAATAAAAATTAATTTTTGTGTATCAAAACTTATTATCGACAATATTACTACACTTTTCAAGTGCTTACAGATAGAGCCATTTATAATCTCCTCTAGAATCTTTCCACATCAGTCTGATCTGTACTTTGCTGATCTTCTTTTCCCCGATTTCTGAAGTTCATAATATTCATGCTCATCTATTCATTTAACACTTTAAAATTCTTCAGATTTTTTAAGACCAAAACATAAAAATTAAGTTAAACTAATTCTTTCAGAACTCTAGGATGCAATTCATCTGGCCTTTGAGATTTAACCTGGAAGTAAACAAATAGCCCTTTATTATTTTTATCAATTTCAGGAATCAATCCTGTCATTCCTCCTGTTTTTCACTATTTCCTGGTACTGAACCTACATTTTCGTTGAGGTACACTGAATAATACAGTGGTATCTCAGTATTCATCATTTATTGGTTCCAAGAGGCACAATGAGTACCAAAAAGATGAGTTCCAAACATTTTTTTTCCAATAAGGAACAATGTAATGAATTACAAGATAGCCAACACCAATAGGTTCTAGTTTGTGTATTGAGTAACAAATTTGATGAGTTTCAAAGCAATTGAGCACCAAGGTATCACTGTAGTTAAGTTATTCTCTTTTGTTTCCTGTTAAGATTTTACTGGAATATTTATTCTGAACAGCTAATCAGCACTGATCAATTAGTTGCTTGCTGGTCATAAAAAAAGATTATAACTTAGTTTTTCAGTCTTTATGTTTTGTATTTCATCACTAGAATTGGTTTTTAATATCACAATCAATACCATGACCTCATTCAAGGTGATGCTAGCTTACTTCATTTTCCATATAGTATTTTTATTAGAACAGTCTTGATGGATCATCTTTAGTTCTGCATTTTTGTTTCTCACTGTGGCCAATCAGATGCTTCCAAAATGTATCCAATCTCCTTGAAACCCATCCAGATTTGTAACTATCACAACATTATGGTAATAAAACGAACAGGTCAACCATGCAATATTAAGAACATATCCCTTTTCCAGAACCAATGTCAGGTATTTCTTTTGGCATGATTATTAACCACTACAGTCTTGATATTGAAACTGAATGTGCTTTTCCATTGCCACAAAACCTAGAACCCAGAAACAATGGATATAAGTTGCAGTAGATTTAATTTAAATATAACGAAAAGCTTCTTGACAATAAGAACTGTACAACAGTTGAAAGGCTATGCTTTTGATCTTTGGAAGCTTTTAGAAAGAAAGTAGAAAGCCAACATTCAAAGACTGGATAATTGATTTTCTTGTACATTGTAGATAGTTAACAAGATGCCTTCTTCCAATTCCACATTTCTATAATTCTATGCATGGCGTCCAACTGAAGAATGCTGTCATAAAAGCAGTCTTATTTTATTCATATCTCCAGGAATTAGGATTAGACTGCTTTTGAATTAATTTATGGTGACATAGGACTGCAGAGTTCCAACTCTGTACATAGAGGATTAGGGTAAATCTTTGGGCCGCTTTTGTTACCTTTGGGAATGATAGTTAGCAATGAAATTGGAGATTTCCTTCTATTTTGGTTCTGGTAGGAAACAAATTGTTAGCTAATTTATGAATGGCTTTATTTGAGTGGGGTTTCCCATTCTGCCATTCTCTTTTGTTTTTGGAACGGTACAGCCATAGATTTAACTCACCTTCTAAAAAAAAGGCTGAATTTTGCCCTCTACGCAAATTATGTGTTGTTTTTAAATTTAGCTTATCCTTTGGATGAAATATGGAATATCTTTGCCTAAAGAAAAGAAAATAGGTAGAAAGGGATATTTTGGTTAGAAGGCTCTTCAGTTTCCTCCTGTGATAGTTTCCCTTCCTGTTAAATATTGAGAATTTAGACCTATTTGAAGATGACTTGCATGCTTAGAAAAAATATTCTCCTGTTGACTGCTTGAGCTATGGAAGCAGTGCTTTTCTTCCTTGCTCAACCATCTTCCTTCTAGTGGAAGGTCTCTGATAGAGATGAGAAGACTGGGAGATACAGGACTAAGCATACTTTATGGAACTAGTAACAATAGGAATAGGATCTACATCTACATCTTCTACCCCTTTCTGTCTTAAGACTTGTCCTGCCCCATGATCTATATCTATGTGAGAAGTACCAAATACATAGATCAACAAAGATGATTAGGGGACTGGAGGCTAAAACATATAAGGAACGGTTGCTGGAATTTGGTATGTCTAGTTTAATGAAGAGAAGGACGAGGGGGAACATGATAGCAGTGTTCCAATATCTCAGGGGCTGCCACAAAGAAGAGGGAGTCAAGCTATTTTCCAAAGCACCTGAAGGCAGGACAGGAGCAATGGGTGGAAACTAACCAAAGAGAGAAGCAACCTAGAACTAAGGAGAAATTTCCTGACAGTTAGAACAATTAACCAGTGGAACAACCTGCCTCCAGAAGTGGTGAATGCTCCAACACTGGAAGTTTTTAAGAAGAAACTGGACAGCCATTTGTCCGAAATGGTGTAGGGTTTCCTGCCTGAGCAGGGGGTTGGACTAGATGACCTCTAAGTCCCTTCCAACTTTATTATTATTATTATTATAGAAGTTTGATGAGTGGTACAATTTATGACTATGTTTAATGATGTCCCTTTAAATTTGTTGACTCGCAGACTTCATCTATTATAATGCCTCTTCTGAAATAAAAGGGAAAATGGTGCATTAATTAGCAGCTTCCGCTAATGGCTACCTCTGCATCTGATTGGAAGTGCTGAGTTTTACACTGCTAAATGCCATTGGACCTGGATGCTGCAAAGACCCAGCAGATGTGGGAAGTTTCAGAAGAAAAGCTGGAAAACTTTTATTCTTAAATCCCCAGAAAATGTCCAAAAATGGACTAAAATTTCTCTAGCAACATTTCAGCTATTTTGCTGCCAGATTTCAGTGCTGCAATCTCAGGATGCTGGGGCACTATATGTAGTTGCAAACTGCTATAAGAAGGCAATATTGCAATGGCATGTTCTTTTGACATCAAGGAGAAAATCCTACCACATTTATGCTTTTTCCCATTGGTTTCTCTTTTGTGGGGCTTGTTTTTAGAGGTTTAGCTGAATTAGGCAAGGTTTAGTCAGGTAACAGCCTCACCTTCTTCCATTGCAACTTTTCACTCCTAGTTGAATATGTCTACAGTACAGAAAGAAATTGAGGGACACATTTGAATAAAATAAGTCCAACTAAGCATTTGATTTCTAAGTAGTTCCAGTCACTTCTAACAGTTGAGTTGTTCTCTCCCTAGATCTGCAGGAAGACATGTACTTTATATCCACTTTTTCTGCAATAATAATTATATATGTTTTCAGGAACTTCCATTAAACTCTCTTGGAAATTGGAATAAAATGTGAATGAAATGCTTTGTCAATTATGTTACTTTCAATTTTCCACTTTTCTGGAGGACATACTGCAAAGCCAGTTGCAGGAAGTGATTCAAGTAAAGTGTTAGATGAGGTCAGAGTATTGGGATTTGAAATACAGGAAGTATTTCAATTTTCACTCTTAAAATTTTCACTCTAGTCTAGTGAACCAATTTCAAAAAATAAAAGTAGCCATATATGTAAAAAAATGCTTTTACACACATATTTTTCATGTTTTGGACAGACCCTGGCAATAACTGGAGCTGGAAATCTCACAACAGAAGTGCATTAAATGAGATAAATTCAAAACAGTGAAAAGGCTTGTAAGAATCATCCAAAACAGATATGCTTAAAGTGTAGACTACTGAACCAGTTGATAAATGAATGCCACAGAGAAACAGAAAACAAACTAAGTTCTAGCCTTAAATTATATAGAATGAAATGCATATGTGCTGTTGATTGTCTTAGGAAGAATCTGGACTGGTTCTGATACTTTAAGTTAAGGATTAAAGCCCGAATATTTAAAAAATTCAAATAAAATAAGTAATGGGGATGGCAGTTCTATATACATCTGTTGCTGCAGAAATATACTTTTACTGACAACCCAAAAATCTGGCTGCTTTAAAAGTAATAATATATACAAGCAGCTTCCACCCCCCCAAAAGTGAGCCACACCTGGTTAGATGACAGATTGTTTCATACTACTTGTGGGTATTTGATGCAATGGCCAAATGTAAAAGAGAATAGGTTCCTAAACCCTTATATAAAGAGCAAATTTCAGCAGGTGAAGACTAGATGACAAGTTACCCAGTTATAACGTATGCAAGGCCTATGTCTTGTTTTTTGCATTGTGAGAATGATCTGTGATAGCACACTAAGTTTGAGACTGAGGCATATGCTTTTTGTACCATAAACCCTTGGTGGAGATGGCCCTTGGGCCTTCTTTCAGCAATTGGTTTATGTTACTTTGCTTCCACCTAGAGGTTAGACTATCATCCATCTGAGGGGTCGTTGGTGCTTTCTGAGCTTCCTGTTTTCTTGCAGACATTTCATTATCCAAACTAGGCATCATCATCAGTGCTAGCATCTGATGATGTTACTTAGTTTGCATAATGAAACTTCTGCAAGGAAACAAGTAAATTCAGAGAGCACCAAGGGCCCCTCATGGCAATCCTGAACTACAAATATTCTCCTTTATTAGCATCTATCTATCTATCTATCTATCTATCTATCTATCTATCTATCTATCTATCTATCTATCTATCTATCATCTCTTTAGGTTTTCCTTGTTTCTCCTTTTCTTCTACATTTCTTCAACATATCCTCCCTAACAGTTAACCTTACATTCAAAATGAAACTTGCTATAGGGCCATGATTTTTCTATAGTACAAAAACCATCCTAACCATTTGGAACATGGATATTTAGGTGCCAACAAGTGTGGAATCCTGGACTCACAACATCCAATGAGAAAAAGACATAGAAAAAAAACATGTAACCCAAGAAACATATACACTGATACAAGTTCTGCAACTGGCTTCATCCAAACAGTTCAATGACTACTATATTAGGCAAAAGAAAAACAGTCCTCAATTTAAGCTGATCTCTTCCCTCCAAAACACCAACAATCTCCAAAAGGGAGATTGAAAAACAAAATGAATTTATCTCCATTGCCATCTAAGTGATTATCCCCATTTTAAAAATAATTATTTAGGGAAACACTAATCTTTTAAGTGCATGTTTTATTCCTCAGGCTGTGGAACCATCCCAACTTTTGCTGGTGTGATCAAACACTTGATATTTCTATGCTTATCCTCCTTCAGAAGGACATGTGCACAGCACATAATTAGAGAACAGAGAGAAATTCAAAGATATTCACCTGCATTCATAAGATTGAGGAGATACAAAAACTTCTATCAAATTAGATCAAAAGCACAACTAGCCCAGCATCATGCGTCCCTCAATAATCAGTCAGATGTTCTAGGAGACCTACATGCATGGCATGACAATAATAACACAAAATGCCATTGCTTTTCAGCTTCTGTTATTTTGAAGTATCTCTTCTCTGAACTAGGACATTCCCTATAACCAAATTAACTGACTTTATCCTTCCTGAACTTATTTTATTTAATTTTAAAGCCATCTATGTTAGTTACCATCACAACTCCTTGGGGCAACAAATTGCATACATTGTTTAGAAAGACTGATTCCAAGTCAATACCTAGACAACCAAAATACTTTTGGACAGGAAGGGTCTGTCAAGACTACAGTATGTAGGCCAGCAATAAAGAAGTCATCCTCCACCATTCAAGTGGGCATACTTCAGTATGTACACAATGAAAACTACACATTTTGGTGTAACATTTTCCAGGTTACTCAGACAGGCCAATATTGTAGTCTTTTGAAAAGACTTATTACTAAAGTGATTGTGCAGGATCTTTTACATCACTATTTGCATTATTACAGAGATGAACTTTTTCAGTTTCTGACCATCTCTAAAAATAATTATGGGAATAGTTGAGCTACTGCCTCAACTTTGCTTATTTGGCAAAAGAGCCAGTGTCCTGTTAAGAACCTCCTATCTTAGTTTAGGGCACTGAGCAAGCAAAATGCATATTCACATTACTGAATGCAAGCTGTGCCCTTGACCTACACAGGATGAGAATTCTTCAACACAAACTTCATTGCCACATTTGTACATCCTCTCCATATAAGGAACGGTGTGTTAATTAATTTAAATTCACCACTGGATCTCATACATGTATTTTGACTCTTACCAATACAGATAATACATACTTGTGCAAATACTGCATCTGAAAGATAGAGCAGAGACGTAATAAAGAGTCCCTGCTATTCTTTTAAAAAGAATACAGAGGGATGTAGAAACTGTCTGGAAAAAAACAAAACAAAACCACATATATGGAAGTCGATAAACAAGGGAGATGTCATCTCTTGTCACAGCATACAGAAAAATATACACATGGCCAAGGTACTGTTCTCATAAACTAAGCAACTCTGGTATCTTCATATTTTAGGCCAGCTTTGGTCCTTATCCAAAAATAAATTATTCCTTCTCCAAAGAAACAAGAAAAGAAACAGTGTCATGCTGTTCAGAAGCATGATATGGATGCTAATGAAAACAAATACTGGGTTATCTGCCAGCAGAATCTGTGGTGAACCTGCAAAGCAGGTTAAGTTTGTCCAACATAATGAGGTGAACTTCATGAATAGTCTAAAAATGTAGCCAGATGAACAGTGGCAGCAGTGGAGGCCCCCTGAAGAGCAGGGAGTCTGAAGATCTAATAGAACTCTAATTTGCTCCATCTAGAGCAAACAGAGATCACAATACTTTGACATTATAGCAGCACCAACAATAGACAAACCTTGGATGAACTGAGAGCCTGCAGAGGGGCCATAGCTGGCCCAGGGACAGGCTAAATGCAGTACTAATGAAAGCATCCCTCCAGGCTTGTTCAAAGGCTAGGCTCCACTGTGCCCATTGATATATTTGCTGTACTTCTCATCTCTTGCTACTAAAAAAAATGCCTTATACATTCAAACACTGCTACCACTGGCCTGGCTCCTGTTCCCACTTGGCACAAATTTATTTTGTTTCACAAGCCTATTTTTCTTCTCTTCGCCGATGTTTTATCTCTGGCAAAACATCCTCTTGCAGTTCCAAATGAGGGCCCGGCCCTCTTAAACCAAGAGCTGCTGCTCCCCTGCTGGCCCTGGCATAGGCAGACAAAGCAAGCCAGGGAGAGGATCCAAGGGCATCTCTAAGAAGCTGGGATTCTTGCTATACACCTCTTGCTGCCCTTGCCCTTAGCTGGATACACCTGGCTGTGCTCTCTGGCACAGTTGCTGAGCTTTTTCTTCAGATTCCACTGGTGAGGTCTGTGATTACTCGAGCTTTTACCAGTTTACGCAGGAATTCCTTCTCTCGCTGGATGTTGTGTGTCCAGGACTAGATAAAGTGGGGAAGAGAGAGGGGTAAAGGAAGAAGAAGAGAGAAAAAAAGAATCACACTCTTCAAGTGGTATGCATAACCCTCTCAGCATACAGTCCAAGTCAAGAGGTTGCCCTGGACAGTCTTCCATCAGATAGACCCCTTCACATTTCTAATCACGATACAAATTTCTTTCTCTCTACATATATACATGCGTACAAACATGGTACATATAGGTGCCAGAGGAATTAACTACCTTAATAAATCTAAGACAGCCTTTACCAACCTGATGTGCTAGACTATCGTTCTCATAATTTTCACTCAAAATATCAGTTGCTTGCTGGCTGGATGTGATGAGAAGTTAGTCTACTGTATCTGAGAAGTAAAAGATTGGGGAAGGCTGGTCTAGGAACAGCTTGATAAAATATTTTAGTTAATGGGGGTATATGCATCAAGTAATATATTATACATTATACTGTATAATATTTGAAATACTAGTTACCTTGTTTCTCCAGGATAGCTTTAAAATGAAAAAATGCAATTTGCCCTTCAATGTGTGAGTGGGAAGGAGTGCCGTATTTTGTTCTGCATTTGACATTATGCAGAAAGGAAAGGAACTGAATTGAAAGAACTGATATAATTTAAGTGTAGGTATTTAAGGTGAGAATATGAAATTGTGATCACTTTCAGAGCTATCAACAGCTACTTTTGTTTATAGAAATTAATTGCAGAACTTGGCTTTTATAAGAAAACATTCATATAAAGAAATTAAAGTATCTGTATCTTCTTGATACTTCCTGTATAAAAATATTGAGTACGTTTCAGCGTACACCCTGTTTCCCATCTCATTTACCATATGGGGTGCTGCACTCCTTTCTTCATGCATTTCAAGGTTTCTGGTACAGATTCATATTGTAGGGAAAAAAATCACATCAAAGCCTTCAACCATGGAAATTCCCGAACAACTGCTTGGGCAAGATAGGATATAATGCCTGCCCATTGATATGTCAGGTTTTATCACTGTTGGACAAGCTAAGGAAGATGCAGAGCACAGAAACAGCCCTGAATAGTAGGAGGAGAGGGAATAAATAGCAGTGGAAGAGAAACGAGAAAGAAACCATGTCTGCTGGGTGCACATTGAAAAAGAAATTGGAGAGACGGTGAGTACTGTGCATTCAGAGTCAGGGAAAAGAAGTTTAAAACTTAATTTGTAGCCTCGAAAACCTTTTAAGTTATTGTAGTGAGGTTTTTATAGGATTACTCGATTTGAACTGCAAAAATTCAGTTGACTACTAAACATCAGTTGCCATCTGATGCAATATTCTAATTTTTCATTATTTTGTTACGATTTCTTGACAAATCTAATTTTCTCTATGAATTAGGAGCTTGACCTCCAAATTTACTAATACAAAAAAATCGGATTCAAAAGAACTCATTTCAACAATTTCAGGGAGTACTTGTTGGAAGAAATATAAAGAGCTTTCCTAGAATTTAATACTTTAAACTTGCTTTAGTTGTTTATTTATGCAGGGTAGCCTAGATGCTTCTCATTTCCTACAAGCTTGATCCAAAGATGTTTGGACTGATTAGTCCAAACTCCATAACTGTATCTTTAAATAGATGAAACAGAAATCTTCATCCATTTTATTTATAAAGTATACAAAGTATGTAAATGTGGCTAATAGTCCCTGATCCCCAGACCTTCTTTCCTGATCTTGAGCTTCTTCTCATGCCCTTAATAGTCTTCTTTATTCCACATATGTTTCCAACTACTGTAAACTTTCATTTATAGAAACAACTAATAGACATTTATGAATATTCTCCCTTAAAAGAAAGAATGAAAGGAAATTACCCCCAAACTAAGCAAATAATTTTCCTCAAGTGGCTTGAATTTTTACCATTTAAGTCCCTCTGCCCACTTCTAATTTCTGCATTTGTACCTCTAAATCTTGCTTTAGCTAATGACTATATCTTTGTAAGTAATCTCATTAACTTCTTTGGGGATACTAGAAAGCAAACAGAAACTGATCATGAGAATGCTAGAAGCATTGCATCTAATAGGCTAATCATGCAGAATATTTCAGACATGGTTAACATGGGGCCATGAAGACAAGTTAATCAGTATCTCGTGCCATGACTGGCAGAGAGTAGCAATAAAGGCAGAGCTTGATCACCAGGATAAATGCTGAATTCTCTGGAAGATTAAAAAATTCACCTAAATTCATTTGGAGGGGAGGGGTAAACCTGCCTGAGATACCAATTATAACACTTGGAAAGTGTTAAAATCTAGGTGAGTTTCTGAGATAAGCTTTTTAGATTTAGGCTTCAGTTGTTTTCAATCAGTATCTAGATTCAAATGTTGTAGAAACAGATATTTTGCCTTAGATTTACTTTTTTTTAAAAAAAAATACTGTTCTTTCATATGCAACATCCAGGATTATGTAAGCAAAAAGGTTGCTAGCATCTCATTAAATTTCCTGTGCCCCAGCAGCTTGGTATCATCATATTTTTATGAATATATAGTTAAAAATCTGGCTACTGTTACAAATATTCTGATCAAATACAGAGCAGGAAAAAGAAATGGGGAGGGAACCTACTATGCCACTAGGCAATTGTAGCAAAGCTATTAATTTTGAGGCCAAATGCCTGCTGCTATATGTATAATTAAACGGTACTATTGCAAAGGGTGAAGAAATTCCCAAAGAGCGACTGAAGTAGACAGGCATTTTGTTCAATTGATAACAGTGACAACTGGAATGTGAATGCCAAGCAATTTCTATTGGACACTGGGACCAAGTTTAGAAATGTTGCATACAACAATTATCATTATCCATAGGTCCTTCAGCTTCCATGTTACATCCATTGCATTGCCAGCTGCAGAAAGGTTTCTTTCCTGCTATTGTAAACTAAAAACAGACATCTCTTCTTTGCATTATGCATCAGTGGCACATTGCCTAACAACCGCTAGTTACTAGGTCCATTTTAAGACAGAAGACTGGATGGCTCTGTCACACCTGTATTCCCTGAAGGGCTGGCTATGTGGGATGCCAGGTTATTAAAACCAAAACCAAAACCAAAACCAAAGCATGACTTTGGAGCAAACACTCACTATTGCAAATAAATGCAACTGATACTTTGGTTCCTGAAAATGTTCCCAGCTTTTGTAAAGCCCTAGCAATCCAGATGGAAAAGAGCAACTCAGTCTCCAACACAAACTGAAGATTGCCATTTCTAGTAAAAACAACAGTTTATTGAAAATGATAAACATGACTAATGAACCAAATGAAATTGCCCTTTGGGAAAACCAAACATGATATAGTGAAAATGGACAAAAGAGACTATGGCAGTTCTTTACAAAGGAAACCAGCAATCAAAAGCTTTTCAAACATTTCTTGGTTATTGATATTATACATGCATTTGGTAATCTGTGTCATGCTATTGAATTCAAGGCCCTGAATACAAATAATACCCCATCTTCTCCTATTTTCCCCACAACAACCATCCTAAAAGAGAATGATTGGCCCAAAGTCACCCAACCATCTTTCATGCCTAAGGCAGGACTAGAACTCTGTTTCCTTATTTCTAGGCCAGCACTTTACCATTACACTAAACTGGCTCATACCCATGAATAATTGTCCCAGGTTCCCTTAACTCAATGATGTCATGTTCAATATTATTGTTCTTTTCCATTATGCTCTTACTGCACCGGATGGACTCTAAACAGGGCAAAAGATATTGTGATGACAATGTCCTGAATACTCTTTTCTTTATCCAAAGAACACAAATTCAAAACTGCTGTGGAACAACCACAACTATCTTGTTGCAAAGATAATATCCCCACTTGTTATTATTGACCGTGGACCCTGAAGCAACACAGGTAGCCTCTCTCCCCTTCATTTTTCCCTGCTTTCCAGGCTCTCATTTTCTGAGGGACTCTGAGCTGCTCTTAGTTGCACAACAAACTTTCTGATAAATCTGAAGAGAGGGCAGAAAGAAGAAATTTGTGTTTCTTCCAACAAAAATGTTCCACATGGTGCAAATATATATATATATATATATATATAGATATATATATATATATATATATATATATATATATATAGTCTCCAGGGATCAAGACAGAATTTCCGCAGAATTACAGTATTGATTGGGCGGCCTGATATTTTGCTCCATCAGGACTAACAGGAACATCAGGAAAAGGTAGAAAGCAACTCCACAAAACCAAAGATGAAGCATATTCTGTAGAATACCAGGTGAATCTAGAGGAAAGGCAGAAGTAGCATATATGTGATTTAATCACCCATATTTTTCTAGGTTGCATGTACAAAAATACTAAAGTATTTTTGTACATGCAACCTAGAAAAATATGGGAATTAATAAAATATTTTCTTGATAACCCTTATAAAATCTATATATTTTGATAATCTTGATATGTTCTTTGATTAAAAAGAAAATACATACAATATAGAAAGATAGTCCCACTAGCCAACAGAAAAGAAATACAAGGAAATCCCAGTCTTTATATTCATCTAGCCAACTCAAATGTCACAAAAATGTGCAAGCTTTTATATCTCTAAATCTTTAAGAGATGGTGAGAGGGAAATAAAACAACCTAACTTGATCTTGAAGTCATGAAAATTATATAACTCTAATGATAATATATGGTGAAAGACTCAGAAATTCAAATGATGCTCTATTAGTACTGAAATAGTTTCATCCAGGACATCCCTAGGGCAGCTGAGAAGAAAAAAATAAACCACGATTGATACCCAAATTTTGAAAATGTAAAATTCAGATGTTATTTTAACATCCTTTCACTCTTAGATATAGTATGCAGATTCTTCAACTACTGAAAAACATTACAGAAAAATTAATCATCTCTATTAAATCACAATAAATACCACTGATAATTTTATCCACCATAGAATCTGTCAAATCTCATTTTTAAGCAACAGAAATAAAAATATATGGGAATGCCTTGTGATAACAATTTCAGCCATTTTACTATTGTAGGAGAAAGAAAAAAAGTTTTCTAAATAATTTTTCCACATTATGTCTGGCTTCATGCACCTCTCTATGTCCCATACTTTTTCTTTTTAAAGCTAAAATCCCCAAATATCATAATCTCTCTTTATAGGAAAGTTATTCTGGTTGCCAATTTTTTTTTTCATATTGCCCATTCCTACTGGCTGTTGTTCTGCTTATTTCTCACATCAGTCACATTCCTCACCCACATTTTTTGGACTCTAATCATCCTGTATGATGAATACTTGAAATGTTTAAACTATTTCTAAAACCTCTGGTTAGCCTAATAAAGGTATTGCCTCTAAGGAATTTTTCTTTCATGGAAAAGATAATACTGGTTTTTTTTTAAAGGAGTGTTTGGAAGACACTGAAACCTATTAAGTAACAAGATCCTATTCAGAAGAAGCATGATCTTGTACAAAGTACACTGGCTTTATATTATTTGAAAGACAATTCTCTCCCACAACTAATCCTACCTAATTTGACCTTGACTACATTTGTATATAGTAGAGTTGAACTGAGCTTGACTCCTAATGTCTGTATTCATGCAAAGTTGTTGGAAGTTTTAAATAATTGATTTTTGTGTAGGACAACAGTTTAAATTACTACCCTTGATAATATATAGATTGTGTATTTATTTTATTTAAAATATATGTTAATAGATTCATGCTTTGACTTTCTATTACAGAAGTTCTAAAGGTAGCTTTCAACAATAAAACAAATAACATAATGCTAAAAGCAATAAAGTCAAAACCAAAATTAATACAGTTCTGTCATTTTTCTACCTAGACCGGGATCTGTGCTCTCACAAATTAAGTAAATAGTAATATTTTCATTTCCAAAATAATCATTTTCTTGGTCTTCCTCCCAGCAAAGCTTTGGGGGATCCCCAGTCCAATTCAACATCACTTCTATACTCATCAAGACCTAAGTTTTGTGCCTGGAGGTTTTTTTCTCACTTTGTCTAAGAATATATGCAGACATTATTTGAATAATAGCCACATTTTTCTCTCCTTTTCTGAATGTTAACTAACTTGTGTGAAAAAGAGTTTTTGCAAACCAAAAAAAAAAGCTTATAAGTGATTATTTTTTTATGATTCAGTTGGTCAAATAAAATCATTTGACTTTTCTATGGCTGTTACACATTATTATACTGTATACAACAACTATTGCCTTGTATGCTCAAATTCACTCCAGGTAAAATTCCTGAATTCAATGCATGAGTGACTTGATTGGCACAGAATGAAAGTTGTTGTTGTTTTCACAAGGCATTTTTTCCACTCCTTAAGTAAAACATAGATATGACAGCTTTAGCCTATTCATTCTCTCATCGTTATGATGATGTGAAAAGTATACTTTGCTGTTTTAATATGCATAAACAAGAATGGTAGGTTTGCTCACGTTGCTTAATTATCATCCTGCTCTTTCATGCTGCCAAGGACTGAACAGACTATTTTAGCAGCCATGCCCTGTTGTTACTAGGGTGGCATGTCACTCAACAGAAATAATAATGTTAGGATGGTCTGAGGCTTTGAACAAATCTTTAGCTACAACATCTGCCATCTCAATCCTCTACCACTTTTGTTCCTTGCGTCTTCCTTCTGTTGACATTGGTTAAAGTGGAGGAAGCAGGCAGGGGTCTAGAAATTCTGCTTGATATTGTTTTTAAGGCACTGTTTTTTTTCTTTTCATTTTGGTATGGAAGTTTAAGCAATTCAAATAACGAAGAGTCTTGTGGTATCTTACAAACAAGACAACAAGTTATTATGGAATAAGCTTTCATTGTGTAGGGTCCACTTCATCTAATGCGTAAGCAGCTTAGAAATCTTTTAATCTCTTAGTTGCTGTTCTGCCTCTTCCTTCCAGGGAATGTTTATCTAATTGCTCAAATTCTTTCATTATCTGGTTTAAATGCTGCAGTATAAATGGATCACAACTCTTTGCATCTTCCAGTTATAATGAACTCTTTGCTGTTCACTTCTGCTATTTCAGTTACATTCTGGCCACAAAAGCAAACACAGTTAAATTTATCTTAATTCTTATAACCAGTAAAATCACTATCCCTTTAGAAACCTGAACCTCTGTAGGAAAATATTGTCAACATTAATTTTGAAAACTTTTATCCATTTCAGTTGTTGTTCTAGGGAGTGCTGACCATGGCCATAAACTTCATATTATTAAAGTGCATAGAAAATGAGGCTGAACTAGTAATGCAGAAGGAAATATATTAGAAAGTGATATCTCAGAACTGAGATTCCGGAGAAGGAAATAAAAATTATTTACAATTAATTTACAACTAATAGTTGCATAGTTAAGAGGTAATTTATTTGAATTCTCTAATGCTGTGCAAAACATTATTTATCTTTTTTTCAGAGACAACAGAACTGTCATCAGATACTGAGAAACGATATGAGGAATCAGAAAGACAACATGAAGACAGTAGGTAGAACCAGTACTGAAAAGATTTGACTTTAATTATTAGAATGCCTCTGGGGAAAGCCCTGTTTTTAAAACATTATCAGATCTTGCTTTTTAGTCCACAGTTTTCTCTGAAAGAACAAAGGTAAGTTATTTTTCTTCAAAAAACAATTCAAAGATTTGATCTACATACTACAGTGAAATGATGATGATGACAACGTACATCAAGTTACCATTCTTAGTAATTACATAAACTTTCTCTAAGATGATTTGTCTACAACTGGTCCTTGAGGCCTTCTAATGTATGCCTATTGACACTCTGAGTCCATTCACCTAGCTTTCTCTTTCCTCCTACCTTTCCAGCATTCTAGATTTCTTAAGAATTGTTTTTTCTATGATCCATTTGTTTGTTTTCTTGTCTATCCAGGACCTTCTCAGGAGTCTTCACACAGAAGTCAAAAGCTGCAATGCTTTTTCTATCCTTCTTCAAACTCAAACTTGAATATAACAGGAAAAACAAATGCATCTAAACAAATCTAATTTTTTTCAAGGCCCTCATGGCTTCTCTAAGTGTTAGTTTATGGCATTTTCTTTACACATCATTTTGAAATTATGACAATTAGTTCAGTGACTATTCAGAATTACTGCTGTGCTGAATGAATGGTACTTTCACCTGATCTCCAAAGTTACAGCTGTACAGTGGCCCAGTAGTCATCTCTTCAAAATTTAGATGCATGGCATCCTACCTGCATTTACAACTGCAGGGAACGTTAATCCCCCTATCCAGCTTTCTGTCCCTAGTTCTGCATTTTGACACCCTGCGCTCTACTGCCTGTGTTCTGCTACCCCCAGAGCCTAGCTTCACTGTCTTCTTGCTCCAAGCATGCCTGGCCTGCCCCTTCAAGAGACAGCTGTTGGCCATGTGAGGCCTTCTTTTCAAGTACAAATGGCAGTTTCCTCACAAGACTTCCGGAAGAAGCCTTGTGTGGCAGCAGCTGCCTCAAGAATATTCACAATGCCACTACCCTACATTTATGAAAAAAGCACTAGGATGTCGATAGGATAGGATACTTTATTTGGCCAAGTGTTTTTAGATACACAAGGAATTTGTTTCTAATGCAGAAGCTCTCAGTGTATATGCAAAGCAACAGAGTAATAATTATCATCATTATAATAATACCAGTAAGAAAGGGTAGTAAAGAAGATAAGGTACACTATAGTCAGACAACATGGGTAAATATACAGACATTAGACAATCCTGTGATAGTTAGATGTTTAGCAGAGTGATGCCACAAGGGAAAAAATTGTCCCTGTGTCTAGTTGTTTTGTCATGCAGCGCCCCATAGCAACGTACTGATGGAAAGAGTTGAAATGGTTTAGATGTGAGGGATCTGTAGATATTTTCTCAGCCCTCCTTCTAACCCAATCAATATACAGGTCTTCTATGGAAGGCAGGCTGATTGCAGCTGTTCTTTCTGCAGTCCAACTATCTGATGGAGTCTGTATGGAGCCGAGGTGGCGCAGCAGTTAGAGTGTAGTACTGCAGGCCACTTCAGCTAACTGTGTTCAGCAGGTCAGTGGTTCAAATCTCACAGGCTCAAGGTTGACTCAGCCTTCCATCCTTCTGGGGTAGGTAAAATGAGGACCCAGATTGTTGGGGGCAATGTAAATATATATATACATTGCTTACTGGTGTACACCGCTTAGAGAGTGCTTGCACTTAAAGCGGTATATAAGTCTCATAAATAAATAAATATCTGTTCTGTTTGGTTGCTGAACCAAACCAGACAGTTATATAAGTACAAATGACAGACTGAATAATTCCTCTATAAAACTGTATCAACAGCTCCTGGGGCAGTCTGAATTTTCTGAGTTGATGCAGGAAACGCATTCTTTGGTGTGCCTTTTTAATTATGGTTCTAATGTTGGGTATCCATTTTAAATCCTGGAGGATTATAGAATCCAAAAACTTGAAGGATACTACATCAATTTATTCATGAGTAATCTCAATAAACTGTATGTGTTTTCCTTCTCCATCTGCAATCTGTAAGATACTGCCTTGTGAGCATTTTTTGGCCTTCACATAGTGCAAATGTCAAATAATAGAACCCAGTAGCAGGAAAAAGCATTTATTTCTATTCTGTACTAAAATTATATCACCGACATCTTTGTACTGGAGGGGCCATCTCCACCCAGCTGCAAACAAATGCAATTAATTAGCTTTATGTGTATTCAGAAGAAATTCCCTAGAGATGAGTCATTGGGTTTTTAAAGGGTGTCCAGGGATATGTCAAGTAGACATTGCGTGTAAATCAATGACACACCTTGTGTTAGGGAACACACGCTGTAGCCTGCAGGTCTGTTCCTTCTAAGACATAGCACAATAGAACGGCTGGTTGATGGACATTCCCAAAGAGTCTCCTATGAATAAATACACATACACTTGGAACAACATCAGGAAGAGAGTTTCTATTTATTTTTTCTGGGTAAAACAAAGAGAATTCGGGGAGGGGCTGTTTCATCTTCTTGAAACAAAGACTAGGACTTAACAGGGGGTGGGAAGACATTGTTCTACCTGTTTTATGTAGGCAAACTATCCCCTTTCTGATTTGGTTATTCCATTGATTTATTAAATTATTAAGGCACCTAGATCTATTTTCTGCTACTTTTTGTACAAAAAAATCTAAGTAACATGTTTTCTTATAGCACTATGTCTAAAACATATCTCAGAATGCCCCCCTCTCCATCTCTACCCTCCCCCCGTCTTTCTTCCATATATAGCTGCCTTTCCTACATAAACAGGTTCAGTCCTGTTCAGAGGCAGGGAAGACTTTAGCAAAGTTTAGTTCTATTTTTAAAATAATTTAGACTTAGTATTATCAGCAATCCAAATTTAAAAGTGACTCTAAACCAATGTCTTTACCATTAGTTTAAAGTTGGCTAGTTTCACAGCTAAAACTAAAGTATTATACAGATCATAATCTAACAGTTATTTTCTTCTATTACCCAGGAAGACACCAATATACTTTTTGGCTTATGGTGCAATCAGGTCTGTGATAGCTGGGTTGCAAAACTCCAGATGGCAGCACAAAATGACAACAAAAAGATTTTTAACCCCCCTTAATGCTTGGCTGTCATCAAGGCATTCACTGAAGACTGGTGACCCAGGTAGCTTTATGTGTGCTGGGCTTTGCTAGACTCCATTCTTCTGACAAAGCAATTCAGAAAAGTCACTTTATTCAATGGTTCCTTTAGGTTTCACACTGTCATACCTATCTTCCTGGTGAATCCCAAATACTGATTGCTAAAAGGTAGAATTTTTAACTCCAATTAAATTGCTTAAGGTTTTAATACACATGTAACTATTAACCCTGAATAGAAATAATAGAAGTAAACCAATACACCCTCCTAAGATTTCTCTCACCTTTATGTGTCCCAAAGTTATGATGGTTAATTTTCTGCTCTCTTTCTTGATGCCATCATACTTCTAAAACTTGCACATATCTGGCCAAGTATTACTATCCAAAAATTTTAGCATAAACAAAAATGGCTGTTTATAACAAATAGTGGAATGAGACATCTTGTCAGTAGGAACCGTGTAACATGAAACTTATGGATTTTCTTCATGTAAAGAAAAGTAGAATTATGGTTATCATGTTCATATCAAAGGATTCAAATGGCTTTCCAAAGTGCAGGGAAATTGGGAAAATGTGTGCCTCTTTGTTGTGGGTCACTAATGATTAATTTTTTTTACCTCTTTTCTTATCATTTGTGCAAGCTATTGATTTTGGAGCATCATCTGCAGATCTCAAGCAAATCTCATTTTACTTTTCTGGGAAAAGCAGAAAATGATAAGGGCAGGTTATTATCCTTTTTATCTTTCAAATTAAATCCCAGGTGACTATCAATAAGAATCATTAATATTAAAAAAATAACAAAACACAAATACAATTCTCTCATGTAGTTAGTTCAACATGGAAAAGATTGAAGAATAAATTATGGACAGTTGCAAGCATTTTGGTTCTCCTAACATTAGAATTGAAACCTAAGAGAACCTGTGGCTCAGAAGTGAAGATCAATCTTGTCCCCAGATAGTAGGTAATGTGAAAAGGCAACCTACGTGGAATGGATTGTGAGGAATTCATTCTTCATGCTAAAATGCTAGCTTAATAAAAAAAATCCTTAGGGGAAGAAGATAAAAGATACAAAGTAAAGACTGGCCTTGTTTTCATAATGGTTTTCATACTATGGTGAACAGCTCCTCCACTATAGACACTACAGGTTCAGTAAACTTTAGAGATGAAGTCTCTTGATGTCTTTATCTTTAAGAGTTTTATTTCTCCAAGGATTCTGTCCACTTCCTCAGGATTCAGACAAAACTATTCCCAGATATCAGTTCATGACTTTACCTCAGCACCTCCCACTAATGTTATCTATAAAGTGCCCTGCTAACAGTTCACACAATTCGTCTGACTGATCTTTCCCTAAAAGAATAGAAGTCATTGTAAAAAGGGTTGATGGAAGCTACTTTCCAGATGCAATATGGCTAAAAAGGTAATTCTACTTTGCCGCTGTTATCATGAAAGTGTAGATCCAAGTTTGAGGTTGTCCCCATATTTAGATGGATTTGCTTTTCATTTTTTGCCAACATTGGTCTAGGCAATTCCTCTAGTGACTCTTGGGCAGCTCCTTAAATAAACAAAGAGGCCGCAGGATTGGCATAGAGAGCTGTTGTAAATTATTTTATCATATGCAGGATTGTGTATGGTTATTATTTTATGCAAAACATTGATTTTACAGATTCTTAAAGTATGTGCATGCCTATTGATCAATATATGTTTGTAGTCTTATTTTTTCCCCCAAAGGGCTTCAGAAAATGTAGCTTTGTTTAGGATTTCCAATAAAAATTATTCACATCCCTGCAAAACTATAATCTTTAGCTTTGTTCTTGGTAAGCCTGTTAAAAATGATTTAAAAGCAATTTGAGTCCCTGTTCAAGATACAACTGAATTAATCATAGTCAAGTGAAGGGAATGCAACATAGCCAACCTTGTTAAGTGTCTCATTTAATTCTTTAAACCCTGTTTTTCTTATTGTTTTCGTCACAGCTATTCAGTTAATATAACCTGCAGACAGCTATGTGAAATAAACTATGTTATTTGTTTGAATCCGTAGAAGTACAATGAATCATCAACTGTTGAACTTGCTTGTGTACTTTGTAAAGAAAACTAATAATTTTATAATATCATTTTGTTTCATAATAAGAAGCCTGCAGAATCAAGTCAAAGGCAATCCACCAACCTATTTCCAAAAATAGGCAGTTCATGCCTGATTGGTGCAAATAAAGAATATGAAGGTAAGATATCCTTTGTCTCCTATAATTCAAAGGTTTTTGTTTAACTTCTGAATATAGATTAAACTTAAAGTAGGTATGTAGGCAACAAATTCTAACCCCCAAATTCTTTACCTCTTTGATGGCAGACATCTTGATGTTCTCATAGTAATGTAGTGGTGCATTGGGAGAGTTCATGTCATAACCAAATCCAGCCACAGCTACTTCATCACAATTGTGGAGCACCATGGTAATTGCTACACTTCCCAGAGTAGGAATATTCTGTGGAGGAAAGGGGAATGAAGCAGAACACAAACAATTAAGATTTCATCTTCTTAAGTGCCAATCTGTGAACAGATCCCAAGTGGGAAATGCAGTGGAACTACTACATCTAGAGATAATATTTTGAGGAACCAATCTAAAGCTCTATTCCAACACAGTGCTAAAGTGATTACGTACCAGAATATGAAGTAAGATTTCATGGTGATCGACAATAGGATAGGAATGCAATGCAGAATGCAGAGGAAGAAAGAGGAAAAGGAAAGACATCAACTGTTATAGCTATATAAAGAAGTGATAATACATAATTTATGTATATGTTTGTTTTGTTTTTCTTTTTTAATGCACATTTTTGTATAGTCTAATTCTGTTTTGCTTTTGTATTACTTTTTCTTTTTTCTTTTTCCTTTTTGGGGAAAAGGGTTTGTTTTTCAATGTTTTGAATAAAACAAAATTTGAAAATGAAGAAAAGAAGTGAGGTATCGGTGAATAGTTCCATAATTATCAAAGTCAAAATTCAAAAATCACATTCTGATAGATAGATAGATAGATAGATAGATAGATAGATAGATAGATAACCTTTATTATCATTTTTTTACTGTGGGCACAACAGCACACATCAAAAATGAAATTTAATTGCCCGCTCTCAAAGTGAAACACATACATGACACACACTTAAACATACTATGTACAACATATGTATAGACCCACACCCCTACATATATATAACAAATAAATATTAAAAACTGTCCATCTTGAATATATAACGGAAGGAGGAAGCTTGAGAGTTCACAAGGTTATTGCTGTATGGAATGAAACTATGGCTGAATCTGGATGTTCTGCTCTGGATACCACGAAGCCTCCTCCCAGAAGGTAACAAGGAAAACAGGTCATGAAGAGGATGTGTAGTGTCCCAGATAATCTTATGGACCCTGCTCAAGCAACGCTTCTGTCCTATGTCCTGGATGGGAGGGAGGGAGCTGCCAATGATCTTTTCGGCCATCCTCACCACTCTCTGCACTGCCTTCCTGTCTGAAGCAATGATAATTCCAAACCAGACTGTGATGCTATATGACAGGATGCTCTTGATTGTCCCCCTGTAGAAAGTGGTTAGGACAGGGGAAGGAAGATGTGCTTTTCTCATGCGACACAGAAAATGCAGGCGCTGCTGTGCCCATTTCATCAATGTCTCACTGTTGAGTGACCAAGCCAGCCTACTCATTAGCTGCACACCCAGGAATTTGATGCTGGTAACCATCTCCACAGGTGAATCATTAATGCACAGAGGAGTGTGGCTGTGCCTTCCTTTTCTGAAATCGACAATGATCTTTTTGGTTTTTCCAGTATTTAAAACTAGGCTGTTTTCCTTACACCAGTTCACCAACCCGTCAACCTCCTTGCGGTAAGCTTCCACCTTGTCATCCTGAATAAGGCCCACTACTATTGTATCATCTGCGAACTTCACAATATGGTTGGTGGCAAACCTAGCACAACAGTCATGGGTCAGCAGGGTGAACAGCAGTGGACCTAAGACGCAGCCCTGAGGAGAACCTGTGCTCAAGAAAATGGTATTAGATGTATTTGTTCCAACTCGCACATATTGGGGCTTGTTGGTAAGAAAATCAAGAATCCAGTTGCACAAAGGAGTGTTTAAGCCTAAAAGGCCCAGTTTGTCTACTAGATGCTGGGGAATGATTGTGTTAAATGCCGAACTGAAGTCGACAAACAACAAATGCACATGAGTATTTCTTTCCCCTAAGTGCTTCAAGCTCAGATGAGTGGTTTACAACAGCTTTGGAGCAACTGAAAACAGTCTGACTAGAAAAGCAGGATTTCTAAATTAGGCATTCTGTAGTAAATGATCAATATGTATTTTCAAGCTGAATGAATTATACATAATTAAGGATGTGAACATATATAATTCAAGCTTAACTAATCGTGGTACTATAATGTGAAATGATAATTTACTTGACCCCAAAATTTATGTTGTTAAATGAGACATTTGTTAAGTGACTTTTGTCCCATTTTATGACCTTTCTAGCCACAGTTAAGTGAATCATTGCAGTTGCTAAGATAGTAACACAGTTGTTAAGTGAATCTGACTTCCCCATTGACTTTGCTTGTTAGAAGGTTGCAAAAACTGTCCAAGTGATCCCAGACACTGCAACCGTCATAAGCCTGAACCAGTTGCCAAGCATCTGAATTTTGATCACGTGATTATGGGGATGCTGCAATGATTGTAAGTGTGAAAAATGGTCATAAGTCACTTTTTTCAGTGCTGTTGTAACTTTGAACAGTCACTAAATGAACTGTTGTAAGTCGAGGACTACCTATACTTCTTTCTGACTTTACTGCTAACACAACCTTAACCATCTTGGAAACCTGCCAAATCAATGGAGGTCAAGTCTAACATTTCTTGACAATGGCCATGGTGGCTGAAAAGTTCTGGGATTAGAACAGGGCTTTTCAACCTTTTCACCGATTGTACCACTTGTAGGATATGGCAATATTTGAGTACCACCTAGCAAGGTGTCAAAAACTTGATGACCAAAAAAAAAAACAACCTGTTCAAAGTTGCAATTGCACTGAAATGACATGACCATTTTTCACCCTTATGACCATTGCAGCATGCCCAGGGTCATGTGATTTATATTTGGATGTGTGGCAACTGATTCATATTTATGATGGTCACAGTGTCCCAGGGTCATGTGATCCCCTTTAAGCAAAGTCAATGCCAGGGCTGCTGGTGGCCAAGTGCTAAGACGGGACTTCCCTCCCACTCTCCTTCTTCCCCGCCTCTCTTTCTCATGCCCACCTCCTTCTGAAGGAAGAATTTGAAACACGCCCCCCCCATATTTTCTCTTCTCCATATATTCATCAAAGAAGGAAAAGCCTCCAGAGACAGAAAAGACAAACTGCTGAGTGAACTAGCTTAAAAAGGCACATTCCCCTTTAAGAATTAGCTACTGGCTAGAAAGGAAAGTTAAGGAGCACAGCCGGCACTTAAGGAAGAAAAAAAAAGTAAATAAGTACTGGCTGCCGGCTAAGGCAGCCTCCCCAAATGGCTCCATTCATAAATAAAAGAATGCTACAGACAAAATCCATTCAGGAGAAAAATACTTCAAAATCCCTTGCAGCAAAACTTACAGCTAACAATAGCTGAGCAATAAAAGCTAACAAGAGACATCAGCCATCAGCCAAATAGAAATTGCCAAACACTCCTTAAGAACACAAAGCCCACATTGCACAAATCCCAGAACTTCAAAGTCACAAAAGCACATAAGAATCCTTCCACTCTCCATCTCCCTCCCTCCCACCCGCCTCACCTCCTGCCATTGCTGCCTTTTTTCATTCCTCTTGGAGGGGGACCCCTCCCCCACTGCATTTCTTGCCTGTTTGCTGCTGCCAGAATAGGTGGCTGCCATAGCAGTTGTAGATCAGCTCATGACCCGCCTGCTTGATCTCCTCTCCCCCCCATCCTCCTCCTCCTCCTTCTTTCCCTTCGGTACAGCTGGAGCTGACTCCACCTCTTCCCAAGGCTGCTGCTTTTTCTCTCTCTCCCTCTCTCGCCCAAACTGCCTCCTTTTATAGCCTCTCCTGTCTCCTCCCCCCTCCTCCTCCTTTCTCATGAGGGAGGGTGAGCATAAGTGAGCCTGGGGCCTTTGCCTTGCCCCAGCCACTCTGCAGCTCCAGAAGACTCTCTCACAGTAAGTTCTTGTCTGCACTGGCTCTTTCCCTCCCCCACTACACTTGGCTAGGCAGGCCTGCGTACCACCTGCCACTTGTTAATGTACCACAAGTGGTACGTACCATTGGTTGAAAAGCCCTGGATTAGAATTTGTATGTGTGAAGGGCATTATAGGTTATTAGGAGCATTATAAGGTTTAGGATAAATTTCCTTCCCAGTAGAATCAGAAAAGCCCTATCTTTTGCCTGACTTCTTTCCCAATGCCTAACTGGCTGAGCCTGTGGTGCTACCAGCTGCTTTAGAGAATGATTCCTTGCAGGATCATCTTATAATGCTGCTGCACATAAATCACAATAAAAAACCTTTAGCACAGAGTATACATAAGCCAGCCAAACTAGACGGCAGCATCTAACTGACTTAGGCTGATCACAAAACCTAAGAAGTGCACAACCTGGTTACTACTTGGATGAAGGACTAACAGGAAACATCAGGGCTGTAGGTTAGTCTGGGAAGTACAAACAAACATAGCAGAAGGAGATTATGACAGGCATGTCAAACTGCTGGCCCACAGGTCAGATGCATCATATTGAAACCGCGCCTACCCCATTGCCGACAATGGGGGAAAAGACACGATACGTTGTGCGATGTCACGTGATGTCGTGAGTTTGACATGCCTGGATTATCACATACAGCGTTTTTGCTGCTCAGAAAAGTACACAGTTATTTTCATTCCATGAAATCACATGGAGTCAAGCTTAACTCCAAGAAGATTTTATGCATGCATACACCCATACTTGATTTTAACCCCTGGTCCTCCTATTACCTATTAGAAATTAATCTTGTCCAAGATGAGGCAGATAGGGTTCATTAAGGTAAAGATCAGTTGTTTCAGAACAGTGAAAATTCCAGACACTGGATCCTAACACTGGCTGGACAATCCTAAACCTCAGTTAAACAAATTTATCTTCTTGCATCTTTGAAACAAGAATACTTCTAACAACAGCATTAAAATACATTTCTGAAGAGAAATTTCTCATATCTATAGTGGGGCAAGTATTTAGTCAGCCACCAATTGTTCAAGTTCTCCCACTTAAAAAGATGAAAGAGGCCTGTAATTGTCATCATAGGTAGACCTCAACTATGAAAGACAAAATGAGAAAACAAATCCAGACAATCACATTGTCTGATCTGGAAAGAATTTATTTGCAAATTATGGTAGAAAATAAGTATGTAGTCAATATCAAAAGTTCATCTCAATACTTTGTTATATATCCTTTGTTGGCAATGACAGAGGTCAAACGTTTTCTGTAAGTCTTCACAAGGTTGGCACACACTGTTGCTGGTATGTTGGCCCATTCCTCCATGCAGATATCCTCTAGAGCAGTGATGTTTTGGGCAGCTGGGCAACACGGACTTTCAACTCCCTCCAAAGGTTTTCTATGGGGTGATCTGGAGATCTGGAGACTGGCTAGGCCACTCCAGGATCTTGAAATGCTTCTTACGAAGCCACTCCTTCGTTGCCCGGGTGGTGTGTTTGGGATCATTGTCATGCTGAAAGACCCAGCCACATTTCATCTTCAATGCCCTTGCTGATGGAAGGAGGTTTGCACTCAAAATCTCATGATACATAGCCCCATTCATTCTTTCCTGTGCACGGATCAGTCGTCCTGGTCCCTTTGCAGAGAAACAGCCCCAAAGCATGATGTTGCCACCCCCATGCTTCACAATAGGTATGGTGTTCTTTGGATGCAACTCAGCATTCTCTCTCCTCCAAACACGACGAGTTGTGTTTCTACCAAACAGTTCTGATGTCAATGCTGCAAATACTGTATATTCTTGCTTTGACAATATGCAAAACTGTCTAGTAATTACTGGGTTAATACATAGCTTAGAGTGGGGGGGGAAAGCCCGGGGAAAAAAGAGGAAGTAAACTTTTGACCTTCACACTAATTGGATAATGTGACTTGTGACTGCAAGACAAGGGAGAGGTTTAGCAAGAAAAGATTGATGCCAGCGAGAGGAAGTCAGATTCTGGCATCAATACGTCCATGATGGTGACCGGCAAAATTGTAGCTCTGTAATAAAGACTTTAGGAAACATGTCTGAAAGTTCTTTGAAGTGCTTCATTAGTCGGAACCTGTGACATCTACTTTGGTTTCATCTGACCATAGGACATTCTCCCAATCCTCTTCTGGATCATCCAAATGCTCTCTAGCAAACTTCAGACGGGCCCGGACATGTACTGGCTTAAGCAGGGGGACACGTCTGGCATTGCAGGATCTGAGTCCCTGGAGGCGTACTGTGTTACTGATGGTTGCCTTTGTTACGTTGGTCCCAGCTTTCTGCAGGTCATTCACTAAGTCCCCCTGTGTGGTTCTGGGATTTTTGCTCACCGTTCTTGTGATCATGCTGACCCCATGGGGTGAGATCTTGCGTGAAGCCCCAGATCGAGGGAGATTATCAGTGGTCTTGTATGTCTTCCATTTTCTAATTATTGCTCCCACAGTTGATTTCTTCACACCAAGCTGCTTGCCTATTGCAGATTCAGTCTTCCCAGCCTGGTGCAGGTCTACAATTTTGTTTCTGGTGTACTTCGACAGCTCTTTGGTCTTCACCATAGTGGAGTTTGGAGTGTGACTGTTTGAGGTTGTGGACAGGTGTCTTTTATACTGATAACAAGTTCAAACAGGTGCCATTAATACAGGTAATGAGTGGAGGACAGAGGAGCCTCTTAAAGAAGAAGTTACAGGTCTGTGAGAGCCAGAAATCTTGCTTGTTTGTAGGTGACCACATACTTATTTTCCACCATAATTTGCAAATAAATTCTTTCCAAATCAGACAATGTGATTGTCTGGATTTGTTTTCTCATTTTGTCTCTCATAGTTGAGGTCTACCTATGATGACAATTACAGGCCTCTCTCATCTTTTTAAGTGGGAGAACTTGCACAATTGGTGGCTGACTACATACTTTTTTGCCCCACTGTACTTTGTCTATAAATTTTAGTTGTTTTTATTTCACATGGGAGATAGGAAAATACTAGTTGTTCAAGAGAATATTAATGACAAGCAATTTCTTGAATGAAGTACTTCTTTTTGAGCTTTCACTCATTGCAATTTGCCTTGTTAAAATTAACCAACTAAATCTGGCTAACAGCAAAAGGTTATCATAAACACTCTTTCCTGAAAATTAATTTCAGTCCCTATCTCATATCTCAAACACTTTATGGTTACTATAAATATTATCATGGAACAGAGTGTAAACTATCAGCCCCACCACCCTCATAGACATATAGATATATCACACTACTTATATAATAAAACTGATTTTATAAACTGTCCTTGTCACTTATGATGTTCAATCTCCTTCTTCTTCCAGAGATAACTTATTCAGTAATCACCCATTTAAAAATAAATAGTGAATTTATAACGCTGTATCAAACAACCACGTGTCTTTTTCAAATAACTTTGCAGATATTAATTCAGTGATCTGGTCTGTAAAATTTGTCACTAAGCTACTTTAAAGACAGTGTAGCAATTATTTCCAAATATTTCCAATACAAACTTTCTGTTGATGAAATTTGAAACACTATTAATGTGCCATTAAAATAAATTGAGGTATCACACCACATTTATATTATTTTTGGCACTGCTATGGAGAGGCAGTACTGTATTTGAATGTTCCTGCTGGGTAGCTCTTTCTAGCAAGGACTAGTGCAGGGCTGTCAAACTCAATTTCATTGAGGGCCGCATCAGAACAAGAGTAAAGAGGAATAAAAAGAGAGTATACTACTGAATGTCCATGTTTCCCCTAAGCTAATGCATATTTATTTCCAAAAAAATTTCATTCTTTTTTACCATAATTAAGAATATATTTAATCTTTAAATATTCCATTTAATAAATCCAGTCATCTGATCTTTTAACTCTTATTCAAAACATTTTTTTCAATCCATTGTAATTTTCTTAAAATCAATCACATTTATATATCTAAAATATGTCCTTATATATAAGCCATTCTAACTCTTTTATATTACTCATATCAAGAAATAAGATAAGAGAGAGTATATTATTTGAGAGACTACTCCCTCTTAAAGTAAAATTCATATCCAAAATCTTTGTATTACTTTAACCATATTCAAATAGGTGTTTCTTTTTAAAATATTCTCTGATAAGCCCCATCATCTATTTTCTTAATTTTCTCTTTGCCCTTCTTCTTTTGCCCAATATCTTTAATCAATATATTCTTCTGAATCAAAGAGTCTTTCCATATTCTTGTAGGTGTCACTGTAGATATAAAAAATAAGTCAAATACAATATCATTGTAAGAGGCATTTGCTCTTTCATGTTTGTTGAAAATCTTTTTCTTTCTTTTTCTCTCTGTATCTCATATCATTTTTTGTCTCTTCAGTTCTAGTGGTATTCCTGATGTCTCTGCAATCCATTTGATCAGTCTTTTTTCTTATCCTTAAATTTGTCTTGTGGTCTTACAATATTAGTTACCTTTTCCAAAACCAATATTCCTGTAAATTTTTTTCCACTTGGGTTAAATCATACTTCTTTGTTCTGTTAAGTTCCATCTTTGAGTCTCTATCCTCGAATTTGTGTTCAGTTATCTGTTTTATCTGCTCCTTCTCTATTGTTATTTCCTGGGATTTTTTTTTGTTATAAAGTTAAATTGGAGATGAATTGGTTTATATTTTCAAAGTTATTTTGGATTTCTTTGTGGTTTGAAGTCATTGTTGTTTGAATTAGTTGCAGCATCTCATATGTCTCCTCTTGAAAGGTATTTATTTTTTCTAGATAAGTTCTTTCTGCAAGTCTCTGATTTTCCATAGTGGTCAAGAATTGAGGTTTTCTTTTCTCTGCAAATAGCTTTAGAGCACAGGTGTCAAACTGCCGGCCCGTGGGCTGGACACTTCATCAGGAAAATGCACCCATCCCACTGCCGGCAATGGAGAAAAAGCTCCGATACATCGCGCAACATCACATGACGTCGCGAGTTTGACATGTCTGCTTTAGAGTCACAGTTTAGTAGATATTTATAATCCAAAAAGTTCAAAAAAGTTTCCTGAAGTTTATAATCCTCTTTGTCTGCAACCCAATTTGTTTTCTTTTTTGTCACAGCTGTTCTCTATGGTTATAGCTTTGAAGGTCACAAGCATAGGTTAGTTTTTTCCAGATTTTGCCAAGTCCTGTATAAAAGCCATAGCTGTCATAGTCTTTATCCACCACTAGATGTCAGCACCAGTTTATTTTTCAAATTATCAAAATAGAATATTGCCTTTAAAATGAGAATCTTAACCATTCAACAATTCCACATTTATCCAAATTTAGGTTTATATTCATTTCATTTCATTTCTGTATGTTTTGATCCTCCATAAAAGGTTTAATTCGCTGCTTCCATTAATAAGAGGGTGGGGCAAAAATCCCTCTCCTTCACAGTCAGAGGTTTTTTGTTTCTTGGGAATTTTTTTCCCAGGAAAGTTAATAAGTAGAATAGAGAAAACCGATGATCTTACCCAGATTCAAACACACTGTTTACAATCAGCTTAAAATAATGCTTTTTGACTCTGGTTGCTTGTAGCTTGGACTAGACTCTGAAGTTAGGCTAGCCTTTCTCCTGTTGATTTCTGGAAGGCTTCTCCTGGACTGATCGGGTTGTCCGTGGGACTTCCTTCCTTCTTTGCCGCCTCTTGGGGGCAGCTTCTGCCCCATTTAGAATCAGGGGTGTCAAACTGCCGGCCCATACGCCGGATGTGTCATGTGGAAACCACAACCACCCCATTGCCAGCAATGGCAAAACTGGCCCGATATGTTGCGAGTTTGACATTCTTGCCCTACAGAAAGAAATTCAGCCAGAGAGCACGGACCCCCGAAATCCTTTGGCTGCTGCAATACTGCGCACGACCAGAAGCACTTCTCTGGTTATTCTGAAGGCTACTACACAAATTAAAATAGCTTTATAATAAACTTTTCAAATAGCTGGCACATTGTGTAAAAATTGGTATACTATTTATTAACAAACACATCGCTTGAAAATCCCTCTTGCTGAACACTTTTTAAATCAGGGTTGTATATGTTCCCAGGCCACCTGCAGTTTGTAATCTCTCCCCCTTTTTTGGGGGAGCTTAAGTACTCCAGATGTTGCTTCAGCAATGTTTGACAGCAACTGCCAAGAAGCAGCATTGTAATTCTTGCTATTTTTCCATATAATACTAAAAATAAAAGAGTATAAATCTTATTTCAGTAATTAAACTAAGCCCAAAGAAAACAATAACATACCCTTCAAAAAATAGATAATCCCAGAAAGTTTGGTTTGAAATTTATATGGCAATCCCTGTCCATCTAAATGAAAAAAGGTAGTTTTTGAATGCCAAAACATTTCCATCCTGATCTAAATAACTGCATTTGCCACTGTGCATAAAGGAAAATAATATATTTTTATTTTAGAAATTTTTTTCCATCTTTTACTTCTCCAAAGAATTTCAAAAGCAGACTCTTACTTAAAATAATACATTTTCATAAGGTAGTTAAATATATTAAGATAAAGAGGCAGTAACTGAATGACAAATGTTTCATTAGCAATGTTATTTATGATCTTATATGGGCATAAATATGAATGGAGAACCTCCATTCTTCTATATATATATTTCAAATGAGACAGGGTATTTTCCTATTTTTGCCTGTGTGATTGCAAAGATTCCTGCAGTTGGAATTCAATGCCTTTAATCATTCTGAAAAAATTAAACAATGGAGAATTTTTTTGGCTGGGGCTTTTTTTTTTCCCCTTTGAAGGAAACTATGGCAGAATGGACTCTACCTTATCAGTTGTACTGTTCACAGAATTAATAGTTCAGGACAAAGTTAAGTTGAGACTCTGAGGATAAGAAAATAAGATGATAAGAAGAATCCTAGATGAAGGAGTTAGGGAAGACTGGTTTTCCAATCAAAATGCAAGCAGAAAGAAGAAACTTCGGCAGAGAAAGCTTTTCCTAATTCTTTCCCCACTATTTATAGCCTGCTAATCCACTGTGGCAAACAAACAAACAAATCAATCCATCATAACTGAGAACAACTTCTCTGGAAAGAAACTGATACAGAATAGTCTGTAAGAGACATGGTTTTACTAGCTTACAGCAGAAACATGTTTAATTATTTAAACCAGAAATTAAAAGATCTACAGTTCTCAGAAAATAGACCAGCCACTGCCCACCAAAAACATTCAGACAGACTGAATGCAAGTCCTTAGATGCACATGTGGGCAAAACACCCTTAGGACTAAACTACAAAACAACCAGGAAGGTGACAATCCTATGAATCATGGAGATTTCCTGATCTCAGGTTAATCCCTAAGGGAATGGAAGCTGCCAGAACATGACAAAAGTATAAAGCCATGACTTGAAATGTAATGCTAATGCAATAAATTTATTAACAAGCCTGAAGTAGCTTGAATGGCAGAAAGTCATTAATGCTTTTAAAAGCCCAACCTACAACTCTCAATTATGGACAAAAAAATATATAAAGAACCAAACAATTGCAAAATAGTTTTAAAAGCTGAAGGGATCACTCACATCAAGTTTCTTAATTTATGGAAATAAATGTTTAGGTTTAGATTTCATGTTTCACTTTTAGTTACTGTTTTAGTCAATTTTATTCTGTAAGGCTTATTTTTTATTCTATTTATTGTCTTTTTATTGTGTAAATTTTCTATGCTGCCCAGAGTCCGGTTGACTTCAGTAATAAATATATCAGGAAATGTATATAAAAACAACTAAAACAATGAGAATCCAGATAAAGAATTTCAATAGCGTCTCATGAATTTTTGATCAGTCTAGTAAGATGTATTATTGGATACCTTAATAATCACCTATTTTAAATTTGATTTAAGCAGCCGGTGGAAGCTGTTCATATCCATGTGAAATTAAATGCTTATTTATATTAGTATTTGATGACGGGATGATTGAGCACTAGGAATAAGAAAAAAAGGCAATATTATCCATGAAATATTGGTTTAAACAAATAACAGGCAACAGGATATTGTTATCTCACACAAAACAAAATGCCATATCTTGCCTATAACTCTCTAAAACTTGATCTTAAACCAATTTATGTCAGGAAAAATCACACAGTTTCCCTCTACAGTAGAAAAATATTCCATCATGTGTGAAAGTTCCACCCATATATCTTCTGCTATAAATATGCAATTTTAAAAGCTACTTTGTTCTGCTTCCTAAATGTGAAATATTGTGTAAAGGTTGCAAACAATAATTACACAGTTTATACAGGCAGTCCTGGGGTTACGTAGTTGGGACCAGGAATGCCATCACTAAGCAATGTGGTCATAAAGTGTGACATCTTTTCTGTATAACTAGTCCCAGTGTCAAGTTGTTCTTGCTTAATAAGCCACAATATTATTGGTAGAAAACCACATTTGCTAGTGAAGGTAGTAAAAATGTCCTCAGCTGCCCTCATCTTTCTCTTGCTACCTGCAAAGGCAAAGTAGTTAGTCAAAATATTAAGCCAAGAAAAGAAAAAGATTTCCAACAGAGAGAGCTTACAAGATGGCTTTGAGCATAGCTGAGAATTTGTGTTCCATTGTGTTCCATTTCACAGAATGCCATTCTTCTCTTGAGGCCCTTAAATTTACATCTGCTCCTGAATTGTTTCAAATATATATATGTGTCATCTTGCATTGTGAGATGAGTCACATATAAATTTGATAGATAGATAGATAGATAGATAGATAGATAGATAGATAGATAGATAGATATGTCACCACTATCAAAGTCAGTTCTACTAAATATAGTTGGTAGCAGAGTCAACTAGTTACATATATATTTCAACCAAAGCTATCTATTTTTGATTACAAAACTACTAGAACATTAATTAGAATTGAAAAAAATATATATCATTGTTGTAATGGTTTGGGTAAACATATTCAGAACATTTAATTGCTGATTGTCAACAAAATTTCCAAAATTATTTCCAAGTTTTAACAGTTTCTGACAGCTCTAGTTTCTCATGCTGGAAGTTATTGATTTCAGCTTAATTCTATGGGCAGCATTTCTCATCAGGACAACTAACTGACTAAAATGACAGCACAAGCTTAGCTTATAAATTACCCAGGACCACACAATGAGTCTATTATCACTCCTAAAAAATAGATTCCAGACCGTACATCTGACATTATAATGCACAGAACAAAAAAATAAGATAAACCCTGCACATTTAAGATTGATATAAAAAGGATTAATAAGAATATATTGTGTAAGTTAATCAGCACAAGTGGGATTGTACAGTCCCAAAAAATAAATAATCTTATGATAACCATAATGGTATGTTAGTTCTAAACCATATACAGTTTTGAAGTTATAGCTAGCATATTCCTTTCATCCCCTAAAAAGATAGAAAATGGAACTGTTATTTGAATCGTATTTATGCCCCAATAATGATAGTATTAGGAAAGAGGAATAAGATTTCCAGTCAAGAACAGAACTCGCCAAATATTCAGTAAAGCCAAATCTTCAATTAGTGTCCTCATTTCCAAAGCCAAAGGCAGTTCTGCTTTAAAATTAAGTGTCCAATCTGGAATGGATCTTTCGTCCATTGTTATTGCATAAGCGCTATTACATTTTGCAGTATTATTCAGTTTCATCTGGAAAAAATTATAGGTACAAAGTAGATATAAATGTTCCTACACATACTCATTTATTAAATCCTGAATGAAATGCTATGGGCTCAGCCTTGAACCATTACCTTCTGCCTTCTCAGTCCTGTTGAAAAACCCTAAAATTACAATGTTAATTGGCAGCACATTGTTACCATATGTGGCATAGTTATAGCACCCTGAAGTTTATTTAAGCTTGGAAAGAGGAATGGAATATTTCAACCCTTTATAAGGAATTCAAATTGGCCCTACCATAGTTATTAACGATATTATCTACTTCAAGTTGTGTGTTCCTATGACACCTCTTGGTATACCTCTGGATGTATTCATGACAGGCACTCCGTGAGAGGACTCTGATTACACAGACTTTTATTAATTCTTTAAGACTTTTTGATCTAGTTCTGTATACAAGAGAACATTTCATAAATACAAGCTAACAAAATCCTGCTAAGTTAGTATTAGGAGTGAATCTTCATAGTAAAGATATTGCAAGGTTTTGGCTCACATAACAAGCCTTAATTTCATTCCTAGCACCAATTTAGTAGGACTGTGCTGTGTATCACTCTCTCTGGTAGTGAACTTAACTAACAGCTGCCAGCAAGATTGAATATTATTGTATGAGCCTTCTAAAAATCAAGATAGGAAGTATCAGTGTGCTATGTGGGATTACAAGGTTTACATAAGTATAAAAAATAAGAACAGACAAACCAAAAGCATTCAGTGAAGCATTCAATAGCCTTGGAATGGGGCTACCAATTTGAAAAGGAAAATAAGGGGGGGGGGGAGGAATGGAATAGAATGAAGTATTTTAAAGGAAATATTAACTAGCCAGAGCTGTGGTTGATGCTATTATGAATATGATCACATTCTATCTAGGAGTTACATTCAGAAGGTTCATAAATAAAGGTCTAGCTCTATATGTACTATGATACAAATAGAACTAGAGCCTTATTCACGAACCTTCTGAATGTAACTTCTAGATAGAAAGAACAGAGGATGCATCACCGTAGGACAGGGGTGTCAAACTGCCGGCCCTTGGGCCGGTTTCATTGTACCAAAGTCGTGCCCATCCCATTGCCGGCAATGCAAAAAGAGTCACGATATGTCGCAACACATCATGTGACATAGCAAGTTTGACACCCGTGCCCTAGGAGAACTTCTTTTCAGCCCTCTGCATAAAATTTTGTAAACCTGCAGAACTTCATACCCTGAAGAAAATAACATAGTTGACTAGAGGATTCTGGGAGTTGAAGTCCACACAGCTTAAAGTTGCCAAAGTTGAGAAACAATGATCTACACAGAAAAGAGGATACAGTACCTCTGCCAGATCCATTATAAAATCTCTGCCAGATCCAATCATGCTTTTCCTTATGGTTACATTGCATATTGTTTTTATATGTGAAAGCACTGCTCATGAATGCATGAAGTTCCTGTTGAATGGAAACATAAGGCCTTGGCTTGGATCACTATTGTCACTACACAAGGAACATTGCCCTGATTTTCCAAATCTCTACACCTGCATCGCTATTTCACATTGTTTTATATAAATTCCCAGAACATTTAGTTTATTGTTTGTTTCGTGTGACAGAGACCATTGGCAAAATCTGTTTTCTTAAAGTTCCATAAACTAAACTATTTAAAAAATGTCCAAGCAGGCTTTCGTGAAATGAAACATCAGGTTTTAATTAAAAACCTCCCTGGTTGATTTTGCCAATCTGATATATATATATATAAATACAATTTATCTAATCCTCACAAAGTTAGATTCACAACATATTCTTCCACAGTATCTCATTTCCACTCCAAACAAAATGTAATTGCTTGAATGTTTAAGATAATACATTTCGAAATACAAATAAGAAATAAATTAAGAAAAAGTGGATGGCAAAGATTTATATGTGTTTTGTTTCTCCAAAAGACTAAAAACGTTCCCTTAAAAATGATGCTGTGTAAGATGAAAAAAAGTTGGAACTTCAATATGCTTTGAATACACATGTATAATCCAGTGTGGAAATTATTTGCTAAGGTAGAGCATATTTTCATAGTAAGAGACCTCTTGCCATGAGAGGGAGGTGTGGGCGTGAGGAATAGCAAAAGTTTTATTTATTACTTATACAGAGAGTACATTCTTATAAACATGCTAACGGGCAGAACATAGTAAGTTTAACTCCTTTATTGCATCCTTTTTCTGAATCTAGCCATTAGTATGTACCTGCTTAGGCTTATGAAGTCACTACATTGGCAAAAAGTAAAATAAAATGAAAATAAATACTTAAAGGACCCACTCTATGTGTTCTGAGATTACTCCTACCTAGCAAGTATTAAAAATTGACTTACTGCTGTATGAGATCAGACCTATTGAGACAGCCAAGAAACAAACTCTATAGCTTTTTTGATATCTAGTTGTAGTTTCTCCTTTTCTTTCCATTTTTAGTGGGAAGGACTGGAGTACTGTCACCACCTCATTTTTATCTATTAAGAATGTGTATTAACAAATTTATCTTCCTGAAACAATCAATATATATTAAATAAGTAGTTAAAATACATCTATAATAAATACAATTTATCCTTGCTATTCCTTGAATTAAAAAAATTGATAATGCTAGGAATAAGACCACAGAATCAATCTGATATGACAATTCTTCCCTGTAAATGCTAAACTCAGGAACTGAACAGATACACAACTGTCTATGAAAATTACTGTTTTTTAAAATGGAACAGAAAAACTAAAATATATAGGTGGCAGAGATGCATGCTATTCTATCAGTTTCACTATAAGGAGTGAAAAGCATTATATGAGATATTTATGAGAAAATCTACAATGGGTCCCTCAGCAATTTTATTCTTTTTTTATTATAGTTATATCCTATTGCAATATGTTGATTCTTGGAATGTAAACTTTCACATAATCTATTTAACACGCTAGAAAATTCAATATAGTGCATATTACATTCCCTCAAGTTTAGAACATTTAAATGTATTTGCAAGTATGATGGGTAAAGAATTAAAAAAAGAGCACAGTGAGAATGAATGCATCCTTATTATCACTTCTTCCCTACTATGATACTAGTTTAGTTTTATTTAAAGTCATAAACCAGCTGCCAGAGAATTCTAAAGGAACAGACAATACAGAGACTAGAGACAAAAAAATTATAGTTTAAAAAAATAAATGCTATATAATGTTAATATGTAAAAGTTTATAAAGGATCAAGGAAGCGTATTAATCATGTACATAATGTGAAAGTAATTGGACTGTGTAGATTATTAATATTTAAAAACGGCAAGGCCTTAATTTGTTCCCTTCACATTTCCCAATAGCAATTAGTCAACATTTGTCTACCTCTATGGAAAGCCTTCTAGAGATACTTTCTCTAGATTGTCTTCTGCAGATAGACATTACCTTTCTAGTCCATTGACCTCAGGACTATTATACAGATAGTCCTTCCCTTATGACCATAATAAAGCCTGCTCATTACGGTCACAAGGAGTGATGATTGTTAAGCAAGACAGCCTCACTTAATGGCTTACTCCAGGGGTAGGCAACCTTGGCTCTTTTATGACTCGTGGACTTCAACTCCCAGAATTCCTGAGCCAGCCATGCTGAGGGGAAAGGGAGAGGTTTCCAAGCTGAGCCATGCAGGCTCAGGAATTCTGGGAGTTGAAGTCCACGAGTCATAAAAGAGCCAAGGTTGCCTACCCCTGGCCTACTCAAACTTCCCCACTCTCCCAAACAAAGCTTTCCTCAGCACTGCACAGACCATTTCATGGAAGCAGAACCAAGGGGTCCATCCCTGGGCCATGTGGCAGTTTCCTGAAAGAGGCCCCTGCAAGGACAGGATGGAGAGGAGAGAGGCTGCAGCATCCCTGCAATCAGTCTTAAAAGCAGAGGCCACATCAGATAGCCTGGACACTTTAGCTCAGAGCTGTCAAACTCAATTTCACTGAGGACCGCATCAGCATTGCAGTTGTCCTCGGGGGGGGGGCAGGTAGGTGTGGCCAGGGTGGGCATGGCCTACTGGGTCGGCGTGGCTGGAGTTGGTGTGACCTACTGGGTGGGCATGGCCAGCTCTACATTGTTTGCGTCAAGGGTGCCTGTGGGGGCCTGGGCAGGAGTGGGACAGATCTGAGGGTCTCTGGCAGAAGGGGTGGGACCAGGGCAAGTGTCAAGGCATGATCCACTGAAGAGACTCACTGTTCCTTTCAGGCCATACGGGAGGGCTGGATGTTGCCGCGGGCTTCCCAGAGCCCTGGGCAGCAGAGGTCAAATGCCCAGCCCGGCTCTCAAGCACCCACGGCACCAAGCCCAGCCCCACTACCCCAAGGGGGTGCCCAGCTGCACTTACCTCCTCCTCAAGGCTGCTGCTGCTGTGCTTGCTCTCCTTGTGGAGCTAAGATTGAATGCATTTCAGCATAGATGGAAATTGTACATTGGCTCCTGGGTGGCCTGGACTGGGGCCAAGGCAGCAGGGGCCATTCCCTCAGTTTCCAGGATGACTTCGTAGGCCACATGAAACCACATCGCGGGCCACATCCGGGCCCCGGGCCTTGTGTTTGACATGTCTGCTTTAGCTTATTGTATTAATTTTGAGCACTAAGCACTGAATAAGGGGCATTTCAATAAGATATGCTGTCCCCTGAGCTACTGGAAAACTTATGTTGAAACCATTAAACAAATTAATGTAATATTCCTAGCCCAGGGGTAGGCAACCTTGGCTCTTTTATGACTCGTGGATTTCAACTCCCAGAATTCCTGAGCCAGCTATGGGAGTTGAAGTCCATGAGTCATAAAAGAGCCAAGGTTGCCTACCCCTGTCCTAGCCTGAAAACAAACACAACCTCTCTTGGTTTGCATTTGCATTTGCTTTCTTATATAACTTATATAAATGGCATTGGTAAGATATTAAATCTTTCCAGGGAAAAGCTTTTTGCTATAGCACTTAGAGATGCTAATTAAACAATTAGCTCAATTAAATATTCTTTCTCCCAAACCACATTCATAATAGCAGGAGATTTCTCTCCAATCCTTACAGGGATCAATGTTGAGGACACATTGCTTTAATTAATTAAAATAGGTTTGACTAAACCTAAGGAATCAAATACAGATTGAAAGACCATAATATATAAGATCAAGTTTGATTCCTTTTTTCCAGGTTAACCAGAAGTTATCCAAAAAAGTCAAGGAGGCTGAAGATCAACTTTGCCCTAAACCTAAGGCAAAAAAAAAAAAAAACTACACGAGAGCCTTTACAGAAGCAAGTGCTGATTCCTGGTGTAACTAGAAATAATATATATTATAAGAGACTCAGAATACAGAAATTAAAAATGTTGATTGGACTACATTGGTCTTGGTCTTGAGTCTTTATAGGAGCAATTCTGGGAATCATGAAACAAAAAAGTAATCTTTTTAGCACCAAGGAGAACTAAAATGGATTTGTGAATCAAACTTAGCAAGATGGAATTTATTATTTTCCAGAATATAAAAATTAAAAAAGAATGTAGCCAAAACACAATCTTGTTTAACTTCTTTCTAGATGAGAAGTGACTCAAAAAGACAAGCAGGGACATTTATAATTTCTTTGAAGGTTCTCTTGAAGGGAGTGTTCATGGTTAAAATTAGGAGTTTTCAATCAACAGCAGATATTGTCAGCTTCATCCAAAAGCCCCCAAAGTCTGATATCACTAGTTTTTATATGAGCTACTTGAAAACTTATGTTGAAACCATTAAACAAATTAATGTAATATTCCTAGCCTGAAAACAAACAAGATACTTGGCAATTCCCACCTGCTAGGAAAGCTGCAAATACAATCATAATTGGTAATAATAATAATAATAATAATAATAATAATAATAATAATAATAATAGTTGGAAGGGACCTTGGAGGTCATCTAGTCCAACCCCCTGTTCAGGCAGGAAACCCTATACCATTTTGGACAAATGGCTGTCTAGTCTCTTCTTAAAGACTTCCAGTGTTGGAGCATTCACTGCTTCTGGAGGCAGGTTGTTCTACTGGTTAATTGTCCTAACTGTCAGGAAGTTTCTCCTTAGTTCTAGGTTGCTTCTCTCCTTGATTAGTTTCCATCCGTTGCTTCTTGTCCTGCTCAAACTACTCAAACGTAATGGAACACCATATATGTGCATGCCATATGTGTGATCTGGCTAGTTCTATGGATTTTCATACTCTATTTAACATTAAAATTTGCATACATCTTTCATTTTGTGATTATTTTTTATTATTCCTGAGTGGTTTCTAGCTTTTTTAAAAACCATTATCAACATTTACTATCAGCATATTGAACACTGCACAAAATCTAAAAGTGATAGAGTTCTCATCCATTCACTAATATATCGATGAGAATTTAGAGCAGGGAAGAATGTACTAGATTATTAGGTTTGATTTCCCATTTTCAGTACAAAAGAGTGCAAGGGTCATATCGGGGATAGGCTCCAGCATACACTTACCCCTCTGCCCATCAGGCCATTGTTGAAAGGAAGGCCAATAAAACTGAAGGCTGCCTCCTGTATAAAATATGGATTCAGGATTCGGATCTCATGCGGCTCTCTTGGAACATGGGTTGCCACAGATTTCCAGAAGCCATCAGAAGCACTCTGTAAAAATGCAAAGAGCCATTGCAGATGGTTAGAGAACCCAAGTCCTGATTTCCTTTTGAATTCACCAGAACTGTATAAAGGAAATACAAATTAGGAATTGCATCTGGAATCTAACTGCTAATTGTGATAAAAATTGGAAAACAATGTAAGGAACTAAAATAATGGGTCTGTTTCAACTAGTCTTATTTGGATCTTTAAGATAGATTCTATCCGTAGATTCAGCTATCTTTGGAAATTACACGTGATTTATAATCCAGGCCTTGTTAATGAACGCAACTGTTTAGAAAACAGAGGGCGCAATGCATATTGGGGGGGCGGGGAAATCACTAGTAGTGTAGCTTGATTGATCTCACAAACTAAGCACATTTAGTTGGAGGATTCTCTGGGAATTCAAGGGCTAGACACGAATTTTTAAAAAATCCTGGAAAGACTAACACTAACAAGTAAACTGCAATCACAAGAAATTAAATTGTGCTTAAGGACATTTTAATTTTGATTGAAATACTGTACACAACATTTACAATAAATAATTTACACAGAGAGCCTTCATACTTCAAAGATTTTATTTCAAAACTTTTACACAAGACACGCTCCTCTAATGGAACACAACTCCTTAGTAGAAAGAAGAGATGCATTCAATAATTGCATGGGTATGAACATATATTATATCCATATCCATGCACACTCTTTGCTTTTCTGAAATAATGAGAAAAATGAAACTTAACTCAAGATATGCTTAGAAGAAAAAAATACAATCCCGCTGGGCTGTTCCCTAGACTGACCACCAAGACTGGTAGTATATTCTTTTGTTTTCACAGTGAACTATATAGACAGTGTGCCCTTTGCACTTGTGGACTGTAGGGAAAACAGAATGTCTACAGAAAAAAGCACCTCATAAATCCAGGACAGGGAGAACTCTGACAGATTAGGAAACTAGGCTCTCAGCTCATGTCCAAAATGGATTACATATCTTTATTTACTATAGTTTGGTCTCTGTTTCTTATGGTACCCAAGGGAAAAAGAATTATTTGAAAATCTACTACTGAGGAAAGATTAGTGGAGACACATCAAGTAATTACAGAGTGTCTGCTGTAGCATTGATCTCTTCCAAAATAATCATTTTTTAAAAAATCTTGTTAAAAATACACTAGTCCTGGAACATAGTGAGTCATGTAAGATTGAGATCATATTTCCAATGAGCTCCACCAACACACTCCCCAGTGGATCTAGAAACATGCCAATTTTACAACACAGTAAAATCAGAAATTGCTCCAGAGGTTTTATCTATTTCAAATTAAAACCTGCAAATGTACAATTAACAAACTGTTTTTAATAATTCCCATGAGTCATTCATTATTACCTGCTTCCAAAAAGAGTTATAAAATCTACTGGGATTTAATGATCAGCTAACAAAAAGAATCCAATGGGCACTGTACTGATTCCTATTCTTTCTTTCCTTTGTCTTCTTTTCTCCTTCTATCCACTGAGACTGTTCTTCACTTTAAATTTTTATGGTTATCTAGAAATGGTTAAATTGTATATGGGAAAAATCTTCCTGATAGATGCCTTGAACCAGGAGAGTACAATACATAGTCCTTCATTTATAAACACAATTGAACCTGAAATTTCTGTTGCTAATTAAGACAGTTGTTAAGGCAGTAACCCAGTTGTTAAGTGAATCTGGCTTCCCCATTGATTTTGTTTGTCAGAAGGTGGCAAAGGTGATCACATGATATTGAGACACTGCAACCATTATAAATATGAGTTAGTTGCCAAGCATCTGAATTTTGATCATGTGACCATGGGGGTGCTGTAATGGTCATTGTGAAAAACAATCATAAGTTACTTTTTTTAGTGACATTGTTACTTTGGTCACTAAATGAACTGTTGTGTGTTGCAGACTACCTATAATGTATTTGCGCTGTTGGAGAGAGCCTGCTATAACTTTCCATATAAATTCATATACTTATATTAAAAACTTCTGCATAAGGCTGAGGCAAATCTCTATTTGATAACATGGGAGAAGATCATGGCATATGAAGCAAATGATTCATATATAGTAATATTTGCATAAGCCACATTGTAATAACACTTGATTATTGCATATGATCAAAGCCAGTAATATTCATATGGCAAACGTGTGTGTGTGTGTTTATGAAAAAAATGTTCTTACCAACATACATGATTTATTACTTTAAAGATGAAACACTCGCCTCTCCAGCACAAAAGAAATATTAAAAATATGCACATTTTGGGGGATCAGAGTTCAAAGAGATATATCGTACAGATCAGCAAGTATTTGAGTATACTGATACGGAAATAAATGTAAATGAAAACTGGATGGGAGAAATGTTGCAGCCTCCTTGGGGGGGAAAATCCTCATTTGTTTTTACCCTTAAAATTTAATTAATAAATTTTATTTAATAAATGTAATCACATTACGTCTATTCCCCTAACTAGGCCGCATTCTCTGATTGGGTAATATAATTTATGTTTCTAGTTGAAAAAGTAGGAAGCAGTAGGCTGAGGTTGGTAGCATAGATTCCAGTTGAAGGATAATACTGTTGAGTGGGTTTTGTTTTAATTTGGGCTTTGTCAGGTCAAAAAATATAGTAACTTTGATTTAAAACTATTAAAGACTTCTTAAAAATGAGATTGTAAAATTTATGACCCTGAGCCACATGAAGTCTCCCCCTAAGTCTTGAGCATGATCCCTCTGTGGTGTCAATGATCAAACATGGAGGTGGTAATATCAACATTTGGTGGTTCTTTGCTCTCTCAAACCTGGACAACTTGCCATCATTGAAGGAAGCATGAATTCTGCCACAATCCTCAAATATTACTGAGCCGAAGCAGTTCACCATGGAGGAATGGATCAAAAGTCCTATACAGTGACACAAAAAACTGATTACTAGTTGCAACTTCTGCAACTACAATTACTAAACCTAAGAGGATAATTAGTTTTTCACATTGGCATGTGGGGTGTTTTTGTGTATGAAAATAAATACAAACTTTTGTGTTTTTTATATTCTCTCTTTTTCACACACACACACACAAAATTCTGATAATATTCAATAGCAAAAATCTGCAAAAATTAAAAATAAAGCAAATAATTTTCTATGCATGAAACATTTGAACTATACATTTCTTTACTATTGGGATGAAGACACTCTTCAGGATAGGGAGCTGGAAACATCTCAGTAGGAACTGATGCTGTGTAGTTAATCTGACTTTCAAGAAGCAGAAGATAAGAAGACTAAAGAGTAGATCTGCAAGACTCGTGGATTTATCTTCCATTTTATCCCAAGTCAAAATGATACAGTGTTTCCATTCTCAGTGTATTTTGAAGATAGATAGTTTTTGGCCAGGAGGCATATTTTGAATTCTAATAATACACTGTGGCACTCATGTAAAATAGCTGTCAGGACAGGGGCTCATCTTTTCAGTGGCATGGAAAATGTGACCAGTCTCAAAATATCCATTTCCTTAAAAGTAAACTGATAAGGGAGCTTTCCAAAATGCTCTTTATCCTTCAACTTAGTTTCATTGCTTTTGTTTCCAAGAAAGGCTAACATGACCTTGGGCCAGTCACTCTCTCTCAGCTCAACTCATCTCTCAGAGTTGTGGTGGGGAAAATAGGAGGAAAAAGTTGTGTTGGTTATGTTCAATTTCTTGAGTTATTTGTAAACATACTAAAGGCGGGAAATCTATCAAATAAACAATGGTTGGAAGCATCACTATTTCAATGAACTGAAGAGGGAAGCTTCAGGTCTGCCTAGAATTTGGCTAAATTGGGCAAAGGACTGGAATCTGGAACACTTTCGCCCCCTCCCACAAGTGAAGTCATATGTTTATCAGAATTATGTTTACAGAAAAAAAATGAGTCAAACTTCTAAAAAGGAAGAGCAAGAGAGGTGCTAGTTATGAGTTAAGGGTTGTAAAATAGATTTGGGAAAATGGAATCATTTTATCTAAGGAAGTAGACATCAAAGCAAGACATATACAAACTGAATTTGCTTACACCTTTTCCAGAATCTCCCAATGTCCAATATAGAGTGGAATGTATTCTGTCACTTCAGCAAAGACATGATGCATGGAAGAATATGTACAATATAAACAGAAGAGCAATTAGAAGATGGAATACCTGGTTAGTATCTTAGCTTGCAAGTGAATGAATCTATTTCCCTCTCCTTTGAACTTGTCAACATTCAGCCTTCTCTCTCTACAGGACATTAAATTGTTTTCATTATCAGATGGGGAGTTGCATTCTTAGAGCTATTTGATTCTCTGGCAAATGCATGTGCCAACGGTAGAGTTAAGTTGGGAAATTTCAGGGAACCCTTCTTGATGTTAGCCAAATGCCTGAACCTGACAGAACTAAAGAAAAGCTCTACTGAGGGTGTTAAAAAAAGAAAGGTATCTCAAGAATTTGTGAAGTATATTAGTACTGCTAATATTTCTAATCCTTTGTGTTAAAGTGTTGGATGTGCTCAGAAAGAAAATGCTTATCTATTTTTCATCACAGAAAGCCAATCAAGAAAGCCTAAAAAAGTACTGTTGCTAAACTCTTTCCAAGCACTTTATTTACCCATATTCCATTAAGTCTCTCCCAGAAAACTGACTAATTTTTATATAATTATTTGCAAAAAGGAACTATATTTCCTTCAGTGAGCAATGAACTCTCACAACAAAGAACATTTGTCATCAAAGAGAGTTACATTACAAAAGTAGAACCTGAGCAAAACAAACACGATGGAAATTTTCTTGGACACTCTCACCCTTTATTGCAAAAAGATCAGGAGGCATTGGATAGCACCATTCCAACTAATAGATTGTATTAAAAGATATCAGCAGCAGCTCACTTCATCATAAGAGAAAAATATTCAAAAGAAAAAAGAGAAATAAAATAATCCCCAATGCATAAAAAGATAAGATAATCTTTATTGTCATTTTTTACTATGAGCACACTGGCCCACATTAAAAATGAAATTCTGTTGCCCGCTCTCAAAAGAAACTATATATCTAACCATATATGACACACATATACACATGCTATATACATACACACACACACACACACACCCCTTACACCTATACATATAATTATTCACCACTATCCATTTTGAATACCTAGCGGAAAGAGGGAACGTGAGTTCACAAGATTGATGCTATATGGAACAAAACTGTGACTGAATTTGGATGTTCTGCTTCGGATGACACAAAGCCTCCTCTGAGAAGGTAACAAGGAAAATAGATAGTGAAGAGGATGTGTAGCATTCCAGTCAATCCTGAGGACCTTGCTTGAGCATTGCTTATATGCTATATCCTGGATAGAAGGACATGAACTTCCAACAATCTTTTCTGGCATCCTCACCACTCTCTGCACTGCCTTCTTGTCTGAAGCAGTGATGCTTCCAAACCAGACAGTAATGCAATATGACAGGATGCTCTCAATCATCCCTCTGTAGAAAGTGGTAAGGACAGGCGAAGGATGATGTACTATTCTCATGCGACACAGAAAATGCAGGCACTGCTGTGCCCACTTCACCAATATCTCACTGTTGAGTGACCAAGCTAGTCTACTCGTTAGCTGCACATCAAGAGATGCTGCTAACCACTTCCACAGGTGAATCATGAATACACAGAGGAGTGTGGCTGTGCCTGCCTTTTCAGAAATCAACAAGGATCTCTTTAGTTTTTCCCTATGTTTAAAATGAAGCTGTTTTTGTTCACCAAACCCTCTACTTCCATGCAGTAAGCACCTCATTGTCATCTTGAATAAGGCCCACTATTGTTATATCATCCGCATACTTCACAATATGGTTGGTGGCAAATCTGGCACAACAGCCATGGGTCAACAGGGTGAACAACAGCAGACATAGGACAAAGCCCTGAGGAGAAAAGTCAAATGAAAGTCAAAAAGTAAAACAGAAAATTACAAAAGCCATGGGCTCACAAAACACATTTGCAATCAGAGCATTCCTTCTTCCTCTGGTGACAGAACAGAGAGGTTTCGACAGTTTTCCCAAAGCCCAGGAAGGATGGAGCCTTATGTTGAGATTACTAGGTGCCTAGAGTAGGAAATCTAGAAGTTAAAAAAAAACAAAAACTCCCAGAATCTCTGATCAAGAGGCAAATCCCTAATAATTGCAAATTGGCTTCATTTGCTCAATGCTTTTCTCTCTTAGCTTCTCACACAATCTCATTAAGCATAGTGTAAAAAACTGCTGTAATTCCCCTCCCCCACAAACTAATAACAGGGGAACATGGGAGATGTAGTCCAAAATATCTGGAAAGGTTCAAATTCTAGTTATAAGAAAACAGACTTTTTTATTATAAAGAATGAATAGGCAAATGTAAAAAAGATGTTGAGACTCTAGAAAGAGTACAGAGAAGAGCAACAAAGATGATTAGAGGACTGGAGACTAAAACATATAAGGGACAGTTGCTGGAATTGGGTATGTCTAGTTTAATGAAAAGAAGGACGAGGGGGGACATGATAGCAGTGTTCCAATATCTCAGGGGCTGAGATAGAAGAGGGAGTCAAGCTATTCTCCAAAGTGCCTGAAGGCAGGACAAGAAGCAACGGATGGAAACTAATCAAGGAGAGAAGCAACCTAGAACTAAGGAGAAACTTCCAGACAGTTAGAACAATTAACCAGTGGAACAGCCTGCCTTCAGAAGTGGTGAATGCTCCAACACTGGAAGTCTTTAAGAAGAGACTGGTCAGCCATTTGTCCAAAATAGTATAGGGTTTCCTGCCTGAGCAGAGGAGTGGACTAGATGACCTCCAAGGTCCCTTCCAACATATTATTATTATTATTATTATTACTAATAAAAGTAGATTTTTAAAAAACCATTTGCAATCAGAGGCATTCCTTCTTCTTCTATTGGACAGAACAGAGGGATCTGGTCAGTTTTCTTAAGGCCCAGGAAGGATGGAACCTTTTAAAACTATCTCTTCCAGGCTGTAACAGGCTGAAGCCTGACTGCCTTTTATTTTCCTATATTCTATCCATACCAGCTAATCATTAGAAATAACTTTGTAATATTGGGCACTAATATCTAAATTGTTGTTCTTCCCTCTCCATCACTATTTCCTTTCGTGTCATGTCTTTTTACTGTAAGAATATTGGCAATGATTATGACAACTGAGGTGTTTTTTTTAGCTGAAGAGGAGAGTAAAGATATTTTATAAGTATTTTGTGACTGCCATAGGTACATTTCATTAATAAATAAATGAAAGTTATGCAAAAGAGTAAGAGAATATAGTACTGCTCCTGAGTAACTTTTTGCCTACTGTGTAATAATATCTAACACTAATCAATCTGCTAAAGTGAATACAAATTCACTTTGATTTTACTTTATTAATAAGTTTTAAGCTGAAAATACTTATGTGGGAACAGAAAAAAAAGTTCTAAATCTAAACCTATTGTCACAGAGAAAAAAAATTATGTAACAAAATAGAAAAATGGGCAGAAGATCAACAATGTGTTTCTTTCTGCCACAGATAAGTGCCAAATGAAAACCGCCACCTATTGTATCTATGGCAGTCACAAAGTGATTAAGAGTAAAAGAATCCTGCCAAGGAGGACAAAATACAAAACTTCTAGGTGAGATTAACAGAGTAAACAGTCTTTACAGGATTAGAATTTGTAGGTGTCGTTGTCACGTTAAAAATAAGAAACAGGTGACTGACAGTATGAAAGAGGGAAAGAGCAAAGAACTAGGGTTGCAAATTGATCAGCTAAGCAGTGCAATCCTGTTGCTTTATTAATGTCAACCAAGTTCACTGGGACTGTGCATCCTAAGCATGCACAGGATACCACCCTGATGATGAAGCAGACCTCTTGGAATATGTACCTGCATACACACCAATATACTCCACAATTTGAAAAGTCAAGGAGTGAAGGACTCACCACAAGCACTAGTATGTTAAGCAAGTTAGAAATGTTCATCAGAATTTAAGGGCAGCAGTTTGGCTTTGTACATGAGGCGAAGGGAAGACCACCAGTCACCTCCTGTGTGGAACACCTGCAAATACTGATGACAACCAATATTGATTATGTACAGCAGGGAAGAACAGCACTGAGGCAGGAGCAGGAGCAGATGACTGTGTGCCTGAGACCAACATGACTGCAGGTCTGTTCCCCACCCAGTTCTTCAGGAAGAGGATTTTTTTTTCTCCTTAGTTCTTCACGGAATCTACTCAAGCCTTCACAGAATCCTAGAGTTCCATGAAACCTAGTTTGAATAATCCTGACCTAGAACTTTTGGGTAGAGAAGCATACAAATGAAGCCAATCAATCAATCCTAACAAATAACTATAACAAAGAGTCAGAAAGCCACTAGTAGTGCACAGCCTGTCCTGTGTATTGTGTTGAGTTTCTTATGTATGACTATCTCTCTTCTGAGCAGAAGATATGAGTGTACAATTGTTTCAATGAGTACCTAGCTTCCAGGGAGGAAGTCTGCTCCTTAAGCCATTATGACAGTGGAACTGGAGAAACTGGCTGATTATCCCCACATATCTAACCACCAAGAAGAAAAGTACAAAAATAAGGGAAAGAAGTCCTCAATACATTTATATAAGAATATTTTTTTGGTGGGGGGAGTTGTATCTGTGTAAGTCAATCTCCTCTATAACATCTTGGCTATATTTGTTCTTCACATGTTATATTGTCCCCAACTTAGTGCTCACCAGATGTAGGATGTGGGAATAGATCTGGGAACTAAAGGTCAACGTATCAGAAAGATACTGACGAAGGCATTCTTATGATGCTCCTTCACATACGCTTTACTTATTTGAATTGCATTTTTCCCTTTGAGATGCATTGATGAAGTTATCAGCTACCTTCCTAGATGAAAATATATTTAGGGGGAAAATCTCAGAAAAATGGATTCCTGAAGTTACGCAAAAATGCCATTAACCCACAAGGAAAGACACAGAGACGGGTCTGCTAGGCTTATCCATAATTGCAGAAATTAAGGAGATGTCTATAAACACTTTGCTTCTCTATATATTAAAGGATAATTGTACATTATAAACAAATATATATATATATATTAACGTCCCATTGCTCTTTTTTAAAAAAAATGTTGCATTTTATTATTTATTGTATTTTAAAACAACTTTTCAGATAGTTATTGCTTCTAAAACCAACTCAAATTTTCAAGTCTCATAATCAGCACCGAGGAATAAGTAAGCTTTGTAGGAGGAAGGATTATGGATGAGGCAGTAGCTTGGTTAAGGCCTCCTAGTGAGTTCCTGGACAGAGGTTTCATCCAGACCAGGGGCTTATTTGCAGCTCAATCTCTTATCTGCAACACTAATCTTATATGAAGAGAGGATTCTCAGGTTACCACTTCTGTGCTCTAAATCACTTCTCTCAACCCCTGCCCCCCCCCCGTATGTTCCAATTATGCCTCTGCAAGGACAAATATGCACACAGAGCTTTTCCCCAAGCTATGAAATGGAAGACAGATAGTGTTAAGCATCCTTGCTACCACCTTATTCAAATGGAAAAATTAAACAGTTGTCAAGTTCTAGAAATAACAGTGTAGGGTTTCTATTACAACTGCACATGTATGAGATACAGTCAATCTTCTGGGTGGTAAAGCATGGAAATTTCTTCAACTAAATTTTAGAAATTTTAACTCAGAACTGTGTTGTGCATTATGACAAACTGTGCTTACAAACAAATTTGTTCTGTTTTATTACTTTTTATACCAGAGATCAATACTGGCATACAGTACCATATACCCTGGATGCACAGCCAAAAACCAGAATGGCTAGATCAACAAGAAAAGACAAACTTTGGATATAAAAGCTGTTGTAAGAGGAGATTTCTGCACTCTATGCTCCAGGAACAAGTATGTGAAAATTACAAAGAACAAGAAGAATTTGAATGGAGACCTGCCCAGAAGCTTGGAGTGTATTGGTGCAAGTAATTTGGTTTTTTCTTCTTTGTAAGAAGAAAGCAAGGGCCGCAGACCCCCCAACCTTCCAGAAATACATGTGCTTGTTTTGCCCCACCCAACAAGGAATGCAGTTATTCAATCCCTCTCATCACTGCACAAGGATAGGTAGAATTAACACAATGACAACTGGGAAGTTTTCTGCCCAAACATAGCTTGGTTAAATCTGAGGTAAGCACTTCTATTGAGCAACTTGAGGCCCATCAGGTTACATTTATCCCCAAGGAGTACAGACAAGGAAGAATGGCAAAAAATAGAATATAATAAAATAAAAAGGCACCTGACTAAATAATGAGATTCTCAGTGTACTGGCAAAATGTTGTGAGTATGTGTTCTGCATAATTTCCAGCTGCATGCAATAAGTGATTCCCAAACTTTCAATTTCACCTCTCTTAAAGTCTCTCAAACAAATGTAAGATCTGAGAATTAGAGTTTAGAATTTATTTTTGGACAGAAAGAAAATAGGAAAGTTTTAAGGGTTAGAACCTTATAGGTAGTCTTCAGGTTACAATGTCAATTGTGACTAGGATTGCTTTCTCTAGGTGATGCTGCCATAAAGTGTGATGTCACATGACACATCACTTAGCAACAGCAATCTTGGTAGCCGTCCTAACCCCAGGAGCATGTGCATCATTAAGCAGGAAGTGACAGGAGTCCCAAGCAAGAAGTGTAGGTGTGCTATGGAGAGTGAGATTTGCTGCAGGAAGACTCAGTGGAATACAAGCTGACAGCTTCACACTGGTTGAGGGAGGACTGGATGGGGAAGTGCTATGGAATATGAGAATCCTGGGATCTGTACTCCATTGTAGGTTTCTTTGGAGAAAAAGTAATAAGAGCAACTTACTGGAGTGACTTGCAACCTTCCCTGTGAGCTTCCCCATTGATTTTATTTGTGGGAAGCTAGCAGGGAAGGACACAAATGGTGATCACACAACATCAGCTTGCCATGAGGTCGTAATCACAAACTGATCATCTTAAATGTCCAGATTGAGATCACGTGTCTGTGAGGGTGCTGTGACAGCTGGAACTTTGAGGATTGGTCATAAATAATTTTTTTTTCCAGCACTATTGTAACTTTGAATGGTTGCTGAACAAATGGATATAATCTGGGGACTACCTGTAACTGAAAGCATTCTATTAGCCAAGCATATTATATGGAATTTCTGCTTGTGAAATCTTATCTATTTTGCTATTTTACGTTACATATATTTCTTGCATGTTTGCCATGACCTAGATCTTTATCTGAAAGGGAACTTTGCACATACCTTCTCCAAAACGGAGATTCAGTCCCCATCTATACCATCACCCAGTAGTTTTTATACATCTTTTCCTACAATATCTTGACAAAGCAAAAAATTATTCTAACCACAATACTGGTTTCAGAAATAAGGAAAACAAAAAGTAAGCACTGAGTTACATGCAAAAATCTCTGGTTTCAATAAGCATGAGTTTGAATATTTGTAGAGTACTGTGTCAACATATATCAGTGATGGTGAACCTTTTAGAGATCGAGTGCCCAAAAACCACCTCCCCACCTGTCCCTACTCTGCCCTGCCCGCTGGGCCACCCACCACCTCCACGGCCCGTCACAGATCACCCAGGCAGCCCAACAGCGCCATGGTGGCCATGTCCTCTGCCCGTGCCCTGCAGCATTATATGCATGCAATGGGGCCCAAGGACGGAGTCTTTTCCCCACTGCCCGGCTACCATGTCTTTGGCTACGCTACCATGTCCTTGGCTACGCCCAGGAGTGACTCTCCTCCAGGGGGGCTGCTGGTGAGGAGGGGGCTGTGGGAGGAGGCGGGGCTGGCAAGACGGTGCGTGTGCCCACAGAGAGGGCACACACCGTCTCTGGGGGCTGGCTGAAAGAGGGAGGGCTGAAACTCTCTGACAGGCGGCCCGTTTGTTCTGAAAGAGTTACTTGCCAAAGGATATCAGCTCTTTTGTTCCATCCACTTAATGACTCAGGAGATTGCTTAATGACCAGAACTGGGAGTGCCAGAATTGTGATTGTTGGATGAAGCAGTCTTATGACATATTGCTAACGACCGTGTTGCTTTCAAAAACTGAGATTCTGATCACAATTGTGGTCAGAAATCAAGAACCACCTGTAATCCGATTCAAGCATTTACCTGTATGGGAAATTCCCCAGAAACATATGCGGATTGCCTGCAGTTTCATTACAGAAGATATAATTTTCAATTGCATATATATTGAGTGCTAGGTGTAATTTGCATTTTTCACAACACCCCCATTTGCCATTCCAGTGTTCCCCAAGGGCCTTCTCCAGGGAGGAAGATGTTTCATCTGTCACCAGCTGAATCCAGGCAGCCCTGCCTCACCAGCAGGCAACCCAGTTGATCCCCCATCCTTCCTCTTTCCATATGCTGCTTCACCTCCTCTTAAGAGAGCCCTGGTGAAGCCTCCTCCTTTTCCTCAGCTGCCCCGTGGAATCTCTACCACTTTATTGTAGGGAAGGGATACCAAGGGAGATACAGACCACAAGGAAAAATACAACATTCTCCATCACTCTGCTCTGTCCCCAAGGGAGTCCTCCCTCCAGGGAGGAAAGTGACTCACCTGGCTGCCAGTTCCCCCAGCCATCCCTACCTTGCCAGCAGGTATCCAAGTTGCTCCCTCATTGTTCCCTCACCAGTTACCATCCTTAAAAGATTACAAATTTCAGCCTTGGTTCCAAAGCAGCCAATGGCTACTCACTTAGTCAAACTCTGCTGCCAGCTGATTAGGTGCAGGAGCCAGAGGAGGCAGGAAAGAGGACAGGGATATCCTTACACTACACAACCTACAGGTTTCTGAGAAGTGTAGTTGAATAGAGTGGTGATGCTGGAGCCAAATCCCACGTTAAGTCATGAGTCCTGAATTTTGGATGCATTCCATAAATTAGCCCTTTTGAGGTAAATTGATTCAAAAATTGTTGCTCTATGATGTATTACTTCACCCAATTGACAATTACAAAATATCAAAGAGACACAAGAATTTTAGTAGCATACTTAACAACCCATGACTTGTTGGGTCATTCTTTCAGAAATAGACTAAAGAATAAGAGTAAATAGAATAAGACAGTGACCATGGGTAGGCAAAAAAGCAGTGACAATGGGAATAATTTCTGACTTCCTGATAGCTTCCTAATTGACGTTGCTTGTGGGAAGCTGACAGGGAGCATCAGATATCATCATTCTCCTCCGCAGTTCCAACCAGGGAACTACTTGTCACTTTGCTAGGGAAAGACAAACAAAAAGAGGTGGTGACCATGAAGTAACCTGCACACATACTCATCATCCCAGTGTGTACCCAAGAGCCCCTTCCCTTCAGGGGAAAAAAGGACTTACCTGTTGACTGCTGGCACACCCAGTCAGCCCTATTTCAGCAGTAGACATCCAAATTGCTTTCTTCTTTCTTTCCCTTATTGCCCACTGCCATTAAGATATAGGTAGTACTCAACTTACAACAATTCATTTAGTGACTGTTCAAAATTACAACAACACTGAAAAAAGTGACTTATGACCATCTTTCACACTCACAACTGTTGCAGCATCCCCATGGTCATGTGATCAAAATTCGGATGCTTGGCAACCAGTTCGTATTTATAACAGCTGCTGTGTCTTGGGGTCATGTGATCAGCTTTTGCAACCTCCTGACAAGCAAAGTCAATGGGGAAGCCAGATTCACTTAACAACCATGTTAGTAACTTAACAACTGTAATGATTCACTTGACAATTGTGGCAAGAAAGGTTATAAAATGGGGCATAACGTACTTACCCAACAACCTAAATTTTGGGCTCAATTGTGGTGGTAAGTTGAGGATTATCTGTATTTGAAATATCAGCTTCGATTCCAAAGCAGACAATCCCTGCTGACCTCTTAGTTGAGGAGGTGAGGTGGATAAGAGGATAGGGATACACCCCTCCACTCCCTTGCGCCACAGAACCTATGGATTTTTGGGAAGTGTAGTTGAAAGGTGTGATGGAGCTGAAGAGGCCACAACTTTGCCAAATTTCTCTCCTGTAGCAGTCATAGTTGCTAGATTTTGGGTGGATTCTTTAAGTTAGCCATTTGAAGTATATTGACTCAAAAACTGTTGCCCTATAACACCATTACACCTAATTGTAGATTACATTTGAAGGTTTCAAAATATCAAACAGATACAAGAGTTTTAATAGTATATAGACAGGCAGATTGCAGCAGGATGAAATAAGCCTTTTTTTTTTGTCCTCCAAGAATGTTTCTTGACATATATTGTAATGCCTGTAGATGTATCTGGCAAAATTAACTCACAAGAACAAGACAAAGGAGGTGAAGTAAAGGGAAATTTATGTTCTAGTCCCTGCGTGTATTAATACCTTCTGGAAGTAGTCGGCTTGACAGATCTGCTTTCTGCCTCTCCCTTTGCTTTCCCCTCATGACTGTGACTCATTCTTAAGCATTCTAGAGAATTCATTTCCTCTTTGGTGCAAGATGGATTAGTTTTAACCTATTTGGACTGTGCATCGGCTTTCAGGGTGAAAGTGCATGTTTTTGTGTAGCTTTTGTCTAAAAGGGAATTCAGATGTGTGATGACAAACAATAGTTAATGAGAAAGTATCAGAGGTCACAATAAGCTATTCAACAAGGAAAAATTAGTTATTACTTTAGACTGCATTATATTCTAGTCCACCTCTTTACAAATCTTACTGTCATGATAGTGAAAAGTCTCTATGATTCTAAAGTGAACTCAGCCAATAATTCCTCAGAGAATAAACAGAAATAAGAAATATGGAGACAGCAATATTTTCCTCCAATAAATATGTACTTTGTGTTCACACAACCTCTTCGTATCTCATATTTCAAAAACAAATCATGACTAGTCCTCTATACTATATAAAATGGGGAATTTCTCTTATACCATCTAGAAGGAATATTTTGACTAACACTAGACCTTGTTTTCTTTGATAAATAATTATTCATATCCTCAAAATACATTAGTCACTAAACTGATGCACATACAGATTGAGATGGCAAGGAAGCACATATATTCTCATTCCTTTGATGAAATACAACTGAACCCTAATTGATCCTCAATGGCTCCCCTGCACATTGTGACTCACAGATGCCTGTGCAACAAGCAGTGTTTTAACATAGCTGCACTTGCAGGCAAATGTTCACTCACCATCAGACTTCCACTAATAAAGGCTATATCCTGATGCCACTGGCACTTCCTCTGTAAATTCATGTTTGGGCAGATTATTGGTGAAATTGGGTATATTCAAGTAAGAGGGAAAAACCTAGAAATTACCAATATCCAAATAAACATTTGCCCTTGCTTGCCTTCTTGGCCAACACAAAGCAGATGTTCAAGGAGAATCCCCTCCAGGTGATTTTTTTTTCTGACGCAAGGAATTATCTTTGAATCAACCAACTAAATACCTTCCTTGCATAAACCTCAACTCTGCTCCCAGGTTAACTTAATTATTTCAAAAGAGTCTGATCTAATCTTGGCAGAATCTGTATTTCTGAAATATATTTCTGCTTAATGTTTTCTAATAAAACAGATTTAAGAATGACAATAATTCCCAACTAAAAGCATAGTGTCCCCTACATTTGCTATTAAGGTTTATAAACATGTTCTACTCATGCAGCATAGTATATGTTTCAAATAATTGAAAGAACAGAACAAAAAGTAACTTAGAAGTAAGAACAAAAATAACCTTCAAAGTTTGCAAACATAAATAAAAATAGTTTCATCATTTTATATTCAAGTACAAATGAAAAACCTCTATAAAAATGTATTTACATATGGTTTCTAAAACTGTATTGGTTAGGATGCAAGACACATGATGATTGACTAGTCAGTCTCCAAATATATTGTCCAGTCTTTAGTCTGAATTTATTACCCATGGCTACCTGCTTATCAATCTTGTTATTGATTTTTCCCAGCAGGCAGCTTGCAGAAATGTGCTCCTTTCACTCTATCAATATCAATTATTTGTTATGTGTTGCCATCCCAGATTTCTTATTTCTGTATAAAAAAAGTTCAGTTGAATTTAATAAACTTTAATGCCCAGGTTATTTGGGGAAGAACTCAGGACCCATTGTTAAGACAGATGCTATTCCGTAGAAGTAAGTATATAAGAAGCATAAATACTGAGCCGGTAACTAAGTTCTATTTCAGAAGCTTCTGTAGCAAACTGAGATTATATCAAAGTAACAGCACATGTGAGATGATGTCATAATACAGATCAAGCCCTTACATATAAGCAATTTCTGATGCAAATTGCAGTTTTTGTGATCACTGTAATCACATACACTTTATCATTTCACCTCTTTGGTCATCAATGTTGTAATTATAAGTGAATAACCCTGAAACATCAGGAATTCCTCCAAGGAGGAAAAAAAACAACCTTTATCTTACCACTTTTTCCTTATAAACAATGTACTTTAGCCACTTGAAATCCTGCCACTTGAATCCTGCCAGTACAAATAGGGAATCCTTCTCATACTGCTCAGGTTTCTGGATAGCCCCTTCTGGATACGTTATCCGCATTGTTGTCTTGCCACCAACATCTTTTTCAAAGCCTTTCACTGGAGCAGAATTCAACCTTCCAGGAGATTAGACAAAAATTATGAATTGTATTTATATTTGAGTTCAAGGTTTTGTGTAACAAAAATCAATGTCAGGAACTCCAGTTCAGTAAAAATTGCAAAGGCATCACACTCAGATTATTGAAGATTGTTACTGCCAATAAAGCAATAAGCAGTAAATAAAGCAAAAATCAGAACTGGCTGATACTGCCATTAGTTTACACTATAAATGATCTATTTTTTGGAGGCAAGATATGTGATTATATGTTGTATGGATAAAGTATTAATATTGGCAAAAAATTATTTTTTATTTATTTATATTTTACATTCCTGAACTGCCATGCCCCTCAAAGAGGGACTCTAGGCAGTGTATAATAAAACTTCAAAATATGAAACAGATATAAGGATGAAAATGTTAGAATTAAAAATTTTAAATGGTATACAAATTTTAAGGAGGCAAGAATAATTAAACCTTGTTAAAATCATGTTATTTCTTGAGTCTTCAATTAAACCAAAGAAGAAGAACAAATTCCTTTAGCAATTTGATACTTCCCATATTTCCCAGCTTACTACAAACAAAACTTGGGAAAAATACTCATTTAAAGATACCAGGCGCACTATTTTTTAATTAAGTTATACAAAAGAATTCCTAGAATCCCTTCTCATTTCTGCATATTATTTTTGCACTTCTTTTTTATAACATAGAAGTTGCTGCTAAAAAGTTTTTTTCTGTACTAAATTTTCAGTGTTATGATTTAATCAAAGTTTTTGATAGAATTGCAGTGTGTTAGAGGTACAGTGTTCAAATAGATAGATAGATAGATAGATAGATAGATAGATAGATAGATAGATAGATAGATAGATAACCTTTATTCTCATTTTTTACTCTGGGCACAATGGCACACATTAAAAATGAAATTTAGTTGCCTGCTCTCAAAGTGTACATATACGTAATACACATTTAAACATACTATATACAACATACGTATAGACCTACATCCTTACATATAAGTAACATATAAATATTAATCACTGTCCATCTTGAATACATAACGGAAGGAGGAAGCTTTAGAGTTCACAAGATTAATACTGTATGGAACAAAACTGTGACTGAATCTGGATGTTCTGCTTCGGATACCACGAAGCCTCCTCTCAGAAGGTAGTAAAGAAAACAGGTCATGAAGAGGATGTATACTGTCCCAGACAATCTTGCAGACCCTTATATGCTATGTCCTGGATGGAACTGCCAATAATATTTTCAGCTATCCTCACCACTCTCTGTACCGTCTTCCTGTCTGAAGCAGTGATACTTCCAAACCAGACTGTGATGCTGTATGACAGAATGCTCTTGATCGTCCCTCTGTAGAAAGTGGTAAGAATAGGGGAAGGAAGATGTGCTTTTCTCATGTGCAGAAAATGCAGGCACTGCTGTGCCTGCTTCACCAGTGTCTCACTGTTGAGTGACCAAGCCAGTCAACTTGTTAACTGCATACCCAGGAATTTGATTTTGGTAACTATCTCCACAGGTGAATCATTAATGCACAGAGGAGTATAGCTGTGCCTGCCTTTTCTGAAATCGACAATGATTTCTTTGGTTTTTCCAATGTTTAAACCTAGGCTGTTTTCCTTACACCAGTTCACCAAACCCTCAGCCTCCTTGCGGTAAGCACCCTCAAATAAATATTGTAACAAATGAAGATTTGAAATGAGAGATAAAGTACTTCAGAGTTATTCTTTCAAAAGTACATTCCTTATCATTATTCCCTAATGAAATCAGAGCTTCCTCAAAATCATGGTTATATCAGCTGAAACATTCTTCCAAGAATTCAGAAATCTATTTGATTCATGGAGACTTAAGTCTCCTATAACAGAGACAATTTTAAGGTGGTGTCATTTAATAAAGGGGGAAAGAACTTCCAACCTAAACCTTCCAAATAAATAACTAGAAATTACAGCAGTATTACTGGGGGGAAAAAAATCTAAACCATCAAACTGTGGTTCAGTTAGAAATGACTGGAATATGTGCTACAGAGTGTAGCCAGTTTAGTCTAGTGGTTAAAGCACCAGGCTAGGAACCAGGAAACTGAGTATTCTTACCTTAGGCATGAAAGTTAGCTAGTGACATTAGGTTAGTGTCTCTTTCTCAATCCAACTCACCTCATGAGATTATTGTTGTGGAAAAAATAGGAGGAGGAAGGAATATTAGATATAGAATAGAACAGAGCGGGAAGGAACCTTGGAGGTCTTCTAGTCCAGCCCCCTGCTCAAGCAGGAGAACCTACACCATTACAGACAAGTGACTGTCCAGTCTTTTCTTAAAACCTCTAGTGATGGAGTGCCCATGATTTCTGAAGGCAAGCTGTTCCACTGGTTAATTCTCCTCACTGTTAGGAAATTTCTCTTTAATTCCAGGTTGCTTGTCTCCTTGGTCAGTTTCCAACCATTGGTTCTTGTCCTGCCTTCTGATGTTTTGGTGAATAATGTGACCCTCTCTTCTTGGTGGCAGCCCCTCAAAGTACTGGAATACTGCTATCATGTCTCCCCTATTTCTTCTTTTCTTTAGACTAACCAAACCCAAGTTCTGCAGCCGTTCTTCATATGTTTTAGTCTCCAGGCCTTTGATCATCTTAGTTGCTCTTCTCTGAATTTTTTTTTCCAAACTCTCAACATCCTTTTTGTGATATAGTGACCAAAATTGGTTGCAGTATTCCAAGTGTGGTCTTACTAGGGTTTTATAAAGTGGCACTAATACCTTACGTGATCTTGATTCTATGCCTCTGTTTATACAACCCAGAACTGTATTAGCTTTTTTGGCTGCTGCTGTACACTGTTGGCTCATAGTCAAGTGATTGTCCACTAGGACTCCAAGGTCCCTCTCAGTTACTGTTTTTGAGCCAGGTTTCATCTAACATGTACTTATATCTTTGATTTTTCCTGCCTAAATGTAAAACTTTGCTTTTCTCCACATTAAAATTCATTTTGTTGAATAGGGCCCATTGTTCAAGTTTGTCAAGATCTTTTTGGATTCTGAGCTTGTCTTCTGGGATGTTGGCTATTCCTGCGAGTTTGGTGTCATTTGCAAATCTGATGAGTTCCCCTTATATTCTCTCATCTAAGGGAATATGTTCACCTCCTTGAGTTATTGATTAAAATAATAAAGGTGGGATATCAATACATAAACAAATACAGCTGAAATAACCTACTTGAACAGTTCTATAATTGTCATGTCAATTATATGTTCTCAGCACAGTGACATTTTATCAACTGTCAACTCTACTATCATAAGTGAAAAAACAATACAGCTTTGAGTGGCCAGAATTTAATTTATCTAAAAGTTACACTGAGTATTTTCTATGAATGGAATTCTGGAATATAACCTCTGCAAATAATGAGGTTCATTACTGTCCTATATTAAAACACACAAATTGCAGATCAGATACAAAAACATTAAATTCAAGATCACATCAAAGGCAAAGTGTTGTGACATACACTTCAGAAGATAGCTATTTCTATCTTCCTTGCCAAGAATCCCATTTTGAAATAATTTTGGAAAAGAGTTTTTTTCATTTGAGAGCGTAGGAAAAGCCTTGAAGCCTTTCCTTTTATTACCTTCTAAGCTGTTCCTAATCCTCAGTAGGAGTTGTGCAGTAAACAAATTTGGTGTAGGAAAGCTGGGCCTTTTAACCCTTTAATCATTCCTTCTGCTCTGAGCTGAATGAGTGGTTGAGGGTTGGACACGACTGATGAGGAAGATATTCTGAGCAAAGTGGGAAAACAGGATTGTGGTTTCCACAAAATCTCACTTCCTTATGAACTGCATGCACCCCTGCAGCAACTGCTCCTTAGAATTAACAATTACATGTATAATACAATATCTTCAACAGCATGTTGGCTATCAATTATGCCTAATTTTAAGTAAAATAGGTTAATACATCCTGATTGGGAATTTGGAAAGCTTGAAATTGATCATATCTGGCAGGCACCAGATTAGGAAGCTGAACTAATATGAGAATGATGTAATTAGGATTGTTTCAATAAAAATAAAATAATGGATTCTAATCAAAGGGTCATTTCAAATGCTGAAGAAAGAACCAAGTATTCAAACATTGAATAATTGATGGCTGTTATTTTTGTTAATTTCAACTTTTCTGCCATTTATAGTATTATAAATGACAGCTGCACATTGGTCATCTAGGTGATAACACACACACACACACACACACACACACATCCCCAAAAGTAAGACCTACCCCAAAAGCAAACCCTAGCTTGATTTTGGGGGGCAAGCCTAATATAAGCCCTACCCCAAAAATAAGCCCTAGTTTTGGGGCAAGGCACATGCTGCAGCCAGGTGTTCCACGCCCCAATGCTTGTCATGCCACGTGGCTCATCACGCCGGTACTGCCGCTTGTGGTAGGAAACCGCACAATGCTTCGGTCTGTTTCTGGCGCTTGCAGCAAAGACCACACAGTGCTTTGGGCCGGTGGCAACAGTCTGAAGCGCCATGTGTCCTCCTTCCACAAGCAGCAGAAATGCCCTGATGTGCTGCACAGCTTCCTGCCACAAGCAGCAGCAACTGCATGAAGCATCATGCGGCTTCCTGAAGCACCATGCAACTTTGTGCCATGAGCGGCAGCAACAGCGTGAAGCACCACCATGTGACCTCCTGCCACGAGCAGTGGAAACAACGCAATGCACCATGTGGTGTCCAGCCACAAGGGGCGGCAAGCAGCTGCTGAAGAAATCAAGCAGCGGCGCAACTGGTGTCGGGGCGTGGGAGGCCTGGCTGTGGCAGTCCTAATGTAAGACATCCCTCCAAAATAAGACCTATTGCCTCTTTTTAAGACAAAAAATATAACATTTTATATATATATGGCCCATACACTATTTCCTCTTCTCTTTTGCTGAAACAACTCACCTGATAACAATGTCATAGTCATCAATTTTCAAGCCCAGAGATTTGTTTGCTAGAATGCCACCATTTCCCACAATTATACATCGTCGGCAGCTAAGACTGAAAAGGAAACAGAAGAGCAATTGGTTAGACAGCAAAATGCATAGGCACAGTAGTATTTCTGGTCCAGATTTGAGCCAGTCTCTCCTAAAAGAATCAGAAAGTAGTTAATTCGCAATTAAAAGAATGACCCTTAATAGTAATACAGTGATGGTATTGGTATTGGAAGATGATAGACATAAAGTTAGGAACATGTTGTGGAAATTGGTTGGCCCCCTTCTGCTTTAATCTAATTTGAAACTTAGTTTATGATCTTTTCCAGTTGGCCCTTGGCCATGTATAACTGAGCTCTTCCATCTCCTTGTGGCAATACAAGTACCGTACTTTCCGGCACATAAGACGACTTTCGCAAGCGTTAAAATCAGCACCAAAGTCGGGGGTCGTCTTATACGCCGAGTCGTCTTATACCCTGGAAATAATGGTAGTTTCCGGCATATAAGACAACTTTCTAGGCATGTGACTCGGCGACGAAGACGGGGGTCGTCTTATACGCCGGGTCGCCTTATACGCCGGAATATACGGTAGTCCTTGACTTACAACTGTTTGTTTGGGGCTGAAAAAAGTGACTTATGACCATTTCTCACACTTACGACTGTTGCAGCATTCCCGTGGTCATGGGATCAAAATTTGGATGCTTGGCAACTGGTTCATATTTATGATGGTTGCAGTATCCTAGGGTCACGTGATCACCTTTTGCGACCTTCTGACAAACAAAGTCAACGGGGAAGCCAGATTCACTTAACAACCGTGTTACTAACTTAATAACTGCAGTGACTCAGTTAACAACTGTGGAAAGAAGGGTTGTAAAATGGAACAAAACTCACTTAACAAATGTCTTGCTTAGCAATGTAAATTTTGGGCTCAATTGTGGTTGCAAGTTGAGGATTCCCTCTAATAGGATCAATTTGGTTTCTGTGTACTCCAAGGGTGTCATTTTGCAACATTTTGCAAAATTTACAGGAGTGTCAAAGTTACTTTCAAATGATTGTAGCTTGTCAAGGATACCAATAAAAGAGAATATTTGTAGCTCAGTGTTGAAATGAGGGGTCCTTGGTGCTCTTTGAGCTTGGTTGTTTTCTTGCAGATGTTTCATTATCCAAACTACGTAATACCATCAAAGCTAATGATGATAATACCTAGTTTGGGTAAAGAAATATCTGCAAGAAAATAACAGAGCTCAGAGTGCACCAAGGACCCCTCATTTCAAGGATACAATGTTTTTCTTGGCAATGGATTGCTAGAGATCAAATGTAAAGAATACTGTAAATTACTATAAAGAATAATCTACACTTGATCTGTAGCAATGGATTGATAATATATTTGAATCAGTCTTTTTTTACAGGCCTGGATAAATGTTCTGATTTCCCTCTCCTCCTCATTTGTATATCATTAATGTTTTCTCTCAACACAAAGACACCTACTTTGTTTAACAAAACATAAAGTAAGAAAGGAAGAACTGAAATACTGTAAGATGAATATAAATTAAGATAGTCCATATGCCATGTATACCTTCTGCACCCAAGGATTATTCCACACCAAAATTTGGCAGCAAAATGTTTGAAATCTGGTGATGATTTTTTGCTCTGTAATACCAATTCTGCCACAATCCCTGACAAAAGGACACAAATTTCCCAAAAGTGTGATTTTAGACTGTGTCACGGGGTTTGAGAAGAACTGGAAATTAAGTGGCTTTCTTTCTTGAAGGTCTTCTATTCCCATTCCCATTCTTAAAATCTGCTACCCTGCCTACAAAATGACTTGCCTTCTGCAATTGTACTGAAGATCAGACGGCTGGATTGCAGTCCCTGATCTCTCAAATATTGCCTGTACCTGCCATAAATATAAAGATGTGTAGAAAAACTTTGTAATTAGTCTTAAAAGAGTATTACCATAGAGCAAAAAGTACAAAATAACAGTAGACTGCCAATTACAAAGATATCATTACATAAAATAAAACCATTAGGAATATTTGGGAACAACTAAGGTAGTGCCTGAATTTGCATCTTGTACGTTACTAAGTCTCAATTTATACTGTAATTTCTTTTTATTGAGTACATCTTTAATTTATTTAATTGTTTGCTGCCTTATCAATAACCCCAGGCAGCTTACGCCCATAAAAATAATAAGGCATAGAATTAAAATCACATTAATAAAAGCATAATCACTAACCTCCCTATCTAACATTGCCACCAATGAAATGGAACTCCCTTCTGAAAAGCACTGCCTTAATGGATTTATTGAGTACAACAGAGAGGAAGGCAGTGTGTTCCATACTGAGGCTATCGTAAGGCCACAATCCGTTTCTAGTTTCTATCCTCTTAGTGTGATTTATCTTATCCCTATCTCTCAGTCAAAACTTTTCTTCAATTTTAGGATGAGAAAGTGGTTTTACTTCAATCCCACAAGTGGAAAAAGTTGAAAACAACATTTGATTAAAATTATCTGACCGTGGAACAGGGATTAGCAACCTACAGTTCATGGGCTGGATGTGACCCATTATCCAAAGTGATCCAGCCCACAATCCCAATAAAAAAATATGCCCACCTGAACCATAAGAAAGGCGGAGAGAGCAACTACCTGTACAGCTACTCATGTGAGCCCTCTCCACATCCATGGCTACCAAGTCATTTTGGTGATGATTTCACTAGCCACTCTTAGTTCAAATGGAGCCACAAGTCCTCTGCCTGGACCAATGAGAATGAATGGTGAGGCGGAGAAGGGAAGAGGAAATGGTGATAGTGGCATAGCCTCTGATCCTAACCAAGGGAAAGTTGCAATTCCTATCCTGTAGTAATAACCCCTCAATGTAATGAATTAATAGAAAGAAAATCCATATATCCATTAGATGTGAATTGGATTTTTTGCATTTGTGAAATAACCTAATGCATAACTATCAGCCTATCAGCCTGACCTCAATACCTGGGAAGATCTTGGAAAAGATAATCAAGTAACGAATCAGCAAACACCTAGAGGCAAACAAAGTCATTACCAAAAGCCAACATGGATTTGTCAAAAACAGATCATGCCAGACAAATCTTATTGCATTCTATGACCAAGTGACAAAAGTAATGGATCAGAGGAATGCTGTGGATATAATTTACTTGGACTTCAGTAAGGCATTTGATAAAGTAGATCACAACCTACTACTTGATAAGATAGAAAAATGGGGGTTAGATAGCATCACCACCAGATGAATTCGTAGCTGGCTGACCGGCTGTACTCAGTGTGTGGTCCTCAATGGAACTGTACCTACATGGAGGGAAATATGTAGTGGGGTGCCCCAGGGCTCTGTTCTGGGCCCACTGCTCTTCAACATCTTCATCAATGATTTGGATGAGGGGATAGACGGGGAACTCATCAAATTTGCAGACGACACCAAGCTGGCAGGAATAGCCAACACTCCAGAAGATAGGCTTAAGATACAGAAGGATCTCGACAGACTTGAACATTGGGTGCTATCTAACAAAATGAAATTCAGTGGTGAAAAAAGTAAAGTTCTACATTTAGGCAAGAAAAACCAAATACAGAGGTATAGTATAGGTGGTACCTTGCTCAATAGTAGTAACTGTGAGAGGGATCTTGGAGTCCCAGTGGACAATCACTTAAATATGAGCCAGTAGTGTGTTGCAGCTGCCAAAAAAGCCAACACAGTTCTAGGCTGCATTAACAGAGGGATAGAATCAAGATCATGTGAAGTGTTAATACTACTTTGCAATGCCTTGGTAAGGCCACACTTGGAATACTGCATCCAATTTTGATCACCACGATGCAAAAAGACTCTAGAAAGAGTACAGAGAAGAGCAACAAAGATGATTAGGGGACTGGAGACTAAAACATATAAACAAACGGTTACTGGAATTGGGAATGTCTAGTTTAATGAAGAGAAGCACGACAGGTGACATGATAGCAGTGTTCCAATAGCTCAGGGGCTGCCATATAGAAGAGGGAGTCAAGCTATTCTCCTAAGCACCTAAAGGCAGGATAAGAAGAAATGGATGGAAACTAACCAAAGAGAGAAGCAACCTAGAACTAAGGAGAAATTTCCTGACAAAATAATTAATCAGTGGAACAATCTGCCTCCAGAAGCGGTGAATGCTCCAACACTGGAAGTTTTTAAGAACAGACGGGACAGCCATTTGTCTGAAATGCTATAGGATTTCCTGCCTGAGCAAGGGGTTGGAATAGGTGACCTCCAAGGTCGCTTCCAACTTTGTTGTTGTTGTTGTTGTTGTTGTTATTATTATTATTATTATTATTATTATTATTATTATTATTGATGGGATTTAACATATCCAAAAAATGGTGGAAGGGGTTTTGTTCAATCAATAAAATAGTTTATTGAGCAAGTGTGAAAGCTAGTTTGTTTCATAAATTTCACTATTGTTGTTGGTAGTCACTTATTGCTATTTATACAATCTTCATTCCTCACCTATATACACACTTCCTGAATCTCTTCTATTTCTTTCTCTCTCAATTTCATCTCAAATATGCCCCAGATGCAGTAAATTAATCCCAGTGTTTGGTTATGCAGTGGATTGTTCACATTTTTTCCCACAAATCAAAATGTTGATTTTTCAGTGTCTTTAGCAACGCAACATAAGTTATGAACATTTGCTTTAGAAAATGAGGAATATCTGATGAAGAAGAGAAAATCTGACAGAACAATGACTAATGGAAAAGTGTAAACTTGGTACAAAGGTAATTTCAGAGAACACTAGAATGTAGTGTTTAGTTTGGCCATGTGGCAGTAGGATTTATTACAACTATGAAATTTAAACATGTTCAGTATTAAATGTACAACAGCATTCTTCAACCTGCCAGATGTATCATATAGTAACTTCCATAATATCTAACAGCAGGACCATGATGGAGTTGAAGTCCCAATGTAACTGGAGGTTGCAAGGAAGTCAGGACATATATCATTCAGAAAAATATTGAATGCACATAATCTAAATCAGTGATGGCGAACCTTTTAGAGGCTGAGTGCCCAAAAACTGCCCCGTCCCCTGCCGCGCTCTGCTCATACCCCGCCTGCCCGCAGAGCCACCCACTGCCTCCACTGCCTGCCAAAGCACATCACCCAGGCAGCCCTGCAGTGCCATGGCAGCCACGCCCTCTGCCCCGCCCCACAGCAGCATCTGCATGTGAAGGGCATGAGGACGGAGTCTTGTTCCTGCTGCCTGGCTGCCATGTTCTTGGCTGCGCTACTCCATGCAGGCTGAGCCTGGGGGCGACTCTCCTCCAGGGGGGCTGCTGATGAGGGGGCCGCGGGGGGAGGCGGGGCTGGGGCAACGGTGTGCGTGCCCACAGAGAGAGCTCCAAGTGCCGGCTCTGGCATACATGCCATAGGTTCGCCACCACTGATCTAAATGGAAGTCATACACATCACCAACTCAGCCCTAGGGTTCTGTAGTAAGAAATCCCATAATTAGCTCTTGTTGCCATCCACCTATTATAAAAACTGGGTTGTTAGTTTGTTAGAGGGCTGGCTAATGAGAACAAGATAAACTTTCTATGTTCTTCAAATAAAATATTGTACAATATTACAAATTCATACTTGGGGAATTGTGGCAAATTAATGTATTTAAAAGAATACATTGAAAGAAAGTACTCTTATTTTGAAAGGATCACAATCAAGTAGATTGAATTGCCATTAGAAAACACAAATTCTAAAGCTGTCAGCCTTAGCAGGTTAACCAGTCAGGAAATCTGTCCAGAACAGTTGATTTTACTTTATTATAAGGCAAAATTAACAAAATCTCATAAGTCTGAAAGTAGAATTCTCTGTCCATCTCCTTATACCCCAAGAAATTATAAAAGGCCCCTTCTGAGCCTGTTGCCCACCTACTATCCAGCTGTGGACTATGTTGTCTTTTATCTGACCTCACTGGGCCCATTCTCCCACTGTCATTCCCAAATGCCATTAGACCTACTGTAGAAAAAGATCTATTTTATAAACTCCAAGAGCTGTGATAGGAACTCTTCTCTACCCTTATTAATTCTGAAGCAATACATACTGTATATCTCATAGGCCAGGACTAGGAAATCTACTCACCTGTCAAGGGTTGAAGTAAGGTGGTAATTCTTTGTTACTGACAAGATGGCTTTTATTAGATTATCTGTAGAGAAAAAAATAATACTTTAGAAAGTGAAGCTATTTCAAGGATTTTTCAAAATTCATAAGAGGGGCAGATAAAAACTTCAGGATCAAATTGATTACTGAATAAATCTGCATCTTAGCTTTAATTTATAACCCATTAACAAGAAATCAGAAAAGGAATAGCCAATATAAAATACAGGCGATCCTTACCTTTCAACCACAATTGAGCCCAAAATTTCTGTTGCTAAGTGAGTCATTTGTTAAATGGGTTTTGCCCCATTTCATGACCTTTCTTGCCACAGTTGTAAAGTGAACCACTGTAGTTGTTATATTAGTAATATGGTGAAGTGAATCTGGCTTTCCTACTTACTTTGCTTGTTAGAAGGTTACAAAAGGTGATCAAATGACCCTGGGACACTGCAACCATCATAAAATGAGTCAATTTTGATCATATAACCATGAGGATGCTGCAATGGTCGTTAAGTATGAAAAATGGTCATGAGTCCCTTTTTTCAGTGTTGTTGTTAAGTTTGAATGGTCACTAAATGAGCTGTTGTAAGGACTACCTATATTTTGTGACATACCACCTCACATTTTTCTCAGACATGCACCAGCTGGAATTACTTGAATAATAAACTATCCTTCTCTGTGTACTGTGAGCTGAAACACAATACAAAAGAAGATATTTAATCTGTATGTCTCTTTAGCTAGGAGAACAATACAAATGAAATTTGCATTATAATCATGGGCAGCCATTATAATATGGGAAAAAAACTGCAACCACACTTTATTCAATGTCACCAAAGTATGCATTACTATTAATCCCACAGGTATATTTAGCCTCTAGTGTTTTGGTGTAGCTTATCTCTACCAAGCCAAAGAGCAAGCAACAACATATACCTGGAGATGTGTTGATACCCACCTCTATCCAACAGGTAGGCATCTCTGGAGAAAAGTGTTTTTTAAAAAAGTGTTTTTTAAAAAAACGACATGATTATAGATGATGCATGTCATCTCTATAAATGATAAGCAGGATTCCCCCAAGCTGTATGACAAGGAAGAACAGATGCTATGCCTCCTCCTCAATCAATATACCAACACATAAGGTAAGCCAAGTTATTACTGGTATCTGAGCAGAAAATTCCAGAAATATTTCTCCTCTTTCTTGTCAGTAAAAATAAAGAAATAATAAATTGAGTAGCCAGTAACTTGTTTTGAACCCAAATTCAGTGCTAAAACCAGTTCAACTAAGAATAATCATACATTGGCTTGTTGTGATATTATTTTTTTATTTTATGTTTCAAAATAATCTTAATAGAAAATTAAGTCTCCTTAACAGAATAATAATTTAGAGTCATATTTCGAAAACATATTGGTCTACAACAGCAAGTGGACCCATTCATAAAATATAATCTTAAATATTCAGTATTTAGAGGCAGACTGAATAGTTCAGTGTGAAATTCAAGTATAGAGACATATTTAAATGTCTGTATGAGGCTGGGAATGATGCTCATTTGCCAAGCACATATTTTGCATGTTTAATGTCCCAAATTCAATTCTTAGCCCCTTAAGAACCAGAACATGAGAAGTACCTCTGCCTGAGACTGAGAATTATTGCTGGTCTAACATAAATTGAAAGTACATTTTGTGCCAAATAAGACAGTATTACATATTCATACCTACTCCCTGTGCTCTTGTTATAAATACCATGCTCATTTTCACTTATTAATAGCTATAATTAAGGAGGAAAATTGAAGGTATTAGATTTCTTAGAAAGTAAAAGAATTCACTGTTTTTTCTAAGTAATTGCCTAGCAGGAGGATGATAGGTAGAGAGAAATAATATTTTCTATTAGATACTAAAAATTCCAAAAATTCAAGAATGGAATATATTTAGAAAGCTCTATACAAATACACAGCTACTGTGTATGCAGGTGTGTGCATATGTATGAGAGAGACAGTCAAGGAGAAACAGAAACAGAGAGAAAGACAAAAAAGAAGTACAAATTCTACTCTTCTCCATATTTAGCTTTGCCTCACTTTAATGATTACAATTATATCCAATCCTAGCATCCCAAAATGATTTCCTCAAAGCAAATAAAGTCATTACTTTACACATTGCTCCTTATTTGTGACCCAGAGGTTTTCAATAGCTATATCATCCACTTAAACTTTCTCAGATTTAGCAACTCCAGTTTCTATAATTTATGAATTAGGGGTGAAGGGGACATCTTAGTAGCAAAAATGTTACAACTAGCTGTGGTATATTTAAGAATACTCACAGTGGTATTCAGGAAGTAAGTAAATAACGCAAAGACAATAATGGAGCATATTTATGTTTCAGATGACCCAACTCACACAGAACCTACTTAGTTTGAATCATTCCTAAGTACAGGTAGACCTTGAGTTACGAGTATAATGGAGCCTGCCCATTCCACTTGTGACTCGAAAACTTGTGGAAGTGATCATTCCCTTGCTCATTAAGATGCATGCAGCTCGTTAAATGAACATGAGGTATCTTAGAGTGGGGAAGGCTGTGGAGGGCCTAGTGATGGAACAGGACCCAAAGGCCTCCCCGACCCACTAAGATACCTCATACTTCCCCCTTCCTTCCTGCTGCGCTGGACTCACCTTTAAAAGATCTATCTCCTCTCTGCCATGGTTCCTGCTGCCACCCGGATCTGAGGCTGGGGGATGTTTCCATGTGCCTCCGGAGGCTGGATCAGGGCGTTGGAGGCCTTTTCCAGGCCACTGCTGCCCGGATCTGATCCTGGGGGGGGGGTGCTTCCGCGGCCCTGCAGTGGCCCAATCTGGGTGCCAGAGACCTTTTCCAGGCCACTGCCGCCTGGATCTGAGGCCGGGGGATGCTTCCATGGCCCTCCGGTGGCCCAATCTGGGCACCAGAGGCCTTCTCCAGGCCTTCTCTTAGGCCTCCATTCTCTGTGAATGCCTGGAGCAGCCAAGAAAGTGAAGGATCTCGAACTTCACATGGTGACTATTGAAGATCTGGTGCCTAGGGAAACCCGGGGTGGGGGTGGGGAGGAAGGGAATAACCAGGGTGAATGTTGCAGAGCCTCTGTGGTCGCTGATAAGGGTGAATGACTGCCATGGTGCTGCAATATTCGTAATTTCGGGACTTGCTCATAAGCACTAGGGGGCACTTATCACGTAACTTCGAACAAGTGTTAAGTGAATGCTTGTAACTCGGGGATTACCTCTTTGTGCTGAGTAATGACTCACAGGATCTTAATTCAGGTTTCCACCTATAATAACCCACATGAAATCCTGTAGCATATGCAGCTACAGACACCGGGAAGATCCTGGCAAAGCTATTTGATCATGCTGCTGCAATAATTTAAGCCAATCATTCCTCAGACAATACAAAGATTCTTTCAGAGACCCAACTTACTTTCTCTAACATAATGCTGTTGCTCTGCTTTTACTGTATATGAAGATTGGATAAACACTTACTAGGCTTAATGATTCAGCGCTCACTTCTAGAGATCAACAATATAATGTTCCAAGCCTGGTCTGTAAGCAGAATGAGTCAGCTCCCCCTAGGTTTATATAGAGTGTCTTTTATATAAAACATTCCACAACAATATATGATAAAAATAGCAAATTTCAGTCTTGTAACTTCCAACAGGCTCCATTTGAAGATTTAGCTTAGCTTAGTATGGTAAATAAACTCACTTTTTATCTGCTATGGATTCATTCAAAGAGAGCAAATATATTCCTTCCAAAACAAGCCTTATGAAGTACTAGAAAAATTAATCATATTTGAAGCAGGAAAAATAAAGAAAAACCACTTTAATACCACTTTATAACACCTTGTTAAGGCTACACATGGAACACTGCATCTAGTTTTGGTCACCACGATGTAAAAAAGATGTTGAGACTCTAGAGTGCAGAGAAGAGCAACAAAGATGATTAGGAGACTGGAGATTAAAACATATAAACAAACGGTTGCTGGAATTGGGTATGTCTATTTAATGAAGACAAGGATGAGGGGGGGACATGATAGCAGTTTTCCAATATCTTAGGGGCTGCCACAAAGAAGAGGAAGTCAAGCTATTCTCCAAAGCGCCTGAAGGCCGGACAAGAAGCAATGGATGGAAATTAATCAGAGAAGCAACCTAGAACTAAGAAGAAATTTCCTGACAGTTAGAACAATTAACCAGTGGAGCAACATGCCTCCAGAAGCTGTGAATGCTCCAACACTGGAAGCTTTTAAAAAGAGACTGGACAACCTTTTCTTGCCTGAGCAGAAGGTTGGACTAGAAGACCTCCAAGATTCCTTCCAATTCTATTACTATTATTATTATTATTATTATCGATCATCGCACAGTCAGCCAGATGTTCAGACTGGATTTGGCATTTTGTCTACCTATCGAGTCCTTACCCAGGACCTGGGATAGGCAGATGTGGATGTTTGATGGTATTACAGATATCGTCGCAGGATGGAAGCAGTTCCTAGTAAGGCCGCCTTTTGCAATTGACTAATAGCGAATTTGTCAATGCCAATGGTGTTCAAGTGGTGCTCCAGTTGTTTTGGGATTGCACCCAAGGAGCCTATGACTATTGGTACTACCCTTGCTTGCTTTTGCCACAGTCTTTCTATTTCTATTTGTAGGTCTTTGTATTTTGTTATCTTCTCCAGTTCTTTCTCTTCTATTCTGCTATCTCCAGGCACTGCCACGTCCACTATCCAGACTTTTTTGTCTTTCTTATCGACAATTGTTAAGTCTGGGGTGTTATGTTGCAGGTGCTTGTCTGTTTGAATTCTGAAGTCCCAGAGCAGTTTAATTTTATCATTTTCTATGACTTTCTCTATTTTATGATCCCACCAGTTTTTGCTTACAGGCAAATGATATTTTTTGCAGATCTTCCAATGCACCATTGTTGCTACTTTGTCATGCCGCTGCTTGTAATCAGTTTGTGCAATCTTCTTGCAACAGCTTACCAAGTGGTCCACTGTTTCTTCAGCTTCTTTGCATAGGCGGCACTTACTGTCTGTTGCTGTCTTCTCAATTTTGACTTTGTATGCATTTGTCCTTAAGGCTTGGTCTTGTGCAGCCAGAATTAGTCCCTCGGTCTCTTTCTTCAATTTTCCTGCTCTTAGCCATTGCCAGGTTTTATTGTTATCTGCTTTCCCAGCTATTTTTTTCATGTATCGGCCATGTAGTGCTTTGTCTTCCCATGCCTCTATTCTGTTCTTCATTTGGTCTTTCTTGTAGGCCAGTTTGGTCTCTCCAGTAGTTAGTAAGCCTTCCTGATATACTAATTTCAGTGCATCTTCATCATTGTTCTTCAGATATTCTTCCAAAGCCATTTTTTCTTCTTCAACCATCTGATGTACTTGTAGCATTCCACGCCCACCTATTTGCCTTGGTAGATAAAGTCTATCAATGTCACTGCGTGGATGAAGGGCATGATTCATTGTCATTATTTTTCTGGTCTGCCTATCCATTGCTTTTAGTTCTGCTTGAGTCCAGTCCACTATTCCAGCTGTGTACCTAATGACTGGGATTGCCCAGGTGTTGATTGCCTTTATGGTATTTCCTCCATTGAGTTTGGACTTTAAGATCTTCTTCACTCTCTTGATGTATTCACCTCTAATCTTTTTCTTGACTTCAGTGTGCTTGATGTTGTCAGCTTGAAGGATACCCAAGTATTTGTAGTACTCTTCCTCATCCAGACTCTTAATGTTATTTTCGTGGGGCATCTTGATTCCTTCAGTTTTCACTATTTTTCCTTGTTTGATAGTAAGTGTGGCACATTTGTCCAAGCCAAACTCCATTACAATATCTTGGCTATATATACGGACAGTGTTGAGCAGCGATTCTATTTCAGATGATGTTTTTCCATACAGCTTCAGATCATCCATGTAAAGGAGGTGGGATAGTCTAGCAGATGTTTTTGATGTTTGATAGCCATGTCCTGAGTTATTCAGTATTGTTGACAGAGGAAACAGTGCAATAACAAATAGTAATGGTGATAATGAATCTCCTTGAAATATTCCTCTCTTGATATTAACCTCTCCCAGCCTCTCACCATTGATCTGCAACTGTGTCTTCCATTGTGCCATCGATCTTTGCACAAATTTTCTGATGTTTCTACTGACTCCTGTTATTAGTAATAGTAATAGTAGTAAAGTTGGAAGGGACCTTGGAGGTCATCTAGTCCAACCCCCTGCTCGGGCAGGAAACCCTACACCATTTCGGACAAATGGCTGTCCAGTCTCTTCTTAAAAACTTCCAGTGTTGGAGCATTTACTGCTTCTGGAGGCAAGCTGTTCCACTGATTAATTGTTCTCACTGTCAGGAAGTTTCTCCTTAGTTCTAGGTTGCTTCTCTCCTTGATTAGTTTCCACCCGTTGCTTCTTGTCCTGCCTTCAGGTGCTTTGGAAAATAGCTTAATTCCCTCTTCTTTATGGCAGCCCCTGAGATATTGGAATACTGCTATCATGTCCCCCCTTGTCCTTCTCTTCGTTAAACTAGACATACCCAATTCTCGCAACCGTTCCTTATATGTTTTAGCCTCCAGTCCCCTAATCATCTTTGTTGCTCTTCTCTGTACTCTTTCTAGAGTCTCAACATCTTTTTTACATCGTGGTGACCAAAACTGGATGCAGTATTCCAAGTGTGGCCTTACCAAGGCATTGAAGAGTGGTATTAATACTTCACGTGATCTTGATTCTATCCCTCTGTTAATGCAGCCTAGCACTGTGTTGGCCTTTTTGGCAGCTGCAGCACACTGCTGGCTCATATTTAAGTGATTGTCTACTAGGACTCCGAGGTCCCTCTCACAGTTACTACTATTGAGCATGGTGCCACCTATGCTGTACTTGTGCATTTGGTTTTTCTTGCCTAAATGTAGAACCTTGCTTTTTTCACCATTGAATTTCATTTTGTTAGTTAGTGCCCAGTGTTCAAGTCTGTCCAGATCCTTCTGTATCTGAAGCCTGTCTTCTGGAGTGTTGGCTATTCCTGCCAGCTTGGTGTCGTCTGCAAATTTGATGAGTTCCCCATCTATCCCTTCATCCAAATCGTTGATGAAGATGTTGAAGAGTACTGGGCCCAGAACAGAGCCCTGGGGCACCCCACTACACACTTCCCTCCATATAGATGCAGTTCCATTGAGGACCACTCGCTGAGTACGGCCGGTCAGCCAGCTACGGATCCATCTGGTGGTGGTTCTGTCTACCCCACATTTTTCTATCTTGTCAAGTAGTAGGTTGTGATCTACTTTATCAAATGCCTTACTGAAGTCCAAGTAAATTATGTCCACAGCATTCCTCTGATCCACTAATTTTGTCACTTGGTCAAAGAATGCAATAAGATTTGTCTGGCATGATCTATTTTTGACAAACCCATGTTGGCTTTTAGTAATGACTTTGTTTGCCTCTAGGTGTTCGTTGATTCGTTGTTTGATTATCTTTTCCAGGATCTTCCCAGGTATTGAGGTCAGGCTGATAGGTCTGTAATTTCCTGGATCCATTTTTTTTCCTTTTTTGAGGATGGGAACTACATCAGCTCTTTTCCAGTCCTCTGGTAGTTCCCCTGTGTTCCAGGATCTTTGAAAAATATAGTTCAGTGGCTCCGATATCACATCTGCCAGTTCCTTGAGAACTCTGGGGTGTAATCCGTCTGGTCCTGGCGATTTGAACTCATCTAGGCTGGACAGGTGCTCACTAACGATTTTCTTGCCTATCTTAACTTGTGTTTCTGTTTTGTTTTTTGTGGCACTATTTTTGATAGGTTGGTCTGTTTTTTCCCTTTGTGTAAAGACAGATGCAAAAAATGAGTTAAATAGTTCTGCTTTCTCCCTGTTGCTTGTCACCTTCTTGCCACTTCCACCCACTAATGGACCAATCATTTCCTTCACTTTTTTCTTGTTTTTTACATGTTGAAAGAAGCTTTTTTTGTTATTTTTGACTTTGGTCGCAAGCCTAGTTCATTTTGAGCCTTGGCTTTCTTCACTTCATCTTTGCAGGCTCGGGCTATTTGCTGATATTCTGACTTAGTTATGTTCCCCTCTTTCCACTTTCTATACTTGTCCTTTTTATCTTTCAATTTGTCAGAGAGTTCTTTATGCAGCCATGCTGGTTTCTTTTGAGAGCTGTTATTTTTCCTCTTTGTTGGTATTGTGCTAGACTGTGCTTTTATTATCTTTTATTATTATTATTATTATACAATGATGACTTCATCTAAAAGTTTTATTATAATTAAAAGAAGAGAAATTCTTGCATAAATGAGTTGTATTTATTTTCCTTCAGCTCCATGAGTGACATTTTTAGAATACTCTCTTTTCTCTAGGGAAGTTCCAATCAGTATTAATGAAATTTCAAGTCACAATAACACTAACCTTTAATACATCCTAATGCACTTGACTTAGGCCAAGAGCTCTTTAATCTTGTACATTAACAGTATGTGAGCTTGCTCTCATTATATGATGTGGATGCAAATACTTCACAGAATGATCTTAGCTGCATAATTCTTCCTTAGAAAAACAGAAAGGGGGGAGAATATCATATAATAAAAGAAATGAGAGATGAACAAAGATCACATTGTTATTGAATGTAGAAAAACTAATTGGTATGTGAACACTGAAAACAAATGATAATGCCAGCATCATTTTCATTCCCATAGCAGGCGTATTTATTTTTGCATATATCAATTTATATGACAGCTTATATTACAAGTTTGGTTCTGGATGGCAAAAAAAATAATTGAAATGCATGTATATAATTAATAAATAAATAAAACCGTTCCATCACATTAATACAAAGGGGCTCCCAAGCATACTATTCACCAATAGTGTGGGCTCAATTACTCAAATCCCCATGCCTCTGTAAACAGAGCCAGAAAAGGATGGGAAGAAATAATGTTAAAAGCCAAGAGGAGTACAAATTTGTCAGAAACATCACAGTGACTTTTGAGGGCAGAAGGGTAAATAAGGATATTTCTCTCAAACATAGAATAGAAAGTTAGAACATAATGAGCAGAAACAAATGTTTACATATCATGGAGAAACTCTCTACACTTACACTTCAGAAACAGAGAAAGACTTTGCTTTCTGTGTGGTCATTGCTTGCCTTTTCTCTAATATTTACCCCTTTCCCAGAACATCACAAATTTCAAGGTCAGCCTTGAGTCAAGATCTAAATATAAAAATTCATAGAAAACAAGCAGTGAAAAATGGCTCTTGATTTTCCCAGTTCTGGAACATGCAAGGCTAAATATATCCCCTTAACGAGATACTTAGAATATAATAAAACACACAGCGCAGCGCACACTTTTTGTTGGCATATAGGCCATCTTCCTACATCTGGAAACTTGAGACTTCTACTCCTACTCCTGTAATTGCTATTGTAACATTTTTGGAGGATACTGAATTGGATGAGTCTGTTTATTAATATTTCTACCATAACAAAATCACACCATTTCCTCAGAGATCACTTTTTTTAACAATAGTCCACAACTTAGAACCATTCATTTAGTGACCATTTGAAATTACAACGGCATTGAAAATAAATAATTTACAACTGGTCCTCATAGTTACAACTGTAGCAGCATCCCCTTGATCACATGATCAAAATTTGGGTGCTTGGCAACTGGCATGTATTTATAATGTTTCCAGTGTCCCAGGGTTATGTAATTGCCTTTGCAACCTTCCCAGCTGGCTTCTGTCAAAGCAAAGTCAATGGGAGAAGCTGGATTCACTTAATGACTGCATAATTCACTTAACAACTTCAGTAATTCTCTTAACAATGGCAAAAGATCATTACATTGGGTGTGACTCACTTAACAACCACCTTGCTTAGTAACAGAAATTCTGGTCCCAACTGTGGTTATTAAACAACTACCTGTATATATCTTGAGGAGAAAATTCGTACAATGTCAAAATTATCAAAAGGAGGCCTCAAAAGGCAAACATTTGAAGACTGTTCCTAGGTAGTAATAGCTCTTAGACTTATAAACCACTTCATAGTGCTTTACAGGCCTCTCTAAGAGGTTTATAGAGTCAGCATATTGCTTCCAGCAATCTGGGTCCTCATTTTACCAACCTCGGAAGGATGGAAGGCTGAGTCAACTTTTGAGCTGCTCAAAATCGAACTCCTGGAGTAAGCAGTGAGTTAGCCTGCAGTACTGCATTCTAGCCACTGTATCACCACGGCTCTTATGGTAGTAATTAAAATTCAGATTTAATATTATATTGATATTATTAATATCAAGTTGAGTAATTTCTTTTTGGTTGTTGAACTATAGCTGCTGTCCATATCTTTGACCAAATCATCTTAATCCCAGAAAATTTACACAATAAAGAATCCCAGTATATTTTTCATATGTAAGTTTAATAAACACAATGGCAATGTCTAGTTGCAAACATCCCCATTATCTGGATCAATTTGGGGAATGGAAAGCAATGAAGTACACAGCAAAGTACACTTCATTGCTCCAAATAATACATCAGAGAGAACATCATCTCTAGAGAAGACATAATGAATACACTTTAGAAAATAAGATGCATGGGAAAAACCAGGAACATAATTTAGAAGAAAACTATATAAGTAAAATTAAATAGTCAGAGGTTGGGCAACAACAAACCAAGCATGAGAAATCTCTGTCCTATGAGGGTTTGCATCCAGACCATAAATACTACATGCTCTTCCCATGCCATTCTGGAGCACAAGATCAGAGGAAAAAAAGTTTACACATGAAAAATATCTATATATGTATATGTATTTAAGACTTAGGCTGAACTGTGCTATATGTAATATTAAACTTTAGAAGTGTACTAGGGTTTATTTATTTACTTTTGATGTCCGAAAATGGATGATGAAATTATGTGGCCTCTTTTTTCCTGGCATCAATCTCTCCATTAAAAGTCTGATATGGCATGCCATTTTCTATAAAGACTTCTAAAATCTATTTACAGGAGAAAAAAAATCTCTAAAACTACTCTGATATAGTAGTTTGGAATTCTGAAATATAATGATGCAGTCCACATACTCACAGCTAGCTGACCTTCAAGTTGACAGAATTATGCCAGTCAATTTTCATTTGAATTTCAAGCAAACACATGATGATACAAATGCCCAAAGTCCCGAACATCTGCACAAAGCATTTCCCAAGGTTTATACTATGTTGTGAATCTCCCTTGACAACAGCCAGATTTTTCAGTCAAATCAGATTTCAGATTTCTGATGCTCAACTGATTATCATTCTCTAGAAAGTTGCTCAATCTCCCAGGTGCTCTGATTCTGGCAGCCATCATCATTTCTCCTGCCATCCTGTTTCAACCAGTATCAGATTAGTCTTGACTGAAATCCTTAATGAGGTTTTGATCCCATCAACAAGTCACAATAATTCATCCCCAGTGCCTCCCCTGGGATAAGGAAAAAAGCTGATGCAAGAATTTCAAGTGATGTGTGCTCGAGAGTGTGATGTGAGAAGGGTGCCATTTGCTTCACTCACGCTCTGGTCTCTCAGCACTGTCATTAGACCTACTAGTTTGCTGAGAACAATAATTCTTTCCTCCCACAAGTACAAACTGCTTTAGACTGAATCCTGGCATAAAGTTTGGTCTCAAGAGGGCACTAAACAAGCCATTCATTTGCTTTGCTCCCACCGCTTCAGCTCCCAGCCATTTCAAACAGCAGTTTCTGGTTTTAACTGAAGAAAATCCAATATAAAACCCTAGATTAACATACCTCTATAGTGGTGACACAAACTGGCAGCAACTTGGAAATACAAAACAAAGTCTGCCCAAAGACTTTCAGCCATCCTGTACTACAATTCTCCATGCTGATATTTCTTGGCTAAAATACTCTGCCAGTGAAAAGAAAATAACCCACACAGAGATCTATAATCTACACCCTACAAGAAAAGTGATCCTGTAAATCTACCGTTAGTGAGTAATCCTGTTTCCATCTGTACTTTTAATTAAAAAAAATTGCACAGCGGCTATTTGTCACTTTTCTAGGAAGGATGCCTCTCCAGTAGGAAGGCAAATATCTATAAAAGGTGAGGTACCTACATATTTTGGCCATGGTTATAGAATGTGGACTAATTATGTCCAAGGATCTGGAAGAGTGAGTCTCATTTTAATACAACTAAACATTGTATAAATAATAAAATACTTAATTTATGGAACTTTTATATTTAATTATATTCTACTCTGCTCCGTTTTGTGATATGAAGACATATAGAGTTGTGAGACTGAATTTATCTACCAAATGCTATCTTAGACATTGTGTTTAATAAGGCAGATCTCATGAAGAACCATCCCAGCATTTTTATGGAATACTAAAACAAAGGATACTATCACCTGAATTGGTATATTTTATGTTGAATAATTTCCTATCTTCAAGTTCCTTCCATAAATTAAACTTTATGGGAGGCAAATTTGTTTCCAGTTATGTCATTGTCAACATCCTTCTTACTCACCTTTCTTAAGTGGCCACAGAAGGTTGAAAATGTAAAATAGTGCTCTCTTTAAGACAATTTTGCACTACCTTACTCAAAAGAAAGAAATTTAAAACATTACAAATTTACAAATTTCTTTATTAAACAAGTCCATAAGCTGTAAAGATAATATGCAGAACACAATCATAGTGGATTAATATGTTATCCTACCTTGTCCTTTAATCCCAAAAGGTGGAAGAAAATCCCGAATCTTTGCCCATTTCCTGAAGGAATCATCCAAAAACATTGGTGCTGGTTTGGAGAATCTATAAATATAATGAAACAGAATGCTTTTATAAAAGAAAAGAAAGTGAAAATCAAAATTTCAAGGAAAAGTTTTACAAAATAAGTGTGGTATCAAATAAAAAATTCAGAACAAAAGGAATGCATAGCTCCATTCAATATTATCCTGGAAATGAATGCAAGTAAGCATTTTAATATTATTTAGACCAATAGGCAATTCAAAGCCTGTAATGGTGATAATCACCTAATCAGGAGCAATACAGTGAATGTGTTCAATTATAGCACAAGTTATTTTAACTCCAATTTGTTGAGCAAGCTATAATGATCTGGTTCACAGATAATGTTCACAGTTGTTCTAAGCTAAGATAAAATTCTATTATGGCTTATCATATTTGAAGTTAGCCAGAAATAAAAAGTGTCTAAGAAAGTACACTGCTTAGAATACAAAGCATTCCTATATATTAAGTGTACTTAAAAGTTTGAATACAAACAAAAGAGTGGAGCATATAACAGGCTACCCAGCTGTATCAGGACACATTGCAAGGTAACACCCATCCCCCATCATTCTTCCAAATCTATGTGTATGAGAAGTCCCTGCTTCAACTTTTACCTCTACTATGAATTCACTATGTAGCCATAAACAAACAACTACCACTCAACCTCCCATCTGTAGGAATGCTATTTCAAGATTCTAGTTAGGTTTATAACAAGATAATGAATCACATACTATACACATGGAAAATATTAGTATTTTAAAATTTCTGACAACAGTAGCCATTTCTGGTGTTTACTGAATTTAGAAGGAAAAAATCAACAGTTTAGAAGGAAAAAAATCAATAAGTTCTACTAGAGCAGCACATCACCACAAAAACAACTGAAAGAAAACCATACTTTATATAATGTGCTTGGAAAATATTTTCCTTAGGATATAATTGTACAGGCTAAAATTTGTTATCTCCTAGTAGCAGCAGTGGTGTGCTCTTCATTCTCTCTTACTCCCACCCAAATGCTCTCTACAGTATCCTGTTGTTGCTGTTCCCATCATTTCTCCTTTTTATATAAATAAAAATGTGTTGGACTAATTAAACATTTTTTTAACAAACTTCAGGGCATGTGTTCCTATAGATGGATGTTCAATCATACTGGGCAATATATGACAACAATTCCATTGCCCAAGTCTTTTAATTTCAGAATTGAGATGTTCTCATCATTTTAGATACTACAGGGATTTCTGTGCCTTGTGGCTGCAATGTTTGCTTAAACCCAACAACTAATCCATAATCAGACAAGTTCCAGTCAATTAATACTCAATTGTTGGTCAGGGAATGAGTAGATTGTCCTGCCTGCTCACCTACCTCAGTTTCCCTTTCAGCCCATGAAAACTAAATGAAGTAACCTGGAAATGTCTTACTTGCCACCAGGCTGGTATTCTTCTTGGTAGAGCAAACCTGTATTTTGGGCCCTTTACCTAGTAAACCTGCTGTCCTGTCCAGGACCGCAACATGCAAACTTCTAGAGCAAAATACAGCCATGCAATTACACAACTTATTGTTGCAGGTAGAAGTGCCTAGCTCAGAAAATAAAAATCTTTGAAACAACAGAAATAAGAGGATGTGGTGAAGCAAAATGGCAAAAATACATCAATGGCACTGGAAGATTTCTAGGAAGATCCAGATCTAGTAATGTTCTAAGACAGAGTTCTGGTCAGAAATGTTTTTTTCATCACAAATCCATTTCAAAGTGATATGTATTGCTGAACCATTAACAGAACAGCAGGCTAACTAACGGTGTGCAAAGTTCAATTGTTGGAAATCCCAGGGTTCCTTCCAGAAAAATTGAATACAGCAGATGACAACGGCACTAGTGATGATGATATATCTATACTTGCTTGCTAATATATAAAATAGTACTTTAATATGTAGTTTTTGATTGACAGAAAAATATAATTAATGATCAGGATGTCTGCATGAGAAGGAATCCTCTCACTATTTTTCTCCAAAATAGGTATATCATCCTTTCCCATCTTAAATCTCACCAATCATATCAAAGAATCTGAATAGAAAGTTATATCCTGCCAGAATGCACCTTTCCCCGCTCTTTTTTTTTTTTTTAACAAAAATAGGCATCCCCTCCAACTGCCACATTTTTCTATTGCAGTAATTTTTTATGTTAATCAAAGATCCTGGAGCATGGGGAACTACCAGAGAACTGGAAAAGAGCTGGTGTGGTTCTCATCTTCAAAAAAAGAAAAAAAATGGATCCAGGAAACTACAGACCTATCAGTCTGACCTCAATACCTCTGGAAAAGATAATCAAGCAATGAATCAGCGAACACCTAGAGGCAAACAAAGTCATTATCAAAAGCCACCATGGTTTTGTCAAAAACAGATCATGCCAGACAAATCTTATTGCATTCTTTGACCAGGTGACAAAATTAGTGGACCAGAGGAATGCTGTGGATATAATTTACTTGGACTTCAGTAAGGCATTTGATGAAATAGACCACAACCTACTACTTGATAAAATAGAAAAATATGGATTAGAAAGCATCACCACCAGATGGATTCATAGCTGGCTGACTGGCCGAACTCAGCGTGTGGCCCTCAATGGAACTGCATCTACATGGATGGAAGTGTGTAGTGGGATGCCCCAGTGCTCTGTTCTGGGCCCACTGCTCTTCAATATCTTCATCAATGATTTGGATGAGGGGATAGATGGGGAACTCATCAAATTTGCAGATGATACCAAGCTGGCAGGAATAGCCAACACTCCAGAAGATAGGCTTAAGATACAGAAGGATCTTGACAGACTTGAAGATTGGGTGCTATCTAACAAAATGAAACTCAGTGGTGAAAAAAGTAAGGCTCTACATTTAAGCAAGAAAAACTAAATGCACAGGTATGATACAGGTCAGTGATGGCGAACCTTTTAGAGACCGAATGCCCAAACTGCAACCAAAAATTACAGAGGACTTCAAAACAGCTTTTGTTTTGTTATCAATGTTTATCATATTAAAATTTAAATAACACATTGTTTGCCACTACTGCTTCTCACAATTATTTCATAGAATTTTAATATATTTTTTTCAGCATATTGGAGAAATATGCACATAAAGAAGAGCTCTTTTTTTAAAAAAAATAAGTAATATTTATTGTTATCTGAACTGTTGCCTAAGCAGTTTTATCTAAAATGTTAAGCTGAGTTATTAAAAAAGGAAAGACAGAAGGGAGAAGATAAAAATACAATGTGTCAGACTGGCAAACTTATGTACAGAATAATATAGTCTCCAAAATCAGTAAACAAAATGAATCCACCTCAAACCATATTCAGGATTAGATTGATTTTTACCAAAACAATTACAAGAATAAGAGATTTATCAGTAAAATGACTGGCAAGGAATAGATGAAGCATGGTGAGCAGTCATTGACAGCACACTCACTTGTATCTCAGGAGACATTATGTGGAATGAGAAAGAAAAAGATTAATTTTGAAAGGAGTTAATATTAAAAGTAGATCATTAATGTTTTGTTAAATAAATTTATTCAATAGAAATAGTTTTCATTTCATTAAAAAGCTTTTTAAATCAGCTTTTATTAAATAAATCTCATTATTATTGTTACTAATGCATTTTATCTCAGAGTCAGGAGAGTTGCGTTTCTTTCTTTCTATATTCTTCTCTAATTCCATTTCCTTTTTTATGCTGATCTATTCCTCAACGATAATGATGTAGGCTGCCTAAATTCTAAAACAGTCAGCATCTGAAAACAACTTGTACAGTACCTATAATATTAGCCACACAACCAACAGAAGATGGATTATTGTAGACAAGCCTTTAATAGCCCTAACTGCCTAGTGATCCTCTCAAAGTGAAAAGCTATTTACTGTCTTGAACAGAACACCTGATTTTTTTCTTTTGTAATATAGGTTTGTAGCATGACATCAGTGATAATATCTGAACAAACCACCAGCGTTTAGCCAAATAATGAGAATCATTCATGTTCTTTATTTCTTCGATGATTAAGAAAGGAAAAATATTCCACAGATGCCTGGCTTAAAGGACCTGAAAGAATATTGAAATTTTAGAATAATAATAATAATAATAATAATAATAATAATAATAATAATAATAATAAAAACACTAGCACAATACTTTTTCTTCCTACTACAGAAATGAGCCTCTATTTCCAGAGGATTTTTCTTTGAAAATGTCTCTGGAAAGCTGCTAAGAAGCAACACTTTAAAGTTATTTATGAGAAGAAAAAGCAGTTGTTTGGTCTGATCAGATCCAAATAACATATTGTACATTTTATCATGTGAGTGAGTAGCACTGGATAATGTCAGCTAGGTTAATTACAAAGCTTGTTTTTCAGAGATTTATGGTTACAAAGGAGAAATATCCTTTGGACCTCAGTTTGACCCAAAAGCTATTTCTGTTTAGACTTTAATGTGGGAGTCAGTTCTCTCTGCCAAGTGTCAGAGTAATTGAGTGTTTAACCACATCCTTGCCCTGGATTTATCCAAGATGAGGGAGAAGCACACCATTTGACTGTTTAACTTGCAGTTAGAAAGTAGCTAAATATCCTTACATACTTGCATGCATATCCAGCAGGCTATTTCCTTCAGAGGTAAGCAATGTTAGGCAAAACACAAAAAGGAATAAGAAATAGTAAACCAAAGAAATTAAGGCCTGAAAAAGTAAAATAAAAGAAAGCTAAATCTGCAACACATCAACTTCATTCACTATATCTCTTCATAATTTTCTAACTATCCTTATTTCTACCATATTCATTAGTTGTGTTTTGCTCTAAGCTTCTCACTCTCTTTTGAGGATATCATCTTCATCCAGCCATGACTTTTTTGATCCTCCCGTTCTCTTCAACCCATTCACATTTCCTTCCTATTTGTTTTGTAATTCTGTTTATATGAATGAATCATGAATACTTCATTTTCGCTCATCATTCACTGTTGTATTCAATCTACATTGATTTCAACACCCATACATTTCTTCTTGTTTTACCACACACAATTAAGCACCCCATTTCCACTGCATCCAATTTAATTTTGTTTCTCCTGAATATCCAACCCTCACTATCATAAAGCAGACAGAAGTATGCTCTTACACACAACCATTTTTGTTTCTTACAACAAATATTCATTTTTCACAATAGATCAAATGCTATGCACCACCTCTCTCCATAGTTCTTGTTTCATTGTAGAATGGATCTAACATACCCTGCAAATCACCTTCATCTTCACCTAACAACATGGCATCAACTGTATACAAATCATACATATATTCACATCTCCAAACAACACACTTTAAATATACATTTAACAATAAATACTTCAAACAATCAAGGGAATATTACATAGCCTTATCTTCTTCTCTGCTACATTTGAATTATTCTATTATATACCACTCTTACTGCATTCAACAAACAAAGACAGCCATGTACCCTTGTTTATAGCTTGTACTTGAATTCTTCCCCAAAAGAACAGAAACAAAGTCATTATTGGAAAATAGCAAAGTCTATATTAATGACCCCTGTAGCCATCAGAGCTGGAAACTATTGCAGATAACATTCTTCCATTACACTTTTGCTTTTGCACTGCGTGAACCAAAGTCTACCAATGTTATTTTATTACATGCTTTTTCCACTTTCAACTTAGCCTATAAATATGGACATCAAACAAAAATGAAATACTGATTCCTTTCTGAATATACTTCTGAATCCATAGCAGCGATGTTCTGCAATTTGGTGATAACTTACAAACAAAAATATTCAAGCACATGCAAGTACACACAAAAAGACAGATAAACATACATAAAAGTATGATTTTGGAGATATGTGCAACTTGTTGATTTTTATCTATTTCATTCTTTAATTCAGGTAGCTTTCAGAAATATTACTACTTACTTGATAAAAGATGACAAAAGTAATATATTGATTACCATCTATGTATTGCTGGCAGATGTTAGGTGCAAAGAATCATGACCATCCATTAGATTGCAGCATAGATTTATTCAAGCCTATACACAAGAGTCTACTCAACTGAAGTTCAGTATTAAATTGGCGCTATATAAAGGTCAATGGAATTCAAGAGCAGTTGGACTTGGACCATTTGTAACTACTCTAAGCTAATGAAGCACTTAACTCTGCACCCCAGCTCTGCCTGCTCTTCTCCTACACAAATATTCTAAATCAGCGGTTCTCAACCTTTGGGTCGCAACCCCATTTGGGGTCGAACGACCATTTTACGGGGGTTGCCGAACAACGCGATCCGCCATTTTTTCCCTCGGGGGGGGCGCCGTGCATGCGCGCCGTGCATGGGGGTGCCACTGCACATGCGTGCTGCGCATGGGGCACCACCGCGCATGCGCGGCACATCCTTATGACCGGGGTCGCCGTATAAAAAGGTTGAGAACCACTGTTCTAAATCAGGTTCATATCTCATTTATATGTGCAGTAAAATACCCCATGCTGCCTATGGAATACCTTGAAAAAACCAAATCTATCTTCTACATTTCAAAATTCAAAATATTTTCTCCTTGCTTTGATTGTTCTTCTAACTCACTATGTTGAATGTAGCCTAATAGTAACACCTATATCATTAAAACTAGGGCTGTATTAAAAATTCCAATGAATTCACTGAAATTAATGAGATTCCGATAGAAAAAAATATTAAATCAGCAGGAAAGAAATACTTCAGCCTGTATGTATGTATTTGTTTTGTGGGAAGAATCCAGAGAAAGAAATATTTTGGGAATTATTAAAAAGGCAGAATATATTTCCTCAAAGGAATAATGGAGAAGATCTTTAAAAAAGACAGAAACCAGCCCCCAGAAATCAGCCCCAGCCCCTAGTCAGAGGCCAGCTTTTAGAAATGCAAATTCAATAATCCATTCAGGAAGGTTGGAGCCAGGAAGCTAGAAATTAGGAAGACAAAGACACTTAAAATCTACATACCCTCACCCAAATTCTAAGGACAGGAGACATAATAGGATTAACCCACAATACCAAAAGGGCACACTTAGACTCAGGTCAAAGTATATGACACAGGAAATACAAAGCCTCAAACAGGAACAGGAAACAATAGGCCCAGAAGGTATAAAAGCCCAACACTCTGCTCCATGTGGTCAGTTTTTCCCAGAGCCATCTTTCTGTCTTGCTCTCTTCTTCAATAAACTACAACCTCCATTTTGATTATTCCCGGCTTGGACTGGATCTTGATGAAGATTTTTCTTTCAACAGTTTATTTATCAAATTTATATAGCTGCACATCTCATGGAAAATGACTTTGGGCAGCATACAACAATTCAGTAAAACAATAAAAATAGAAAACTGTCATTAAACTGTATATAATAATTATTAAAAACATTTTTAAAAAACTATGAAAACAAAACTAAAACAAAAAGGAAAATAGGTGAAGGAATATTAATCATAAGGAAGCCACCTCACTAGTTCACCCATTCCTCGGCGGGCTGGCATAACCAGGTCTTGAGGGAGGCTGACTTCTTCTCTGGGGGAGAAGATTCTATAATGCAGGTGCCAGGGCAGAGAGGATCCGCTGTCTGGGGCCTGCCAAATGAAGTTTGCTATAGTGGATTGTTGAAGCCTAGAATTTTCTATTGAACTGTAAATTTAACTGATTAGTTCAAAAAGCATTGTGGCAAGCAACCCATTTTCTTCTATTATTAATCATGGAAACCATTTTGATTTATCTGTTCAACGAAAAAAATGGAAAAACTGTCTCTTTGAAACTTTTCATTTAAATAACTCTTCCAGGGGTGGGGGGAACTGCTCTACAGCATTTTGGACAAACAAGTGACATTTCATGAAGTTTGTCCCTAAGAAATACCAAACACAAATCAAAGTTGGTGGTAGAAGGTAATTTTTAAAATAGCAATAGCAATAGCACTTAGCCTTATATACCGCTTCATAATTCTTTAAAGCCTCGGAAGGATAGAAGACTGAGTCAACTTTGAGCTGGTCAGGACCTGATATATTTTATATTTCTATTCTACTGAAAGATTCTTAATATGAGCAAATTCTGCAATGAGGTTTACTACACCGGAAAAAAACAATCAAGTGAGGGATTAATTACTTAGGTTGCTAGCTTATCCAGATCTTGCTAACATGTTTTTCATACTGATCTTTTGTTTGCTTTGCTATTATCTGGATTGGTCTGTGACCATAATAAAGAATATGACTGATTGTTTTAGTTGTTGATAGTAGTGCCATAATGTTTTTAAAAGATCCTTTATTTTGAATTGGAATGAAGGAAAAAGAGGTTCATAGATTTGACTGCACCTAAAGCAAATATTTAAAAGACTTGCATCAAAAGTTGTAATAATTCATTTGCAGTTGATAACTTTTTGAAACATTCCAGAATTCTTATTTGATTAAAAAGAAAAAAAAGAAACACAAATGGCAAATAGTGGTATTTTAAAGGAATAATTGTAAATCCTTTTCAATAGCAAACATTCTTATATTTTCAAAACAAATAATTCACAAACTTTCAATATCTAATAACATCAATCATTTCTCTTATTGCAAATAAAAGATTTTATTTCTCTGGACCTTTCAAAGAATTATCAGAAATTTAAAGTAAATTCTAAGGCTTTTTTAGTGATCATTAGTAAACAAATACTTGTCCAATAAATCAAGAAATGCTTTGGTATGTTTATAGTTTTGATTATCATCATAGCAAAGCATTATTAAATCTTTTTGTACCATTCCAGGTGGCATCTCTCACATATGAATAGAATAGAGCTGGAAGGGACCTTGGAGGTCTTTTAGTCCAGCCCCTTGCTCAAGCAGGAGGACCTATACCAGTGGTGGTGAACCTATGGCACAGGTGCCAGAGGCGGCACTCAGAGCCCTCTCTGTGGGCACATGCGCCATCGCCCCAGTCCTAGGTCTTCAGCTGGGTTTTATAAAACCTTTTCGCTTTAGGCCTCCACCGCCATGTGCAAAAAAAAAAAAAAAGGTTCAATCAATCAGTCAATTTCAACTTCTCGTGGGGAAAAAAAATCTTGCAAAGTTGGAATTGATTGATGAACTTTTTAGTCCCACCCAGTCTGCCGTTACACTGCAGCCACACCCAGCCAATGGGCCACGCCCAGCCAATGGGCCACGCCCAGCCAATGGGCCACACCCACCCGGCACCCAACGATGCATAAGTGGGTTTTGGGTTGCAGTTTGGGCACTCGGTCTCTAAAAGGTTCGCCATCACTGGTTTAACATATATGGTTACTTCCACTGACAATATGTATTTCATTAATAACCGCAAAAAATAAGTAAAAATTCTAGATTTTATATGATAAAATTTGTAAAAATTAAAAACCAGATAAAACCAAAATTACCTTAGAATCTAATATGCACACAAATGTTAACTGGCATTTTGAATTTATTGCTACTTATTTTTAAAGATTCTGAACATCATAAAATGTTCCTGTGGTCAATAATTCTTTGGAATACAGGTAGTCCTCATTTAATGATGGTAATTTTCATTGCTAAATGATGCAGTTGTAAAATGCACAACTGGAAGCCCCCCTTCTCTCCTCAACAATCCACTCCCATCCATAGAAGAAAAACAACTAGCTAGATATAGGAAAATGTGTATTGACTGTATTGGCAATCACATGACTGTGGGGCTTTGCAAACATCATAAAGTTGCAAAGTTATTTTTTCAGTATTGTCGTATTTTGAATAATGGCTCAACGAGTCACTAAATGAGTGATTGGTAAGAAAAGACTACCTGTAGTAGTCTTATAAATCAGAAAGTTGTACAAGAGACTGCAATATAAAACTTAAAGACTAAATTAGCTTGGTATGATAGAATCTGATATAAAAACTCCTATAAGCCCCTAAAATGTTGGTAAAATAATTGCACTAAAGATGACAGCCTCATATTATATACACCAAAGTGGAGAGTTGAGGTCAACATTTGACCTGAGACAATTAATAACAGAAGTGTGCACATAAAAAGAAAGCATTAAGATTTGCTCCCATGTGACTTCACACTTAATAAAGAAATAATAAAATATCTAACATTCTAGTTGTTACTGGAAATTCCATTTACTATAGTACTCTTTTTCATTATTTCTCAGCTTGATGTGCAAAAGGATTAACTAGCCTAACTTTTAAGAAATTACATAAAATAGAAACACAACAATCAAGAATTCAATAAAAAATAATAATATAACAATAAAGAGAAGGAATATTTTAGTTTTCTTATTAATTTGAGAAAATTATGTAACTTTCTTGAGGACAGACCCAATTTGAGCAGATATTTTTTAAGCATATAAAATGTATTCTTGGAGACACATTTATGCTACAGCTAGACCTTGACCATGCGTTTAGTGACCGTTCAAAGTTACAATGGCACTGAAAAAATTAACTTACAACTGGTTCTCACTCTTACAATCAACACAGCATCAAAATTCAGGTGCTTGGCAACTGGCATGTAGTTACCATGCTTGCAGCATGATCACCATTTGCGACCTTCCAAGCCAGCTTCTGGCAAGCAAAGTCAATGGGAGCGGCTGGATTCGTGCATGATTCACTTAACAACTGCAGTGATTCACTTAACAATGATGACCAAAAGGTCATAAAATCAGGTGGGATTCATTTAACAACCAATTTGCTTAACAACAGAAATTGTGGTCTCAACTGTGGTCGTAAGTCATGGACTATCTGTATATATGAGCAAAATGTTCTGTGATCAATGGTTCCATTCAAGGAACTACCAATTTCAGGAAATCCATATGAGGACAACAGCAAGCATATGCCAAGCAGATATTTTGGGTGTAGGAAAAAGACAGTGGTGATGGCTAAAGAGAGGTAGAAAAGGAAGACACAAGAGTGAGCACACATTGGTTGGATATAACCACACTTGAAGCCTAAGACCCCAACAATAGCTAAGAAGAAAAAGGGATAAAAAGGTGCTGGGCTAATAGGTGGGCGTGTTAGCCTACTACCTGTGGAGAGAAGGAAAGAGTGGGCCAAAGCAGACTACTCCTACTTTCCTGCATTTGAAACTCTTCTGGATTATGTCTCAGTAAGAATAACCAAAATATTCTAGGATTCAGAACAAAACACATTGTCATACATACTCTCAAATTTTCATTAATTTTAAAAAATGTTATTTTGACTTTCAGAATCTGGCCACAAAACTTAATTAAACAAAGCTTTGTTGACAAATGATCCATCTAAAACCATTGCCAGTTAAATTAACGGGTATACATATCCTAAAGCAGTAGTGGCGAACCTATGGCACGGGTGCCAGAGACGGCACTCGGAGCCCTCTCTGTGGGCACACATGCCATTGCCCCAGCCTTGCTTCCCCCCACAACCCCCTCACCAGCAGCCCCCCCTGGAGGAGAGTTGCCCCCAAGCATGGCCCACGCAGAGCAGTGCAGCAAGGATATGGCAGCCAGACAGTGTAGACAAGACTCTGCCCTTATGCCCCAATTGATGCTGCGGGGTGCGGGCAGAGGGCATGGCCGCCATGGCACTGCTGGGCCATCTGCGGCAGGCCCTGGAGGCGGTGAGTGGCCCTGCGGGCAGGCGGGGTGGGGGGGCAAGGGTGGAGCGGGGGCAGGGCCAGTTTTTGGGCACTCAGTCCCTAAAAGATTCACCATCACTGTCCTAAAGTATGATGCATTATGACTCCTATCTTCTTTCCTAAAATTTGATATCCACCTAATGGCTACATTTATTATCACCTCTAAGTATTTGTTTTCAGTTCCCACTATTTCTTTGTGGTTCACATTTCTATATTTTACCTTTTTCCAAGTGACTTTCAGAACAGTTCATTTTCTACATCTCATTAAAATTGAACTTGTTTATTCATATATCTTCTTTACGAAGCTTTTTTATTAAGACATTGCGTATGAACATAATTCCCCTTCCCAATTTATTTCCTCTGCTGAACTCTTCAATTTCCAGTCATGTTCCAGACTTCTCTCAATATTTCAGCTCACAACAGATTTCAATATTGTCATTAACACCAACATTCCTCCAAAATTGTAACAGACAGGAGTGGGATGCCAGCAGTTCCATCTGCTAACCTTGTTGCATTCCAGGAGTTAAAAATAAGCCTAATAGTGGGAATTGCTGAAATCACATTTCCCACTATGATAACTTTAACATTCTATTTCAGGCTTTCAAAACCAGTTTAAGGCAATTTGTTAACCAGAAGGAATACTGAAATGGTTATGCCAACATAAGATCTTTTTACTTTCCAAGCCTGGCAATCACTGTTACCTCATGATTACTGCCAATATTAATATTCAATGGTACACCTACAGATCTAACTCTTCTTTCTTAAAACAGAACTATTAGCTTCCCCCTACTATGATATAAGTAAATCTGGGCTGAACTCATCCATTGCCTTCTTGGAGTAAAGTGCATGTTCCAATGCACTGAATAGAAACGACAGTTCTACAGGTCCTTGTAATCCTGGAACATTCCCTTGGATAGGGAACAAAAATATATCTGGAACACAGAACAACATAGACACTGTTTTAATTGGGTTGAAATGAGATACTAAAACTGATGTTCAATGCATGCAAATAATAGAATAATGCATAATTTGACTTAATCTTGTACTATAGGTTTTCATGCAACAAGGCAATTGAACTACTCCTGCTTGTTGATATGGCTTCAAATAAGTCTGCTAATACAGCTCCAAACAGAATAGACCAAGGGGTGCAGAAAAGATAAATAATATGAAAGGAAAAAAATCTTACTTCTTGATCTGATAGAAGAACACAGCCTCTCATAGCTCCAAAGGGTAAGAGATTTCCAAGAAATTATGGAAAAACCAGCAAAAAAGCAGCTTTTGTTTTTATTGTTGGAAAGAAGAAATTGGTATTTTAATACTTTCTGAAATTTGCAGGAATAGATGATAACTATAGTACAATTGCCATAACAAAATATAATGCTTCTTGAAAGTTGCTGAGATTGAGAAACATGATTCTAGATTTTAAAATGAAAAGCAAAGATATGTTTGCAGACCTTAGCAAATTAATAGAGTGATAAAAACAATATTTCACTGGGTTAATTTGAAAAATGTCCCCAAATGGGAAGTCTATGCAACAAAGAGGTAAATGTAATTATAAAATGAAACATAGTGAAACAAAATATTGTAACTTCACATATATGAAGTAAGTCTGAGATAGTACTGATTGATTAGGAAAAAAAATCTTAGTCTCACATGGATAGTTCAGTGAAAATACCGACCCAGGATATGGTAGCCCTAGAGATAATAAATGTATGTTAATGATTATTATGAAAGAGCTTAAAAACAAAGTACAAATATAATAAAAAATGTATCATATTATTATATTTGAAATATTGTCTAGAATTCTGGTTTGGGGGCCTGAAAAGTGATATTAAAGACGAAGTATATAAAAGGAGAACTAAAATAATTAAATGTTAGTACCAGCACTCTATACAGGAAGATAATTATATCTGGGAAATATTAGTTTTGATCGAAGGCTGAAAAGGAGAAATACTGTAAGAAAGATCCTTAAGAAAAGGATCACTTTTTATCATAATTCTGGGATTCAAAGCCATCAGATCAAACCGAATGGAGAAAGAGTCACTGTTTCTTTAATATATTTTTACCTCTGTGCAGAACAGACTCTTCAGTAATTCTGGTCTAAGGTAATCAATTATGCTTTCATCATGCTGAATATTTTCTGTCATCTCTCTGAAACTACTAAAAAACTTTCTTATTTTAAGAAAGGCAACTATTGATCTTCAGGCCTGATTGCCCAGACTGACTAAATAAACAGTTTTTATGGATCATATCACAGTTACTAATATGGATCCACTTTTGAATATGTTAGGCCTGGCTTTGATTTGATTTGATTTGATTTGATTTCTATAACCACCCATCTGAATAAGTGACTGGCTGGCATACATAATTTTATTTTTACACTTAACAAATATTTCAACTTTAAGAACAATATGGAAAATAATGTCAAACTTCTTTCCCTCCAGATACCTAAGGTTATTTTATCTAACAAAATCAGAATGTCTACAAACACCCTAAGAAATCTATCAGAGTATGTATGTTCTCTCAGGTACAAATTCTGCCAAGTATTTTATTATCTTTTGTACTATGCACCAAAATCTCACTCTGCAGAATATTAAATCTGATGAATATGAAACTGTCTCTCTCAATCATGCTAGGAAGATTTCTCCCACCATTCCAGAAATTTCTAAGAAACGTCAAATAATTTTTCAAAAGCAAACTAGATTTCATTTTTAAGTGGTCATATTTTTAAAGATCAAACATTTCACAAGGAAATATGGAATTCATTTCCATGTGAAAAGGACAGTTGATTATGTAGCTGCATCCTTCTTTTCCTCAGTGAGTGTGGGAATCAAGATGGTAAGGGAAACTGGAAATGATAATGTCCAGCAACTGTCAACAAGCTGGCACACATGCAAATCTTAAACATGGGAAAGAGAATAAAACATGGCACAACTGGGACTTTGTTATATCTAATAACAAAGAGATGACTTAATAGAGTATAATGTACAAATTTGTTTAATTGTTTCACTTAGGTCCTGCTGATATATTCTAGTACAAAAAATACTATAAATTAATTGGGAAGCAGGAGAGAAGCTTATGATATTAATGTATCCCAAAACTCCCTGATGCTATTTTGCTTTGACAAAATATGCAGAACTGTCTGGTATTTTTAGAGTTAATTCAGATGACAGACAAAAGGGAGGGGAAATAACAAAAGCCAGAGAAAAGGAAGGAAGTGAATCTCTGCCCTCTGGGCTAATTGGAAGATGTGACTTATGACTGCAAGATAAGGGAGGGGTTTAGCAAGAAAAGTTAGATGCCAGCAAGAGGAATTCAGATTCTGGCATAAACCTCCATGATGTGCATCAATTTATAACACTGGTAACAAAGGCTTTAGGATAAACATGCCTGGAAGTTCTTTAAAGTGTTTCATTAGTCGGAACTATGACAGCGATATTAGAATAACTTACATGTGAATAATAAATTAGAATTGGATGTACAACGTTAAGGACCTTTTCCAGGATTTTCTTCCAAAAGAGCTTCATCACCTTTTCCTTTCCTGAAATGACCTACTCTTGACTGAATCACTATTCAACAGTACAGGTCTATACAAGCTGGTAGGGAAGCAGAAAGTACAAAATTTAGCCTGTGGCCCTGATACTGTTTATCTTTGCACAGATAATATATGAATGCATGCCTACACCCAACAAACAAATCTGGGATCCATTTGAATAAAAATGTTCTTGTTTTAATTTGTTCAAAAAAAGCCTTTCTACACAGAAAATCTAAAACTATTTCTGCTTAACTGACCTCCTAAATGCCAGATACTTATTGCCACAGCTGTTAAAACTTTTAGTCTGCATTTCCATTCAATTCAGATGAAACAATATTAAATGGGCTTTGTGATTTCATGTATATATTTTATAACAGCCAGACAGCATCCAAGATTTACCTTTAAATAGCTTTTCAATTCTAACAATAGCTACTTTTCAGAAGTATAAACAAAATTATACCACAATTTCATTCCACAGTGAGGAATTATTTCTGCTAAGGAGAAATCAATCTAAATTAATCCAGATAGAAACTGAACATGTGAAAAAAATGAGACGACAAGAGAAGCACATATCCAAGATGCTGAAATGAAAAACATCTAGCTACTAGAGTGCTCTTGTATTTTTTTTTATTTTCACTTCTATACTATCAGATTAATTTTTATTAATTACTGGTCCCTGAGTACAATTGTATACAACTAATTTCCGAACAAGAGACAGAAAAGAGAATGAAGGAATAAAGAATGAATTCTGGCAGGGAGACATTGTTTAAATGATTCAAACAACAAAGAATAAATGATCTCATACAACTTTAAAGGGGGGGGGGCTGAAACAGATCATGTACTGTAAGTAATGACAGCATTATTAACAAATTAAGTTCCAGGTACAGTCCAAATAGATATGATGATTTGAATTGGGACTCAAAAGATGAAAGTATAGCAGACCACCCCACAAACAACAATGGGAGCCAAATTCCCTGGGGACATTAAATATAACGGTTTTCGCTTTTGAAACAGCTGTAACATGCTGGGTTATAGCATTTACTCTGAAAGGTCTCAGGCAGAAATTTCTAAAAATGAGATTACTGATTTTGTGCCTAGGCAAAATCTATCCATTTTTGATTACTTAACAAAAAATAAAAGTAAGTCTCATATGGACAAGTCTCGGGTTTTAAAATTAATAATAATAAGACTAAAATATTGCTTAAAAACATGACTAATTTGGATAAGGAGACTTTAGTTAGGTTGACAGATTTTGAGGTTGTTAATAAGGTAAAATATTTGGGGGTTATTTTATCTGCCTCCAATGCAAAATTGTATAAAAATAATTATGAAAGGCTGTGGGTTAAAATACAAAAGGATTTGGAAAATTGGAAGAAGCTGCAATTATCCCTACTGGGGAGAATTGCAGTGATTAAAATGAATGTTTTGCCAAAGTTTCTCTTTTTATTTCAAATGATACCTATTTTAAAGAATGAGGCCAACTTAAATGAATAGCAGAAAGGTATCAATAAATTTATCTGGGCAGGGAAAAAACCAAGAGTAAAACTTAAAATTATACAAGATATTCGTGAGAGAGGTGGACTCAAGGTACCGAACTTGAAATTGTATTATGATGCTGTGGTGTTAACATTAATTAGTGATTGGGTTAACTTAACAAATGTAGATATACTCCTTCTGGAGGGATGGGATTTACTTTTTGGATGGCATGCCTATTTACTTTTTAATAAAAAGGTTGATAGGGTTTTTAAGTCTCATATTTTAAGAACTTCCTTACTTTGGGTCTGGAAGAAATATTATAGAAGTGATTCAAGAATTCCATTATGGGCTATTCCATGGCATGCGATAGAAGGGATAAGGAGAGGAGTTAAGATGGATAGTATTTCTTATACACAATTACTTAGATGGGACGGTAAAAATTGGCAATTAAAATCCATGGAAGATTTAACACAAGAAAATATTATTTACTCATGGTTTCAGTATAGACAATTATTGGAAAGGTGGAAGATAGATTGTAAGGTGGGTTTGCTTAGAGAGGATGAGAATTTGTTAAAACAAATAAAAGATCAAAGACGAACCCATATCAAAAGAATTTATGGGGTGTTAGTGGAACTGGATTCAGAAGCAGAACTAAGTTAAAGATTGTATGGTTAAATGGGCACAAAACTTTAATGAATCGGTTCCATTAGATACTTGGGAGATTATTTGGGTGAGGAATGTCAAATTTACACAAGCCCAAAACTTACGGGAAAACTTTTATAAAATGTTTTACAGATGGCACCTTGATCCACAAAAAATGTCTCGTGTGTATTCAAACTTGCAGCCTAAATGTTGGAGATGTGGTTGCTTGGATGCTACTTATTATCATATTTGGTGGTTATGCAAAAATATAAAAGCTTTTTGGATTACGATATGGTGGAATATTCAAAGAATTTTTAAAAGAAGGATAAAATTTACTCCACAATTGTTTTTGTTGGGTATTGTTTCCGATTGTGACAGTAAAGAAACTATATTAATGTTAAATTACAGCGGCTAGGTTGTTAGTAGGGCAATGCTGGAAGAAGGAATCTTTGCCTACTTTGCAAGAATGGTTTCTTAAAGTTTCCTATTTAGCGGAAATGGCAAAGATTTCGGGTTTTTTGAAAGATCAATCGCAAGAGAAGTACCTTTTGGTATGGAAAAGATGGATAAATTTTATACAATACAAGTATGATATAAAAAAATATTATTTAGCTTTTGAATAATTTATATTTAAAGTTTAAGATATTTTATAGATTTTTTTTTCTCTTTCTAATTTCTTTTTTTTTTCTTTTCTTTTTTCTTCTTCTTGTTTCTTTTCTTTTTCTCTTTCTGTTTTTTAAATATTGGGGTTAAAGTATTTTATGATTTGTTTAATTATTGTAACCAAATTTGTATATGGTTTATTTGTGTTTAAAAAATTTTCTTTTAAATTTTAATTAAGCCTGTATTCAGCTCTGGGAAGGTTGGGGGAGGGTTGGGGTGGGTTGGGAGGGTTTGGGGAAGGGAACTTTTTTTGTAAAATTTTAAAAATTTTCAATTAAAAAATAAATAAATAAATAAAAGTGAAAATGAATTCATTGAAAGAATCCATTGATATATTTACTCCATCCTTTTATAATAAATTAACTCAGATTGCTGAAGCAGAAAACTGAGTCCAAAATTACCAAGTTATTGTAATCCAAAGAATCTATAGCTGAATCTACTGAGAAAAGGAAACAAACCCTCCCAAAACCCTCCCCTTTGACTTTTTCAACACAGAAGGGTTGAAAATCAAAACAACAGTATTTTGCAAAGTAATAATTTACAAATCGCCTAAATGATTACCTACAAATCACCCTTAATAAACTCAAGAGTCAATGATGGAGTTCAATGAAAACTGTTATATCCTAAGTCAGTTATTTCAATGCATTACTATGCAATTAACTTACATTCAGTGGAGTGGCTTCCTAGTAAGATGGGCAGTAAGTGAATCCTAATGACATTCAAGCAGTCTATAATTCCAAGTATGCTTTTTAAAATGAAGCCTATTCTGGCCACTTCCCTGATATTTCCAAGACATGGATTTTGTGAGACACAGAGCTTCCTGCTTTTCTAATCAAGATGCTGCCAATACATTAAATGAGAACCATGGACGGATGCTGCTGCTTCTGTTAGTTGCAAAGATAACAAACCAGCCCTGGACTTGAGAGAAGCTTATTCAGATAAGCAATTTCAAGCACAGAGGACAAATTGCAGCTGAGTGGCTCAAGGCAGAATTAACTGACAACTTTGGAGCCTCTCCAAGCTGTGAGCAGGAAGATTTATTGAAGAAGCTAGATTATCTTATGCAAACTTTAACCACAATGCCCAAGACTGCTGCCCCACTAATTGACTTGCTTTCTGTGCTCTAGTCTATACAGAAGCTGGAAAAACAGTATTAATATGATCTCCAACACCCCTGGAAGACAGGCAACTAAACAACCACTTTGTATCATTGAAGGTTTGAACACACCACTAGGAGATGCAAATTCGGTCCCACAAAGTGCAGCACTTACTGGACTCTATCTTAATTTTATTATAGGGCAGTTGGAAAGCCCTTGGATATAACCCCCACCCCACCCCAGTGTTTCCCAGGAAGCATCTATAACAATACTCTTTAACATTCAACTAGTATTATTTCCCTAGCCTTCATTTCCTTCAGTATAGTTTGATTCTTTTCTCAGGATTTACACACTTTCTTTTCTTAAATTATCATATTGCCTTATGAGTAAAATGATCCAGTTATCTTGCTCCTTCAAAAAAAAGGGATAACACCTTGCAAAGTATTGTTGAATAAAAATCTGGTTCCTATATATCAGTGGTGTCAAACTGCTGGCCCGTGGGCCGGTTTCATCATATCAGAGCCGCGTCCACCCCATTGCCAGCAATGGCAAAAAAGCTGCAATACATTGTGCAACGTCACGTGACGTCGCGACTTTGACATGTCTGCTATATATGTTACAGGATAGGTTTCTTTCTCTCACTTTTGGTATTTTACACCAAATTTAATCTTAAATATGATGCATAACAAGCTGGGTTTGTGACCAATAGCTATGACAGTTTTATTATCATTTACCACATTTTATCCACTGAGCTGCATGTGGTTCTATCTAATAATAATTGATCCACAATTTAATTTTTGCTATGAAACCCTGCTGTTCTGGAACCTCTTTTGGCTATCACATCTTGTAATTGTTTCAAACAACAATCTTCTCATGTACTTGACCAGGCTGAGGCTTTTTATACATTTTAAGAGTCATAATCAAAATTACCAGTTTCCCAATCTTTTTCAATATCCCTCTGCTATAATTATTATAATGTTTGTCCATATGTTGGAAGGTAGATACTGTATAGCTGTCAAGCTGTTTCACTATAAATATATGAGATTGCTAGAGGAGTTGCAGAGTTTGGAATCTGAAATTAGAAGAAACAAATAAAAGGAGGGAGCATATAAGACAAAGGTTTGTCAAAAGACCTGTAAGAATAAAGCAAATGTAAAGTGCTTATAAAATTATTGGATGAGAATAGAATCCAAATTCTGGTAAAGAAAAGGCAAAATCTCAAAATAGCTGAGTTTTAAAAATTATTTATTTAAAACATTTATATGACCACCTGTCTTATAACAAACTCTGGGCAGTTCCCAATCAAATTATTAGGCTTAACTCTATAAAGAGCCTATAAAGGGTTTATAATTTCATGTCCTGTAAATCTTCTGCAGTTTCAAAAACATTGATGTTGCTATCTCTAACATTCCATTACTGACAAAATATAGACTATTTGTATAAAAGTACGTTATTACAATAATCCAAGTGTAGGTAAGTGAAAAACTCTCAATAAGTAACGTTTAAGTTTATAACATTATTAGTGATCATTAGGCCACTATCATTTAGTCCATTTTCAATTCTATAGAAGAGGGTGGGAAAAAAATATCTCACTCCCAACCTTCTGTGAGAACTTAAGGCTGACTTATGTGCAACAATGATGGTTAAAAAAAAATTAGATCCTTGCAAGTAGATCTCCTTAAAAGGCAAATAACCACACATACATGTCCAGCATCAGCACATTCACGTGGTAATGCTCAATATTATTGCTAATTATATTAGTAGATGTAGCAACTGTCCCTTAATATGACAATTGTTAACTCAGCATTCATTTTTAATTTAGAAAGATACATAAAAGGACATCTTTTCTTTTGATGTGAAGCCCAAGAATATTCAGAAAATGAAGCTCTGATCTTTAAAAGATCACTGTTATCCTTTATTATTCTTTTTCTGCACACAAAGACATAACATGAGCTGAATAGTATGTTCCTTCAGGGCAAGATAAACCTCCCTTCAACAGATTGAGATGGTAACCAAGATAGGATGTTAAGCTATGATCAAACATGAGAACATTTTCAGTGCTCCACAATTATTTTTATTTCCTGAAGACACCTTCCAAAATATCTCTTTAATGCTTTTCATTCAAAGTTCAAAGCATTGTGAAATATAAATATAGAAAATTAATAACTGAAATCCAGAAATAAAGTACTTTTCTCCATGGCCATCTTTGCACTGTCAAGAACTTTGCGCTGAATTTTGATCACGTAACCATGGGGATGCTGCAACAGTCCTAAGTGTGAAAAACAGTCATAAGTCACTTTCTTCAGTGCTGTTGTAACTTCGAATGGTCACTAAATGAACAGTTGTTAAGTCAAAGACTTTTTTGAAACAATGATTTAAGCCAGTGGTTCTCAACCTATGGGTTGTGACCCCATTTGGGGTCGAACGACTATTTCACGGGGGTCGCCAAACAAGGCTGTCCGCCATTTTTTTCCCCTTTTCTTTAGCTGTGCTACTCCCTCTTATTCTATTGGCTTTTGAAAGCCAATAGAATAGACTCTATTCAAGAGACTCTATTCTTTTGGTGTTCGAAAGCCAATAGAATAGACTCTCTTGAATAGAGTCTAATTTTATTGGCTTTCAAAAGCCAATAGGAATTGTCCAGGCTGTCTCTGCCCTGCTGAGCCCTCCCAAAGCCCCAGTCTGCAAATGGCGCTGCAAGGTGAACTTTCTGGAAAGCTTCCCTCCCTGCTGAGCAACTACTAAAAGTAAGTAAAAGAGGGCCAGGGGTGGGAGGTGGGAGGCCGGCGGGCGCAGGGAAGGTTGCTGGTGCACGTAGGGCCCGGCGGATGCCTTACCTCCCTTGGGCTGGGCCAGCTGGTGGCCCAGCTGGTGGTCGGCCTGTGCCCTCACTGCCGTGCGCCATGGCCACCCAGGAGCGCCTGGGCCTGCCTGCCACCGCACCGAACATGTGGTGGCCAAGATAAGGCTAGCGGGGCAGTGGCGGGTGCAGGGAGGGTTGCTGGTAAGCCACTCTGGTGGGTGGCTTACCTCCCTTGGGCTGGGCCAGCTGGTGGCCCAGCCGGTGGTCAGCCTGTGCCCTCACTGCTGCGTGCCATGGTCGCCCAGGAGCGCCTGGGCCTGCCTGCCGTTGCACCGAACATGTGGTGGCCAAGATAAGGCTAGCGGGGCAGTGGCGGGTGCAGGGAGGGTTGCTGGTGCGCATGGGGCCCGGCGGGTGGCTTACCTCCCTTGAGCTGGGCCAGCTGGTGGCCCAGCCGGTGGTCGGTCTGCGCCGTCGCTGCTGCTTGCCAGCTACGCCTCGGCCGGCGCAGGGGGCAGTACCACGCATGCGCCGCACTCCCGGGCCGAGGCGGTTGCTGGGCGACGGCCCGCATGCAGCCGCAGGAGAGGAGGCGGAGCGTGCGCGCCTCCTCCTGCCCTGCCCACAGGGAAATACAGGTAGTCCTCGAATTACGACCACATGGTTGGGGTTGCGGCATTGGGAAGGTTGAGAACCACTGATCTAAGCCTATGGTCAGCTTTCATTCTACTTTGCTTCATATCAATATTCTGCTGAGGAAGACCCTACTTTCATCAAGAGCTACTGCATGCTTTTATCTTTAGCCTTTTATTTAGTGTCATCTGCTTTAACTCCCTTTGCCAGATCCCCTGCACTATGGCCTATCTTCCTCATTATTAGTTTCACGTTGGCCCACATTCCATGCCATAGATAATGTATTATGATGCTCTTGTTTGCAGCAAGACTAATGGGGTTTGTAGAAACTCTCCTTATAAAAAAAATTGTAATTAACAAAGAACTATTCATAAATTGCCTTAACCATTCCAAAGGTTTTAGCTAATGGAAATGGACAATTTTCTTCCTTTTAATTGGGCCCATGCAGCCTGTTGCATTCATAAAGAAAAAAATACTTTGTAGAATATGCGGTGTTCCCACGGGAATTCTCAGTAAAGTAGCTGCAACTTTTCCTTCAATTGCATAGGTGTGGTCTACAGCTGCAGAGCAATTCTGGGGAAAGCAATCCTGGTTTCTGAAGTTGCCAAAACTGTTCTATGCATGTCTAGAAGCACCTTTTTCATTTTCAATCCAAAGAGCTGTATAGTCCTATTTTTACTTATATTTACTTTTTTATATATTCAGATCTTTGAGTGAGCATTTGCTTAATATTATACATAATTTCAACTTTAGATCTAGGTAAACTACAGAATGTGCAAATGTTTTCTTCCATAGAACAACACATATGAAAAATATTAAGCCAGAATGCCAAATGCATGAATCTTTTGCATTCCAGTATAATTCCCTTCATATGTATTTCTTCATGAATGAGAAAATATCAGAATCAGATCTAAAATACCTGTCTCATTTTAAAACTGTGCCAACATATCTCCTGCAAAGCAAATCTGAAGAATCAGACTCTTTTCCTTACTGAATTCTTTTGAAAATTTTGAGTATAGGTTCAATTTTCTTGATAACGCTTGTTATTTATTGACTGTTTGATTACATGATGCAGAAGTAGTGAAGCTAAGGGCTATTTCTGGCATTTCCAAGGGACATGACTAAGCAATGGAAGGAAGGATAAAGAGAGACGATGAAATGTTTATTAACTAGAATAGGTCCAAAGTGAAATGTTAACTAGAATAGATCCCAAGTGAAAAGTAGCAGTATGCATGCTTTTCAAATTGAAGTGATTTCCACTATGAAAATGGATTTCAAGCATAATGTGGTATATATAGTGTTAATGATTTAAATGGCTTTCTGGTTAAGCTAAAGAGAGTAGTGGAAAGGACCAAATCATCATTAGCAAGGACCCTGTTACACAGTGAACATGCAATCAGTATCATTCCTCATGATCTTGTTACCATCCAAAGCAGGAGGGGTATGGGAGAAAAGAAGAAGAAGAATGTGTCCCACCAGATAGGAAGAAAGATATCTCCCAGAGAATTTCTGCTGTAGGCCACCTCTTTCCAATGATACAGTATCTTTTGCCCTGATGACTGGAGTACAAGGCACTATAGGATACTTGTGTTGATTGTCAGCGTCTAGGAGAGCTTGTTGGTTGAATTATCATTTAGGAATGACCAAGAGCAAATAAGTGAGAGTATTTACCAGTGTAGGGTCATTGTCAGGAGATAAAGGACTGTGAAGAGTATGTGTGCAGGAAGTACCAGTCTCAAAGCAAAGTTGAAGAATAAGTTAGATGTCATCACTGCCCAGAGTCATTACAAAGTTGAGTAGCTTTATAAAACTAATAAAAGAAAAGTAATACGAAAAAGTTCCCATCTTCTTTGTTAACATATGTAATAGAATGCTGATTATTAGGTGGACACCTATGTTGCTGGGCACTGGGTGATGAATGGCTGGGAAGCATTGTCTCTGAGATGAAGCTTGCTAGTTCTTGTGGTTCCAATAATTAAGTAGAGTGATATTCAGAATTTAATGGTAATATCTTCCAAGTAGAAGCAGTAAATCTGCTAATAGGGGTATAGTCCAATTTCTTCAGCTATAATTTTCAAGTTTTGAACTTTGCCCACTAGATTATCTGTTTTTGTATATATTAAAGAGGACTTTGCCCTGAAAAGCTAGCTCTTTAATCCTCTTTTGCTTCTTGGTTTAAACTGGAAGAGCAGAGTCGAGTTTCAGAAGAGGCATAGCAATCACTATAGTTTTTTCCCCACATTCATTGTGTCTAGCAGTGCTGATCTGTTGCTTGGCCATCTGGTGGCTTTGGCAAGCAACATATGAACAACATTCTTCTTATGCTCAGCAACAACAGTGACAATAAGGGCTAATGTTTCCCTTGTGAATTGCTGATATTTGGCAATGTCCTAAAGGATAAATGTTTCTGCCCATGTTATCTCCCTTCTTTATCAATTGGTGCTGTATGATGCACCAGGGTGATGATGTTCCCACTACTGAAGGATTTGAAAGATGACAAACAAATAAATTCCATCTACTATCCCTAGCCATGAAGTAAGACAAATAAGACTCACCCATATTTCCTTATAACCAAATGAGAACCAGCCAGGGAATAAGGCAAAAGTGTCTTACCAACAGCCTAAGAATCAATTGAAATAGCAAAAGAGTTTCACACATGAAAGGGTTCAAAAAGCAAGGTCCAAAATTAGACCTAGATTCAGATAGTGAATGCTAGGGAACAAGACAAGAATTGTCACTGCTGATCACAGGAGCATACCTGGCAAAATCATTGTTTCTGGACTATTTCCAAATAATCAGTTTTATATGTCAGGCACCCATCCTAACTAGCTGAGTTCAGCCTGTAGAAACCAAGATAGCTCCCAAATGTATCTTTATTTGCAAGAACCTTTTACCTGAAGTTTCATATTTGTTGTGTATTCTCACTTCTATACTTTTGTGGATCTGTTAGATTCAGGTAGATCAAAATTGACTCCTTCCTCAAAGCCCATTTTAAAATGTTCTTTTGGAATCAAGGCACTCCATGATTAGCCACACCACAAAGAATTTATTTAATAAGCTTATTATGGTGTCTGATAAGTTTTGTGGTTATTATTTTCATTTATGTATTTATTTAGAAAATTTATAAAGGCACCCATCTACCAGAATGTCCATACTGAAGTAAAGCCATGAGATCAAGTTCATTTGAGAGCAGAAAGAACATCTATTTTTCCTTTAGTGAGAACTAAAACAAAAAGAATGAAAGACAATCAAACACTGAAATAATATACAGAATATCTATTAGCAGGCTTTGAATCCACATACCAACATGTAAACTCTATGTTTTTAAGTTTTAATTTAATCCTACATCAATATGCATGTAGTCTTATCCAAATTAGCACAGCTGCAATGAAAGAGGGAGAAGCTGTCATACCCTTCTATGTGTTACTTTCTCCTTTTGTGTCCCTATAGTGCCCATGTGCAGGGAAATCTTTTATCTTAATGGAAGCTTTTGGATACCTGTCAGTTGTTATTTCTGCATGCAGAGATAAAAGAGGAACAAACATCTCCTGGCTGGATATCTTTCTAAAATGGTTGCAGAGGCACGAGAGGGTCTTGTCTTCTTGTAAAAATGTGGTGAGAAAGGGTATATCTATGGTGACAAAATGCAAATCTAGAGGCACCATTCCTTCCCAGCACATTTAGTTGTAACTGATGAATTGTATCTTTACTGTGGTCCTCTCACAAACTTGGGAGATATTTTCTGAAATCCTAAGATTTAGGACTACAGGCAAAACCAGGGGCAAGTGATGGCTTTCCCTTCACCTATGGGGACTGGACCCCTGCCCCACATTTGGAGCAAACAAAGTGTATTTTCCTGACATAATTCAAACATAAGAAATGCCTATTTGAGAGGTTCTTTCACTTACAAATAACCATTTTAGATGCTAAACAGCAAAAATAAAAAGCCCTGAAAAGCAAAAAGGAACATCACCAAAGACAAGTGAAATTCTCCTGGAGGAATGATTGATTTAGCAATCAAAAATGACCTCAGTTTCTGTTTCCTTCTTTATTGAGTTAACAGTAAAGAATAACAACTCTGTAGTTACATTACAAAATATTTAATTCATGTTAGGTAAGAATCATTTCAAATAATTTTATTGCTTTGCCTTATTTACAGGTAGTGACAATTGTTTATGAAATGTATATATATTGCAAACAGCTGCCAATCTGATAAAGGCAATAACCTCAATAAATGCATAATTATATACATGTATACCTATATACACGTACAGGTGCACATAAATTATCTTGAGTAATAACTGATGATAGAATTGCTATAAGTGGTTTTGGCTAATCCTTTTTAAAACTTATGTACATTAGTTGCCAAAACCACACTTGGCAGCAGTGAGTTCGGTGATAAGTAAGTATAGCATGAAGCAATATGTAGAACATTACTTTCTGAATGACTTTGTTAATGCTATGAACAAAGAAGCATGAAGATGATTGAAGTAATCCAGTTCAGACTTTTTCCAAAGGGAGCCAGGTAAATATTTATAGGAACTTTCTAAGGCGAGGATGAGGGCAACAAAAACTTCACAACTGTTTATCCCCTGGAGCTCACATTTTGATATACTTGCATCAAACTTAACTTTTAGCACTCCTATCCACCTCTTGCTTATAAGTTTAAATAAATCTTATGACTTATGTAATTTGCTTTGCGGTAAAGACTTCACCTACAATATGGATTTATTATACAGTTTTAGTGTGATTTTGAAAAAGTCCACATATACAAGTATCCCAATCTGAATTAACAAAATAACATTCCCACCAATTAAATAAGAACACATTCACAGTTAAGGAAATGTGCCAGAAATTACCTAGGTACACACTAAAAGTCTGAGTCACCGTGACATGAAAAATACAGAATTATAGGAATTTGGACAATATGTCTTAAGCTATTTTTTAAATAGTAGAGTACCTTCTCTACCTCTTGACCTTTTCTTCCTTCCATGTATACTCAGTTTTCAACCTCTCTTGTGTTCTACTACCTTGGAATGGGGGGGAGAGCATGATTTACAAAGGCATAAGCCTTGTACATGGCTTACACATGGCCCACTACAGAGAACAAAAAAATAGAATAGCAGAATGGGAGGCTAAAAAGAAAAAAAATGGGAAATAAAATTTTCTTTATGAAATAAAAGCAAGAATATTGTAATTATGGATCATAGTCATTCCTTGTTATCACCAATTCTTTATGGGATACAGCAAGTATATAAAAATGGTTGTCTGAAATTATCTGTGAAGTTTATCAAAACCTATGATATTTATTCATTTATGTGTCAGTTGATCAAGCAGACATGTAGAAGCTATACAAGCTATACAAGCTATACAAACAGACAGAGAAATTGAAATAGTAACATATTTTATTCTCCTAGGCTCAGAAATTGAAAGAGATGGTGATTGTGGCCATGAAATAAAGAGACCTGCCACTTAGTAGAAAGACTATGATAGATCTGGACAAAATAGTATACTGCAGTAGCATCATATTGACAGCAAAGATTTCTGTTATTGAATTATAACATATGGCTGTAAAATGTGGAGAAGAACAAAAAAAGAAGTCTTTGAATTGTGATGCTGTAGGAAATTGTTTGAGAATAACCTGGACTGCAACAAGAATAAATTATTCAATACCAGATCACATAAAACCCGGTTTGTTGACTGCCAAGTGCTAATAATGAAAATTATTTTATTAAAAAGCTTAAGCATAAACATTGTAAAGGCAAGGAATATTGTAGAAGACATTAAAGACAATGACTAAAGACAATAAAAAAGGCCAATGAATACAACATGGAACTAATGACATTACTATGACCTTACAAGAACTCAAAGACACAATTATTGATAGACAATTCTGGCAAGATAATGTTTTTAGGTCATAAAGATTGGAAGTGACTGAACAGCTGAACAACAACAAGGGAAGTCAATAAAATATTTAACAAAATGTACAGGGTAGAAATCATGCTTAAACTTATTAATGTTCATGAAGATGTTAGCAATTAAGATGTCTACAATGATAAACATGAGAATGTAAAAGAGAAACAACACTTGAGTAAAGTTGTCAAATATGTCTTCAAAGGGAATGGCTGAGTCACCTGTCAAGTCAAAAGTTCAGCCAATGAACTCTGAAAAGAAGCAAAATATTCACCCCAACCACCTAATGGACCTGTGGAGGATCATTTGGATCTTTTTTTTTTTTTTTTTACTACTGGAGCTCTGTAAACATTTTTGAATCATGGTGACCTTTAAAAGTAAAATTTTGAAAAACTGCCAACACATATTAACATATCCTAAAACACAATGTCGGGAACAAACTGTACTCGGAAAAGGGGGGAAAAAAACCAAACTCTAGATCAAGAAAACATTTTTGCTGGAAAAAATGGCTAATTGAATTCAGAGGGTCAAGAGGGCTAACAAGAAAAGGGATAACTTGCTACATGGTGGTAATGACTTAAGAGCATGTCTGATCTAGGAATGAAATAAATTGCCAGAACAGAGACTCGTACTTTTACTGACAACCAGGGTCCTAGCATTTTTCATAAAGATAGATAAAACCACAATCTAAAACTCATGTGTTACAATTATGTCTGAACTGGCGTATAAATAGTACATACCTAGATTTATATGCGTACACGTTTCAAGGGAGATCAAATTTATTGAATTATTCCAAAGAGATCATTATGAATTGCAGTGACACAAGTAGATAGTTTAATAGAAACACTGTATCTACTTTATTGATTCATAGCAATGTGGACTGAATCTTTCTTTAAAGCATGCTTTCATATAAACACAATTTTATTTCCCAGAAATATAACAATGTGCCCACTTGAATCATCTGACTATTTATGGCAAGTATCGTAAGTGTGCTTCTTAAGTCTTATTTATAGCTTCTATTTTCTTGTAGTTTCTTACAATGGCATAAAGAAAACAAGATTCTGATTTTTCCAAGCAATATTTATTTTTGTTAAGAAAGATGCAAGATATTTCCAAAAAAGGCAAAGAAAGGAAGAGGAGAGGTGTCTACAAATAAGATCAAGACTTTTCTCCCTTAGTCCAGTATCTGCAAATGTGTGCATTTTCCAGGAGTTTTTGATAACTTGCCTGACAGCTAGAATATGAATGCTCCAAATATATAATTAAAGACAAAACAGTACAGAAATGTGGCCTAAACCAGGGCTTTTCAACCAGTGGTACAGGTACCACCTGTGGTACATTGACACCTGGCAGGTGGTATGCGACCATTCTAGAAAAGTGGTAGCGGGGGAGGGGAATGAGCTGAACCAGCAGCAGCACTGCACAAGCCTGAACGAGAGATGGCTGGAGCTGCAGGGCTGTCAAGGCTCAGCGGAAGCGCTAGGATCAGCGCTTCTTCAGGGCTGTCAGGGCTCCATGGAAGCACCAGGATCAGCACCAGGCTCCAGCTGGAACCTGACGCTGATCCTGGTGCTTCTGCTGAGCCCTGAAGAAGCACCAATCAGCTGGAATGTTGTAGAATCTCCAGGGTCTTGAGATTTACATTCAGATGCTTGGCAACTGATTCATATTTATGATCGTCACAGTGTCCCAGGGTCATGTGAAGTGACAAAACCTGCTGCAACCACCCAGCAGACGGGAGGGAATAAAAACCAAACAACCCCATCCCCATTGCCAATCCTCAACAGAAATGCTCATAACAATGAAAACCTCAGACAGGAGAAAGAGCACCGCCGGGCAGACAGGCAGGTGTCTTGCTCGGCTGTGGCTTGGGGGACACTTTTTTCAGTGCTACTGTAACTTTGAGCAATCACTAAGCAAACTGTTGTAAGTCGAGGACTACCTGTACTTTATCACTTTTTTCCTTTTTGGTGGGGGGGTCATCACGTTTTTGACACCTTGCTAGGTGACTGGTGGTACTCGGATATTGCCATATCCTAAAAGTGGTACAATGGGTGAAAAGATTGAAACGCCCTGGCCTAAACCATATAGAACACTGTATACAAATGAAGATAAAATTTTCTCCCAGTGTTTGATCTAAAAACATGACAATATATCAGGTCACTAAGGAGCCAGGAGGGATATATTTAAGAAACTATTTACCCTCTGAGAAGAAACAGAGAAAGCATCCATGAAAACCAAGAGGCAAAACCAGGCTCTGCTTGAAAAGGAAACATCCATAAATGATTTCAGTCCTGTTTTCACTGTGTGAGAAAACGACACCCAATTACAAAATCACAATCCAAAGGTAATTTTCCATCTTCCTTTCCCCACCCAACAATTTTGTGAGACTTTAAGGTTGCTGTCCAAAGTACTTGAGTTGCAATTGAAAGAACAGGCAGACAAGATCTGAATGAAATCTGGAGCATTCAACTGACAAAGCCCTCCACGCATACATGAGCAGGACAACTCAATTTTGTTGTGCATTTTTACCAGACCAACTCATTGCAACTCTTACTGGGAAGAGTCTGCAATATTTATACAATGAAAAACATTTTCCTCCCACCCAAAAATATATATTTTATGATTTAATGAATATTTAATTGAAGCAAATGCATCTATGATACATTATTAACGGACTGCATTTCAACTGATAAACCAGGCATCCAAATTTATTTATTAGATTTCTATCCCACCTTTATTACTTTATAAGTAACCAAAGGCAGCAAACATGCATAATATTCCTTCCTCCTCCTATTTTCCTCACAACAGGCATCCAAATTTATTTATTAGATTTCTATCCCACCTTTATTACTTTATAAGTAACCAAAGGCAGCAAACATGCATAATATTCCTTCCTCCTCCTATTTTCCTCACAACAACAGCCCTGTGAGATTTGTTGGCCTGAGACAAAGAGTAACGTGCCCAAAGTTCCAGCTGGTTTTCAGGCCTAAAGTTCGACTAGAATGAATAGTCTCCTGGCCAACACCTTAATCACTACACTGGCTCTCTTATGACTTGGGAGAAGAACCAAGGTTATACACATACATTTGTGTAACTTAAAGTCATCATAGAGTAACAGCTTTCCCTAATTCTCCAGGATAAAAAAAATCAGGGTTTTTGGACCAATTCAGCATAGTAGAAAAATGTTCCTTTGACCATGAAATATTCTTGCTTCCATTTTTTCATTCATACAAGATCTCTTTTCCTCACTATATAAATCCTCCAGACTCTATAAATAATTTGGGCGGAATATGATCATTATTGGTTAGCAGTAATAGCTTGCCATATCTATGTTATATTCATCCTCTAGTTCTAACAGTACAGTCAGTCACTGTCATATTTTCTCTTATGGCAGAAATGTAGTTATCTTCTCTACATTTCTGACATAAGAGAAAATATGACAGTGACTGACTGTACTGTTAGAACTTACAACTAGAAATTAGGTGGAAAATGTTAGCTGATGAAATAAGGGACGAATCTTGAAGCTTTGGAGTGTAATGACTTTCCCCTTCCTCTCTACAACCATATACATGCAGGCATGGCTATGAAAGAGGGAGAGGAAAATAAACATGGATTCCCTTTGCCACATCTAGCATTTTCCAAGATCTGGAAATCCCAAATTTTAAAATTTGTATAGCTGGAATTGGGTGAAATAAACTCAGGACCTACAGGAGATTATCTCCTGACTAGAGAATCTTTCAAAGTGCCCAGCTATGGGCTTACACCAGGCATTTCACTGATCTAATTAATCTTTTCTCCTGTTAAAACAGTGGTTCTCAACCTATGGGTCGCGACCCCATTTGGGGGTCGATTGACCATTTTTCGGGGGTCGCCAAAGAAGGCGATCTGCCATTTTCTCCCCTCAGGGGGTGCCGCCGCGCATGCGTGCCGCGCATGGGGGGGGGGCGCCGCGCATGTGCGCAACGCATGGGGCGGCGCCACGCATACGCAGAACGTTTGTGTGACAGGGGTCGCCGTCACACAAACGTTGAGAACCACTGTGTTAAAACATCATGGAAAATTAAAATTAAAAATCATCCAGAAAGTAAATATAGGGGCACAAATATCCTTTAAACGTCATTCCCACCCCACTAGGCTGTAGCTAATGAAATCTTTAGTTTGTATGAATACTGTTCTATTAGAGTACTCCATACTGGATGAAATTTTTGGGGCTCTGTTCATACTTATTTTGAATATGAATTTCATAATGCACAGAAGCTTTGAAATAGGTTCTAGTTAGCTTTAATAGTAGTGTGACTGGCTAGGAAAGCCATTAGTTGGGATACTGGCTTGTGCAGTTGGTTGACCATTGTGAGAACAAACTGCTGGACTAGGTGGGCCAGGGATCTGATCCGGCAAAGTACTATTTATGTGTTTATGTTGTTATGTACCATGAACACTTTATTGTTATGATTACAACTGAGAGTCTCTTTTGTGAAGCAGGTAAAGTATTATTTAGATACTTTAGATATTACGCTAGGGGGCACTTCAATGTTTCATTTAGAAATTTCAAGTATATTACAAAATCTTTTATATTCATAGTCAGGACATCTAAACTTTTCTACTTTTATATGAAGAAGGGAAAATTGAAATCTAAGAGAAATATCTAGATCATTCAGAATATACAAGAGAGAACATATGTGTTCTGAGGACAGGGTGCTATAGACCAAATCGTAAATTATTATCAAACTGTCAAAATGGATGAAACTACTTAATGTCACACAAATCAAGATAAAGTTAGAATTTAGGAGTAGGTGGTAGGTGAGATGAAATGCTTATATACAGTTTATAACATCTTACAGCAACAACGTAGTGTTTTGAGAAGTATGAACTTCCATTTATCATAACAAAGCAGAGTGTATTTTAAATTCATCAAACCATGATTGGTATCTTTTGTCTGAGAATGTCATTTAATCAGCTTGACTGAATATATAAAACAATACAGGAAGCTTCTGGCCATAAAATGAAAATAAAATAAATAAAAATAAAAAGCCATAAAATAAAGAAAATATGTCTGTATTAAATTTCACTTTTAGGAGATAATGTTTCAGAATCTGAAAAAAAATCCCTTCCAAGTTAAAATTTTAGTTCAAATTAGGCATATTTTTCTACTTGTTATGTGTACATTTCTCAGTTACAATCACAACCATCAGCGAAAAATGCAATAAAAACACAGACTTCCTTTTAATTTCTGATTCTAGATATGCCTTCCAGACTAAACAATCCCTGATAGGCATTTCACAGAACATCCACATAGTTAATATTTGCTGTAGAGAAATATTTTATAAGCCTCTTGCAAAAGACCAGTAGGAAACTTCTACATTGCAACATCCCCTAGACATGAATGGAGACCTGCATTTGGCTGAATACTTTTACACTGAAAATGTATAGTCCAATCTTGAAATATGGCATAGACACACTAATCACTTTATTACAAGCATTTATCTGTATGTACTTATAATCACTTAGCAGGTTCGAAATGCTCTGAATATTATTATAACCGAAAACTTGGTTGCTCTTTTCTTTCAAATCTATACTATTCGTTTCAAAAGTTAAGTGATCATAAATTTATATAAAGTATTTCCCTATAATTATATAAGCATATTACTGTTTATTTTCAATTCCCTTCCTAATGGCTCTATGCAGAAATTTGCCTGTTATAGCACTTGAACACTAAGCTTTGTTTTCATTTTTTCATAAAGCCATTCACCATGGCTTTATACTTTCACAGTATAAATCTACACTATATTCCAATTAAGCTGGGAGTGAGGAAGAGTTTCCACATACATTATAAAATGGATATACCATATCCAGATTAAGTTAATTAACTAATGGTCTTTTAAAATTAATATGTTACTTTCCAATGATATACTACCTTCTAGATCTTTATTTTTGAGGATTTTGAGGAAACCAATTAATGTGGGAGACAGAAAGCTTATTTCTATACTCTGGGCCTTGAAAAGTTTATATACTTGCTGGATAAGACCACCCTGGCAAATCTAGATAAACAGAGTGTAAAACATCACCATCAAAATACTAACTGACTACCCCAAGGGATCTTTTACTAGCATTTTAAAAAATAGTTAAGACTTTGCAAGTCAACTCTATTCATTTTGTGAACCTGGTAAATCTTCAACCTTCCAATAATTTATCAGCCAGTAAAAGAGAATATTTTACACTGCCTGCTTTTCCTTCTGCTACAGTCATTAAATAAAAACATAATGCACTTATGGTTAAGGGGTCAAATTACTCTGCAGGAAATGGGAGAACAGAAAGCAAAAAAGGCTTATGAATGGTTGCACAGTAACTTCTTTTTAAATATATTTAAGATTTTGACAAGGGTAACAAAATAGCAAGCTGGCACTTTCATATTAACAAAAATAATGAATAGTTGTAACAAATTCTGCTAGTTCAGTGAGGAGGTGTTGAGTTAATCTGTATAGATAACAGGAGACTTTGAACTTAAGAGCGTTTATAGCAACACAGCTGTCATCTCAGGCTTATGAAGAATATTTGCTAATATTGATGAACTAAAGAAAAAATCAAATTCATGAAGTTGCAAAAAGCTCATGACAAGGAATATAAGAATAAATGAAGAAATATAATGTAGAATAGATTCTGCATATCTTAATATGGTACATCAAATTGAAATTCCAATAATATATTATCTTGTGCATCATTTGTCTTGTCCACATATATCCATCCATTTATAAAAGGAATAGCTATGACAGTCAGATCAGAGAAGGCTTGCAGGGTATATAATAGAATCTTTTATGATTGAGAAATTATAGTCTACAAAGTGGTACTCATGGTTCTCAGTAATAACTGTTGTTGTGGTCCTCAGTAATATTGTTATTGTTATCAATCTTAATCGTTTCACTTTAGGTCTCTTTATTAAAGTATATAAGGAACGGTTGCGAGAATTGGGTATGTCTAGTTTAACGAAGAGAAGGACAAGGGGGGACATGATAGCAGTATTCCAATATCTCAGGGGCTGCCATAAAGAAGAGGGAATTAAGCTATTTTCCAAAGCACCTGAAGGCAGGACAAGAAGCAACGGGTGGAAACTAATCAAGGAGAGAAGCAACCTAGAACTAAGGAGAAACTTCCTGACAGTGAGAACAATTAATCAGTGGAACAGCTTGCCTCCAGAAGCAGTAAATGCTCCAACACTGGAAGTTTTTAAGAAGAGACTGGACAGCCATTTGTCCGAAATGGTATAGGGTTTCCTGCCCGAGCAGGGGGTTGGACTAGATGACCTCCAAGGTCCCTTCCAACTTTACTACTATTATTATTATTATTATATGGATGATAGTCTCCCACACTGTTCAACTATGGCTTGATAGCCAGATGTTTTCAACTTCTCAGTTTAGGGATAAAAGACAGCGATTAATCCTAAATCACCCCTACTGCTTTTGTGTACTGTACAAGGAGAACTACAACCTGGATTTCCCTTATTCTAACCAGCACCTTAATCACTACAGCACACTGGCTCTCAATTGTGTTATATGAACATGGAAACAAAACAAAGCAACAAAGAAGGCACAGCAAAAATCTCTAGATATCGCTAAATAGATTTATTTAGATTCCAGAGAACTAAAAGGGCTTTTGTTGACAGCAGATCCAAATGTTTCTGTGTTCACTAGGAAAACCAGGAAACTGACAAAAAAAGACAAATAAAACTATAAAAAAAATATGCTGCTATCATAGACCAGAAATGCCACGTGAAAAAGCGGTTATACAGCAAATGTTCTCCCAAGGAAACTGTATGCTTTCAGGCTCTTTCTTCAAGCTCAGAGAAGGGCAAAAGACACTTACTGTGCTTGCTCCCTTACACCAGGGGTCCCCAACCCCAGTCCATGGACCAGTACTGGGCCACACAAACAAGCAAAGCCCCATCCGAGGGATGCAGGCTGCACACAAAACTATGCACCCTCCAGTCCACGGAACAACTTCTCTCCACAGCACCGGTCCCCGGTACCCAAAAGGTTGGGGACCTCTGCCTTACACTACAGAGTAATCACATAGACCTGGAGGTTCTTGTCATAAAGCACAGAAAGCCAGACTTATTTTCAGACAAAGGTCAAAAGCTGTTCTACCACAGCTGTTCTTACATGACCAAAAAAAAAAAAAAGTTCAATTCAACAAATGGAAATATAGTACATTAAAATTTCACTAATTTCTGACACAACCCATTCAATGAACGAAAAACCTTTTTTTGCCTTATCAGTTTCTTTCATGTAATACCTGGTTTCATATAAAGGAATTCATTGAAAAAAAACATTGAATATGATCAGATAGCATTGTTGAATTAATTTGAGACTTTAGAAACATTTAAAATGGTCTGTGAAAATGTCAATTTTTATTTCTAGTGACCTCACAGATCCAGGCATACAATTTTCTTGACAAAAATATGAAATGTTTTGCTATTGCCTTCTATCACATTTTTTTTTGTTTAAAACATTCCCAGTCAAGTCTACAAACTTGATCCAACTCTGGCTAACATTTTCAAGGTCAGCAGAGGATGCTACAACCTGATGAGATTAATTATGATATCATACAATAAAGTTTAAGTTTAATATTGTATGATATATTTAAATTATACAATAAAATCTAAAATCCCCAGCTAATATGTTTAGAACATATGGGAATGTAAGGATAAGATGAAAAAAATATCTCATTTAGTCGTAGTCATTATGTACATATACTGTTCCCTGTTTGTTTTTGCATCACCTGAAATTCATTTTAATTAAGATGAATATTTCATCACATATTTTGGACATTATTCTAATTGAACAGAACTGGGTTATTACAAAGCTTGGTCACTTACTTTGGAAAGATGGCAGTCATCAAAGCAGAAACATACCCAGGCTTGCAAACACCCTCTGAGATATTACCATATTTTGATACTATTTCTGGAGGCCTGTAAAAAATAATAAGTGTTATGATCATCCTAAAAAATAAATGAAAAGTGGATCAACTAAATCCTTTTATCATTAGCTTTTCTGAACAGCAGCAACAGGAACAGAAAAGTCTTATGAAATTAAAATGGGATGTCATCAAATTGTACCAGGTGGCTTCTGGTATGTAGTGTGTTTCCTTGCCATTTTGGAGTTTGGATTCCAAAAATATAAGGAAAAATATTACCTTTTTGTTCTGGAGTTACTTTGTAATACTATATTACTATGTAATTTTATTACTACATAAACTAGTAAACTATTACTGTGTTACATTTACTATTATTTATTATTATTTATATGACTACAGTTTGACCGTTCAATTCTCACCGGCTCAAAATTGACTCATCCTTCCATCCTTCCAAGGTTCGGTAAAATGAGGATCCAGATTGTTGGGGGCAATATGCTGATTCTGTAAACCACTTAGAGAGGGCTGTAAAGCACTGTGAAGCGGTATATAAGTCTAAGTGCTATTGCTATTATATAAATGTTACAATATAATACTGAACCGTACAGTAAATCTAACCAAATTATTATAAATTTCTTCCACCTACTATGAAAATGGAGAGATTGTATACCATAACTCCAACATGATTTCCTTTTATCATTTTCTAAGAGCTCAGTCTCTTTCACAATCATTGGATATATAAAACACTGAATTTATATTCCAAATAAGTACAGTTACTATGGTGAAAACAGCTATTTCTGTCAGCTTCTTTTTCTACCTATAGTCTTCATATAGTCAAATAATGAAAGCCTAACTTTCCCCAAATTTCAATGCAAAATTTGAATATAAACAGTATTATTCATATAGAGGATACTGTTTAGAAAAAAATCTGCTTCTTCATAGTATTCATGCATGACAAAGGAACCCAAAGTTTCAAGCCTGCATTTCCCAACTGGTGCTCTCCAGATATTCCAGCACATCTAAACCACATTTGGACAATGGAAATGCAAGTAATGAGAAAGTTTGAAGTTAAAATTTAAACTATTCTTAAGATGGTATTCTTCTTTAAGATTTGGCCTTGGATACTTCTTTTAGCTATTTATCCTTATACATCCCGAGGAGACTGTTTAGACTTAAACAACTGAATTTAAGATATTGGCTAAAAAAAAAAAAACACCTCTTGTGTTTTTGTTTTCTTTCATTCATGGCAGTCTGATTGTCTCATTTGAGGAATGAACAGCTGGTCTGGCAAATAAAGACACAATTATATAAAAAGTCTCAAGGTCAGAGATAGACTTATTGAACTTTTCTAAGTATAATAAATAGTTCATATTCTGAGGTGTCACAAGCAAAAATAGGCTTGCAGCCAACCACAACTATCAGTACAGTTACTTAGAATTATCACATACCCCATTTTGGTCACAGACTTGATCTGTCTTTTATGTTTCTCATTCTATGTTGTTTTATCCATTTGGGATATTTATTTGCTTGGATCTTCTCATTACTAGACAGGATAATGATATGGCCAACTGGGAAATTCATAGCCACCTTGAATATTAGTGAATAGTTACAAACCTGGATCAATAACATGCTTTAGAAGAAAAAACAAAGACTGTTCCTCTTTTGTAATTGAAAGCATTACAGGTAGTCCCCGAGATATGGCTATAATGGAACCTGCCCATTACAGCTGCATGTTGCACCAGTTGTTAGGTGAAACATCTCACCTAATGACCCTCCCATCCCTGCTCTCCCCAATGAAATATAAAACAAATGTGTGGATTGTTAAGTGGAGCGTGGGGTGCCTCCTGGGTGGGAGAGGCTGTTGGAGGTCTAATACAGGCCCAGGGTTGCCTGCCTGGGCATCCCAAGGCTTCCCCCACCCTTAAGATGCCCCATGCTCCATTTTCCATGCCTTGGGTCCTAAGAGGTCTTTTCCTACTCCCACTGGGTCATCCCAGACCTGATTCTCACTCCACCTGGCCAAGCACCATCCTCTTCATTTACCTTTTAAAGAGCTCCGAGGCCTTCCAGAGTCCTGAAATGACTTCTTTGCGTGGTTGCATGGCACAATTCTGAAAACAGCTGCCATTTTGTCCCATCCCCTAAATGGCAGCTGCATTCGGGTCGCCGCTGCACAACCCAGGGACAAAGTGCTTCATTTTGCTGCCTTAACAAACTTGCAGTGGAGACCTCGCTAAGGAAGAAAACGAAACAGTCTGTCTGATGGCTGCTCTTTTGTCCCTGCCCTTTTGTGGGCTGGGACAAAATGGTGGCCACATTTGGGTCAATGCTATATGGCCCAGAGACAAACTGCTTTGTTTTGCTCCAGAAGTTTTGTACAGCATTCAGAAACATCTGAAGCACTGTGCAAACATCTCTAAGGCAGTAAAATGAAACAATTTCTCTGTCAGCTGCCATTTTGCCCCTGCCCACAAGTGGATGGGGCAAAATGGCGGCCATATTTAGATTGCCACCACCTGGCTCAGAGACACATGTCATGCCCTACTTCCCTAACATGAGGTCTAAAGAGCTTGAAATGGTAAGTGTGGGGCATAATGTGCGGAGCAGGCCCAAATGCTGCAAAGTCCCAGTAGGATGGGATGCGGGGAGAGAGGCGGAAGGACACTGCAGCAATCTATGGTGGGTTGTATGGGTGAATGACGGCAGGACTGCTGCAGCCATTTTAAGTTTGAAGTCATATGCAATTTTTTTTGGGGGGGGGTCTATCATAATTTCGAACATTTGTAAAATGGCCTGTCTGTATGCAACTAATACTCTTGATATGTCAAAAATTATTAGATAAATCCTATCACTTCTAAGATCTGACCACAAACTCAACCCAAAAACATTATCAGAACAGCTTGTATCAAAATTTAGGAATGGCATATAATTCTTCAGAATACCCCTGCTTTTTGTGTCATTTGATTTTCATTTTGTCTAAAAATAGAAGATTTTGACAACAGAAAAATTTGCTAATGGAGTTGAATGCTCTACTGAATGATTAGAAAGCTTAACTTTTGAACCACAATAAATTTTAAATTTTTGCTTCATAATGTGTCAATGCTGCTAACATCGGATATTCTTGCTTTGACAACAGATGAAAATACAGCCATTTTCTCTATGCTTTTAGAATTAGTTGGTGCTGGGAGGGGGGATTTGGATGAGAGTTCAGTTAATCATAATAATAATAATAACTCTGTTGTGGGAATCCAAGGACAAACTGGGTCTTGAGCTGATAACGTTTTGGTGGGCTGGAGAGCTGGGGAGAAAGCCCGTGCTTCAAGCTAATTGGGGAATGTGCTTTATGACTGTTTACTGGGGCTGGGAATTGTACTTTGTTACTTTGTATCCAGGAGAGGTAAATTTAGTTTTGGGGTTCAACTATGTAGTGCCAATACTTTGTTTCCCGAATAAAAGATTCTTTAAAAATAAACAATGCCTCGAAGTTCTTTTGAAGGGTTCCATCTGTCGGAACCATGTCAGTAAGATAAAAATGCTATAATAATGTACAGTGATGTAACACATTTTTACTAGTACAGAATATCTGTTGCTGGTACATCCAGCCTCTACTTAAAAACTTTATGTGAAAACTAAAGTTCATTATCTAAAATCAAGTTTTACTATTTCTGTAAAACTCATATTGTCATGCATTTTAAAAAAAATGTTTAAAACAAAAAAACCCATTTTGCATGTACTGTATTTGGGATGCTACAGGTTTTAGTTTTAGTTCTTCAATATAAAGAACAATTAGCAACACTCCTACAATAGACCCACTCTGTTTCCAAATTTAAAATTTAAAGATAAACAAAATCCCTCAAATCTCATGAGATATATTTCTATGTTCTTATATCATTTTAATTTAATTATTTATTAAAGAGCTTTTATATGAAAAATGCCCACAGTAACGTGAACTCATTCAGGGGACTCAGCCACCAGCTATGAATATTTTGATGTGCCTCAGAACTCTCATGAGTGCAGTTGAGTGAACGTTAATTTGCTGTTGTGGGAATCTAGCAGTTGTATTAACATGTGCGAACAAGTCATCTTTTTAACTCAAATAATGTAGCTGACTGGATATAAACATGTTAACTGAACATAGCAATTGCTTTCTATTAATTCAGATTTATGATTTAGCATGTTATATGAACTCAGCCAATATTTATCTGCATCAGTGGGAATATCATAATAAAAGAATTTGCAATTATGAATAAATGTATCCAAATATTTCTATTGTTCATTAACTTTTTATTTATATAGCTTTGGTTCAGATTTATGATCTCTATACATTTTCTTTCTTTTTAAAAGTTGAACACTAGTTTTCTCCTAGCTCCCTAAAACAGAAAGAGTACATATATCATATGCCATATTGAATATTGCTACATGTCAGACAAGGTATTTCTCCACTGGGATAATTTGTATAATTTAGGAATTGCAAAGAATCTTGCCTAATAGGCCATCTCCAATTACTCAAGGTTTTATATCTCTCGTCTCCATTCTTCACTGGCTTCCAGAGAACAAACCTGTTCTGTACCTGGATTAGGATTATTATACCCAATCAATTTGACGAATAGCATTTTGGGAAATAGCTTCAAAAATATTTCATTATTCCAGCACATTTTCCAATTCTAGCTTATATAGGTGATATCATATTGAAAGAAATCTGCCCTACCACAACTGTACTTCAACAATGAAACAAGACTTAATAAAGACAAGAGACATTATTGATACTAATCCATGTTAATTGTTATTCTTAATTCAATGGATTTTTAAAATGCTCCACCAGCAATAGTCATATTGCCATGTTGGAACAAAAGTTAGCCAACAGCATGTTTTATTAATCTTTTCTACTTTCTGAAAAACATAAGTCTACAATCCATAAACTTTATCCCATGATTAAAATGATGTATATCCAACCTATTTAAAATGAGTTAAGATTTCCATTGTTATCACAACCTACATTTTTATTACATCTTTAGCCTCTATTTCTGTCATGCCATGCCTCCAATTTAAGCTACTGTGAAAATAATAAAGCCATGTTTATATACAAACCCATAATCTAGAGTGAAGTTAGGCATTGGTTTAAGTTACTTTGACATTAATAAAAGGATGAAAAGAAGTATTTTGGTTGTTTATGTATGCCATGAGTTTACGCTAAATTTAAATACTCATGAAATCCTAAGACATATGGCAGACAAAACAGAAATTAAAAATTTCAGCATTAATTAATAAGTAAATGCATCCAGAATAGAGTAATGAAGCATATTTTAATAGCAGCTTGGCCTCTTTTTCACAAATTAAACCCAAAATCTCTTCAAATGAAGAAGACTAAAGTTATGGGATGTGACAAAATTGCTTAACTGCATTGGTGAACAGTTAAAACAATTGTATATTTGCCTCTGCAGGGAACTTTAAAAAAAATCAAAATATTTAATTCTTCCAATGCAGATTCTTCACGATTAATTTGAGACTGTCTCATAAATAATATTATGTGCAAATTTGTTAGATCTGCATATATAAAGATATCTCAAGTGAATTATTCTGCATACTTTGACCTAACAGGCATTTCTTCTTCTAGATTTTATTTTCCCTCACCTCAATCTCATTCCTCCTTTCCTCCTTTTACAAGGGCAAGTCTCCATTCTATCTGCTCTTTTGCTGTTTGGAATGTTGACCAATCCCCTTGTCAGCATTTCCCTAGTTTGATATAAAGGAAAAAATAAATATGTTAAACACGTTGGACAGCTTTATTTGGTGAGTACTTGTAATGTTTTAGTACTAGCTCTGGGTGCTCTAGAGTTTCACGGGGATGTCAAGGTATCATACTTCATTCATAACCCTTCCATATTTTTCTACCGCTTCTTTTTTTCTTATCACCATAACATCAGGAATTGCAAAATACCAGCCCTATAAGTGGTCTATCTGAAATGCACTTATGTAACCTGTTCCTTAATGGCAAAGTGTTGTCGGAAGATGTCAGGCTTGACACCAGAGCTTGGTAGTAAATCACAGGTCTCTAGATGTATAATTCTGATTTCTACTCTCAGACAGATTTGGCAGTTGATTCCAAGACACGATTCAACTAGATTTAAAACTTTACTGCAGAAAAGAATGAAGCCAAATTGCCCACAGCATGGCAAATAGAGGCAGGAATAAATATAGGTACTGGCATATGGACAGAGAGAGCAAAAGAGATAGGGATATGGTTTTGTTGGATGCATCAGGGAAGGGTGGATAAGGCAACGGATTTTGGTTTTATTGCTTTAATATTTTTTCTTTTTCTTTTGCTTATTATAAGTGCTCAAAGTTATGTTTTTAAGATTGGCAGCCACATATATCTGACAGATAGATAGACAGACGGAGATGGAGATAAACAGACACTCCAGAGTTTAAACTCCAGGTTTATCTCTCCCCACTTTTGAATTAACAAATATTTAGCAGATCTCATAATGGTTTTGGGAAGCAGCTGTGATAAATGTAGATAAGAGCTTATTCTAGCCTAGGAACGTCTATTTTGACTTCAGCAGCCTCAGTCCTTAGACTAGGTGCCAGGCTGTCTAAAGAACAATGTACTGTGCTATAGGCAAATAATTATTTAACAATTATATACTGTAATTGTTTTTGCTCACTGAAAACAACGTTATTAAGCTGCATTTTCTCTTATTTTCAAGGAACAAGTTAAAACTATTTTTTTCAATCAGGCCTTTTAAAGTAGTTTTTATTTTATATTTTAATTACAATTTCAGACTTTGAAGAAGCAAGTTAGGAAGAGTATTGATGCTTTTGAACACACACACACATTTGTGTGCATACATGGCAAATCAAATTTATAAATGCTGATGAGTATTTGTTAATTAGATGATGATAATTCCCGCTCCGCCATTTTGGAATGTGCCTTCTGGAAGGTATACATGCACACACATACAGATATACTATATATGCAAACTATAGTGATTTAGATGCATACATTTATCGGAAGGAAGAAGGGCTTATTTCCAGAGAAGATAACAAACCTAAGCTGACAAAGTGGGAAAGTGAAACATTGTTTTTGAGCTATCAAGTACTTCGATATTTTAGATGGAAAGATAGAGTGTCAATCCAATAATCAATATACAAATAAAGAGCACATTAATCTGTCAGCAACATTAAAAGCAGTCATATTCAAAGTTGACATTGGCTACATGTCAGGTTGTTTATAATGTTCCACCTAATTTCCTGTTTCTGTCATAAAAGAATTCAGATATAAATATATCTGTTACTCCAGGCAATTCTACTCCTCCCAAAAAAGCTTTCCACCCTATTCTTCAGTATTTTAACTTGGGGGACCTTATTTTGGGACCCAAACTATCAATATCTTGAACTAAAGCGAATTGTACCCTCTTTAAGGACTGGGTCATCTGTCTCTATCTGTGTGTGTGTGTGTGTGTGTGTGTGTGTGTGTGTATAGAAATAGAAATAGAGACAGATTGACCCAGTACATAAAAAGGGTACCTTTTTAAGTACCCAGTACTTAAAAAGGCTACACACACACACACACACACACACACACACACACACACATACACAGAGAGAGGTAGTCCTCGGTTTACAACTACAATTGAGCCCAACATTTTTGTTGCTAAGTGAAACATTTGTTAAGTGAATTTTGCCCCATTTTATGATCTTTTGTGCCATAGTTATTGAGTCACTGCAGTTGTTAAATTAGTAACCCAACTGTTAAGTGAAACTGGCTTCCATATTGTCTTTGCTTATAAGAAGGTTACAAAAGATGGTCATATGATTCCGGGATGTTGCAACATTCATAAATATGAGCCAGTTGCCAAGCATCTGAATTTTGATCACATGACTGTGGAGATACTACAACAGTTGTGAGAAAAATGGTCATGTCACTTTTTTCAGTGCCATTGTAATTTTGAACCATCACTAAATGAACTGTTGTAAGTCAAGGACTACCTGTGTGTGTGTGTGTGTGTGTGTGTGTGTGTGTACAGAGAGAGAGATTCAAGTCTATGTCTATAATGGTATGTTGACATACTGGTTTGTCTGAAAAACATTATGCTGACATGCTGATTTGACTGAAATCCACTGGTTCAGGCACGTCACTCAGATGGTTAATTGTTTACATTAATGCTTTTTACTTTACTCTTTAATGAAAAGAACTGAAGTATATATTATACAATATATCTACAGAGTCAAGATGAAATTAAGAACAGTTAAAAGGAGGGAATATCTCTCCAAAACACAATGGAAAGAGTAAGTCAAAAGTCAAAAGAAGCCAAATGTTTGATAACATATTCTAACACTGATAGATATTTCTCTATAAGAGACTATATCTACAAGTAGCACCTGAATGCAGACTGCAAGCTAATAATGCAGTAGTTTATTTTCTTTTCCCTCCACCCAAAATGAGTGTTTTACTAGATCCTTCTTAAACATTTCTGTGCTTTAGAGTGCATGCTACAGTAATTCTGCCATCTGCAATTATTTATGGGTTTGATTAATCCCAGATTGTTGATATGACACTACTCTTCCAGCAACAGCTTGAAATAAAGGAATTATTGCCAAGTATTTTTATATGGGTCAAGACATAGCTCTACAGTCTATAGCTTGCCATAATTTACACACAGTACCTAAAACATCCAGAGAAGTTCAGGGAAGTTGAGTTTACAATCTGCCTGTCAACATGCAAAACAGACCCTGAGTTCATTAAAGCTTTATATTCAAGATGCCACCTACATTTTGAAACCCTCCAATTGACCCTTTTTTTGCATTCCAACTCTTTATTACATGTAGGAATGCAACTTATTTGACAGCACTTCAGCAATTTCAGAGTGTTCACTTTTATTTTTTTTTTCATACAGTCTTGACCTCCTTTTCTCTTTTCTCATCTCCTTTCATTCCCACGAATCCTTGAAAATAATACCAAGCATTCATTACTAGTCTGACTACACAGCCAGTGTATATGTCTGATATCTCCACAAAACCTGGGCATGAACAATGTAGCCAGAAATCACAAGAAGGTCATAAACAGCCAAATGTCGAATTCTTAATACTAGTAGAGTACTTTTTCAAACATATTAGCCTCTCAGCCATGAGCCAAGGAAAATGAGGTAGTCAAAATCTGGTTTAAACAATATAGTTTGTCTTTATTTTCTCTTTTCTTGATAAAGTAAAACAATCAAGTTTACTAAAATAAATGGTCATGTAACTTTCCAAACTATCTATTTTTATAAATATTATTTTTTGTACACAACAATGTTTAAAAAGAACTGTGAAAGAATTTAAAAAATGAGATGACAAAATTTTATACTATCAGCAGACCATCCATCTTACACAAAATTCCCTAGGGTTGAGGTTTACCCCATCCTTTCTAATGTTTAGGGAGGGGTTCAGAACATGTCATTTTATCTAGACTTGTTACAATATATTTGCCAACTTTTGCAGAACAAATATAAGTGCTATAAGCAGGTCAACATAAACTGCTAATTTTAATGTTTCTCTAAACTACCCAATCCGTTTAATAAGATATTCATTTGTCAACTAACTAAATAAATGATCTACAACCAACCTTTATTATTATCTCCTGAAGTCAAAAAATTAAATTCCAATTCCTGACATCTGTACTATAATTTGAGTTAAATCTCTCATAACAATGGATGTTCAGTCCTTACACAGTCAAGCAAGTTACTGGCGGCAACTAGTTTTATTTCAGTAGAAAACATATCTGGAGATAAGACTTTGAACCACAGTTAGAAGGATTAATGACTTTAGAAGCAAAGACACTTCTATGACCTCCAGCAAAGTTTCTCTGCTGGAGGCGGCTTTTTAAAGTTTGCACTGCAAATTACAGGAGCAACAAACATGCCAGCAGCCTTCTTACAAGTGGTTGCATACCTAACATATTTGGGGCCTGCAGGAAATAAATTTTTAACATCCTCTTCTCTGTTACCGAGAGCCAGTTTAGGATAGTGATTAAGGCACCTGACTAGAAATGGTGGGATTGTGAATTTTAGTCCTGCCTTAGGTACAAAATCAGCTGGGTAGAAATGATGCATGGGCCAACTACTTCCAAAATAATGTTGCTAAGAAATCTTCAGAGGGCAGTAACCAGGAGTCAAATTAACTTGAAAGCACATTCTGCTGCATAGATCAACAACTGATTCTTCTTTACCTTGTCATCTTTGGCAGCACTCCCCCTTATTACTTGCCCTGAGAGCAGATTGCTCTGAAGTATGCCATTGCTTAAAAGGGTTACTTTACTACCGGTACTTTACTTAAAAATCTCTCCACTTACATATCAGTTTGACTTGTGGGATTTAATTTATTTTTTCTTCAGAGCTTTGAGATGCATTTAGCAGATTGAAGAACAATATGCTAGCAGGGAGAGAGAAGCAGTTACCAACTGGGAGCTTGGTTGAACATCCTTTGCACTTTGCCTTTTGTATCCCATTCCTCTCTGTATATACCTTCTCTAAACATTTCACAAGCCTAATAAAGACTTAAAGCAAAAAGACTGTGTCACAATACTGTGTATGACTGCAGAAGGTGGCAACACGTAACTGACTCTGAGTCATCTTGAAAAAACTGAACAGTGAAAAATCTCAAGGATGCAGTCAAAGTGGAATCTGAGAAGAAATCCCCCCCCCCCCATCCACTTCCAAGTTGAGGCCAAGAAACAAGAGTCATCCGGAGCCAAGCTCAAGTTGAATAATATATATATACACCAAGGTTTGAGTCCTAGCCTTGATATTTTACTAGTAATGAGACCTAAAAAGAGGAATCGTGCATTAAAAATGAAAAGAAAACCATTGAAGGACAGCAAGGTAATAGTAATTATTGAAAGACACTAATGTAACTAATTTAGTATAACTAAATGAAGAATTGAAATATACAACAGTGATATATTAATCCACAAGCACACAGCCTTTCTTAAACTTTTTTTTCTACCCTGGATGAACCCTTGATGTAATTTTCAGGGCACAGACAACCCCTGAATTAAAATTGGAAAAAAATATAAAAATTTCACAATACAATTTATTTCTCATCTACATAATCCACATTTAAAACAGCAAAGGAGCAGACTGGCAGCTGAGTGACAGTACATAAAATTCCCAACATTTTGACTGCTAGGATTATTGGCATGTGAAGTTAACATTATGTAATCTCAGAAGTTCTGCAGAATCCCAGAAAGGCTGCCTCAGACAAATGTGTCTAATGAAAATGGTTTCTACCTCATGCCACAAACTAGCAAGACAAGCTCACAATACCACCATTTCTGGCAACACCGTTTTGCTGCTGTGAAGTAATACAGTTAATTTTTCTGAAGCTTATCATTCTCCATTACTTAGAATAGAATAGAGCTGGAAGGGACCTTGGAGGCCTTCTAGTCCAGTCCCCTGCTCAAGCAGGAGAACTTATACCATCTCAGACAAGTGACTGTCTAGCCCAGTGGTTCTCAACGTTTGTGTGACGGCGACCCCCGTCACACAAACGCGCCGCGCATGCGCGGTGGCGCCCCCTGAGGGGGGAAAATGGCGGATCGCCTTGTTTGGCGATCGACCCCAAATGGTCGATCGACCCCAAATGGGGTCGCGACCCATAGGTTGAGAACCACTGGTCTAGCCTCCTCTTAAAAATCTCCAGTGATGGAGCACCCATGATTTCTGGGGGCAAGCTATTCCACTGGTTAATTGTCCTCACTGTCAGGAAGTTTCTCCTTAATTCCAGATTGCTTCTCTCTTTCATCAGTTTCCAATCATCAAAGCCCTCTGGTGCTTTGGTGAATAACATGACCCTCTCTTCTTGGCGGCAGCCCCTCAAGTACTGGAACATGCTATCATGTCTCCCCTATTTCTTCTTCTTTTCTTTAGACTGCCAAACCCAAGTCCTGCAGCTGTTCTTTGTATGTTTTAGTCTCCAGGCCTTTGATCATCTTAGTTGCTCTTCTCTGAATTTTTTCCAAACTCTCCACATCTTTTTTGTGATATGGTGACCAAAATTGGCAGCAGTATTCCAGGTGTGGTCTTACTAGAGTTTTATAAAGCAGTACTAATAGCTTGTGTGATCTTGATTCTATGCGTCTGTTTACACAACCCAGGATTGCAATAGCTTTTTTGGCGGCTGCTGCACACTGCTGCCTCATGGTTAAGTGATCGTCCACTAGGACTCAAAGGTGCCTCTCACAGTTACTGTTTTTAAGCCAGGTCTTGCCCAAACTGTACTTGTATCTTTGATTTTTCCTGCCTAAATGTAAAACTTTGCTTTTCTCCACATTGAAACTCATTTTGTTGGACACGGCCCATTGTTCAAGTTTGTCAAGATCTTTTTGGATCCTGAGTTTGTCTTCTGGGGTGTTGGCTACTCCTGCCAGTTTGGTGTTATCTGCAAATTTGATGAGTTCCCCTTCAATTCCTTCATCTAAGTAATTGATGAAGATATTGAAGAATACTGGGCTAAGACGGAACCTTGTGGTACCCCACTGTTTACTTCTCTCCATGTGGATGTAGTGCCATTGAGGATTACTCGTTGAGTATGGTTTGCCAGCCAGCTACAGATCCATCTGGTGGTGATGTTACCTATTCCACCTTTTTCTAGCTTACCAAGGAGTAGGTTGTGGTCTACTTTAGCAAATGTCTTACTGAAGTCTAAGTATGCTACATCCACAGTATTTCACTAGTCTTATTCTTACTTATTCCAATCTAGTCTTCATTTCATAATTACTTTAATCTGTATGCTATTTATTAATAGCGCCTGAAATGTGGTAACAAAGACAGCATATTACACCCAACTGCTGGTAGTTGCAATACAGCCATTATTTCACACTGCCTTGAACATAGGACATATACTCACAACTTAGGAAATCTAACAACATTGAAAAATTGCTTGAACAAGTTTAATTCTGCCATTCTGTTGTATCTAATTCTTTTTTTGTATCTGAAATTATTTACAAGTTAGTTCAAATAATCCTATCCTGTGTTTTCTATTTTATTAAGTTCACCCAAAATGACTATTAAAAGCTACAACCATTCCAGCATCTCTGCTGTCACATTATCAAAATTTAGGCACTTGGCAGACAGCCCACACTTTAAAACCTCCAAAGCTGCAACAGCTATAACTTTGGGCATGGGTTTATAAGACCCTTTGTTCAGCACCGCGGTAATTTCAAATGGTCACTGAACAAAATTGTAACTCAGGGCTACCTGTAAATCAATGCACAGAAAAAAACTTGATTTCACCTAACAGTGAAAACCTGTAACTCTCAGGGACAGTCAAATATCAGTTAGTAAAGAATTTAACAATATGACAGCAGGAATGTTAACAATATTTTGCCTGCAAGACAAGAAGTTGTTGTTGTAATTTATGCACAACATTATTAATTCATCACCAGTAAGTTATAGTGTAGTTCTGTCTTAGGGTGCTGCATGAACAGTCATTGTAGTTTACAAATCATGGTTGAAATCAAGGCTAATGCAATATGTGGATAGATTACATTATTTTCCCTCCACACTGATGTTAAAAAACTCCTAAGCATGCACAGGTTTGAAATTCATATAAGCTCACCCAGGAATGTTCTATTTAATTAAACTGACTTTATTTCAGTAGTCTGAAATGGACTATGATGAAAATTCTCATATGCTTCTCTTGATGGTTTATTTTGAATCTTTTTTGTTGATAAATATTGAAATCATATTAAGAAGTCACTGTTTTTATAATAAATTTTAGTCTTGGCTACTGAATAATACTGCATATTGGTATAATATTATACCGGTAGTAATACAATTTGAAGCCAGGTCCAAAATTTGTTATGCCTTCAAAAGAAATTGATAATGCCAGATCAAAATAAAGTCCTTTCATCATTCTACTCACAGTTTGGAATCCAACTTCAGAAGAAATCCCAGTTTGTCATATTCTGAAAGACAAAAGCAGATTTCATGCAATTTAGTAGACCTATCAGTTTCCCACCAGAGAAAGAGAGCCTTTCATGAATGATATAAACATTTCTAAACTGGAAATGACAACATTGTCAATAAAGTGTGTGTGTGGGGGGGGAATAATTAATTAATTAGTGATCTTGTTAAGAGTTCTGTAAATTCCATTATTGAATTCCTAAAATAAAAACATCCTGATTTTGAAATATACCATTCTCAATCTAGAACAGTGCTTCTCAACCCCAGCAACTTTAAGATACAGAATGTGGACTGGAAACTCCAGAATTCTTGAAGTCCACACATCTTAAAGTCCCTGAGGCTGAGAAACACCTACTCTGAGACATTTAAGCTATTTATCTTAATAGGTTTCTTCATTGTGTGGTGATATATTTTGCAATTCCTACTATAATGATAGGCGAAGAGATAATTTTAAAATAATCAAAACTACAAAATATGTTTCCTCAAGAATATACTGCAAGACTTCCTAAAAAGGGTTTTGAGGGAATTGGATATTATCCAATAATAAAGCAGAAGTTTTTCAACTCAGAAAGAATACAAGTTTACTGACAGTTTTCCACTTTGTTCCAAATGGCAGACTTTGATTTAACAGAGATTTTAAATTCTGGAGACATATAAATGGAACAAGTCCAGCTTTTTATTTCCAGTTTCTTTAAGTGTTGATGCATATTTGACAGAGTATATTTATATTCCCTCATCAACTCTCCAAACTCAGCTTTCAAATGAATTCCAGCACCCACCCAAAACAAATGAAGATATGATTTATGATTTTGATGATTAGACAGCATTGATTATAGAAATAAAACTTTTGAGAAAAAGGCAAATTTATAATTGTACTTATAACTGTTGTAAAGCTCAGGAGCTATTTCTTTGTATCTTTTTTTCTTGTCTATTTTTCTTTTTATTTCTTCTGCTTTTAGCTTTCTCTTCTGTCTGTGTGTCTGTCTGTCTGTCTATCCATCTATTCAACCATGAGGTCCCTTAAATTGGGGTGGAGTCAGGGCAACTTGGTGGAGCTGAGTGTTTACTGGCCAGATGCCCTTTCTGGCGCCTATATGGAGTTAGCAGATTTTTTTTTCTTTCCGGCCTAAGAGAGAAACATCTGCTGCTACCTAGGGTTGAACTCTCAAACTTCCAAGTGGGAGACAAGCGTCTTCACCATTTATCTTCACTTGTAAAACTTTAATAAAAGCAAATTAATTGAAGCAATGTAAAAAGATATGTTATGATCAATTGTAATCAGTTGAAAAATTGTTGTTATACTTGATGCTGAACTTAAGGGAACCCAAAGCTTAAATAGTCTAAATTTGTTACTCCAGAATAGTAGCAGACCAGGGAAGAATTTTAGTTAAATAATGTATGAAAGATATAGGAGATAGAACTAACCCAAATGAAAGTAAAGTAGTAAGCTGATAATTTAAAGAGCACAGGCTTTTCTAATTTACTACTTGTAGTTTAGGCTACAATTTCATTATCGCAACTAGCATAAGCTTTAACAGATTACTGAATTAGGGGGAAATTAGCATGGCAAGAAGACATATTTTATTGATTTGGCAGTGAATGAAGCAAAACATCGTCTTTTGCAAGAAAAAAAACCCTTCCTTTTCAGAAATTACATCAGTCCTTAGGTCAAAAGAGGCAATATATTCAACATTTTTCAACTTTGTAGGAAAGTAATTCAAAAAAGCTCACGATCATTGATAACAATTTAATAGTAAATGTACAATAGAAACACAGAGACTAACAGCTAAGCATCATGAGCTCAATAAACTGTACATTCTTTGTGCCAAACCAAACATTGGCATAATTGTGGTGTTTTCCTCTGAGCATCTAGAATCAACCTAGTTGCTGGACAACTAAGTGAAAAACGCTTAGACTTATTGCTGTGTTCCTAACAGACCACCCAAAGAGTCAACAGAGCAGAAAGAGTAGATATATGGGTAATCTGTCCACCTTCACTTATTCCAGCTGCATCCATATATTTACACAGAGAGAAAAACACTAAATATTCTCTCGGATGCATTGCTCAATGGATAAACCACAAAAACAATGACACTTTTCAAGAATAATTATGAAGCACTATATACATAAGTTAAACCAACGAATCAGTGCAACAGCTTCAGCGGCAGCCTGACAACATTTTTTCATGAGAAGCCACTCACTTCTACCCATAGTAAAGGAAGAAATGATGCTTGCTTTGTGATACTCAGGAACTATCTGTGTACAGGATGTCCTCAACTTGTAACAGTTCATTTAGTGATCGTTTGAAGTTACAACAGCACTTATGATCACTGCAGCATTTCCACTGTAGTATGATCAAAATTTAAATACTTGGCAACTGACACATATTTATGACAGTTGCAATGTCCAGGGGTCATGTAATCACCTTTTGCAACCTTCTGACAAGCAAAGTCAATGGGGAAACCAAATTTACTTAACAACCGTGTTACTAACTTAATAAGTGTGGCAAGAAAGGTCGTAAAATGAGTCACAACTCACTGTTGCTAAGCGAGATAGATACAACTGTCTCGCTTAGCAACAGCAATTTTGGGCTGAATTGTGGTCATAACTCAAGAATTACCTGTAGCATATAAATATAAATATAAAATATAGATAAATCTAGAAGTACTTACAGGTAGTCCTCGACATACAACCATTCCCATGGTCACATGGTCAACATTCCAGTGCTTGGCAACCGGCATGTATTGATGATAGCTGCAGCAATCCCAGGGTCATGTGGTCGCCATTTGCAACCTTCCCAGCCACTGTCTGACAAGCAAAGTCAATGAGGGAAGCTGGATTCACTTGATTCACATAACAACTACAGGGATTCACTTAACAACCATGGCAAAAAGGTCATAAAATTGGGTGTGACTCCATTTAATAGCCACCTTGCTTAGCAATGGAAATTCCAGTTCCATATATGGTTGCATGTTGAGGACTATCCGTATTATGGAACATAATTGACCTGTTGCATAATACTGATCTATTTGTTTGATATTTTCAATTCTGCAAAAGCAATTGTACATTTTGTCTATTTGATTTATTGATAGACATTTTGGCAATGGGTTTTGGATAAAGATTGCAGGAGTTCTTCAAGCACAAGATAGCCATAACTGAAAAAGCATCAAAGTAAATGGAAGATGAATAGATCTGCAAATTAAGCAACAGTGTGAATGTGGCAGTAAAGTCAGGGGTTCAGAATTGCTTCACTCCCACCCCTTTTGATTCTTTAAATAACATTGATGTTCAGATAGATATTATTTATTACTGAAATAAACTTTTAATTAGGCTGTGCAATGCTTTGGATTTGATTTTGAAAAGGAGCTTTGGAACATATGGAAGTGCAAGCACAAATCCTCTATACAATTTGTTCAAGCATCAATCCATTTCTTTTCAGAACCATGTAGCAGCAGACTCTGGGAACAGATTTAGCTGCTTTAATGAATCACAGAGAGGTGCTGTTTTCTGTCTATTTGAAACAGTGCTTTGCAATTGAATCTGAAGCATTGCACATCCCTGTTTGTTATATTACTAATTGCTAAAGTCTCCTAGTGGTTTATAATAAAATATTATCATGATATCAAACGTTATGCAGATCAAACTTAAAATAACCAAAATTTAAAAGCCAATTCACAAAGATATATTTCAATGTGGTTTAATCCAACAAAGAAAACAAATCTATACAGCAAATCTATGGCAACAGAAAAGGTTTATCTCCAAGTTGTTAATGACCCAATGGAAATACAGGCCAGCCTTCTTCAAAAAGCTCAGTGAATGGTTCATGGTAGGAAAATCACATGCTGTAAAAGCTCCTTTCTCAGTTAAGAACTATATACCAACCCAAATCGCACTTTAAAAGTAACAACCAGAACTTTGTATTTGATCCAGAAACAAACTGGCAGCCTTGGAACACTTATAAAGAAAGTAAATTCTGGGGCCTGGGAGTAAACAGGCAATAAAGAATGCAAAAGGACACTACGAGCTCTTTCTGGAAGGAAATAAACTTTAGATCATTGGATGACAGATTAGTTTAAATACATTGAGTCAGCCTTAACTCCTGATGAGTGGACAAATGCTCACCATCTCAGTGTGCCTCTAGTAATAATTTATAGCACTTCCATAAGCAGTTCTATAATTTCTTGATGCTGTCTATCCATCTTGTTTTTTTCCTTCTTCCTTTAATCTTGTCAAATATTTTTTTCCAATTCATGGACTGGTTGCATCAAAAATGAAAAGTTGGTACATGTTGATCATTCCATCAGGGGAGCAGTTAGTCTTTATTTGATTCAAGCTTATTGTTCTTCTTATGATTCATGCTTTAGAACCATCTCCAAAAACATAAATCAAATGCATCACCTTTCTCTTGCTTCTTCTCAGTGTCCAGCTTTTATATCTGCCCACATCACCCTGGAAAGATCATTCCATTAATCACTGCTGTCACCGAAATACTTATATCTTTCATTATCTTATTTGCCATTACGATCCTTCCTAGGATGAATTCATTTCTTTATTTCTATGTACACTACCAATTTTTATCATTCTTGAGGCCACTTTCACTTCTTTGCTCAAATTACAAGCCCAGATTTCTTAACTCCATTTTTTCACTTTCTACTTTTATAAATTTTCATTAATTTTAGCTAACAAAGTGATACTGTCTACATATCCCAAATTTGTAATGCTTTAACCTCTTACTTTGTTTAGTTATCACATCTTCCAAGACTGTCATTCTTATAATAATATTTATTTTAGGGGTAAAAAAGTACAGGCAAAATGTGTATTTATTTATTTGTTTGAGCTTTATCCTGCCTTTATTATTTTATAAGTAACTCAAGGTGGTGAACATACATAATACTTCTTCTTCCTATTTTCCTCACACCCACCACCTTGTAAAGGGGATTGGGCAGAGAGAGAACTGGCCCAAGTCACTCAGCCTGCTTTCATGTCCAACATGGGACTACAATTCAGTCTCTTGATATCTGGGTCAGCATCTTAACTATTACATCAAACTGGGTCTCTATATCCTTGCCCCTCTATCTTTCCTATTCTGAACCAACCTGTTTCTCCAAAACCTGTTTTTAGAGTAGCTTCTTGTCCATTGTAAATGATCCTCAGATTTCTGGTTCATACATTGCCTTGATATATTTTCACTAATCGGCTTGGTGTAGACACCATTGCTGCAATCAGTATGTGAAAGAAAAACCTTTGTACTTTTTTGCTCTTACCATTATCTATCTTTTAGTTATCCAATCTTGTGTCTTTCTTCCATTTCATTTTTCTCTGTTTAAGTTCTCCATTTAAAACTTTATCTAAAGAATTAGCTCAATGATTTAATTTTACTTTCACATCTCCTTTCTTTGGTTCAGATACATACACCTATCTTTCTGATCTCTAGGCTACACAATGTTGTTCCATGTTTGTTGACACAGAACTGTTTAACTGCCTCTTCCCCACAGTTTTAAACAGTTCAATGAGTACTTCATCTATGCCTGGTACTTTCTTATTTGACAGCTATCTACCACAGCCTACAACACTTCAATTCCTAATGGAATCAGTTCCTAAATATATTCTTGTTGCAAATGTTTCTGTCATACTATTATCACCTTTGTAAAGAGTTTCACTGTAGTCTTTCTATCTTCCTTTAACCTCATTTGCTTATATTAAATGTCTTCCATTAGGAATCCCACCTTAGATATCAATGTTTGTGTTTCAGTGATCTTGAAAACTATTTGTTGACATTTTTGACTGAGTCCTGTTTTCTCCTTCTTTTCATATTTCACTCTAGAAGTCTACATTCAGTTATCATGCACTCTTCTTGCTATCCAAGTCTTTCAACTTCCATCCTTTTTTTTTTTTTTTTTTGGCTACCATAATAGCTTGTTCTAAAGACCACTTGAATTTTCCCCTCTCCCAGTTTTATAATGCATTTCTTTATGTTACAGTTTTCACAATGTCTTATATTTCTTTCCCAGCACCAGAATCTTTTTCATGCATGTTAAGTATGCTGAATTAGTTTTCGACATCTATGTTATAATCTGACTGCAAATCCTCTAGGTAAGACCTTGCTGACAGTCCCATTCTTTTTAAATATCTATGTTAATTCATAAATTTGGCTACCAATATTTATAAGATTTAAAAAGCAGAGACATCACCCTGCCAACAAAAGTGTGTATAGTCCAGGCCATGGTTTTCCCAGTTGCAATGTATGGCTGTGAAAGTTGGACCATAAGAAAGGCTGAGCACCAAAGAATTGAGGCCTTTGAACTATGGTGCTGGAGAATACTCCTGCGAGTCCCTTGGACTGCAAGGCGTTCAAACCGGTCAGTCCTAGAAGAGATCAACCCCGACTGCTCTTTAGAAGGCCAGATCCTGAAGTTGAAACTCAAATACTATGGCCACCTAATGAGAAGGAAGGACTCACTGGAGAAGGGCCTAATGCTGGGAAAGATTGAGGGCAATAGAAGAAGGGGACGACAGAGAATGAGATGGCTGGATGGAGTCACTGAAGCAGTAGGTGTGAATTTAAATGGACTCCAGAAGATGGTAGAGGACAGGAAGACCTGGAGGAACATTGTCCATGGGGTCGCGACGGGTCGGACACGACTTCGCAATTAACAACAACATTTATAAGATTATCCATACTCTGCACCTGGAAGTTATCCAAATCCTGCATTCCATGCAGTGGTGGGATTCAAATATGTGAACAACAGGTTCTCTGTGTGGATGCCACTTCTGGAAGTTCATTCTGGGCCTGGGTCTGCCGAAGTGGTGCAAACCGGCTGAATCCCACCACTGATTCTATGGTGATTATATGTGGTGTCAACATAGTCTGTATTTATGCTATTTGACTTAACAAAATATTTTGGCGAAACTTTAATAGCCTGGTTCTTGTGATAAGACATGACAATGTAAGTTTTCGGACAAATTGAAAATAAAAAAATGATCAGGTCTATATGTTACCCATTTAACAGATTTTAAAGAATTCTAATGTGAGATTTGTCTTCTAAAAAAAACAGACCCCAGGGATTGAACCATATTCAGAAGTGTAACTCTAATTAATAAAAAGGATTAAGGAGGATACAGAAAAGTATAATTCAGTTATTTTTATCATTATTCTAATAGAAGAACAAGTCTTACTGAAGAAGAGATAACCCAAGCAATTAAATAAAAAGCTTGTTCATAGAAGAATGCTTAGAAACTTCATGTTATTACAGGTCATCCTCAACTTAACAACTGATAGCTTAAATGACCGTTTGAAGTTATGATGGATCCCTGAAAAAGTATTTACAATGCAGTTCCAAAGTTCCAATGGCTGTCCGTCTCAGTGGCCACATAATTGTATTTTGGGCACTTGGCAACCAGAGTGCATTTATGGTCCCATAGTCACATGACCATGATCTATGCTTTTGCCAAAAACCATCATTAACCTCCAGGTTTTTGGCAAAAGTGTCCCACAGCAAAAAATGGATTCACTTTATAATCAAGAGTGTTCAGTTTATGACCATGGTGTCTGCTTAATGACTGCAGAAAAAAATCATAAAATTGGGTTGGTCACACAATGATCTACTCTAAGACTGTCATAACCTATGATCATAATTACAGTACCAGGCTCAATTACAGGCATAAATTGAGGACTACCTATAATCAGATTCTCTTACTAAAATGGGCTGTTACTGTGCTTCCCCAAAACATGTCTCCATTCATGTCTACTGTATAAATAAAAATTCCATATTGAGGTAATAAGGTCTTATAGAACATGAGTGCCTGTAAGAAACTTATTGAAATATTTTATGGAACTACTCCCCATTACACTCCTGGCTCTACTTCATTAAAGGCTGCTCTCTGTTCAGTAGAACTGATCCAAAATGTACATTTACTGAAGCATACAAAAGCACAGAGTGTTATCCAAAGAAGGAACAATAAGGACCACATGTTTTCTAGAAAGAATTTAAGAAAGCCAGCAAAATAGCATAGCATAGGATGAAGAAAAGTCAGAAATAGAGGGCAACAGCGCCTATTTTAGCATTCAGAGCCAGAAATTCAAGATCAACCAGACTGTGTTTACCCCAGAAAGACCTTTTACATTCAGCAATTCAGGGTCAAGTTACCCTTTCTATTAGATACATAGCCTACAACTGACCCTATTTTTAAAAAATTCTAAAATAAGCATGGGGTGTTAATGGGTCCACTGTAAAAAACTAGAGAAAGATTAAATCACTTCCTGGAATTTACAACTTTACCTCCCCATCCCATCCCACTCCTTTTTTTTGAACAAGGTTAGAAAAAAGAAAAAAAGCATTGATTTTACCTAAGGATTTTCCCCCTCCCATCTCTCCCTCCAACAGCAAAGAAGAAAAAAATTGGGAATACAATCTACCAAGGGTAGAAATTTTCCTCCATTCTTTCATTTCCATTTACAAATCATATTTATTTCTAACATTGCGCACATTTCAGTGATTATGAATTAGCCTCAGGAAGATCCTGAGATATGCAGTGATCTGTCCAACATAAAGTAGGAGCTACTGATTACTTTGACCTTGGCCAAGTCTCTGGATCAGTGGAGCACTCTGGATGACCATGTTGAAACTTCATCTACAGACCCTACTACAAAGACAGTTTTGGGCTTCCTAAACACTGCATGTTTTCTCAGCACCAGCAGGGAGCTGATGTTTCATATTAACATCCATGTAAATCTGACTCTCTAATAGAAGTCAGACTGGTATTTAATACTTTGTCATTCCACTTTCCTTGACACTGGTTCCAATCCAGATAAATCCAATCTCTCATGCTTTCTTAGAATAAAATAAGTATAGTCAATTACATGCTACATTTTAAACATAATATTATGGTAAAGTTTCAAACAGTTAGTTATTATTTTCTGAAATGTCTATTGCTTATTTCATAGGACCATGTATGTCATAAATATTTGGAGGCATTAAGAATTTTAAAAATGAAATATTCTAGGTACAACAAAACATGCTGTCTACATTTAACTTTGTTTATATTGTACCATAGTAACGGTCTCATTTCCTTGTTTTCTCTCCCTGCCTTTGCTTACATACAGCTAGTCCTCAACTTACAATCATTCATTCAGCAATCATTCGGAGTTATGAAAGCACTGAACAAAGGGACTTACGACCCAAGCCTGAAGTTAAGAGCCATTGCAGTGTCCCATAGTCACATGATCAAAATTCAAGTCCATCCAAATTTATGACCACAGGAATGCTTTAATTTACCCCACCTGCCTATTCCCCCCTCCAATCTATGTCCTTTTGGCACCCCTGGATGATCTTTTGCCTAATGGGATAAAGGTTATCCATCCATTCTCGCCCTATTTGACCTCTTAGCAGCTTTCAATATCATCGACCATGGTATCGTTCTGGATTGACTCAGAGAATTGGACATGTGCAGCACAGTGCTTTGCTGGTTTGCCTCCTTTCTCCAAGACTGATTCCAGTTGATAGTGGTAGGGGAAAAGAGGTCCCACCCTTGGCCCCTACATTGTGGGTTCTGTAGTGGTTGGTGCTCTTTCTACTTCTATTCAACAACTACATGAAGCCACTGAGTGAGCTCATCTGTCACCATGGAGTAAAGTATCATCAGCGTGGTGATGATACTCAACTATACTTCTCTGCTCCTGGGAAATTAAGCAATGCTCTATAGAAGACTTATCCCAGGCTTATAGGCTGTGGGGATCTGTGTGCAAAATAACAAGTTACAGCTGAACCCTGGCAAGATTAGGTGGCTTTGGGTTTGGCCACATTGGTTCTAGGCTCATACCATCTTTTGTGCTGGATGAGTGGCATTGCTCCATACAGACCAGGTCTGCAATATGGTGGACTTCCTAGACTCATGACTCCTGCTAGAAGAGCAAGTGGTGGGATCTTCACACAGCTTTGTGTTGTGTGCCAATTGCACATATTTGTAGATCAGGAAGCTTTCTCTGCCCCCAGAATGTCACTCCTCTGCTCCACAAGCTGCACTGGCTGCCAATTTGTTTCTGGGTCCAGTTCAAGGGGATGATTCTGACCTTTAAAGCCCTTCATGGCATGGGATCTAGTAATCTGAGGGACTGCCTCGCCCCAAATACACAGCCCCATCCTATTAGTTCCCTCAGAGAGAGCATGCTATGGATTCCATCTGCATGGGATATACAATTGATGGCTCCCAGGAGGTCCCACCAAATATGCCATAGTGCCCACATTATAGAACATTCTCTCCCCCCACCTCATGAAGTTGTATTAGTTCGATCCATGCTAATAGTCAGGAAGACCCACAGGACCTAGATGTGTCATCAGGCATGGGGGTCCCAGGAAAATAGTGACATTTAAGATGGCTCTTTAAGATGGCCTATATTTTCATAGAGATTTTTATAATGATCAGTTTTATAATGATCAGTTGTATGCCACAGTCACTTCTGGTGAGAGAAGTGGTTACACAAATTTCATAAATAAATAAATACTGATACTCCTTGATGTATGACCATAATTGAGCCAAAAATTATAATGATGGATCAGTGCGGTCGTTGAATGACTGCAAAGCTCACTAACTGCAATACAAGCTCTCCCCAATGCAATTGTTAAGCAACAGCACATATTGTTAAACAGAGCATGGGCTATCTCAGGGGTTTGGGGAGGACTTGGGAGACATGGTGCAGGCCCAGGCCTGCACTTTTTTCATGCCTAGACCTGCAGTATTTTCTCAGTTCACACTTGGCCTGTGCCAAGCCTTCCAGGATCTCCTTCACTGCCTGAGGCACTTCTTGCATAGCTTCTGCCCAGCTAGATCCCCATAGGCCTTGGGCCTGTTTCTCACCCAGCTGGGTCCCCACAAGTCCTCACCGGATCCCTTTCCCATCCAAACCCAGCAGTGCAGGAAGGGGACTTAGATGAGTGGGAAACAGATCCAGTTCTTGTGGGACAAGATCCAGCAGGATGGAATGAGAGAAAGTTGGTAGGGAACAGTTGCAGCATCCCTGAAATTAATGTTAAGAGAAGGCAATTGCCAAGCACCCTATTTTCATCATGTAACCACAAGGGTATTGTAGCTATTGTAACTTCAAGTACAGGTTGTATATTCCTTCTTTCAACACTGCTGTAATTTCACACAGTCGCTGAACAAATGGTCCTAAGTTGAAGATTACCTGTAGCTGCTTCAAAATGCAGCAGTGCAAGCAATAACAAGGGCTTGCCATTATGTCCATGGGTCATGGCTACTCTGCAAGTTGCATTGGTTACCAATTGGCTTCTGGGTATAATTTAAGGTCCTGGTCATTATCTACAAAGCTCTTCAGGGCATAAGGCCTGGCAATTGATGACTGCCTTTCTGCCCATCCAATGCATTCAGGCAGAGTAGATGCTCTCCAGGTCCTATTGATTAGATCCCATGTATTACAGTTACAGGTAATCCTTAGTGTACATTGGCAATTTGGACTGGAATTGCCTTTGCTAAGCAATGTGGTCATAAAATGCAATATCACTTGACACACTGCTTAACAAAGGCAATTCCAGAAGTCCAGGTTGCCACTGGTAAACGAGGAACACATCGGTCATTAAGCAAGGGCCTCATGTGATCGTGACTTCTAACTTCCTGGCAGGGAATATTGGAAATCATGAGCGCTGTGATGTTGTAATCACAAGATGGGTGCTGACTGTCCAGATCATGATCATGTGGCCATAGGGATGCTGTGATGGCCAGAATTGTGAAAGCCAGTCATAAATACACTCATTCAGCACTGTTATAAGTTTAAACATGCACTGAATGACTGGTCAAAACCTGAAGACCACCTGTATATCACCCAGAGTCTTCTTAGAGTTGGGTGGCCTTAAAAAAAAATCAAAATATATAAATAAGCAAGCCAGGATCAAGGACTTTGGCAGGCTTTATGGCCCCAACTATTTGCTCCCTTTTTCTGAGTTTGATTTAGATGTCACTGCTATTCCATTCAGTGTTACATATATCATTCATGAATGCAATTAAACATCCCTAAGTGAATGTTGCACAAAAGGTGCTTTCACTCCATTTCAGAAGTTGTATTATATTTCCTAATAAAAGTCAAAGATAATAAAGTAATATACACAAGTTCTTGGTGACCTCTAGTGTAAGTCAATTTGATCTGCAAAAGATGTGAAAGAATTAAGATAAAGACTAGAGATTATTCTACTGCAAATACAAGCATATTAACAGACTCTTCTAGAAAGATTCTCACACAGAGTGGTTCCCATCCCATAGCTATAGATGGTCAATAAAAAAGGGCTAATAATAATAATTGCTGCAGTATTTGACAACCAAGGCTTTGCAAATTCAGTTTGCATTCATCAACTATTCCAAGATCTTTTTCACAAGTAGTGATGCTAAATCTCTCATGAGAAGTCCATAATGCCAGGAAAAATGAAGAGAAGAGGATGACTAGCAGCAAGTAGGACTGACTTAATTATAATAGCAATGAAGGTACCCGAGATAACTCAAATGTCAGGTTGAAGATAAACCATAGTAGGTGTTAATACCAACTTGATGGCACATCATTATCACTGCTAATATAGCAACTCTCATCCTATTCCTAGGCATTTATTTCTAATTCCAAAGATAACTTATAAGAAAAAAAACTTAAAAAAACATTTGTAGCATTCTCTGTCAACAGCAGCTTATTTTTGTCAAGCTTCAGAATAGCTACAGAGAATTCAAAAGCTTTCTTTTCATTTTAAACTAATTATTCATTGTGTCAAGCTTCAAACAAACAGTTTTATGTTAGCTATATCTCAAAGACAAAAAAAAAAAGATCAAACTGTTGTTTATCACCTGGAGAGTCACACAGAAGACCTTTATAGCATCTTCAGTGCTATTTAGACATGTGGACAGAAATATAGGTTTAGAATTTTTTTTAACTAACAGCTTCAAGATCCATTCCTCCCTCCTTCATACACATGTACACAGCACAAAATTCAAAATCCAGTGGATATCTACTTTTGAGATCATACTGTAAGAAATGAGGGGGGAAATCCGCCATGTACCTTTTTTAATGTGATGGCTTCAAAGTATTACAGAGCTCATCCAATTTCAATTATGATTTACATTCCACACTTGGTACTCTCCTTACACATCCTTTCCCACTTTAGTATTATTACTTTGCCCAATTCACATAAGAACCTTCCTTTGTTTTGAGAACCATTTATTGTGATGCCAAAGGTGCTTTTTCAAAAGGCAACTGGACTTTTGAAAAAGCACCTTTGGGACAACCATGATCTGGATGACTGAGATTCTCCATAGACATTTTTTTGTTATGCTTTAAGGTCTTTCTCGTACTTTTCCACATGCTGCAAACTGAAATTTTCCAGAACAAACCCTTTTGTCTCCGTGGTCTGCTCTTAAGTAGTTCTCCTACATTCTATTGCTCCCATTGGTTGTACTGGTTACCACAGAGACATGGTTCAAAATGCCAAGTACACCTCCATTCACCGATTCAAGGAAATCTCAGTAATACCGGAAAGAACTCAAAATGCCCCAAGAAAGTTCAGCTGAGCAATTAAACAATTTTGGAAGATTTTATTTAAATAAGTCTAAGGCAAGTCAAAAGCAGAGATTTGTTAATGTGCAAGATGAACAAAGGATTTACTGGAAGGAGACGGGGTGGGAGCAATCTTAAGAACCTGAAGCGATAGCTTAGTGAGACATTAGGGCAGGGAAATACAAAAGGAACTAACAGAACCACATTTACATTTCAGAATTCCTAGAGAGCTGATCAGGTCCCACAAGGCTGGGAGGAGGTCTTAAAAAGAGTCAAATATGTCCCTGTCTTCAAAAAGAGAAGGATTCCAGAAATTGCAGATTTCTCAGCTTGACATCTGTACTAGGTAAAATATTCGAGCTTCTTAATAAACACCATGTTAGTGAGTACTTGGATAGGAATGCAACAATTAAAAATCAGTGAGTATTTCTCAATTAGCAATCATATTAGACTAACTTAATCTTTTCTGATAGTCAGAATTCCATGGAGATAGCGTATTTCAACTCAACAAATCATAAATTTCTAATATACTTAAACATAAAATGTAAGGTGATACAGCGGTTAGATCAGTGGTTCTCAACCTGTGGGTCGGGACCCCATTTGGGGTTGAACGACCATTTCACTGGGGTCGCCAAACAACGCAGTCCGCCATTTTTCCCCCCTTTTCCTTAGCTGTGCTGCTCCCTTTTATTCTATTGGCTTTTGAAAGCCAGTAGAATAGACTCTCTTGAATAGAGTCTAATTCTATTGGCTTTCAAAAGCCAATAGGAATTGTCCAGGCTGTCTCTGCCATGCTGAGCCTGCCAAAAGTCCCATTCTGCAAACGGTGCTGCACCAATTGAGTAGTCCTCAACTTACGACCGGTTGAGTAGTCCTCGACTTACGATCGGTTGGGGGTCGCGGCATTAAAAAGGTTGAGAACCACTGGGTTAGATGGACTTATAACTAGATGAGACATTGTAAACAGAGAGTACTCTGTATTGGTTTGGAGAGTCATTTTTATTAATGACCTTTTTGAAGGCACTAGGAGGATTATTAAATATGATTATTAAATTATTAAATTATGCAAATGATAGAAAACTAACGTTAGCACTCTTTTCGCCAACAGAAAAAAATTCAAGCAGCATGTAATAATGAACAATGCTGAAATCAAAGTTTGAAATGTAACAAGAAGAAAAATTAAGTTATGTGTATATAGAGAAAAAAAGGAAGGCATAATTATGGAATGAGGATGATCTAACTTGGCATTAATACATGTGAAAAAGACCTCAATGTTCACAATTAATACACTGATAAATCTACAGGGTAATGTAAAGAGGTATTAACAGATATTTAGAGTCAAAACTATCCATCGATCTAAAAAGCATATTCTACATGAAGCAGGACTTTGGATTAGATTATTTTTAATATTTCTTCTGACCCTAAGATTCTACAAAATGCTTTATGTTGTTCATTTAGAATTGTTCCTTGCTAGACATGGAATCAATGTTAGGTGATTCTACTATAGGTAATATCCCCCAATACATTACTTCAGTTGGTTGGTAGGTTGATTAACTGATTGTGACAGATTACGTTCCATCAAGTTGGTATAGACACTTAGAAACAACTTAAGAGACATCCAGATGATTGGTCAACCAGCAGGCATTCAAGTCTTCCAACACTGCACCCAACAGTTTTGTATTCCACTTTGCTGGTGGTTATCCTCTTATTCTCTTTTCTTCCATCCTTTCTCACATTATAATTTTTCAAGATTAAGTCTTCGCAAAATGTGTCCATCATAAAATAATCTCAGTGTGAAAACTCTTGGTTGTTTTGTTCCATTATCTTTTCATTTTCTGGGCTATCCACGGTGTTTTCAAAAATCTTTCTTAACACCAACATTCAAAAGCATCCCACACTTTTTATCAGACTAAGAGGGTCCAAATCTTGCCTCCATAGCAGGTCCAAATCTTGCCTCCATAGCAGGTCCAAATCTTGCCTCCATAGCATTTCACAGGGAAAATCAGTAACTGCATGATTCTTATCTTTGTGAGTATAAACACATCTTGGCACATGAATATATTTTCTAAGGCTTCACTGTTCCCCTACTAAATGCTAGTCTGCAGAATCTGAGTGCTGATTCCTTTACTAATTCATAGTTGATCCTGAAAGGTAGAAACTATCCACTACTTCAGTTATCTTCATTGTCAAAATATATCTCTTAAGTGATGTTAATATTTTGAAGATCAATTACAATACTCAGGAAGCCAGTCTGTTGCAGAATTATTTTTACTGACTATACTATGTATAATTTTTAATCACACAAGAAAAGGAGATTGCAGATTGATGTATTTGATTGAAGCATAATCAAACAATGGAAACTTTGATGAAGGCAGAGAATGTTAAACCAGCTGGTTGTAAAATTCTCAGTACTGCTGTTGAAAGACATTAGCATGCAGATCATAAATGTAATTTTACACCAAGGCACACACTATGAGGGGTGTTGCAGATTGGCACACAATTCTTCTTGACACTAAGTGCTCTTATTTTATTTTATCATCTATTGCAAGAACACAATTTAAATGCTTGTAAAAGTCTATAGTAATTTTGTGGAGAGTGCCAGTCCAAAAGAAATCTATTTAAAACTGTCCTCTTCTTCATGGAAGAGTCTTCTTCTTTAAAGATTATTCCACTCTTGTCCTCTCTAGATCAATTTAACAAATAAAATTGGTGCCAATGTTTCTTAATTGCATATGATTCAGAAATTTGTTAATAAAGTATTTGGTTTGGTGATATACCTCTACAACAGTGGTTCTCAACCTTTCTAATGCCGTGACCCCATAATACAGTTCCCCATGTTGTGGTGACCCCCAAATGGGTGTGGCCACCAATAAGAGGGAGTAGGACAGCTAGGGAAAAGGGAAAAAAATGGCGGACAGCGTGGTTTGGCGACCCCCATGAAATGGTCATTCGACCCCAAATGGGGTCCCGACCCACAGGTTGAGAACCACTGCTCTACAAGATGTGCTTACTCTACAAGTTGAGGTCATTATAGTTATTACTGGAACCATGGCAATCATGAATGGAAAGTAGATAACATCTTTGATATCTCTGGTGTTATCACTTACACAACACTCCTTTCATGAATCTGCTCTATTAAGTCACTTTTTTCTAAATATCTTATATGGCTGTGTTTTCTTATTATACTACACCAGGGGTAGGCAACCTTGGCTCTTTTATGACTCATGGACTTCAACTCCCAGAATTGGGATGGATCCTTGCTTAACAACTGATAGGATTGCCTAACAAAGGCAAAGGGGATTGCCAAGATTGTCATCACTAACCAATACAAGTAACATCATGCTTTATGATGGTATTGCTTAGCAAAGGAGATTCCGGTCCAAGTTATCATCATGACTCAAGGACTACCTGTAATAATAATGGCTGAGTGTGGAAGGTGAAAGGCTCTTCTTTAGTTTTATCTGTTCCCAGTACTGCAAGAGGCACAAGAGATGTGAATTTCTTCTCAGCTCCTTCTTTCAATAAGGAAAGCTGTCCCTCAATTTAGCAATAGACCACACAACTCAACTTTGTTACAGAGATTATTTTTCACTAGCAGAGCTAGTCTTACACCTAAATTACTTTCATCAGGCAGGAATATCATAAACTGCCACCATTTTCAAGCTTCTTCTGGCTATTTGGCCACTGATACAAAGAGAATAATTCAAATCTGTTAAAAAAAGGAAATAAATTGTTTTCTTTTAATCATGTTTTAGCACTTCTGAGGCTTATATGCTACATAAGAATCTATTGGAGAGGTTTTATACAATGGAGAGATGAACCCACTTGCTTTCTCTTTAAAACTTCAGTATATTTTCCTTCACCAGGTAAGGCTAGGCAATCAGGGAGAAGATCATGCATCCAGTCCAATTACCTTTAGATTTGCAGACAGAAGAGCAGAAGCAGCTTCTACTTACAAAAGACTAAAGTCCAAGGTTAGTAATTAGGCTTCCCTGTTGGGGTTAGGTAGCAAGCTACACCTGATTGCTTTCTAGCAGGGCTGTGTATAGTTCAAAAATTATTTGGAGGAAATGCTTTGGACCTCATACAAATGAAATACCTCTATAATACTTATTAAATATTTGGACTTCTTTCAGGCCTCTGTGCTTTCAGCTGCAGCATCATTTCATTCAGGCGAATACTGCAGCCTTAATAGTTGATCTACTTTACTGAACAGCAAAAAGAGGAAGTGAACTCATGTGAAGTCCAAAGCTCTTTTTTCAAATAATTTTCAGTGAGTGCACAGCACTACTGGGCAGGCAAAAAACCAGAGGCCATGTTGGAAGGCAGTAAATATTCTTATTACAATATAATCAGTACTCTGAAAAGAGATTTTCATAAGGCAAGAATTAACTAACTATAAAGAGAAGGTGGTTCGGAACTTCTTTTAGGCCACATGCTTACATAGATTAAAGCTGATCAGGGATAAATCTACTCCTGTTCTCCCAAGCTATACTCCCTTGCTGAAAACTATTTATTTGGGGTCTTAGCACAACCTCTTAAGAACTCTACCTTGTTATTTTTAGCTAAATCATTTGTCGATCACGACTTACAGCTATTCCTTATGTTCCACACCGGTTCATAGGTATTCTAAAATGAGCACACTGCTTTTAAATTCAGGTCAATAACGTTCCAAAAATAGAGGAAAGGAAGTGTCTCCTTGAACTCACTATCTCCATCTGCAGTAAAAACATTGGAGTTACAGTTATAGTTAAGGCAGAACATAGTTCCATCTTCACTCAAGCATCATCTCCATTTTCTTCTACATTTGGAAAGATAAATCAGTTGATATAACATCTTTTGGAATAGCATTTTTCTCTAATTACAGGCATTTCTAGGGGCATTTTAATAAAGAGGTTATAACATGGACCAAAGCACTCAGCCGACCTGAATCTTTTTGCTGCTAATTATTAGCAAACTCACAAAACAGAACAAGGAAAGTGGCCAGGGATTTACTGGCTTAATTTACAAATCCTGTTCTGCTCTGTTGCTACACCATTGTCAGTTTTTATGTTAAACTTCCCTACTTGTTTTGTTTATCTAATATAGCTTGCTGATATTACAGTTTAAATTTTATGTTCTGTCTAAGGGTTTTTTTTTATTTGCAAATATGACCTCCCATCTAGAATAGCCTTCTCCAATATAGTGCCTTCCAGATGAGTTGAGACTATAGCTTTCAGATTCTCAACCAATAAAATCAAAAGCACAATTTAAATAATAAAAATGTAGCATTGGGGAAAATAATATAAAGACTATGTTCTCTTTAATTACCTATTTTCAAAGGACTCATCAAATTTCCTTCAAAGGCTATCATGAAAGGTAATCTTAAATTGGGATTAACAGCTACTTATCTGCCTCCCAACATGGCTGTCACACATAAATTGGCAATCTTATTTATGAGAGAGAGAAGAGGGGACGGGAAGTTGTACCTGAGCCTATTGAACGTCCAACGGAGTCAGAGGAAAGAACCACTGAATCTGTAACACAAGAGTACAAGTTCATTTTTCCCTTGTCATATAAACTCTTACTTGTTAATAAGAAACTCCTATGTCCTATTCCTCAAAAAAAATCAGGCTATTGACCAAACATGCAGCAGAGAAATTTTATCACAATATTAATCTAGTTCCTGAAGTCAGTCCTAGTAGAATGGCCTAGATTTATATACTTTCCTGCAAAGAAGTAAGCAGTACAATAAGAGATAAACTCCTACAATAACTTGTTGGCTCACAACAAAAAGTCATTTGGAGCATGTTTGCCATTCCCTTTTGAGGAGCTATAAATATTTAATGTGAATTCTAAATGTACTGCAGCTATTTTAGTTGTATATATATTTATCTTGTAACAGAGAACACTGATTGCATTAAATTACTATATCGTAGAATGTGTAAATGTGTATAATAGCTAAACATGACAATATAAAAGGTATGATGCCTTTTCATTGCACATGGTTAGAAAAAAAATAATATGTTTTTTGGGGGATGAATAGGGGGTTATTTTCTACAGTAAAAAGCTATAAAACATCTCAAACATAGTATAAACTTCTTCTAATAAACTGTTAGAATTTAATTATTGTGTTTCCAATCATTAAAGGAAAAAAGGATCTGTTGGAATACAGGAGAAGGAGACGGAATAAAAGGTAATCATGGTAATATAATGTCATTTATTTTGATAAAATTATTCACTTTTCTTATCATCTGACCATATGATTCTTCACAATGGCTGTTATCTTGATTTTATCTCTCCTTTCTTATTTTCTAGTACGTTAAGTGGTTTGCTCATCCACTTCTACCAACAGCTGTCCAAGAGATAACTGGGATAACATGGATTTTTCCACTTCTTCCCTTGATGTTCTAATGCCAGAAACTGGACTTCAAAATGCAGGTATAAACAAGCTTAAACACATGTAAATGCAATTATTATTGTTGCTGTTATTTTAAAAGCTTCTTAATGCAATCATAATTCTAACCTTGATGGATCATCATTGTCCATGATCCCTGCAACTCCATTAACATTCAGGTTAAAGAAAGCCATGTACATGTACACAACCTGAAGGCCTTGTATTAGCCACACTAGGTAGACCAGATTATGAAATCAACTCCATAGGATGTTTAAAATTACTTTCATTGAGACCGGCTATTAAAGCAAAATTTTGCAATTTTGATTTTGCTGTATCTCCTCCTTATAGTTCCACAAATTAGTCTGAGTCACTTCTAAATGTTACCTGGATGTTCTGGACTTTACAAATGTTTTAGCCTCTGTTGCCTTGGCAATGAAATCAGCTTATCTCCATCAATCTTCCTTCTTCTTTACACATTGCTTGTTGTGAATAAATACTAACGATACTTTTGCTATATTCTGACCTATTGACTCTTTTTAATATCTTGTTTTTGAAATGCAGCTACTACATCAGTTTTCTCAGAAGATTTAGAGGTTCCATTCGTGCCACCTATTTAGAAAGGACTTTCCTCCTTGTGTTGTTGTTTTTCCTGTTGTTGTTGTGCCTTCGAGTCAAATGTTGTCTCATGGGACTGCCTGGACTAGTTCCTGAAATTTTCTTAGCAAGATTTTGAAAATGCCAATAAAGCTCAGTGTAGCTCACGGTTGAGGGGTCCTTGGTACTCTCTGAGCTTGGTTGTTTCCTTGCCTATGTTTCATTACGAAAATTAGGTGACATCATCAGTGCTAGTGAGGAATGTAATGTAATGTCTACAAGAAAACAACCAAACTCAGAGAGCATTAAGGACCCCTCATTTTGGAAGTGGTTTGCCACTGCCTCTTTCCTAGGGCTGAGTGACTGGCTTAGAGTCACCCAGCTGACTTTGTGCCTACAGCAGGACTAAACTCCCAGTTTCTAGCCTGATGCTTTAACAGCACACAAGACTAGCTTTCTCACTTTCCTCCTAGTCCCCATTGTATTCCTCAAACAAGCAAAGAATCTACATATTTTATTCACTTATTAGATTAATCAGATTGTGACGAATTGATAAGGAAGGACAACCCATAAATAGTCATAAGAAATGGATATAATAAAAGTTGTTTAATCTGTATTAATTATCTGAAACTCATCATATTCTTACTCACAAATTTTAAATACACTGGACAGAATTTTAAACGAAGTTCCCTAAAGAAGTTTATGAAAATAAAGTTCTCTTCTCCCCATTCACTTTCTAGTTACCCAGGCTTTTAAAAATAATTAAAACTTATGTTATGGAAGCTCTCCTTAACCATAGGACAAGGGATGTTAAGATTTACGGGAGGAAAGATGCAAGCCTCTGTCCAATTCATGGCAATTTTTCCTGCCCAGTCTTTCATATCACATCATCTGGATAGGCTTCCGGTTTGTCACAGTAAAAAGAAACTATGCATTTGTTGCTGACCTTTGATCTTTGGCAGAGCTGGGACACAAGTGAATTAATCATCCAGCAAAATAAGCATATGCTTACGGCACCGAGGGAAGGGGAGTGCCGCATTCAACTTTAGGTGAATTTTTTAAATTGTCCTTATCTGCCATATTCAAATGTAATCTTCATTGTTAAAAATATGTGTTCTTTGGCATGGTGAATGACTAAAGTTTAAAAGTTCGATTTGAAGGTACCATCAGATATCATATTTGTTTCTGTCTCATTGCATACATTTTGCTTTCATTGAGGGGTATAACTGCTGGGCAGTGCTTGGGGCATTAGTTGGCCTTAATCTCTTTGGGAAGATAAGGCAGCTGTCCTAATTGTTTTTAATCTCTCAGTGAGGTTTCAGTATCATTGATCATGGTTTGCTTCCAGACTGACTTGCAAGGATTGAGAGTGGAAGGTTATGTGTTGCAATGCAATTTCCCTTCTTCTGTGTTTGATTTTAGACATTGGCTGGGGGGGGGGAGTGTTGCACTTTAGATCCCTGCACTGTGAGGTACCATAGAGCTTGATGCTCTTTATCCCTTCTGTTGAACTTATATGTAAGGTTACTGGGTGACATATCTACCAACATACAGTCAGATATTAGCCTACTAATGATACTCATTTGTATTTTTTGTCTTCAGACTGACCAGGTCTCATACAAGGTCTCATACAACTGCCTGAAGGCTGGGGGAGTCTGGATGAGGAAGTACATGTTTAGATTCTGGGTTCATGGACTTCTCATTCCTAGGGATTTTCCATCCCTCATACTGGATGGAATAGCACTCCATTGATAGAACTAGTTAACAACTTGGAGGCTGTCCTGGACTCACTGTTCCTGTTTAAAGAGCAGGAAAAAGCTGTGGGCAGCAAGGTCTTTGGACAGATTCATTTTGTGTGCCAATTGCACTGACTTCTGGATCAGCCCTATTCCTAATCAATCAACCTCTCATTGGGATTTTTGTAATGCACTCTGCATGGGGCTGTCTTTGAATACTACTACTTTAGACAGTGATCTAGAATGCAGCAGCAGCAGCAGTTAATGAGTGTGTCTCCATATGCCCATATAATATTTCTGTTTCAGGTTTCCAGCTGCAATTCAAGGTGCTGGTTGTCACCTAAAAAAGCCCTTCAAGGCACTGAGCCTGATTATTTGAAGGTTCATTTTTCTCCTGTGATATGTACCCATCCAGAATGATCTGACAGAGTTAGCATGCTTTGGGATCCATCTATCAAGTAAAGCTATCTGATGGGGCCTGGAAGGTGTACCTTTTCCATCATGACACCTACCCTTTGGAACAGCATCCCCTCAGAGATACAAACAGCCCCAACTTTCCCTGGTGTTGGGCTAAGGCAATAATGGCGAGCCTTTTAGACACTGAGTGCCCAAAAACCGCCCTGCTCCAGCACCCACCCACCTGCCTCCCCGTCGCATTCCATCCCGCCAGCCCGCAGGGCCACCTACTGCCTCCATGGCCCATCGCAGATCACCCAGGCAGCCTTGCAGTGCCATGGCAGCCACGCCTCCACCTACGCCCCACAGCATCATCTGTGTGCAACGGGGTGCAAGGGCGGAGTCTTGTCCCCGCTGCCCGGCTGCCATGCCCTTGGCTGCGCTGTTCCGCATGGGCCACACCCAGGGGCGACTCTGCTCTGGGGGGCTTCTGGTGAGGAGGGACCATGGGGGGAGGCGGGGCTGGGGCGATGGCGTGTGTGCCCATAGAGAGGGCTCAGAGTGCCACCTCTGGCACGCGTGCCACAGGTTCGCCACCACTGGGCTAAGGTTACATAGGCTCACTGTGGGTTGTTTTGCTCTTATTGTGTTTGTTGTCTCCCTGTTTACAAATCTTTTCTCTTTTTTACGGTGTTGATTGTTATTTGTGTTTTTAATCAGTATACCACTCAGAATTGTCCCCAGTGAGAAGCCTACAAATATAACAGATAGATAGATAGATAAAGTAGGTCCTGAGATGAGCCAGTCCTTTCAGGAGGCTGGGAGAAGAGGAAGGGGGATAATTTTCCTTCTATGACCTTCTTTCAGTTAATTTATTTTGGACTCAAAATTATTCCCTTGTAAGAAATCATTTCCCGCTTTCTTTTTCATCATTATATTCAAAAGCAGAAAAATAATCCTCTGTGCTAGGAAAAAATATAGAGTTTAGAATTGTATGAACAGACTGTATACTATATTTTGAACAGAGTTCTGAGAAATAACAAAAGAAACCACAGGTCCCACAGGAATAATATACACTTAATAAGAGTTTGATGCAGTTCTTGCTTTACATACCACAGGAATAGTACTCTCCAGAATCCAAACCAAACACAGCGAGGCCCTGACATTTATCTGGCAGCTTCTTTCCTTTAAAATAGTGCAGACCTTGAACAACATTTCAGAGAACTATTCTTTCAAAACTGAAAAAAAAAAACCCACATAAAAACAGCTCCTATTTTTAGTGAATATTTAAAATAGGCTATTCCCAATTGGATGCTGGCTTGCAATCAAAATATATCATATAAATTGAATTAATTAATAAATAATAATAGTAAGTAAAAATCATTGCCAGCTTCTGAATACCAGGGGGAAAAGTTCAACACCAGATATTTTCAGTGCTCCTGCAGGGCATGTATAAACTAATAAAGCATGCTGTTTGTGGACATTTCAATTCTCAATGCCATTTAAAGGTTTAACACCTATATATTACTATGGTGTTTTTTAAATTATTCTTGAAGTTGTCAGCGATCACAGCCCATTATTTTTTCTGATGTAAGTACTAGCAAAGAGTTTGGTGTAGTGGTTAAGGCTTCAGGCTAGGAACCAGAAGTCCATGAGTTCTAATCCTGCCTTAGGAACAAAGCTAGCTGGTAACCTTGGGCCTGTCCTTTTCTCTCAGTCCTAGAAAAGAAGTAAATTACTTCTGAATAACCCTGCCAAGATAAAGCAGACACCTGTCCAGGCAGTCTCCAAAAACCAGACATAATTGAATAATAATAATAATAATAATAATAATAATAATAATAATAATAATAGACGAGAAAGAACTGGAGAAAATAACAAAATACAAAGACCTACAAATAGAAATAGAAAGATTGTGGCAAAAGCAAGCAAGGGTAGTACCAATAGTAATAGGCTCCTTGGGTGCAATCCCAAAACAACTGGAGCACCACTTGAACACCATTGGCATTGACAAATTCGCTATTAGTCAATTGCAAAAGGCGGCCTTACTAGGAACTGCTTCCATCCTGCGACGATACCTGTAATACCATCAAACATCCACATCTGCCTATCCCAGGTCCTGGGTAAGGACTCGATAGGTAGACAAAATGCCAAATCCAGTCTGAACATCTGGCTGACTGCGCGATGATCCAATAAAAATAATAATAATAATAATAATAATAATAATAATAATAATAATAATAATAATAATAATCCCCCAGTGAGGCACTACCTTGACGTGGTTGTGGGGCTTGTGTACTCTGAGGAAGATGAGAGCTATGCCAGAGGTTCAACCATACTGGACAGGTCTCATCAGAGGAGTCAGACAAAGAGTGTCTCTCCCATAAAAAATATGGTGAGACGTAAATTTCAGAATGCCATACCGGCTCGGACGTCGCCCGGGTTAACAAGGTCCGCACTAGATATTGGAGTTCCTGGATATCTGGTGAAAAATGGGTTACAGGACTCAGGACTGTTGGCTGAGCAACCAGGGCCAGCAGCTGCAGAACTACTGGAAGAAAAGGTGTTTACCCGTCGCAGATACACAGTGATGGAAAACAAAGAAATAATGATCTGTTACTACAGATCAAGTCCAACAAGACGAGGATATCTAAAACGAATGCACCAATTCTGGAAAGAACAACATCCAGAATCAGAAATAACAGAACAGAGACTAGCAGATCAACGCCGATTTATAACACGAAATAAAGTATTTACAGAAACAGAATTAGACGAACTGCAAAGGTTTACCCAGGGCAAAGAAATCAAAGCCTTACAAGAAGTAATTCAGAATGTAGAGGCAAACCAGGGGGAGTTGGCAGTGAAAGAATCCAGTAGAGATATACAACTGTTCTCATTTGGAAACCAGGCACCTCTTCCTCAGGAAGAACAAAACCCTCTAACTAAAGAAATAAAAGAATTGAAACAAAGAATAACTGAGCATCTAGAACAGCACAAAAACAACAGAATAAGGCTGCCTGCATTGAAGCTTGTTCCAAAGAAACAGCTAGCACAAGCATTAAAAGATGCAAATACTGCAATAGCAAGTATAAGCACCAATTCACTGCAAGAAACAAACCAACTAATGTACAGCACAGCTGCAGTTATAACAGAATACCTGGGATGCAAAATCAACAAAAAAGAAAAACAAACAAACAGTGCACCAGAAAAATGGAAGGTTAGACTAGAAAATAAGATCAGCAAGTTAAGATCACATGCAAGCAAGCTAGAACAGATGAAAGAAAAGAAGCTGAAGAACAAGAAGACCAAAGAATACCTAATCAAGAAATACCACTTAGAAACAAGGAAGATCAAGGAAGCACTGGAAATAATAAAGCAACAAATAACAGCTATAGCCAGGAAAATCAGTAGATATGAAGCTCGAATTGCAAACTATAGGCAGAACCTCCAATTTCAATCCAATCAGAAACGTTTCTACCAATCCATCAATGGAGAAACTGCAAGGAATCAGTCAGTACCTGACAAGGAAGAAACAGTGCAGTTCTGGAAGCAGATATGGGATAACCCAAAGAAATACAACAAGGATGCGGCTTGGTTAAAAGAGGTGGATGCAAATAAAACAGAAGTTGAAATGAAAGAACTAGTAATAACAACAAAAATGGTAGAAAAAAGAGCAAAGAAAATCAAAAATTGGTCAGCACCAGGTGAAGATGAACTGCATGGGTTTTGGTTGAAACATCTAACTGTTATACACCCACTCATTGCCAAGCAGTTCAACAATATACTACAAGGAGGAGAAATTGAAAAGTGGCTAACAACTGGGAAAACCTACCTAATAATGAAAAATCCAGCAAAAGGGGCAACACCAGGTAACTACAGGCCAATTACCTGCTTACCAACAACTTTCAAATTACTAACTGGTGTGGTAGCTGATGCAGTACAACAGCATCTAGTTGAAAACAATCTCTTTCCACCTGAGCAGAAAGGAAACCGCCCCAATAGCAGAGGAACAAAAGATCAACTCCTAATAGACAAAATGATCTTGGAAAACTGCAAGAGAAGGAAGACCAACCTGAATGTGGCATGGATTGACTACAAAAAGGCATTTGACTCTCTGCCACATGACTGGATAATCAAGTGCCTAGAAATAACAGGAGTAAGTAGAAACATCAGAAAATTTGTGCAAAGATCGATGGCACAATGGAAGACACAGTTGCAGATCAATGGTGAGAGGCTGGGAGAGGTTAATATCAAGAGAGGAATATTTCAAGGAGATTCATTATCACCATTACTATTTGTTATTGCACTGTTTCCTCTGTCAACAATACTGAATAACTCAGGACATGGCTATCAAACATCAAAAACATCTGCTAGACTATCCCACCTCCTTTACATGGATGATCTGAAGCTGTATGGAAAAACATCATCTGAAATAGAATCGCTGCTCAACACTGTCCGTATATATAGCCAAGATATTGTAATGGAGTTTGGCTTGGACAAATGTGCCACACTTACTATCAAACAAGGAAAAATAGTGAAAACTGAAGGAATCAAGATGCCCCACGAAAATAACATTAAGAGTCTGGATGAGGAAGAGTACTACAAATACTTGGGTATCCTTCAAGCTGACAACATCAAGCACACTGAAGTCAAGAAAAAGATTAGAGGTGAATACATCAAGAGAGTGAAGAAGATATTAAAATCCAAACTCAATGGAGGAAATACTATAAAGGCAATCAACACCTGGGCAATCCCAGTCATTAGGTACACAGCTGGAATAGTGGACTGGACTCAAGCAGAACTAAAAGCAATGGATAGGCAGACCAGAAAAATAATGACAATGAATCATGCCCTTCATCCACGCAGTGACATTGATAGACTTTATCTACCAAGGCAAATAGGTGGGCGTGGAATGCTACAAGTACATCAGATGGTTGAAGAAGAAAAAATGGCTTTGGAAGAATATCTGAAGAACAATGATGAAGATGCACTGAAATTAGTATATCAGGAAGGCTTACTAACTACTGGAGAGACCAAACTGGCCTACAAGAAAGACCAAATGAAGAACAGAATAGAGGCATGGGAAGACAAAGCACTACATGGCCAATACATGAAAAAAATAGCTGGGAAAGCAGATAATAATAAAACCTGGCAATGGCTAAGAGCAGGAAAATTGAAGAAAGAGACCGAGGGACTAATTCTGGCTGCACAAGACCAAGCCTTAAGGACAAATGCATACAAAGTCAAAATTGAGAAGACAGCAACAGACAGTAAGTGCCGCCTATGCAAAGAAGCTGAAGAAACAGTGGACCACTTGGTAAGCTGTTGCAAGAAGATTGCACAGACTGATTACAAGCAGCGGACATGACAAAGTAGCAACAATGGTGCATTGGAAGATCTGCAAAAAATATCATTTGCCTGTAAGCAAAAACTGGTGGGATCATAAAATAGAGAAAGTCATAGAAAATGATAAAATTAAACTGCTCTGGGACTTCAGAATTCAAACAGACAAGCACCTGCAACATAACACCCCAGACTTAACAATTGTCGATAAGAAAGACAAAAAAGTCTGGATAGTGGACGTGGCAGTGCCTGGAGACAGCAGAATAGAAGAGAAAGAACTGGAGAAGATAACAAAATACAAAGACCTACAAATAGAAATAGAAAGACTGTGGCAAAAGCAAGCAAGGGTAGTACCAATAGTCATAGGCTCCTTGGGCGCAATCCCAAAACAACTGGAGCACCACTTGAACACCATTGGCATTGACAAATTTGCTATTAGTCAATTGCAAAAGGCGGCCTTATTAGGAACTGCTTCCATCCTGCGACGATACCTGTAATACCATCAAACATCTACATCTGCCTATCCCAGGTCCTGGGTAAGGACTCGATAGGTAGACAAAATGCCAAATCCAGTCTGAACATCTGGCTGACTGTGCGATGATTGAGAATAATAATAAGAAGGAGAAGGAGAAGGAGAAGGAGAAGGAGAAGGAGAAGGAGAAGGAGAAGGAGAAGGAGAAGGAGAAGAAGAAGAAGAAGAAGAAGAAGAAGAAGAAGAAGAAGAAGAAGAAGAAGAAGAAGAAGAAGAAGAAGAAGAAGAAGAAGTAGAAGAAGAAGAAGAAGAAGAAGAAGAAGAAGAAGAAGAAGAAGAAGAAGAAGAAGAAGAAGAAGAAGAAGAAGAAGAAGAAGAAGAAGAAGAAGAAGAAGAAGAAGTTGTTTCTGTGAGGGAGTTAGTGTTGGGAGCAGAGAATGTACCAGTTGAGGTCTCTGCAAAGACCTCTGGATTCAAACTGGATAATTTAAAAAAAACATGTTTTCATCTATCATATCAAAGCAAATCCTCATCCCAAAATAGACTCTCAAGTCTTCTCTCTTCCCATCCATATAATATTTGTATCAAAGTTTATTTAACTGACATCACCAGTCTTAGTTTTTTCCTCACTTTTATTTTGAAAGGAATCATGAATCCTGTGGCATCCAATGCTGAGATTTACACTAGAAAGAGGAGCATAAGGAAGATATTTGGGGCCTTGACAGGTATTCAGCTTAGTAGTTTTCACATTACCTTTCTTCAGATATTCAGCTAAACTGAAACTGGGCAGAGAAAGGGAAACATATGCTACTCCTGACTCCTCCCCCCCCCCTCTAAACTTTCTGCCAGAGTTCTGAAGGACAGCTGCACTGTGCTCGCATTTGTATGAACTCAAATCTTTGCACAATCTTGGAACTAGCTTTATTGCATGGAGGGAATATTTTCACTCAAATATACTACCTCTTCTAATCTACAAGCATGTAGGAGAGATTGGAACTGTGAGAAATATCCTCCACTGCTGACTTTAAATTCCTCCATATATTCACAGGTCAAACCATGGCTAACCAGCTTCTTGGTGCATTTAGCCTTTGGTCACTGAGTAAATACTAAGCAAAGCTGCTACATGAGTGAGGCCTCTCCTCCATAGCCAGTTTTCCTAGGGTGAGTTCCCTGGAGTGGCGTAGGTGGCTCATTCTTGCTGTGAAACACATTCCCTGAGATTGTGCTGTCCTGTTCACTCACAGACACACGTAACTGTGGTTTAGTGAGTGTATTCATATTGCCCGGCAATTCCCTTCACTAAAAAATCAGAACTATCCCAAGTAAGTCCAGCAACGAGCAGACCAATGCTAATCTGCAGAACAATGGCCAAAGAGTTCACAAGGCACTTGAAAATTTCTCAATCAAAATAAAGCCACCAGGCAAACTTAAATCCCCAACACAAAAGAGTTCACAAGGAAGAAAAGTCCAGAGTTCCCAAGGCATAATCCAAGTCAAGGCATGGTATCAATCCAAAGCAAAGCAGGAATCACAATGACCAGAAAACACACAGCTAGGAAACAAACATATTGTTCTCAGCATCACCTCCATCTGCTGTGCTAAATAGCCAGCTTCTGGTGCAGCCCATGAAGAAGGGCAAGGCTTTCTCCTCACAAGTAATCTGGCTGACCTTCTCTGCTCCTGTCTTTTCTCTGCCCTACGTGTTCTTGGATCAGGTGCAGAAGGCAGTTCCTCATCACAGGCAGCTGCTCAGAGCCTTCAATCAACTCAGCTTCTGATGTGCCAGGAGCAGGTTCATTCTCCCCCGAACTCACATCTAGAGAGGTATCTGTAGAAGTGTCCAGGGCAGTCTTCACAGGGGTTGAGGAACTTTGTAATACTGTTGAGCCAACAGGAAATGGAAGAGACCACGAAGCAAGACCTGCTGGTTCAATTCTATTGTGCTAATTATCCCCAGCTGGGTTTTTTCTCCTCCCCCCCATCTCCCCAGCAAACATTCCTAGCAGGAACTTGGAATTCATAAACTCCCTCCTGAAATATTTGGCTGGACACAGTATACTGAGCATAAACTAGAATCTCAAACTGCCTAGAATAAGTGTGCAGGCTCAGTGACAATATGCAGCATGATGTCTCCCAGAAAAGCCACCCTTGTAAGAATGGGATAGCGAGACTGGGCAAGAATGCCTTGATCCTGGGTAGCCCTCAGGAGGAAATTGAAATTGATGAAGCACTCATTGCTGAAAGCACAAAGGCCATCAAAGGAGAGCCCCAGCCTCAGGAACATGTTCCAGTTTTAGATATGCAAGCCTCATTTGTATAGGCACTGCTCCTATGCTCCCACTCTGCCTCCACAAGCTAACAAAGCAGGAGCTCTTCCTGACAATGGAAGCCCTCTCTGAGCACAGCCTGACAATTCTATACATGAAGAGGTCACAGAAATCAATTAAGAGTCATAACACCACAAAGTTTGAGAACCTTGGCTTCAGTAATTTTCTGTTTATTGAACATGCAAATAACTTTACAGACAGCTTAGCTCTTCTGATTTCTTTGAGTATAACTTGTATTTTGCTAAACTTTGCATACCACCAAGAAGGCTGCATGTTATGGCATCAGGTTTGCAAAGATCTCAGCCAAACCATGTCGGAAAGAGAATGTAATGAATCCAAAAGCAGAGACTACATCTACTTATACGTAGGAGTCACTTCTACAGTTAGCTTTTCTTTTTCTTTTGTAACAGTAGAGTGAGCTTTTCTTTTGTAAACATAGAATAAAATATAATTTTCTATTCATATTTATATTTATTTCTACACCTTTGTCTTTTTCTTTTCTTCTCTTTCTTTTTCATGTTATTCTGTATTTATTCTTGCAAGTTTTTATTTCCTATTTCAAAATTTAATAAAAATGTATAAAAAAGAGTGAGCAGGCATGAAGCTTAAGGGAATCTATATTTCTCACAAGTCTTAATATTCAGAAGTATAAGAAGCATGAATAGTTTCTGCAGAGGTATACTGCAGGGGTCCACCTCCCCCAGTCCGTGGACAGGCACCAGGCCACGGCATGCCAGAAACCGGGCGGTGCAAACAAGCGAAGCCTCATTTGTGGGATGCAGGCAGCTCACGAAACCACACCACGCCCCCTCCGGTCCACAGAAAAACCTCTCTCCACAGAACCGGTCCCTGGTGCCCAAAATGTTGGGGGCTGCTGGTATACTGGCATTTACAGACAGTATAAGTAAAATGTATACACGTAAAATGTATACACATACGCACACAATCCCTCAGATAATTTACTGTTTATAAGCTTGAAGCAAGAAAATGTAGAATAAAATGATCAACTCAGCAGACTTAATTGGAGAGAGAAGAAGGGAATTATTTGATGTTGCTACCATTGAACAATTGGAGATCAAACATTGGCAATCTACTTTTAGCCACACAGAGACCTACCAGCAGAAACATCCCTGTTTTTGACACTATTCATCCTACATCACTTCCCTCAATTCCTTGGAAAATTAAGCACTTAGTAACTTCCATTTCATTTCTTTTTCCTACCGATAACATGGTAATAGCTTTTTTCAAAGTCTTTCCTCCTTCCAGTGTTGCAAGAACTGAAGGTTGTGTGTGTGGTCTTTATTTGTAAAATGTATTTGGCCTACGAAATGATAGAAACTAATGCATATCAGGTTTACAATTGAAATGCCAATCAAGAATAAAAGACTCACCTGTGCAGGTTTGCTCCAAAACTCAAATGAAGTAACTTTTGCATAAAAAGAAAAGATCAGAACTTAAACATTTTGAAATGTTATGGCGTATATAAAAAATGTGTAAATTGTAATTTCCAGAAAAAATTTAAAAACAAAATTCCAGCTAGCAGGGTCTACCAACAAAAGGTAAGTTTCCATCAGTTTACACGTAAGTCAGGAGCTTCTAACAAGGTATACAAAAATATAATTAACCCTTTTTACGTCATCAATATTTTTATAAACATAGAACCTAGTTGGTTCAGCAACAGACATTGTCTGTGATTGTTCCTACACCAATACGCTACAATGTATATAAATTCTTTAAAAGGCATGGTTAACACATGATGCAGTGTTTTTTTGGAACTGTGCCCTACTATTTAATGCAGTCAAGGCTTGAATCAACTGACAGATCGTGTTCTCCACTCCAAGTTGGATTCGATTCAGAGAAACACTAAGGCTGAAATATGCAGGAAACATACGTGCATTCAAATACCTTTGAAATGGTGCTATACCAAACCAAACATCATTTAGCAGATGTATAAAATAAGGCTTTCACCCTCACTTTCCATGATACAAGTAGTCCTTGACTGATGACCACAATTGAGCCCAAAATTTCTATGGCTAAATAAGACAGTTGGTAAGCGAATTTTGCCCCGTTTCACGACCTTCCTTGTCACAGTTGTTAAGTGAATCACTGCAGTTGTTAAATTAGTAACATGGTTGTTAAGTGAATCTGGCTTCCCCAGCTGAAAGTTTGATTTCAGAAGATTGCAAAAGAGGATCCCAGGATACTGCAACCATCATAAATATGAACCAGTCGCCAAGTGTCTGAATTTTGATCACATGACCTTGGGGATGTTGCAATGGTCATAAGTGTGAAAAATGATTGTAAGTCACTTTTTTCAGTACTATTGTAACTTTGAATGGTCACTCAATGAATCGTTAAGTCAAGAACTACTTGAATATGATATAGTTTAAGCTATACCTGCAAGAACAAATTACCTTTACTAAAGCATCAACAGGAGAACAAGTTGCAATCAGAAAATGTCAAACATCTTATCAACAGCTGTGGCTGAAAAATCCTTATCTCCAGAGAGCAACTGCATTATTGAGCCTAACAGAGGAAACAAATAGCAACCAGTGTAGATTTGGGCTACCAGATCTGTCAATAGGTTGCAAAACTTCAAATGACCATGAGACAGCAGCAAAGAGTTGGAGCCCCTTCATTTCCCTAAGCAATCATCTGGAGTTTGTCAGTCAAGACCTAATAGTCCTAGTTGGATCTAGCTATGTCATCTATTAAATCACAGACTGCTGCTGAATTCTTGAAACAGTAATCTAGAACACATGTTTCTTTATTTTCCATCCCACCAATACCCTCTTTCTTTTATGCCTTGTCATTTTAGACTGTTATGCTGTGGGCAAGAACAATCTGTTCTCTGATCTTTGTAATATGCTTCTCTGAAGAGCAGGATAAAAAAAAACATTTAAATAATTTAAAAATAAGGCTTCCATTAGCTTACTATTCTAGAAATCACACATCTTTGTACAATAGTGTGGATAAGAGAAATTGATTCACACCGAACTAGCTCTGCATGTGTCACTGATTCAAGGTCTGCTTTAAATAAAAGTCTGCTTGATGATACTTCTTTCCAAATGATTTCTTTTGCTAGCAGATGATACGGAAATAATGAAAAGCAGACTTCCAACTAACAGTTACTAAACATCTTAAAAAGCGGAGATACTGAAATTGCTGCCATAGTCATTAATAAGTTGCTTTCCCAGTTTGAAACATGATTCTTTATTGGTCCAAATGTAATTTTTATTCATTCACTAACAGCCCTTTAATAAAAGTTGCAGGCCACTATGCATATTATCACATAATGAAGAAATATATCAACAAACAATACTCTACTAATCACTTCAACCTTATAAAAACATTTCTGCCCATCTCATCGTACCTCCCAAGTTGGGCACCTGTTGTTTTCCAGATGTTTCTGAATGAAATCAATCACCTCTCCCCATCATTGGCATGCTGTGTTGGCTGCAGAAGTTTCACTTCTCTCCTCTAAAAGTGTAGGTTATTGGGTGACCCACATATCCAATGGCTTCAGTTATATGTACAAATATAGTCTGATTTCTTAGATCAGATCTACAGTTATTAGCACATTTCTGAACGTTGATTAAAAGTTCTTCATTAAGAAATGAACACTGCCAGTTACAATTAAGTGTATTTTTGTTATGATTTTAGTCATTCCATTTCTAAGGTGATTCGATTGCAAAATGAATCACGGCAGTGTGAAAATAAGGTTAAAGGCACATAATACCAAAAGAACCTAAAGGACTCTATCAACTGAGTTATTCTCTGTTGATATTACTGTGCAGAATGCTCCAATTTAAAAATAAATTTTAAAATGAACCTAAACATTCCAGAATTTGTCAGGATGCCACAGGCAAGGCTTTTCTACAATTCTAATTACCCCAGGAGTTGGTGATTTTAATCCACCACATCTGGAGGGCACCAATCCAAAAGAGTCTGGCAGATTATAACAAGTTTAAATTATAAATGCAATAAATAGATCAACATGATAAAAAAAAACCACTAATACATAAGAACATAATCGGTGCCTTGCTAGATTAGGCCCCTGAACCATCAGGTTCAGCAGCGTTCTCCCAGTAGACAATCAGCTGCCCAAGGAAGATCACTGGTCCCTCAGAGATGGCCTTCAGTGGCAATCACACCCCATCACTTCCAGGAATTTACGTCTAACTCTGTTTTGAAGCCAGCAGATCTGGTAGCCAGCACCACCCCTCATGGTAGAATAATAATTAATAAAAAATCAAAACAGCAAATAAACTCTCTGTCAGGACAGATTCCAATAAAACCTAGCTAGGGGTGAAGATTCAGCAAACAAAGATATATTTAAAAATCCTCTAAAATCCATGAATAAGAGAGCTTTATGGACCTTATGTCATTTGCAGTAACTGAGACTGACAAAAATGCAACTTTAAAAAGTCTTTAACATTTTTTATTAAACTGTTGTGAGGATGGTCTTGTTCCTTCCCTTCCAACTCCCTTCTTTTCTCTCTCTATAAACCTACAGGTAGTCCTCACTTACCAGTAGTAACTGGAACAGGAACTGGGTTGCTATGAGGCATGGTTGTAAAGCACAACAACACACAACTGAGGTGATTTATGATAAGGTGACCAACTTTTTTACAACGAAAAGGAGGACACGAATAAATTGAAGAAAAAATATCGTAAATAAAAGAAACATTGTATTTATTGCAACAATAATACAGAATACACTATAATATGATAAATGCATAATAAAAAACATTTGTAAAAATAACATTTTATATTGTAATTATGCTTACATGCCTATTAATTATTTAAATGAGTACTTTTCCATTGAATGAATATTTTTTGTCAATGTATCATCTTCTAACAATATATTGGAAATATCTGAACAAGAAATATCCTTCATATTGAATTTTACGGCAAGTGCTGCAGCTAGAGTATCAACATTCAATCTCGATTTCTCACTTGCCAAAAATCTACATGGTTGGACTGCGCGGGGGCTGGCGGCGGAGGCAGGTGTTGTGAGCCAGGCGCTCTAGGACGGCCACGTAGGTGTGCAGGGCGAGGTGGTGGCAGCGCAGGTCAGCACTGCATAGGCCACCAGCTGATGCGGCCCATGGAAGGTCAACTGCCTGCCGCGCCCCCACCCACAACCGCCCCACCAGCACTGCTGCCCTGCCATGGAGAGCCAGCCCCGTGGCTCACAAAGCACCAGCCGAGCCAGCTCCGGCCCTGCAGCCACCCCCCAGCATCACCGCCCACCCTGCGCATCCCCATAGAGCCGCCCCACGGCTCACAAAGGCAAAGCCCAGCCACGCTGGCTCCAGCCCTGCAGCCCCCCCAGCTGCCCCCCAGCACCACCCTGCACATCCCCATAGAGCCAGTCCCACGGCTTGCAAAGGCAAAGCACCAGCTGCCCCAGCTCCGGCCCTGCAGCTGCCCCCCCAGCACCACTGCCCACCCTGCGCATCCCCATAGAGCCGGCCCCGCGGCTCGCAAAGCACCAGCCGCGCCAGCTCCAGCCCTGCAGCCACCCCTCCAGCTGCCCCCCAGCACCACTACCTACCCTGTGCATCCCTGTGTAGAACCGAACAGGGAAGATCAAGAGAAACTTACCGCTCCAGTCTCCTCCAGCTATCTTCGGAACTAAGTAGGAGATGGTGTAGTTGGGTAGCAGTGAGGGGTGCAAAGTTCCTGCAACTTGCACATGCAAAATTTGCCGGCCGGATGTTTTGGTGCACTCAGCAGCAATTCCTATTGGCTTTCGAAAGCCAATAGGGGGAGTAGCACAGCTCATGCAAAAGTTGAAAAAAACCATCAAAAAAAGGTCTCAGAACGCCTTCTGAGTGTTCTATGAGGGAAAAAAAGCCCTGCAGATTAATCTTCAAATATAGAAAAAGAGGACATTTAGGAGGACACTTTTCGAGGGAGGACAGAACTCACAAAAGGAGGATTGTCCTCCCAAAAGGAGGACGGTATATGGAAAAGGAGGACATTTAGGAGGACATTTTTTGAGGGAGGACAGAACTCACAAAAGGAGGACTGTCCTCCCAAAAGGAGGACGGTTGGTCACCTTATTTATGATAGCAGTTCTGGCAGTCCCAGTTGCCATTGTTAGGTGAATCCCATGTGGGCCACAGCTTCCCACAGTCATTTGCAACCTCCTGCCAGCTTCCCCATTGACTTTGCTTACAGGGAGCCAGCAGCAAATGTCTCAAATGAGAATCACATAAGAATCACAGGGATGCTGCAATGGCTGCATCTTTGAGGACTAGTCATAGGTCCCCCTCCTACAGTGCCATCGTAACTTTGAATGGTTGCTGAATGAATGGTCCTTAAATAAAGACTACCTATACTGCATTATATCACTGAAGGAGCATTAATTGTGGAATTAAAATAAAGGAACTGAAAAACAATGTTAAATGAACACATGAATGAACAGTTTCAGTCACACTAAATATTAAACTGATGGAAGAAGGGTTCCACGGTGTCTTTTACTTTCTTAATTGAAGGAAAACCGCAACAAAAACATCTGATTGTAAATAAAAATCCAATAAAATTTGGATTTTCTACTTTAACAAACTTCCTCATTAAATGAGATTACTTTATGAGGTTTTCCTCTATTTGTTCTTTCTTTGCTAGATACTAACCCTGACAGAAAAATAAACAAAGTGTTCACTTGTGTGGCCTGATCAAGAAACATATGCACTTTTATATCTCTCTTGAAGAATTATTCTGTTTTCAAGATAAGATAGAAAGATGATAGCTTTCTATCTAGTTCAGTGGTTCTCAACCTGTGGGTCGGGACCCCATTTGGGGTCGAACAACCATTTCATGGGGGTCACCAAACAACGCAGTCCGCCATTTTTTCCCCCTTTTCCTTAGCTGTGCTACTCCCTTTTATTCTATTGGCTTTTGAAAGCCAATAGAATAGACTCTCTTGAATAAAGTCTAATTCTGTTGGCTTTCAAAAGCCAATAGGAATTGTCCAGGGTGTCTCTGCCCTGCTGAGCCCGCCAAAAGTCCCATTCTGCAAACGATGCTGCACCAGTTGAGTAGTCCTCGACTTACGACCGGTTGAGTAGTCCTCGACTTACGACCGTCTGGGGATCGCGGCATTAACCAGATTGAGAACCACTGATCTAGTCTCTTTCTATTCTATTTAGTTGCAGGTACAAAGTCAATGAATAGCACCGTCCTAAACCATGTATGTCCAAACCTTTGGCTTGCCTGGGCCACACTGAGTGAAGAGGAATTGTCTTCAGCCACATATAAAATATACAATATAGTTTTGTAACATAAAATCACATAATAATGGGCCACAGGCTAAACAATTAAACCCCCATAAGCATATATTTAGCTCCCAAAATACTATAGTTTCAGGGGGGATACTGGGCAGGAGAACACAAGAAAACATACCTGAAATGAAGTGATCAAGAAAACTGATATTCAAAACTAAATTTAGAATTTGTTCACCTGTTAAACAGACTTTAAGCCAAGGGCATGCAAATATAGCTGGTCCAAGGCCTGTTTCAGCATTTCTAAAGAAAGCTAAAGGCCATATTCCAAAAGTTCTTGGTGGCACTTTTTTTTTTTAGTATTTATGTTGTTATTTTTTTCAAAAAAAATATTTTATTTTAAATAGAAAAATCATCACCTCATAAACCTACCATCTTTTTTATTGGTACAGATACTGATATTTTCTATGATACATTTCTCCCTACTGACAAAAAAAAAAAAGAAATGCTGGAGACCTTTGTTGAATGAATGAATATACAAATTGAAGAAGTCGAAACAGGGATGAATAGTTATGGGTTTATTTCTTAGTTTTGAAAATGGGCCTGCCACCTAGTGCAGGGGAAAGCTTGAACCTATAGTTCACAGCTCAAACCATTCAAATATACTAATAAGCTACAGCCCATACTACACAATGATACTATTTTTTCACAGGCACTAGGTGGCAAACTCATATTTACAGAGTCAATGGAGAAACCAGAAGAAGAATCACAAGTTGCGGTCACATGATGTATGTGTTAATGACCATATGTGATTTGCTTAATGACCATGATGGAAGTGAGGTCATAAGTCTACTGTGGTCATATGATATATAATGGAGTTGCTGGTCCCAATTATGGTCATTATGTAAGGACTATATATACTTGGTTAAATGGAAAAGGTGTTATCAACACTTCCTGATTTTTTGTATCAGAGCCGGCTCTTGAAGAGAAAGAGGAATTACATCCATTGATTGGGTTTATAGCAAGTAATTATTAATCAAAGATTTGCTGAGCAAGCCACAATAGCCTGGGTCACATAATATGGTGAGCTGTAAACCATGTTTTATAATATAGATCCACACAACACATTAAGTCAAAACAACAAAAGCACATAATGATTTAACTCGATTTGTGAATTCAGACTGTTTCTCAGATTTCACACCCAAGTCATTTCCTACATAATCACTTGAAATGATACCCATATGAATGAATAAATTCACTGAAAAATTACATCCCCAACTGTCAGCTAAAAAACAAACAAGTTTATTTTGTTACTCTTAATTGATGCATTTGTACATCTCGGTAAATTAGTAGGCACAGTGTTTATTACGACCAATGCTAGACAGAAGCAAAAGGCCAGATTTTTAAGTCAAAACAATATTTTCCATCTCTCTGGATATCCCTGGCAGTCACTCCTAATCAAGTTAATGCAGTGTCACTTTAAAAGCAGAAATAATTTCTGAATTAATAAATTAAAATATTACAGTTAAAAAAGAGATAAAATATTCCAGGAAAATATTTTCAAGAGAGTTTTTGTCAAACTAAACATAAATAATTGAGGCAAATTAATATACCAATTAGCATTCTACACAAATGTGTTACAAATACTTAATGCATATAAAAATAAAGATGAGAAAATCATTAAAATCTTCCATCCAAACCTCCTTCAAACCGTAACATTTTTCTCAACTATATTTTTTTTGTTATAAATCAAACTGGATTTCAATTAAACCAAGCAATCCTCATTATTTCTGAAATAAAAGGCTTGTCATAAGGTTACTAAGAAAGGAGCTGTATAATCAAAACCCTTCTCAAAATTTGGAGCATATATATTCAAAATCGCCATTTCAGTGTTATAAGCTTCACACAGATAAGGCTTGCTTGTCTCGGTTTTTGCGGCGTAAACCATCAAGGGTAAAGCAGCAGGAATGACAGAGAGGCTGGAGAGATAAGCTAAACTATCTTGTGACTAAGAGTTCTTCCAGACACCCCTTTTGGATTAAGTGGCACTGCCCCACTCTCTCTTCATTGCAAAGGCCTGAAAGAGACAGTTATTCAATGGAAACTGACACTGAACAGATATGAACAGATACAGCCAATGCTTCTGGTTTTCTACTCCTGTCTTCATAGCTACAGGTCTTGGCTGGCAGACTCTTAAGAGCTGTAATTTTGGACAGTAACTCCAGAAATGTCTTTCGCCTTCAGCTGCCTTACCTGATCATTGACCCCAGCTAGTAGAGAACATATTGCAGAGAAATATAAAATACTTAGAAGAAAACCCACATTTTTAATAAGTCAGATCAGATTTCTCCTTCAGATAATTTAACTAGGTTAAGCAGTATAACTTGCCTTTTAGGGATAAATATAGAAGAAAAAAGCCCGGTCAATGCAACTGGTCTTTTCTGTTCAGGAGTTATTTCACAAAATTCTGTTCTTGGAAAGAATTTAAAAAACAAAAAACTAAGAAACCAAGAAATGTGAAAGAAAAAATTCCACATATGTGAGTATGATCTCAAGCACTAAGGAATATGTTTTATGGAAAAGTTTGAATATTTTAAATAAGCCAGTTTTGTAAGTTACCTATCATAAATAAGAAGAGAGCTGTCTAACCGTGAAAGCTATTAAAATGAGAGCAGTTGACAAGGAAGCAGACTTCTCCAGCCCTGGACAAATAGAGCTGGCACATTTTGAAAATGAAAAGCATTCCATGCACCATGTGCCATATTAGAATCAAACCACAATGAAGCCTTTCCAATTAGCACTTGGGAAAGAGAAAACCTAATGACAGAAATATAGCATGACACCTAGCAGTATAAACACATAAAAATATTTTATATGATTGGAGAAGAAGGAGGAGGAGGACTAGTCCCATGTGGAATGGTACTACAGTACTAATAGGGTGTTGTACTACAATGAAGAGTTATAATAATATGACATTCTACACAAGATAAACAGCAAATTCCAACAAAACAACAACGTTTTTTTAAAGTTGCTGTTTCCACCACTTTTCCACCACTGCAATAACAAGCCACTCATTTGAGGATATCACAGATGTATTGATAATTATTGAAAAGCCAGAATAATTGTTGAAAAGCTAGCATAATTATCAAAAAGCTAGAATATATTTAATTATATCTCAGTGCAAAAGGGACTGTAGATGAGGTTAAAAATACAAATCCATCATCACATTGATAATAATAATGCCTTGTGGTAACTTTTTATTAACAAACTCATTTCCAACACTTGAACATATCAATGTCCAAATACCTTCTGGAAAAACTACAGCAGTATTTTTTCAACCTTGGCAACTTTAAGATGTGTGGAGTTCAACCCAGCCAGGTTGCCAAGAATGAAAAATACAGCTACAGTTTTATAAGCCTCTCCATGGCATGAGTTAGTTATTCCATAGATAAAACACATGCTGACAAACCTCCTCCCATCTCTCTTCAAGCACCTTCAGCGGGAATTCTTGGCCCTCTCAACTGGGCAGGCAGAATCCGTCTGAGAAAGGCTATCTCTTATACACTCAGGCTTCAAGTCATATGGGGTGGGGAAGGGTGATAGCACACCCTAAACTGCACCTGAAATGTACTAGTGCCCAATGGAGGTGAATGATATGACAGTTGCAAGCCTGAATATTAAGTGCACAAGTTATTGTACTCTAGTAGTGAATGCCTCTGAATTTATACTCTACTAGTGAATGCCTCTGAATCATCTTCAAGGTCAATTATAGTAGCCCCACTATAAATTTAAAACATTTTATTACTTGACTTAATTCCAATAGATAGCATCTATTGCAGTGATGGCGAACCTTTTAGAGACCGAGTGCCCAACTGCAACCCAAAACCCACTTATGTATCATCGGGTGCCGGATGGGCATGGCCCAGTGGGTGGGCGTGGCCCAGTGGGTGGGCATGGCTTTGGTGGTAACAGCAGGTTGGGTGGGACTAAAAAGTTCAATCAATCAATTCCAACTTTGCAAGATCTTTTTTTTTCCCGCCAGAAGTTAAAATTGATTGATTGATTGAATCTTTTTTTTTTTTTTTGCACACGGCAGCAGAGGCCTAAAGTGAAAAGGTTTTTTAAAACTCAGCTCAAGGCCTAGGACTGGGGTGATGTCACACGTGCCCACAGAGAGGGCTCTGCGTGCCACCTGTGGCACGCGTGCCATAGGTTCGCCACCACGGATCTATTGTTATTTAACACCAGTTTTTACTGCTCTAGTCATATCTGCCACTTGACATGTGCAGTGTATTCATCAAGTTTTGCTCAACAGAGAAAAATATGGACTTGTATAAAGCTCTCTCCATTTCTGGAAATATTCTTATTTAAAAAAAAATCCTCCCACCCCAAAACACCTATTATGTTAGGCAGACAGACCAGACACCAGGTATTTGTAGGACTAGCAAAGTTTAAACAACGATTAACAAATTTTTGAGGTGACAAAGCAAATACGTAAATTACAAAATATTGAAATTTAATCGGATAATCATCTGATTTTGGAACTCTCATTGCTCTGCATCTCTCATGAGAATGCTAGAGAGATTTATCACTTGTTATGAAAATGAAATACAATATTGAAATGCATAGTTTTCAAATACATTATTTCTGACCATTTTACAAAAATATGAATGAACAATATTTTCATAAATATTAAGGACAGAAGAAGAATAAAATAAGAGATGGAGGAATAGATCTAAAGGGCTTTTGCCATACTGGATTGATTATTCGGTCCTCAGAATGCATTTTAAGAAGGGTTTTTTCCCCCCAGCAATTATATGGCCTAGGTAGGGACTGGCCAAAATTATTTGTTTAATCTCAGATGAAATATTATTGGAATGGTCATCAAAAAGCAAATCTTCACTCACTATTAATGTAAATCAGCAGCCTTAAGAAAATGGCAGCTTAGTTCATAATTTATTTATGGTCAACTAGTAGACATTTGAAAATAGAAACTAGGCTGAACCAACTTTAGAGCTTTTAGGAGTATTATCTTGCAAGTTTGGTCCAGTTCCTTCTGTGCTGGTTGTTCACTTTTTCTCCAAAACTTGGAGAACAATGATCTGCAATCTTGTGGCCTGTGAGTAGGAACCACACAGTAGGATGTGGCAGGCAATCTATTTCAAAGGGTGAAGGGACAATGGAAGAATTCTGTTGAAGATCCTAGTAACATCTACCCATGAACCCAGAAACTAAACCAAGAGAATAAGAGGGAAGGGGAATTACACCAATCACATCCCTTGAAGCTCTTTTTGAGTGTGTTGGTTCAGCTAATCCTGTTTTCCAATGCTTAGCTTGCCATGCCCCTTACCTGGTCAGGAACCAATTATTCCTAATTTAGACAGCATTCTTGGCAGCAGCATTCAATATTATACAATAAATTATTATATTTATTTTATTTTAAAAATTATATACTATCAATCTCACAATGCAGCCAATGAAAACAGTAAATTATATGATAATCCAGAAGAGAAAAAGTATGTAAATAATGAATGATTTCTCCAGATGTTAAATTTTCTGGCAGATATCTAATTGCATATCTTGGCTATGAAGCTTTGGTACATGTGAAGATCACAACTCTTAAGCTTAATTCTTCGGTCTAAAGCAAACCTAAATTTTATCCTAAACAACAACAAGAGCAAAAACTGCCCTTTTTTGTCTCTGTAACTGAGATCTAAAACAGAAATACAAACCTTGACTTTTTTGGCTCTGATAACTGACCAGTAGATAGGAATGAAAAGAACTCAATGTTTATTATATCCTTTGAACTCAGCATAGACTGCAAAAATGATTCTAAAGTAGTATTTGACTGAAAAGATCCAAAAATACAAATCATGACAAAAATGTTGCATGTACGATTAGAGATATGATTAAACATTGATATTGTTGGGCTCCACGTAGATGCAACGACACATCATAAAGTTTACCTGAAGTTTTACAACTAATCCATATTTCAGAATGGGACAGAACATTCATAATAAAACTAATTAAAAATCGCTCTGGTTTCACTGCTTTGTAGTCAGCATCAGTGAGATGTAAATGAAGGAAACCTTGAATATTCCATAATAAAAAAATAGACTTTGGGAAATATCTGAGGCAATGGAAACTAGCACCATATCAGAATCCAGCAATATGAAAACAGCACAAAAAGGGACCTCAATACAGTTAGAAAGTATAAAACTGGATATGGGTAAGATACTGTTCTAACCAGCAAAAAAAAAAAAAAGCAAATGAAACACATATTTTGGTCTCCATAGTCTCACTTATGGTGTTTGTTGTATGGCCTTGTAAGGTTGCTTTATGCAGGGATCCCCAACCCCCAGTCGGTGGACCAATATCAGGCCATGGCATGCTAACCAGTCTGCACAAACAAGCAAAGCCCCATCCATGAGATGCAGGCAGCACACAAAATCATGCACCCTCTAGTCCAGTGTTTCCCAAACTTGACAATTTTAAGGCATGAGGACTTCAACTCCCAGAATTCCACAGCCAGGTGGAATTCTGGGAGTTGAAGTCCACATGCCTTAAAATTGTCAAGTTTGGGAAACACTGCTCTAGTCCTCTCTCCACGGAACCGGTCCCTGGTGCCCAAAAGGTTGGGGTCCTCTGGCTTATGGATCTGTAGAAATCCACTTCCTCTTAGTTAGGAATGGGGAGGCTCTAGCAACTATAATATGGGCTACCACAATTTCAACTTTTCTTTACAGATTTCATATTCATAATAGTTTATAGCAACAGTGACCCCTAGTGGCAAATATAATAAACAGATTAATTTTTGCTGACTTTTAATGAAACATCCATTTCTCCTAGGGTTCTTCTTCTGTACAATTAATCAGCAGAAAACTGCAATAGGCATGAATTAAGTCAACCAAGCATAGGAAACGTCTCCCAATTTCTCTCCGGCTTTCATCATCTTTAACCAATTGCAAAACTGATAGAAGACATAGGTTAAAACATTTGAAGAGATTCTTGTTGGGAGACCTGTTTTTATGTAGGCAAGAGCCCCTACAAAGATCTTGATCACTTGGTTTTATGTTACATTTGGTATAACTTTGAATCCAGTCTTTCATTTAGACCTTTGTCCGGGTTCATAATATCAGCAAAATAAACACTTTTCCCCTGGTGGACCATCATCATAAAGAACCAAGAATAAAACCCTGGCTTAAAATTTTGTTTTAATACAAAATAAATATTGACTTAATTTAAAGCAAGCAACACCATTTAATTAAAATACCAAACAATCTATTTTCCTATCCAAAGCCATTTCTTCCCAAATGAAACGGTATGTCCACATTATTATAATACTTGGATTCATTGTATAATCAGTAAGTACATACTATGGCAGCGGTTCTCAACCTATGGGTCGCGACCCCATTTGGGGTCGATCAACCATTTCTCGGGGGTCGCCAAACAAGGCGATCTGCCATTTTTCCCCCTCGGGGGGCGCTGCCGCGCATGCGCGCTGCGCATGGGGGCGCCGCCGCACATGCGCGGCACGTTTGTGTGACGGGGGTTGCCGTCACACAAACGTTGAGAAGCACTGTACTACGGGGAGACCTCAATTTACAATTGAGTCCAAAATTTCTGTTGCTAAGCAAGACAGTTAACTTAATTTTGCCCCATTTTACGACCTTTCTTGCCACAGTTATTAAGTGAATCACTGCAGTTAAAAACGCACAGTTGCTAAGAGAATCTGGCTTCCCCACTAACTTTGCTTGTCAGAAGGTTGCAAAAGGTGATCACATGACCCTGGGACACCGCAACCGTCCTTAATATATGCCAGTTGCCAAGCATCCGAATTTTGACCATGTGACTATGGGGATACTGCAACAGCTATACAGTATGTGTGAAAAATGGCCACAAATCATTTTTTCAGTGCCACTGTAACTGCAAACAGTCACTAACTGCCGGGTTGTAAGTCAAGGACTACCTGTGTATTATGACATTGTACGGAATGGCTAGGTTGCTCAAACAATAGCCTTAGTCTTGTTACTGAATTAATCCATTTTACAGGACAGGCTTGTACTGTACCCTGGTGGTACAGTAGTTAGAATGCAGTATTGCAAGCTAACTCTGCCAAGGTAGGTAAAGGTAGGTAAAAAGAGGAGTCAGATTGTTGGGGGCAATATGCTGACTTTGTTAACCGCTCAGAGAGTGCTGTAAAGCAGTATGGAATGGTGCTATTGATGTATTTACTGAATCATAAATCAACCAAAGAAATCAATCAGAGAGAAACAACTGATAAAACTAACTAAACTAAGCATGTGCTAAGCAAACATTTATTCATAAGTTACATATGTATTCATACAAAATGTAAGTGGGCAAATTAATCTTGAATTCAGAGAGCCCAATATTGCTATTAAGGGTTTTAGAATTACTCTCTCCAGTTATAAGTTTAACAAAAGCCCAAACTGATACTAAAAGGGAGGCTTCAAAAGGGTTCTTTACAATATGATCAAACTTCTGAACTTTCTCCAAAGTCTGACATGAGCACTTTAAGATTTTCCCCATATTTCCTGAGTATGTATCTGCATGCAGAAGACACTTCCAGTGAGATTGCCTTGGAAGCAGCCTAGAAATGCTGTTTTACAATTAAGCATGGAATTTCAGAGCATAGTCACCCAAAGCTTTAGGAAATATATTTACTGTTTTAAATATTAATATTTGGATATTAAATACAATCTACTGGAGAAGGAAATAGTAACTTCCTCCACTACCAAGAAAAACTAGGCAAACTATCTACTGACAGATTGAAATTATCTGTAATTGCTCCCCACCCCTTCATGGATGCCTTCAGTGGATACCTCAAGTTCAGCTTGTGATCCACTCTGACCTTCATATCCTGCCTGGGTAAACTGTTATCCAGGATTGCCACCCATTCTATACTCATGTCTTGGATTCTCCCTAATCAAATACAGGACTTGCATTTTTCCCTCTTGAAATTCATCTTGATGGGTTTTGCCCAATGATCCAGCCGGTCAGGTCTCTCTTGAATCTTGATCTTGTCCTATAAGATGTTTGCTATTCCTTTTTTTTTTTTTTTTTTTTTTGCTCATATTTCATACAATATTCCATTCAATAACTCCTTCAGGTTGTTCCCCTAACCGTTTCTTTACTTACCACTCTTCCTTTTGTTAACTGTTCCGGCTATAAACATATAACACCAATTCTCCCTTGGGGACAACCCAAGACTGAAACACTGTAAGGGTTAATTTCAAACCTCCCATTCCTTCCATAATGTACTGGACAAGGTTACTCCTACCCTTTGCAGTGACATCACTGCCCATGTCTCCTGTAGCCATTGGAGAACATCTGCGAATTTTATAGCCTGCAGGCTACATCTGGACTGTGGGCTGTCCCTGTCTCTCAGGTGGGCTCTCCCTGTCCCTGTTTCTCAGGTGGCCCCTTGGGAAAATTAATTGCCTAGCCATGCCTTAGAGAGAAACAGTTGCCTATCATAATTTTAAAGAATCCTTACTTCTTAAGTATTTGTTTCTGTCAAATGTCTTTCCTCCTGTGGGATACTTTTGCTCATCTCAAATTGCTAGGCTAACAAGATATTTTAGATATTTCATGTCTTCCATATAAGTATATATGGAATAAAGTATATGAATAATAAGAGGTCCATACTTTGTCTAGAACAGTGGTTCTCAACCTTTTTAATGCCACGACCCCCAATCGGTTGTAAGTTGAGGACTACTCAACCGGTCGTAAGTCGAGGACTACTCAACTGGTGTAGCACCGTTTGCAGAATGGGACTTTTGGCGGGCTCAGCAGGGCAGAGACACCCTGGACAATTCCTATTGGCTTTTGAAAGCCAATAGAATTAGACTCTATTCAAGAGAGTCTATTCTATTGGCTTTCAAAAGCCAATAGAATAAAAGAGAGTAGCACAGCTAAGGAAAAGGGGAAAAAAATGGCGGACTGCGTTGTTTGGTGACCCCCGTGAAAATGGTCGTTCGACCCCAAATGGGGTCCCAACCCACAGGTTGAGAACCACTGGTCTAGAATAATCCATTCAAAAATACTGAATACTTTTCTCATCATACTTCTCTGTATGCATCCTTCAATAAATATTTTTATGAGCCCATTTTATTTTTTCTGAAATGTTTGAGCGTACAATAAAGTTTGGAAACAAAAATCTAGGACCTGCATATATTGATCAGTCTAAAAAAAATGATTAATTGAACTGTGAAATAAAGGTGAAATGTTTCCAAATTACCATATTTATTAGAAAATAAATATGAATTCTTTAACTGTTAGAGTTAAAAAACAAATCTTAAAGGGTATTCAGAAATATTGTGCCAAATAGACAGCAGACCAATTCTTCAAACACCAATAGAAATGTGGCTTCATCAAATAATTGACAATACTCAATTACTCTACTGATCAAAATGTTAATCTTGTTGCACATTTAAAAAATAATATTTAGGTTCATTTTTAGAGTAAGAAAATACTCAAAATTTTATTACAGGAGAAAAGACCAACCAATCCTCAAAATACTGTATTATAGATACCATGTTGTTTTTTAAAACTTTGGTTAGAGACACTGTATATAATTTAGTGTTGTGGGTGGTTACCTTTTTGGCTTTGTTGATATGCCCTGAAATCAAGGTTTAGGTTTAAAATAAATAACCCTCTGGAATATATTAGTCTTTCAATCTCATTGTTGACCAGATATTTGTACCTAAAGAATATTAAATAAAGTCTTTACTGAGTGTAAGAATTGATTATTCACTTGAAGAGCACTTCAAAATCATGCCAATAATTATTTAATATTGACTGAGTCCATATGACAAATATTTAATTAAGCCTGTATGAGACAAAACCTTAACTGTATTTAGGGATGACTCATGAGGAGAAAACTGGAACCAAATGCTTAGTCTGTAAAGTAGTTAGACAACATTGATTAAAAGAAAAAAAAAAATAAAACAGCCCAGATGGGGGGGGAAGCCTACTTGAGCTTATGCTCCTGTTTTAATTTTGTTTCCCTTAGATAAATATCCCCCAGGTTGCAGGAGTGAGGCCCATCTTGGCAATCTCTGCATAAAATATATTATTTGTACTTCAGCTCCTATTTTCTTTTACATTTCCAGGAACATATTGCAAATGATTGCAAAATGTAATTTGCTCAAAAGAGATTTCCTCCACATCTACAGAACAGTATGGTATCTAAGTATTTTATTTACAACAAATGTAAATAAATCATCCAAAAACTTTATGAAGGGCATAAGGCAGTTTCAGACCAAAACCTAAATTAACCTTTGGTTCTTGTAAATTCAAATATAAAGAAAACAGTTGAGATCCTTATGTGACATTCTCAAACACATTTCCAACAAATAAGAAAATTGCTTAATTTCCAATCTTGAACTGACCATTTAATGTGCTGTTTTCTACATTCTTCTTTGAAAATTTCCCCTAATAAAAACATTTTAATTACTATTCTTTGAAATAACATTTCCAAAAATAGAAAGGCTGACACTTTCCTCCTTCCCCCCAAATTATTTAGAGGAAAAAAAAAGATTTTCTCTAGGTTCCCAAAGAAAGAAGCCTACTGCCCTCAAGTGGTTAACAAATTATGTAGTTTGCATTACAACACTGATTTTAAAGATCACTTGTTACTGTCTCTGGGTGGTTATGCCACAACATTCTGCAAGCACACAGATAAAGCTCACAATCTGTACATAACTGCAGAAATTAATAAAACTACTAACCATTCTGGCTAACTTAAAATGCTTTAAAGTATATTCAACATTGTTAAATTTCAGAGGACCCAGATTTAGCTAAATAAAGTTTTCACTACTGGAAAGGAACCTTCAGAGCTACTTTCTCCAAACAATTTTGACCCATCCAAAGTGGTGCTCTCACTGTTTATGGTAGTCCAATTTTATGAATTGAGGGAGCTCAGGACAGGCTGTATTTTTTTTTTTTTGTAATCATAGTACTTCTGTTCTGGAACAGCCTCCTTTTAAAACCTACAATGGAAATTAGACATAAGAGAAATCTGAGTTTTCTCTGGAGAGAAGAGGGGACTCCTCCAGTCAAACACTCTCCCCAAGCTATGGCAGGTGGGTGGAGAGTATCCATCTCATCAAATCCAATTCAGTAAGTAGATTTATTGAGAAAAGTCATTACAAAAGAATACAACCTCAAATGCAAGCTCTATTTACCATGGAATAAAGGGTTGAATCCCGTCTGCAGTGTCACTGGCTACTCTCTTTTGAAAGAGTGGGATACTTTCTATCTATTTTGGTAACAGACTGTTTCAGGCTTGCTAACTCATATAGACGTTTGGATATGATAGTGCTGTTTTTGAAAGCATATGGCATTGCAATTAGGGATCCTTTAGACTAATTAATTAGTCTAGGCAAAATTAGTTCAACAATATTCATTCTCACAGGAGCTGAAGTGCAATTCAAATAAAGCTAGTAAAAACAATGTTTAGTTAGCTGAGAATACTGTAATTTCCAAAATGGTGTTATTAATATGAAGTTATATTTAAAAACATGAACATGAAAGAGGCAAAATGTTTCTGCCAAGACACATAAGAAATTATTTTAAAATGCTAGTCTTGGAATTCAGTATTTACAAGTTTCTTTAAAAATACTGCATTTTTTCCATGCAGTATTTTAGAAATATAATGATGGCTAAGATCCAAATAATTTCCTGAGTAGGCAAAAGGGAATTATGATCATATAAAAGAGTCAGAGAGAACCTGAATTTCTTCCAATTCACTTTCCTTAGAATTTAGCCCTTTGTATATCCTATCCTATCATAACATTCCAGAAGATGTATTAAATGTGAATAGTGACTTTGGGAGAATGAAAGCAACTCCAGTAAAAATGATGCAAAGGAGAATTATGTTGCATGAAATAAATTCCATTTATACATCTCTTGTTCCAATTGGTTTATGCTACAAATTTTTGGTTATTTCTGGAGCGAAAAATCAGTGTCCTGCATATTTTCAATTTTAGTGAGGTAATCAGTTCTACTGCTAGAGCAGGACTGTCACACTGCCGGCCCGCGGGCCTGTTGCATCGTAGGAGGCCGTCCACACCCCAGCTCCAGCAATGCAAAAAAAGTCACGATATGTTGCAACACATCACGTGACACGGCGAGTTTGACACCCGTGTGCTAGAGCATACAAGCTGAGAATGTTATTGTCTAGATACAATTGATATTATGAGATCATAGCAGACAATTATGACTGTTATCACATATTTCAAACCTGCTAATTCAAAGGGATGGGAAAAGCTTCAAATCAACGTAGTTTTCAAAAACCCATTTCCAGGTAAATACCGCAATTCAAAGGGCAGGGCAGAATAATTTTTAAAAAGCAAACTATCCATTACAGTAGATGTGGCATGTAATAGTTTATACCTTCTTTAGATCCCATGCATCATCACATCAGAGTGATAACCTCTTTGGAAATAGTTCATTTTGGAAATATTCCCCATAACATATTTTTTAAAAACGGTTGCTTGTAATGAATTAAAATAAAGAAAAGTGTGACATATAACATATATCTTATGCTGGACTAGTAAAGTCCCTAGGTATTTCATTTTGTTGTCTTTTCAATGATTGCCCAATTGAATCAATTAATTGTTATGCACTGTCAGCATAAAACTGATCATTATTTAATAAAATATCTGCTTATTTTTAAGTCTCAAATCACTAATCATTTCTTTGTGTTTTACTATTTTTCAATTTCTTCCGCTAAATTAAGCTGAATGATACATTGAAATAAATAAATATTCCTAATGTTTTGTCTTGAAAGGCTTAGCACGTTATCTCCTTACATTGTGAAGTGGGATTTCCTGATGAGAAAAAACCTTTCACAAAATGTTTCATTATTATCTTGTCTTTTAATAAAACTTTTATATGTTGATATTCTTAATTTTATCTTTATTATCTTTTTGTCATAAGTCTAGAATGGAAGTGCAGGGCTATCTATTAACCTGATAAAGATAAGATACTTATCTTTCCAGCTCTGGAAAAATTTCAAAATCAATAATTTATAGTAGCAATATTTACCTTTAGCAATCACCATTCTCAGTAGGCAGTCACCACTGTATGATTTCACAAGATATTGGCGATACAAACTGAAGTTCAAAACAATACAAGCATAAATAATATGAAAATGTGAAGCTCTTCTGAATTTTGGGCATTTTAGAATTATTTAAAAAATTCTGGAGCTGCAAATCTTGAATCACAGTTGTTAAATTTTTTTTAATCTACTTTTGATGCTTTAGTCCCAGCATTCTATCTGCAACACTAGTGTGTCATATTTACTACAGTATAAAAAGCATTCTAATAGGGCCTTGGCTTTGTTGCAAACTGCTAGTCCCCTGAGCCCATCATATATTTTGACAGGAAACAACCAAAATAATCAAAGAACTATACTTTTTACAATAATTCCAATCAACTGTATATTTCTGATATTTTCAGAAGTACAGATTAATATTTTAAACTTCTTTAAAATTACTTTCATATTTTTTAGTTTTCCAACATTTATGATACAGATTGCAAAAATTGCTTATTTGGGGTTAAATAGCCAAATTCCAGTAATAAAATATTTTCTTGTCAGCAGCTAAAGAAGGAAGAAGACGTACCCAGATCTTTTAAAAATTCCCCAAAGACTTTAAGGGAATGAGCATAATTAGTTGTACAATACGCCTGAATGTTTTAGAAAGCTGAATTGTCCAGAATAAGCAAACATGAGTGTAGCATATTATTAAATCACGTCCACTTGGCAGAAAAACTAAACAAATCATGAATCTTCCATCCTTGGTTTGTTTAGCATTCTTTCCAAACCAGCATCCCTGGTTTGTTTCTCAATTAACAAGTCAGAATAAAACCAGATAAATTTAAAAGTCTATCTTATCATGACTAAAGTGTTCCATCGTTTTTTCAAGAATTTAAATTCGGGTTGTTTCTCCACAAGACTTGCTGCCAGAGATATGGAAACAAAATCAGGAACAACCAGCAGCAGCAAAGCAAGTCAGACCATTTTCTTATGCATCTATTTTCTGTTTCCATGGAAATGAAAAGACACAGGAAAAAATGATAAGAACGATATCCAGTTTTTTCCTATCTCAAATGGCCTTGCTATACAAACATTGAGGGGGGAGCCACTGAAAGGAACAAGAAGGAATGACTAAGGATATGGTGTCATATTTCAGCAGAAAACTGACACAGAGTACAAAACACAGCTACTGAACAATTTCCACAATCACTCAAGAAGGGATTCTCAAACTGTGGATTGTACCTCTTCAAAAAGGTGTGGCTGGTTACATGCGCTTCCACTCTGCTGGTACTGGGCTGGGCCAAGTGTACTGGGCTTGCTTGACAGCTTTTGTGACACAAAAGGAGCTGTTACCATAGCACAAGGTCAGTGAAGAAAGGCCCAGTCCTGAGAGCAAATTCTGATAGTAATCCAGTTCTAATTGGAAAGCCTGGCTTGCCCAGACACACCGATCACTGCCGAAATACACCCCTGCTTCACCAGGAACAGCCAACAGCTGTCTTGAACAGAAGTTTTGTCAGAGAGCATGTTCCAAGAGTTTTTGTTATGGGAGAGGAGGGTCACACAAATTCATTTCTTATTTTAGGAAATTGTGACACCACAAAATTTGAGGATCCTTGACTTAGGAATTTATAGATTTCAGAGCTGCGGTGTTTAGGATCTCTATTTGCCAACAAGAAGGTGTGAAGAACTCTGCAAGAACTTCTATAACAGATGCTAAGAGAGAGCAGATATTACAATTTGATTGCACATATACTCTATTGCTACTGATAAAACTCACAGATTGTGTACGAAGAGTCCCAAATCCAGTCCCCAGTTTTTTATTTATAGGCTCTCAGATGAGGGATTGAGAAAGTCTACTGTCTTAGGCCATGGAGACCTGTTATCAAATCAAATCATAAACATACTAATGACGTAGTTCCAAATATGCCATTCTTATAGGTTAATAAGTATTCAAATATTTTTTTCTAATTTCTTTAGAAGAAAATGTTCTCTTTTCAATTATGCTATTACATCCAATTGCAATAATCTTTAGGAGACATATTTAAAAAATTAGATACACAAGTATACCTATTTTTGATCTGTTAGATTTTCATCATAACCAATTAAGCCTTTTCCATTTAATATCTAGGCTGTCTCTGTTGTTTATTCTTCATTAGTTGCTTATTGAAAAAGTTGCAAAGAGGATGTTAACCGAACAATAATTAGAAAAAAGAGGGCACACTTTTTCCCTTCAATTTGACTTGTTCCCCAACGATAAGAAGCATCTGTATTATACAGTACATGTTCAGATATGTTTGTTGCCTGAAAAAAGAAATGGTAGGTGCGGAAAAAAAATATCAAGTTTTAATTTCTGCTGTCTAACTTTCCTGAAAGTTGAATGACAAAGGAGAAGAGTAACACAGAATGAGGCAGAAAGAAGGTGTCAGGAGTTGCTTCTGGTCTTTATACTAGCTGCCTACATTCCCTTCTGAATCACTTGTAGAAGCAACTCCTAGATGGAGCTCTGTATGTAAAAGTTCATGACCCTAGAATACATGATGTAGTAAATTAGCTTTTACTCTTCTTAAGGTCTCTATCCTTACTAGTATAAATTAGAACCAAGACCTTTGCACTATATCTTCATCAGGGATAGTTATTACACAACTGTTTGAAGTGGTATGTAAGTTTAAATGCCATTGCTATTGCTATTCTACTGTACTTCTATTTTCATACATATATATATCCTTGTTATTTGTAAGTCCCCTGAAATAATTTGTCACGCAGTTATTTAGACACCTCTTATCACAATAATGAAATTATCGTAATAATTGAAGTGGGATGATATAGACAGTTTTATAACTGAGCAGAATGCTCAGAATCTGCACCCCTTAAAAAAAACTAACTATTTTAACATTGACTCCTGAGAAAAGGCTCTGATGCTGCCACAAAAGGGATAGTAGATGAAAGTCAGTAAACCATCTCAATTTATTATTTCCCCCATTAGACAAATCATTACCGCTACGAAATTGTGCTAAAAATAAAAACTAACATCATTTCAACAATATCCAACTTGTGAAAACTATTTATATGATATTCATATATCAGGAATGTTTATGTGACTAATAGAGACATGGAATATGCTAGCTTATTTATCATCATGAAATAAAATTGTATTAAACCCAGAAAATATAGAAAGGTGATAATTCAAATAAAGCAAAAAAGAAGTAAAGCTAATGCTGAAAGAGATTGTTCTCGGATTAATTCTAAATAAACTGTATTCCCTGTCATCAGCCGTATCCAGGATTTAATGAATTATTTAATAATAAAATACTATCTCCAAACTTAATGAAATACTGGAAAAGCAAAAACAAATTCTTCATTTGTGGCAAAACTAGTCTAACCTCCCCTGATGGAGTAGCCTCAGCATGTGCTGGGATACTGATCTCTAACTGTTTCTAAACATTGATGCATTCATTTTATCTAAGCAGCTGCTGAATTATATTATACATGTATGTAATGTAGTCATAAATATCAAATAATTCATCTATACAACCAATTCAAAACAATCTGACAAGTTATATAGATATGTAGTAAGTTTGTGTAATGGTTCAGTTTTGAGGGCAAAAAGAATACTACTTTGGAGCATGTGTGTAGTAACTCCTCTTTAAAGCAGCCACCGTATTGCTGATTACAGGGTAATCAGATGGCCCTCTGCAGCACTATCCTAGGAAAAAGATACATTTAAAAATTTGCAGACAAGTGTTGCATGTGTGTTTCCATAGCCTTTGATTACAAAGTGCTGCACAGTTTTAAGACATAAGCTAAAGAAAAGAGGGAAATGACAACAATACCTCTACACATAGAATAAAAGTCCACCTGAAACAAACGCAGAGGATATACAGAACTCGCAAATACCTATGCACAATTTTTAATAGCGTGAATTATAGCCATAACCATGAAAATGTCTTTATGTATCAAGAGTAGGAAATGTACAATTTATTTAAATGTTCAAATAATTAGTCTTATAACAAAAATACTGAGAAAAGGCAAATTTAATATTACAGCTCATGAAACACCACAACACTTGTTTGAGTTTTCCTTAGATTATTCTAAAAAAAATAAAACTTTAAAAAATATGGAAATTATTTAGTTATAAATCAACAGATTCTTGGATGGCTTACACAACCATTATACTTACTTGAATCCTCCCATTGGAGCAGATGTAGTTTCCAAGCTGAGTAATACAGAAACCCCAAGACCAGAAAGAGGCAGAGAGCAAGTAGCACGTTACGCATAAACACCAGCAGTCCCATCTTCATATGGAATAGCTCTTCTATAAAATCTGGGTAAAAGAAAAGGTGTATTCTCAAGTTGGTTTATAAGGCATAAGGTTAAGATGTTTGACTAGGACTGGAGAGACCAAGGTTCTGGTCTCACCTGCTGACTTTGAACAAGCTACTTTCATTTAACCCAGCCACCTTTGCATGGATGTTGTTATGGGGAACAACTGGAGGAAAGAATCTTATGTAGGTCAACTTGAGTTCCTGGATAAAAGTTGGGATATACAGTAATTCTAGCAAAGAAATTAAGTAAAAAACCAAGGATGTATAAGTTATCTAAGCATGCTCCATTCCCCACAAATATAATATCCAGATATTCTTATTCATGATACCTGAGTGGAAGTAAATTTTGTGAAAAGAACAGGATACATTTCTGAGTAATTTGCTGCTTTTCCAAACATGATTCAGAAATGCGGCTGCTAGTTGTCATTAGAATGATTAATCTGAAGAACTTGTTCACTATTGAACTGTTTCTCAAGAACATATTATTTGGTTATTTAAAACAATACCCAAAGTATTGTCATGCCAAAAAATATTTCACAGAAATGACACTGGAAAATACAGTATAACCAATACCTCTTAATCATATACATTTATATAAATTATATAAATAATTACTTAAGCATAATTTATAACATATAACATATGTGATGTTATAACTTTATGTTATAACAACCCATTTTTCCTCTACTGTAAATATACCGTAGTATGTATTAAGGTGATCCACATTTTCTGGAATAGTAACAATAGGATAAGTACTATAAACTAATGTGAAGCTATATTGACTTGTACGATGGTTGCAAAGTGATTCTCATTAGATCCTGGATAATTAGTATTATATTGCTTGTGTCATGATATAGCAAGGATACTTGCTTGCTGATATGGAAGATGCAAATCTGCTATTCTAGAATGGACTACTAACTTAATGCATGAGTCACTGGTTAAATTTTGTAAGAATCACAAGGATGAATATTTTGATGGAATTGTTTATTTGCATTATTTTGGACCAGCAACATACAAACCTAGATCAAGAGACAGAACTAAGCCACAAGCTTAGCCACATCCTGCCTTTCTCTATCCTCCCTTTAGCAAGAGCAGTTTGATTCAACAATCAGGATAGAGCTGGAAGGACCTTGGAAGTCTTCTAGTCCAACCCCCTGCTCAAGCAGGAGACCCTACACCAGGGCTGGCCCATGGGCCGGATGCGTCACATAAAAGCTGTGCCCACCCCAGCTCCGGCAAGGGGGAAAAAGTCGCAATATGTCGCAACATGTCATGTGACGTGGCAAATTTGACACCCCTGCCCTACATCATTTAGATAGGTGGTTGTCCAGTCTTTTCTTAAAAACCTCCAGTGATGAAGCACCCACAACTTCTGAAGGCAAGTGGTTCTACTAATTAATTGTTCTCACTGTTAGGAAGTTTCTCTTTAATTCCAGGTTGCTTCTCTCTTTGGTTAGTGTCCATCTATTGTTTCTCGTCTTGCCTTCTGGTGCTTTGGAAAATAAGCTGACCCCCTCCTCTTTGTGGCAATCCCTCAAATACTGGAATACTGCTATCATGTCATCCCTAGTCCTTCTTTTCTCTAGACTGGCTATATCCAATTCCTGCAACCATTCTTCATATGTTTTTGTCTCTAGGCCTTTAATTATCTTAGCTGCTCTTTGTACTTTTTGCACTCTCAACAACTTTTTTATAATGTGGTGACCAAAACTGGATGCAGTACAGGTAGTCTTCAACTTACAACAGTTCATTTAGTGACCATTGAAAGTTACAACGGCATTGAAAAAAGTGACTTATGACCATTTTTCACACTTATGACCATTACATCGTCCCACAGTCACCTGATTTACATTCAGATGCTTTGCAAGTGGTTCTTATTTATGACAGTTGCAGTGTCCTGGCATCATGTGACCTTTTGCAACCTTCTGACAAGCAAAGTCAATAGGGAAGTCAGATTCACTCAACAACTGTGTTACTAATTTAACAACTGCAGTGATTCACTGAACAAATGTGGCAAGAAAAGTCGTAAAATGGGACAAAACTCAAGAAACAAATTTCTCACTTAGCTTAATTGTGGTCATAAGTATTCCAGGTGTGGACTTACTAAAGATTTATAAAGCGGTATTTAGATAACTATTTCCTGTTTTGATCCAACACCATTCTAGAAAACTATCTTAAAGTCAGCAAACCACAAAAATCCTAAAAGAAGAATTCATGGCTAAATGCACACAAATCAATGAAAGGACAGCAAGAAGTGGAAGCACTCAATCCTGTTTCCAGTTCACTATCCCCTGCAGCGAAACACTGTCTGAGATTATATCTTGTAAAAGTCCATATTAAAATCACCAGGGTGGGTATGATCTATTCTTCATTGTGTCCAATTTAGTTTCACTATTTTATTAAAACATTTTAACAGAGTACTGGCCAAGCTGTTTTGAATTCCACAATAATCCCAGGCCAGCAGAAGCAATTAGGGCAGACATGTCAAACACAATGCCCGGGGGCTGAATGCGGCCTGCGACGTGGTTTCATGTGGCCCGTGAAGCCATCCTGGAAACAGTGAGGGAATGGCCCCCGCTGCTTTGGCCCTGGCCCAGGCCGGCTGGGAGCCAATGTACAATTTTGTAGTGGCCATCTATGCTGAAACGCATTTAGTCTTAACTCCACAAGGCCATCTGGAAACAGCAAGGAACCAGCTCCTGCCGTGTCGGCCCCGCCCCCTGCATGCATGCTGGGGAGGTGTCACCCTTTGTGAGGAATGAAGAAATGCACCATGGCCTGGAAGTGGCTAGCAAATGGCCCTCACCTACTTCACATATCCGGCTTGATGGGCTCCGGGAGAGGGGTTTTGGCAGGCTCTTCCAGTGGACCATGCCTTGGCACTTGCCCTGGTCCTACCCCCTTCTGCCAGAGACCCTCAGATCTCTCCCATTCCTGCCCAGGCCCCCACAGCTCAGCTCAAATTTTCAGCCAAATTGCTTTTGGCTGAACTGCAAAATTTCAAAACATAGATGGAGGTTGAATGTCTGAACTGCTTTCTAAAAAATCCTCGCCTCAGTTGTAAAAATGAGTATGTGAAAACATTATTCTAAAGCTTTTTCTGACATCATACTCTAGTGTATGTGTCCAGGTACATTCTATATTGTGCTAACAAAGATGCATGTGAGACCTTTACAAAATTAGAACAAGATTATGAAACTCATAAGGAAACTCACTATTAGAAGAAGAAAAGGATCAGATCCTTCTAAATACTCACTGACCAAAACCATTCTAAACTCTATTGGCAGAGGGTTTCCTGTCAGATTATCTTCACTTGAACAAATGTCACTGAGTAGAAATAATGAATATAAATGTTTGAAGAACCAGCAACATTCTTAGTATCACATAGGTCAGTGATACCTTTTTAATGCCATGATCCCCAACCGGTTGCAAGTCGAGGACTACTCAACTGGTCGTAACTCGAGAACTACTCATCTGGTGCAGCACCGTTTGCAGAATGGGACTTTTGGCGGGCTCAGCAGGGCAGAGACAGCCTGGACAATTCCTATTGGCTTTTGAAAGCCAATAGAATTAGACTCTATTCAAGAGAGTCTATTCTATTGGCTTTCAAAAGCCAATAGAATAAAAGGGAGTAGCACAGCTAAGGAAAAGGGGAAAAAAATGGCGGACTGTGTTATTTGGCAACCCCCGTGAAATGGTCGTTGGACCCCAAATGGGGTCCCGACCCACAGGTTGAGAACCACTGACATAGGTAATCATATGTGTGTGGTACATATTCCCAAGTTACTTTTACTTTGGGTCCTACTCCTCGCTCTTTAAACGAAACAGCTTGGTTTACAATTTGAATTGGCATTCTTTCACTTGGGGATCATTCAATAAATGCATCTGGAGAATTTCTGTGGCTACTCAGCTTTAGAGGCAAATAGTTTACCCAAGCAGTGGAAACACAAATGGAGGAAACCTTAAGCATCAACAAATTAAATAAGTGTTCTGACAATCCTTTTCGTTCATCCTTGCTGCCCCTTCACTTCAACATACCCTATATTAGCCTAGAGTACAGGCAAATAACTTGTTGTAATCCTCACATGTTGTAATCCAACAGTTCCAGCAAGCATGCACCATACTGAGTGATGCAGGCAGCTAGAGCCAAATACCTGGAAGATAGTGAGTTGATGACCCCTATCAAAGTGAAATTACCTCTGGCTATTTCAGAAGAAACAACCATCTTTTTTAAACATAAAAAGTAGTCTCAGGAAAACCACCATCCCTCCTACTTAATGGACTGGCCTTACCCACTTCTTTCACTCCCCTTTTATTCCTTCCGAACTATCAATTTCAATCAATTCCACCCAGCAATTAATTCCAGGACCTCTGCGTGTTAAAAAATAAACAAATTCTACCACAAATAAATAAGAATGGCTGATGGAGCGAGCAGGAACTACCAGCCTGGTGAACCGAGACCAAATCCTGGATGGAAAGGCGAAACGAAGCGCCACGCAACTACGGTATGATGACAAGGGCACCCATCTCGCCAAATGGCAACGAGGTGAACGACAGAATATCTGAATTAGCCGGGGCGGGGGAGGCGGAACGGGTTATATTCGGAAGGAAGGCACGGACCTTCAGGCCCTGGCAGGCGAGCAAGTTTTAGGAAGGCGAAATAGGCCAGGAAGCGCAAAGTGAAAAATCTCAGCTGGACGGGCATCTGACCAGGACAAAAAGGAGGGGGAAAGGCAGAAGGACGCAGAAACGGAGCACTCGCTCACTTCTTCCTTCTTTACCGATTTTGAGATCACATCCCCCCTCCGCGCTCAATTGCTTACCAAGGTAGCGGGCCGATTCCGGCCACCTTTCCTGCGGGCTCGAGTTCTGTACGCCTTGCAACCCGCCATGCCGGGCCCAGCAGCGGCGGCACTGGCCCTCACCGGCCTCTAGGGCAGGGGTCGATCGCCAATCACACAGCAAGGCGGATCTTCTAACGACCAATGGGGGAAGGCGAGGGGCACTCTTCACGGTAAGCCCCACGATTGCGGGAGAGCGGTGGGATTCACGCTGCCCAATCAGACACAAGAAGGGCTCTCACCCACTCTAGCGTACCAAGAAGGCGCGCAGCTGTCCAATCAATAGAGACAAGAAGCGGAGGGGGGTACAAGACGTCCAATCAGTTCGGCCACATTTTCTCTCCCCCCCCCGCGCCGCTCACTTCAATCTTGGACGGGGCACTAAACGGCTTTTTCAGCCAATTGCGATATAGTGTAGGAGGGCGGCTGTTCCCGGCAGAGTTTGGAACGGCCAGGAGGGCAATAAGTAGGGATAGGAATCTCAGATCTCATCCCATCTGCAGTAACGGAAATTGCTACCGCTGCTACCCTCTAAAGGCAAACATATCGTTCCAATGCGGTATCTAATGTAGATTTGTGGCATATAGCGAGGCGCCGTTGGCATGTCTCCATTTTCAAGATCAAATTAAGCTTTGCGAAAAGTAACTTTGGGGTCTTTGGAACTCTTGAGCTTCGTTTTCTTTCAGATGTTTGATTACCCAATTAGGTAACATCTTCAGTGTATGGTGTTACATTTCAAGTAATATCAATAGTAACTTTATTAAAACAATGGGCTTATCCATGTTTAACAACCATGGTTTAAGCAGTTAACCATTCCATCTGGATTTTGCTACTTAAACTGTAATTTTTAGTTTAGTATTCTCTGCAAACTCAGCCAGTACACTCTGAGGATCCATCCAGAAGATTTGATTGCTCATATATAAGAAGGATGTTGTGCAAATACTGCCATCAGACAAGGTTTCCCTCAGGGATAGGAGCCCCCCCCCCCGAAAACTCCATTGCAGACCTGCAAAACAGTACAGAAGCACTCTTAAGCAAGTCATTCTAGCAGGAGGAGCTAGAATACCTTTCCAGTATAGAAAACCAAGCCAAGGACTGGAAGAATAAGTGTGGGTCTGGGCTAGTACATTCCTATAATAGTGGCTGGGCCGAGGGATAATGCAGCCCTCCCAGTGGAATGATTGAATGGATGAGAGAATGGCGTTTCTGACAAAGAGAATCAGGAGTGCAATGGCTTGCTTGCAGATAATGTATTTCAGGATTAGAGCAACCACTGGTGACAAATGGGTCTGGAAAGAGCAGCTCTCTGGATCACTGATGCCATATATACCACACTCATAAATCAATTTAAAGAAATATCAGCACCTTAACTGTAGTTTTTAACATCCGCCACCTTCTTGGCTTACCAGATTGAATAATCCGATGGTCACATCTTTGAAAAGACATTGTCAGGGTCTGACAGATTTACTATTTAATAGTAAGCATATGCATTTTTCCTTTCTTTAATATGCCTCGCACATTAGATATGCTGAACCTTTTTTTCCCTCTGACGTAGTTCATCCTTTAAGAGACTTCAAAAACAGAGCAGAAAATGTACGTACTGTATTATCTATGACGGAATACACAAAGTCATGTTAGAGCAATGGTTTAAAGTAACGTAACGGAAAAGGCAATATAAGCGTGATTCAAGTCCCTTTCTTTAGCATCCATTCTATCCACTTTATCCGGGGTTTGCATTGATTTCCTGGACTCGGATCCTATTACCGAACGTTCCGTGTGCCGTGATTTCTTGACACCTTCTCATTTTTTTTCCCCCAGGGGCGGCTTCCTCCGTAGTTTTTGCAGGTCCCGCTTCAAACGAGCCAGGCCCAGGATTCAGGCGCGTCGTTTCCCGTCTCGTATAAATGGCTGCATTCTCTGCGATTCTTCCAAATCTGCTGGCGTTCCCGCAGCGCTTCCCTGGTACTAATCTGCTACACGAGGTCATTGTTGATCGACCGGATCTGGAAAAGCAAGCTCCCTGAAGAAAGCAGCACGGCTGAGTTAAGGCGGCGCCGAGACATCGTAGCGGAACTTCGGTTGAGGAGAGCTCGCAGGCTCTTAGTCCTCTCGGAGTAAAACCGGTTCCGCTATCGCAGCCGGAACATACACAAAAATGAAAAGAAAATGCAAAAGGGAAGTTTGCAGAGGCAATCCTTTTCATTCCCTCTGATCATGTAGCAACATTTTTTTCCTTTTCAAAGCAAAAGATTGCCAGCTGCCGGGGTCAGCAATTCAACTCTATAGGAAGAAAAAGGCTGCCTTTGACGTTAAGATAGGAAAATTGGGACCGCCTCAAAAATTTTGATTAGGGTTAGGAATCTACCTGGATTCAAACCGGAGACGGGTGTGGGTATCTCGTGTTGGCACCTTCTTGGAAAAAACTGCATCTTAAAAAAGATATATTTGATTATCATTTGTGAGCCGAGCCATTGTGTTGATTCAGCAAACTAAGATTAACCCTGACAAAATGCATGTATAAGCCAAATCATTTATGAGGTTGGAGTGAATCTCACTAGAGTGTCTGTGTAAAAGCGCCTTTATGGATTCATATAATTTTTGCCCCACAACTCAAAAGGTCAGTTCTTGTCCATGAAACTGTGTCAGAAGAATGAGGACACTCTATAGCAGACATGTCAAACACAAAGCCTGGGGGGGCGGATGCGGTCCATGAAGTGGTTTCATGTGGCCCGCAAAGCCATCCTGGAAACAGTGAGGGAACGGCCACTGTTGCCTTGGCCCTGGCCCAGGCTGGCCGGGAGCCAATGTACAATTTTGTGGTGGCCATCTATGCTGAAACGCATTCAGTCTTAGCTCCATAAGCCCCCCCCCCCACATGGCCTGAGAGGAAGAGTGAGGCTTCTCCAGTGGACCATGCCTTGGCACTTGCCCTAATCCCACTCCCTTCTGCCAGAAACCCTCAGATCTATCCCACTCCTGCCCAGGCCCCCACAGGCACCCTTGATGCGAACGATGTAGAGCTGGCCATGCCCACCCACTAGGCCACACCCACTCCATCCATGCACCCACCCTGGCCATACCCACCCGGCCCCCTGAGGGCAACTGCAATGCTGATGTGACCCTCAATGAAATTGAGTTTGACACCCCTGCTCTAGAGGCAACAGCGTGGCTCATACATTTTCAAGTAATCAGTGAAATATATATTACCACTAAGGAGGAAGACCTCTGTAAGGTGGTTCCATTCAGATTCTAAAACAGCTTCCCAAGATATTCTGCTAATATATTTGACCACACTCAATGGGAACTGTAATTTCTACATACATGTAGTACTTGACTTATAGCAGTTCATTTAGTAACCGTTCAAAGTTACAACAGCACTGAAAAAAAGTAACTTTTGACCATTTTTCACAAGTACAACCTTTGTAGCATCCCCGTGACCATGTGATCAAAATCCAGATGCTTGCCAATTGGTTCATATTTATGAACATTGCTGGGTCACAAGATCATGCGATCACCTTTTGCAACTTTTTGACAAGCACAGTCGATGGGGAAGCCAGATTCACTTATCAACTGGATTACTGACTTATCAACTGCAATAAGTCACTTAACAACTGTGGCAAGAAAGGTTGTAAAATTGGGCAAAACTCATTTAAGAAATGTCTCACTTAACAACTGAAATTTTGGGCTCAATTGTGGTCGTAAGTTGAGGACTGCCTATATGTGGAAGACACCGGGGGATAGAAAAGCTAGAAGTGGTTAGTTTAGCCTTCTGACTACAACACTAATGGTCTTGTTTCTGTAAGAATTTCCAGCATACCCTCTTTTGCCCTCTTCAGTGGCCTGGAAAAGTGCACTGCTTGGCTCAGCATGTTGCAATATTTCTTGCACTAATTGTGCAATGGCCGTTTTGAATCTCTATTTTTAGTAACACCAAATAGAAGTAGAGACAAGAAGGGCATCGTGTTTTGTAGTATCACCATGTGATCTGTCAAATGCTGTTTATTGTAAAACAAAGTAATATTTTTAGAGTACCTATCAAAATTACCAGCTGTGTATAAACAAGTATCAGGAGATAAGTATCACAAAGGTAGGCACAATTTGAGCAAAATAAATGGATAATCAATGTACAGAAAATTGTGTCCCTCCCAAGAAGATAAAAGCACAAAGACAATAGAGAAAATGATTCAGTGGAATCAACAGGATGGAGACTGATGAACAAAGTTTAAACTGAGTACATGAAGAAACTAACCAGGGATGTCTACTGGTTATGGTAAAAAAAAACAGTCAAGATGATAACCTGGCTTTTCTATGTGTCAAAAATAACCCACCAGCTAAACTACAATTGTGCCACCGTTGTGGCCACCATGACTTTTCTTTAACTATATCCTGTGGACATCACTGAAAACATGAGTCATAAAATTCAAAAAGTTCAAAATAAGCTATAATACTTTTAACAGACCAGATTTTAGCTGAAGAATATGGATCAAAAGCAGAAGTCGCAAGAGATTCAGCTAAAAGATAAAGCAGGGGGATATTATAATTACAAAGAATAGAGATTATATCAGCTAGAACGTTGAAAAAGTTCACATCCCTTTCATTTTGTGCAATACCACAGAATATGCTGAAGTGTTCCTCAACTTACTAGAAGTGTGCAGTTCTGCAAGGCTGATATCAAAAAATAGCTATCAGTCAGAACTTCTCTTTTGTTCTGATTTTGTCTGGTATCCTTACATATTTGCAATAATGGCAAACCTCCACCCTTATCCTTACATATTCTCTGAAAATTTCCTGGGATTGAATAAACCCAGCAAGGCTGCAGCAGAAAAAATTCTTAAGAGGACTTGTGCCAAAGGTGCTTTTTCAAGAGGTAACTGGACTTTACTGTTTTTCTTTGAAGACATTTCATTTCTCATGCAAGAAGCGAAACATCTTCAAAGAAAAATAAGAAAGTCCAGTTGCCTCTTGAAAAAGCACATTTAGGACAACCATAACCTGGATGACTGAGAATCTCCATACATAGACATTTAACAGAACTTGCTTCATAATAAATATGGATAAGATCACAGAATAAATGGCAACCAACATTAGACATTATAAAAAAGAAATAGAGACTCCAAGAGAATTAAAACATAAAATATTAAATGGCAGAATTAAATCATAGTGATAATAGCAGTTTTAAAAATAGATTTAAAAGCAACAGGCCACAGCAAAGACATAGATAATTGAAGCAGATGTTTTAAAAAGCCAAAAGCTGGGGTATGACAAAGCTAATAAAAGGCATTCTTGCTTGCCATTAATTTGGGCATTTAGGAAGGAAGAAGATACATGCAAACTGAATACTGGCTGGGACAGAAGACAATTATATTGTTTCAATGTCAATACAGCTGCTGTAGGCACTCTTTTTAGTTTTACAATGTGAAGGACTTTTTGTCTCCCTTCAGTATGAACACCATCTTTTTCTATTTTAATTTCTGACTGATCTAGGAAAGAAAGTCAGCCCATCATTAAGTACTGCCTTGCTGCAAGCAGCTGACCTAAACATGAAGATCTGGTGATAAGTTGAGACTTTTTATCTCAACTTTTGAGTGCAACAAATTTCCTGTGCTTAAGCAAATGATTTTAATTGGGTGGCTGGTTGGTAATTGGACTTTAGATCTGCAGCTCCCTTGAAAGATTTTTGTGCCTAACTATCACGTCAGCAACAATAGTTTTATTTGCAAGAAAAGGAAAAGTGCTGATTTTTGGTGAATGTGCTAATGTAACTTTTCTACGGCTCTGCCTTAACATTGTTTTTATTTTCTTTTTTCAGTCATTTTAAGTAGCTGCTGTCGTTTTGAGGAGCTATAATTTATACATAATTTAACAAAGCACAATCCAACCAGAATGAGTATTTCTGCTAGAAATACACTAACTTAAGAAGATGGGGAAAGCTGTTGATTTGCATGGAATGTTTTTGTCTTTGTTGAGGGTGTATAAAGTTGAATGAGGGGAATTGAATGAGAGGGCCTTGGTGCTCTCTGAGCTTGGCTGGGTTTTTTTAGACATTTCATTAACCAAACTAGGCAACAACATCAGTACTACTAACTACAAATATTCTCCTTTATTAGTTAATTGAATAAAATCATTTTGAATAGGTAATAGCTTTTTTCAACAACCTCTGTCAAGCCTAAGCTAAGACATCTTCTATGTGAGTCAAAGGAAAAAAAATGGCACCTATTCTCATCCCATTTCCAAAAGAAAAATGAAATAAAAAATAGCCATTGAATGCAAAAACTAGTGCTGGTGATAAGAAAGAATTAACTATTCTATGTGAAGGTAGCAGGTTTAGGAGGCACCAGGTAGCTATGTAGCACAAGATTCTGTCCTCAGATGTCCCCTGATGTGAGTCCCTCTTTGCCCAATAGATCTGAAAATCCATTCAGCTGGTCAGTTGCTCAAGTAACCCTGCTTCTCATATCTTTTCCTGTTAGATAAGTGTGTGCTCACAGAGAATGCAAATAAAAGGGCCATTGATACAGGCATGACCTGCTCCCATGAAAAGGTGAGGGAAACAATTATCTGGATAGTTAAGTCAGAGAGCAGCAAGATTGTAATTTGTTAGCTTGTGTTTGGTATCTCTAGAAACACTGTAACATGTTCTCAGATGTCTTTGTGCTAGAAAGACTTCATATAAAGCCAGCTTGCGTAATGTAGTAAAACTTGAAATAGGATCTCTGCTAGCCTAAATCACTATCTGGTGGGGGTGGGGTGGGGTGCGGTTCCTGGCCATAGAGTTTCTGCACAGTGAAAAGGTGACAGCTAGGGAAGCCTTTGCACAGCTTCATTTAATATGCTAGTTGCATTCTCTCCTATATTGAGAGGCTCTCCCATCAGTCAGTAATGATCTGGTCAGTGCATGGTTTTACTGCAATGCCTCTACACAGAGCTGCCTTGGAAGCTTCAACTGATCCAGAATTTAGTAACATAGGTGGTGATGGCATAACTAGGTATACCCATGGAACACGTCTGCTCTGCTAGCTGTACTGGTTCTCAGTATACTTCTGGGGACAATTCAAGGTGCTGGTCATCACCTATGAAGTCCAAGTGGCTTTACTTTATCTGTCTCTAATGTTGTCTACCTGGACAGTTCAAACCAAAAGAGTTAGTGCATTTCAATTTCCTTTGATTAAACAATTCATTCTATCAAGATCCGGGAAGTGCACCTTCTCTGTAATAATGCCTGCCATTGGGAATGAGGTTCCCCTGAAATCCAGGTAGCCCACAAAGCTTATTGGTATTTCAAAGAGATTTGGAGACCTGGCTCTTTGCCTAGGCCCCCCGGGCAGTGTTTCTCAACCTTGGCAACTTTACGATGTGTGGACTTCAACTCCCAGAATTCTCCAGCTAGCGTTGCCAAGGTTGAGAAACCTAGGGCCTTTGGCGATGGTGATTGAAGCCCCCTTCTGGGTCATATGACTATTACAAGCAATTTGGCTATTATCCAGTTTCTGCTATCATTGGTTCCTTGTTTTTTTTTAATCATTGTATTTTATTGTTTGGAGTGTTTTTTATTTTTATTCTGTGAACTATCCAGAACCATTGTGAAATGGATGGTGTAAAATGTAATAAACACATACAAGCAAAAAAGATTAATGACATGATTCCTAGACCATGTGATGTTTCTGCTCCTCTTAAAAACAAATACTTGAATAGCCATCAAGCCAGATGTTAAGAGAATATAATACTATAGCTCTGAATTGACTTTAATATATTTGATTATATATATAGTCAAAATTTTGTGGCTGATAAAGAGTTAGTGGGAGACCAGTATAACTATTTCAAACTCTTTAGCTCTCGTCAGCTAGTCATATCCCCTCTGGGATTTGAACCTGGGCAGCTTGCATGTTAGGCAGTTATATTAACCTTTTGAGCCACAGGTTCCTCCTTACTCCTCCCAGTAGAAACCACCCAACAGATAAGATATATATCTTCCCTGGTTTCTGCTGACAGGCTCAAAAGGTTAATTCAACTGCCTAACATGCAAACTGCCCAGGTTTGAATCCCAGAGGGGTATGACTAGCTGATGAGAGCTAAAGAGCTTGAAATAGCTATACTAGTCTCTCACTAATTCTTTGTCAGTCACAAAATTTTGAATTTACAGTATTCACAGTATGTGATGTCTGCCTACAAAACATGCTCCTAAATTGGAGCAAAACGCAGAACAGACTGATTTATATTTGGTAGTTATATACATTTTTAGGACTGTATATAGAGTCACATTTGCATTCGGAGCCAGAATAGGAAAATTGGACTTATGAAAACTAGTCATCTCCATTTGGTTTCATCACAGCCTACTATGTTGTTTTCCCAGCTAATAAAAATACTTACAGTGAAAGATATGCTTGGGTGCTAGAATCTGTAACTAGCATCCATATGATAATTGGTGAAGCAGTCACTGTTTTTATTTTCACCAATAAATGATGAAAATAATGTTACATTACAAATAATGTTGTCTAATTCCAATATCTCTTTGAAAATTTAAATCACACTATATGAATAACATATGAATAATTTGATTTCTTGGCAAAGAGAGCAGAAGCAGATTAAGCCTTGCATATTCAAACAGAAGGTATGTAAGAAAGAAGGAACCCTGTATTAGACAAACAACAGCCTAGGAGATGAAATAGCATTAGAATGTTACTCATTTACTGTCAATTCACAGGAAAGATGAGAAGTAAACAGCTACCCAGTCAGCCTTGCAGAACTATTATTAACCTTCAATAATTAATTTATACCAAGCGTACTACTAAGGATGTTCTGTAATATATTGGATATGACAACCCTATACTTTCAAATGAGCTTTCTAAACCTCTGGCAATTCTGGTTTTGATAAAATAAATGATGATAAGCAAAAGCAAGACCCTGGAGATCTGATAGAAGGAAAGTGAAATTGTTCAAGATTATTTTAAGACCAGAAGAGCTAAAACATGTATTTTGTGTGTTATATTATTCAAAGGTTGGCTCAAAGTTGACCCAGGGACTTTGAAGAATATGTAAGTTTTAACTTAATACAGCAGATAATGTACTGAAGATGAATACAGCAACAGTTGATCATTCCAAAATGCAAAAAAGTACATATGTGCATAGCAGAACTCCACTGAACATAAGAGAACTCAGAAAGAAGCCAAACTGGCTACTATAAAGTCCTTATTAGTCCCTACAAGATGCTGAGCACATCTTGTCCTGTTAAGGAGAGATACAGTATAGCATTAAGCAACTACAAAAATATCAGATGCTGTGAGACATATTTGTATGTTACATTACCTTTTCTTTTCAGAAAAGGATGTGGGGAAAACTTATCTGGACTTCTTAAGACAATTTAAAAAACAAGAGAAAAATTAGATAATTAATTCATCCTTAGTTATCAACTTTCAAAATTTATAATCCTTTTTTATCAGAGATTTTAGAACTCACGCTTGTCTTTTACTACAGTTCCTGCATGGGGGGAATCTAGAAAATTGCAGAGGTGGAGAAGCCCATAGTGGCATAAGCATTTTCCACTTGGCTAGTCAGGGCAGTGTGATGGGAACAGGAGGGCTGAAGTAAAAATTGAGCACTAATTTCTACTAATTGTCAGAGTTAGTATGACAGCTATTTGCTTATCTTGATACCATTTTAAACAATTCTGCAGTTAATCTAGTTTATTTTTCTAGTTTTAGACTATAGGCCAGTGATGGCGAGCCTTTTAGAGACCAAGTGCCCAAAAACTGCCCCTGCCCCTGCTCCACTCCCCTGACCCACCCCCGCTCTGCCCCCCATCCCCCACCCCGCCTGCCCACAGGACCACTCTCTGCCTCCAGGGCCCGCTGCAGATCACCCAGGCAGCCCAGCAGCACCATGGTGGACACACCCTCTGCCCGCGCCCTGCAGCATCAACTGCATGATGGGGTATGAGGGCAGAGTCTTGTCTATGCTGCCTGACTGCCATGTCCTTGGCTGCGCTGCTCCGTGTGGGCCATGCTTGGGGGCAACTCTCCTTCAGGGGGGCTGCTGGAGAGGAGGGGGTCACAGGGGGAGGCAAGGCTGGGGCAACGGCATGTGTGCCCACAGAAAGGGCTCCGAGTGCCACCTCTAGCACCCATGCCATAGGTTTGCCACCACTGATATAGGCTATACTTATTCTGTTGGTAACCCCTTTGGCCAAATATAAGTAATCAGTGATGTATAGCAACTAGAAAAGTTTGGTAAACCATTTTATATATTATATACATAGCCATAAATAAGAACTGCCAGGTATTTGACAGATTGTATACACAGCAAGTGGACTGGTGCATTCTGTTTGGTAGATCATAAGTTATGCAATCAATAGAAATGTAATTGCACAGTTGCACATTAAGCTCCAGACAATGCTATGATATATTGAATGGTGGGAGTGGCATTTTTTTTTCAGGCAGCAAAATATTATGGACTTATTCTACTACTTTCTAGTACTATAATGCACACATTATAATTCAGGGAGGAAGATACATTCTTCCTAAATATCTTCTCAACATCTGCCAGGACATTGCTTTAAAATCTATTTGCACTCTTGTACCTAGTATTCCTGCTTACATACAGCTTTGTTTTATCCAGTGGTTCTTTCTATCCTTACATTGGTATTTTTAGGAGTGCTTTATAGATAAGACTACACATTCTGCTCAGAAAATCCCCAAATGATAGTAAGGGGGATAATTAAAGTAAATTCAACTGAAGAGACGAAGGCAAGAAAATGAATCAATGAGCAAAGAGATCAAATACATCAAGTGTATTTCTAAGAAAAACATCCAAAGCTAAGGGCTTTAAAAGGAATAGAGTACAAAATGAGTACAGGCTCTTCTGCAAGTAATAAGCCAAGACCTTACTTAACAGTTAACAAACTGCCAGAATCCGGGGCAGAGACACACAGGAAGTAAGCATTTCAACTGTTAGGCATAAAATTTTAGAATAAAAAGTAAAGTTAAGTGACACCTACTCTGTAAAATTTCTACATGCAGACAGAAAGATTTCTACACAAAATTTCTACACGTAGACTGCAAGATTTCCACACAATTTCTACATGTACACGTACCTTGTAAGAGTTCTGCATGTAGGCTATAGGATTTCCACACTGAGCTATAAGATTTCATGATAAAGTACATATAAGGGAATAGATGAAGCAAAATAGTAAGGGGCATGGATAATGTATTTTGTTTAGGCGAACCTGATAAGATTGTAACCTCAGAGGAGGGGCCAAGGCGTCGGGATAGAATGTATATAATGTGTGTTTTCGCTGTGACTAGGTGTGGCTCAAATATTTATTTGGAGTCCACCACGCTTTGCAAACCGTTGTAGCCAATAAATCTCTGTCTAATTTCAACTTGCTGTTTGGTGTTATTCAGTGGGCTAGAATTTCTACCAACAGTTTTGGCGCCCAACGTGGGGCTCGAGACCGGGATCGTTTGTCTGCACCAGATCCAGAAGGTGATGTGGAAGGCATGCCCTGTCGATTTCGACAGTCTATCTCATTTTGTTGGTAAAGGAGCAGCAACGCTTTCCTCGGCGAACCAATAGAGTTGATATTAGACAGAGATACGAATTGAACCGGTGTGTGTGTTGCTGGCTTCCGGGAACTGGGCAACTCCGTGCACGGACCTAGGTAAGTGTTCTGGGGTGGCCAGTATACACTGCCTAGGCAGTCGGTGGGAAGACTGGGTAGGCCTGTGTGAATTTGAGACAGTGTGTGTGTGACATCCCAAGTATCCACTTAGCGAAAGTGGACCTCTGATATGCGAGTGCATATCTAGGGGGATCAGGGGGAAGTGAATTAAGGAATTTATGTGAAGTCTCAATTAGAATACACAGGACGGTAAACCAGTATGGGCAACACAGGGAGTACTCCAGGAAAGAAGTGTTTGAGAAAAATAAGAAGGAACCCCAAATTAAATATAGATAAAGAAAGTCCATTAGGGATTTTATTGAGTAATTGGGGAAAACCTCCGTATAATGAAATAGTTAATAAGCTAGACATAACCAAGGAAGATATGGTTAATTTGTGTTGTTTTGTCTGGTGGGAAGATGAAAAAGTAGAGTGGCCTAGATTAGGAACAAATGACTATTTTGCTTGTCAGAATTTATATGAGTATGTGTCAAGGAAAACATGTAAATCATTAGTCAATGAGTTAGACTATGCTTTAATTTGGAACTCAGGTAAATGGGTCAACTTGACTATGAATGGCCCTAGCCCTCATAAAGTAACCTCAATATATTTACAAGAAGAAGAGAAGAATGAAATAGAGGAAGAAGAAGATGATGAAAAATCCATGAAATATTTACCCCCACTTTATAATCCTAATCTACCACAACCAACAAATGTACAAATACCTATTCCACCACCCCTACCAGCTCCTGTGACACAAGCCCAGGGAGCTGTGAGAGGTGGACCCTATAAGGTATTAGTAAAAGAATTGGAACAATTGAAGAAAGATATAAAGAATTTTCCCTTTAAGGATAAACCACTACAGGCTTTTCCTTTAAGGGAAGTACCCAATGGATAGATGGCCAAGGACAGGCTCGTATCAGTTTTGTACATGAGCCCTTAAAGCCATCTGAATTACGTGCCTTTAAGAAAGAAATGAAAAGCATGATAGAAGATCCAATAGGGGTAGCAGAGCAACTGGATCTGTTGTTAGGAGCAAACATATACACATGGGATGAATTAGGAGTGATACAGAGCACGTTATTTACAGCAGAAGAAAGAGCAATTCAAAGAGCAGCTCATTTGGTCTGGACTAGGGAACATAATCCCCAAGCACAGGGGGCAATTTTGGCAGATGTAAAGTTTCCTGTAGTAAGACCAAATTGTGATAATAATAATGCTGCAGATAGACAAAACATGGAAGATATGAGAGTATTATTAATAAGAGGAATAAAAGAAGCTGTCCCAAAAGCACAGAACATGAGTAAAGCTTTAATGATAGAACAAGAAAAAGAAGAATCTCCAGCTACATTCCTCCAAAGACTGAAAGATGAAATGAGGAAGTACTCTGGAACTGATCCAGATGACCCAGCAAATACTCCTCTGGTTAAAATACAATTTGTGGTAAAATCCTGGCCAGATATAAGTAAGAAATTACAAAAATTGGAGGGATGGATGACTTGTTAAAGGTAGCACAAAAGGTATATGTGCAAAGGTATATGTAGAGAAATTTAGGCAACAGAATAAAATGATGGTTGCCACAATAAACCAAGTAATAAAACAAAAGGAAAAGAATACAGAAGGAAAATGGATATTACCTGATGGATAGCAGGTGTTGAATAAAGCCATAACACGTGAAATAATCCAAACACTCCATGAGGGTTTTAGGAGACGTGTTTCTGAAAGGTATGGCTACAGGAGAGTTTTCACTGTTGTGAAACAAATAATGGCCGGATGTCTCATTTTGCAAGAAAGTTAATAGGCAAGCTCTAAGAGCAAAGGAAATTGGGAGAGGAAAGGAGCTCATTGGCTTTTGAACAGTTCCTTAAAATTATAATAATAGTTATTTGTTTGCCAGGAGAAAGAATGAAATGAAATATCTGTATGTGAAAGTGTTTATACAAGCAGTTTGAATGGAAGTAAATTTGTGGCTATGCTGATCCTGTGTGTGTGTGTGTGTGTGTGTGTGTGTGTGTGTGAGTTTCTCCCCCATCCCAGACTGTGAAAGAAACAGTAAACTGAAGATTTTTTTTGTTATTACTGTAAAAGTGAAATGGAAAATGCATGTGAAGAGAAAACTATTTTGTTAGTGGTGAAATTGTTGCATAATTTTTTCTTCTTTTCCTGTCTCTTTCCCCCCACCCCCAGCCGGCTGTGTTGCTTTAAGAGCGAGAAAGACAGAAAAGAAAAGGGAGGTCTGATCTTTTTAACTTTTTTTTCTGCTTAGAATTCTAGTTTGAGGAAGGTGACCTGGATGTGAAATTTAATACCCATTCTTGCAGTAAGAAATAAGGTTATTTTTTTTTTAAATGAAATATGAGAAGAACTGGAATACACCTATTTAACCATTAACCAATAGAAATGACTTTAAATTGATTTGTTTAGATTTGTAAATAATTTAACCTATTTAATGGAAATTTGTTTTCATCTGAATGGAATCTGATTAAATTGGAATTTGACAAAAATTATATTAAAACCAAAGAATTGATACTAGAGTTTGATACAAAACTATTTCAGTAACTCAGAATATTTCATTAAGCTTGTTTATTTATTTTGTGGAGTTGCTTTTTGTTGTTGTTGTTTTATTTATTTTTTTTAGTTTTTATCTCTGTGCAGGACACACTGATAAAAATAAATAAATAATAATACCTAAGAGAATTGAAGGAATTATAATTCAACCCTTGTTTAAAATGAAGGAGTTGAGAAAAAAAAAATTTGGGGGATTATAAATGAGCTATGTTGTTTTGAATAAAGATTTGTATGCAAACAAACTCAAGCAGAGTTTGGTGAGCACTCCTTTGTTGGCTCTTTACTAAGTAATCTGTTTGTAAATACATACGGACAAAGGAATGGCTAGGGGAGGGATAATTGATACTTTTCTATGGTTAATATATGGTTGGTTATACAATAAGTATGATATGTAGACAAATATATAAAATGTTCTATAACATCTAATGGTGAGGTTATTTCAATGTATTCAAGTTGATTTTAAATTACCTCAAGTGGGAAATTCCACAATATGAAACTCAAATGACTTGGATAAAATGTTTACCTTTAGTATTGTTGCAAATAAGAACACGACCATGGAAAGATTTAGGATTGTCTCCTTATGAGTTATATGGTGTGTCATTTATGCCTGGAAACATTTCCATGGACTCTTTAGTAACAAGGGATAAAGTAGTAAGACATTATGTGCATAAACTGTCGCAGTATCTTGATCATTGCAGGAAACAAGGCTTGCTGATCCAAACACCTCCTTTGGAATTTCCTGTCCACAAGTTTGAGGTGGGACAGTGGATCCTGATCCGAATGTGGAAGGAGGAGAAATTGCAACCTAAGTGGGAAGAACCATTCCATGTGTTGCTGACCTCTGAAACTGCAGTTCAGATGAAAGAAAAAGGGTGGGCTCATTATACACGAGTGAAGGGACCAGTAGCTGAACCAAAAGGACAGTGGACCTGTGTTCCGGGTGATGACTCGTTTAAATTGATACTTTGTAAAATTCCTGTTTAAATGTGTTGGTACTGTGCTGTAAATGCCATGTTGATTGTTGTTGTTTCCATTGTATTGACTGTGTAAGATGTATTGGATGTGAAGAACATTTTGGACCGTACGATATAGTACTCATTGAAAAGAAATTGAAACCTTTTGAGGAATATACCGAGACATTGACTGGAGTGGTAAGATATACTCTAAAAGATATTCCTTCAATCCAATTAATCCAGGAAGAACAACGAGAAGCCTTTATAAAATATCACAGTTTAGAAGAAGATTAATATAAAATATAATTAATATAAATTAATATAAAATGTGAATATTTGTCCCTGGCTGTATATCTCTCCCTCTCTAGGGAGTGATATAGAAGAGCAACAGAAGTAGAAGGATGTGAAGCCTGCATTACCAATGCCACCAAAGGGGTGTATATTTCAATCTATATGTCAATTAAATAAAACACAATATTCAGTTTGTAAGGGAAGAGACAAAAAGATACAATGCTATGATCCATCGATGCCAACATATTTGAATTTTAGTATATATGTGGGTTTAGCTAAAGTAGGAGCAAGACAGAGCCCTGAAGGTGAAGGAAGATTAATATACGTCAATTCTACAAAAATATTAGAAAAGGGGACAGAAAAAGCTTTGATACAATTTGATGCATGCACAGTAATAAGTTTATCTTATCACGCCACAAAGTGTGGAGACTCTAGTTGGATCTCAGCCTATAAACAAAATCATAAATATATATGTCCCACCAATTTGAACTTTGCAAATGGAAACCCCAATCAATGGTTACCCTGTGCAGGATTTATTAAATGTTCAGGGTGGAGTTGTGTGTGTGATTACACTGGAGGAGGTTATCCAGGATGTAATGGTATTATTAAATTTAAAAGAGTATATGGTACTAATATGATGGAGCTGGAAATCACTAAAAACCATCCTGATATAGCAAGTTATGGATTTGGGATAGATGGAACAGGAACAGATCCATCAACTTATATTACTATAAAGAAAGAAAAGATATACGCAGGAGAAGAAAAAACCATTGGATGGTCAGTTTATAATACTTTAAGACAATTGGAAAAGAAAATAGATATCAGTGAAAAAGCAAGTAACTTGTTTATGGATGTGGCCGAAGAGATAGCCAAAACCTTGACCATTAAAAATTGCTTTGTATGTGAGGAACTAATATGGGACAACAATGGCCTTGGGAAGCATTAGAAGCAGACCCAGTGATATTCAACAACATGACTAAACAAGGAAATATCACAGGGCGATCTGGAAATGACCAAAAGATTATATGGACCCTAAGTACTAATTTAGTAGGGAAAAACTGTTTCAAACGAAGTGGAATAAAAAAGGTTGGAGATTTGATATGTTTAGGATACTAGAATGATAAATATGAGCAATGGACAAGTGTAGGGAATCAAAGTAACCCAGAAAAGTTTAACTTCACTAGATGGGGGACATATTTAAATAAAACAGATGACAGTACATGGATAGCCCCAAATAATATGTATTGGATTTGTGGTAACCAAGCCTATGAAAGTTTACCTAGTAATTGGGGTGGATCATGTGTTTTAGGATGGATCAAACCATCTTTCTTTTTATTACCCCTAAGAACTAAACAGACTTTGGGGATTCCTGTTTATGATCATTTAAATCGCTATAAAAGATCTATTGACTCAGATATACCATGTAATGTTGAAACAATGAGAGGAAATGAATGGACACCAGAGAAGATTGTATGTGTTTATGGGCCTGCTACATGGGCTGAAGATGGAGCATGGGGATATAGAACCCCCATTTATATGTTAAACAGAATAATAAGATTGCAAGCTGTATTAGAACTAGCTGGAAGAAAAATAGATACTGCTTTAAATATTTTAGCAAAAACTACTGATAAGCTTAGAGTGGCTGTGTATCAAAATAGATTAGCATTAGATTATATATTAGCTAAAGAAAGAGGTGTGTGTGGAAAGTTCAACTTAACAAATTGTTGCCTACAAATAGATGAAACAGGTGCAGTGGTGAAGCAATTAACCACTGAAATGAGACAACTTGTACATGTTCCAGTCCAAACTTGGAATGGTCTTTTAGATGAAGGGGGATTTTTGGGAGGAATCTTTCGCAATTGGAAACAAGCATTATTCATGGTGGGCATACTATTAGGACTAATGTGTTTGCCCTGCCTAATTCCTATGATTAAAAATTTAGTCCATACAACTGTAACAAGTATAATGGATGGCATCAAACAGGAGGAAAAGATACAGGCACTGTTAGCCTTTAAGGAAATCAAAGACAAAGTAGACATAATAGAGAATAATCACAAAGAAGAGATTGAAATGAATTTAAGAAGATTCTAAAATTTTATTAAGTATGAAAAGAAAAAGGGTGGATCTGTTAGGAATAAAATTTTAGAATAAAAAGTAAAGTTAAGTGACACCTACTCTGTAAAATTTCTACACGCAGACAGAAAGATTTCTACACAAAATTTCTACACGTAGACTGCAAGATTTCCACACAATTTCTACATGTACACGTACCTTGTAAGAGTTCTGCACGTAGGCTATAGGATTTCCACACTGAGCTATAAGATTTCATGATAAAGTACATATAAGGGAATAGATGAAGCAAAATAGTAAGGGGCATGGATAATGTATTTTGTTTAGGCGATCCTGATAAGATTGTAACCTCAGAGGAGGGGCCAAGGCGTCGGGATAGAATGTATATAATGTGTGTTTTCGCTGTGACTAGGTGTGGCTCAAATATTTATTTGGAGTCCACCACGCTTTGCAAACCGTTGTAGCCAATAAATCTCTGTCTAATTTCAACTTGCTGTTTGGTGTTATTCAGTGGGCTAGAATTTCTATCAACACAACCAACCTTAGCAAGTTCACAGTGATAAGGAGGAAAAAATATCTGCACATTTTAGTTGCTGGTTATTGGCTGCAAAGCTGTTTATGGTACAGCTCTAATCTTTATCAGGATATGTTTTTTCCAAAATAATTTTGCCATCCCAGCAGGTGAAGTGAAGAGGATCTAATCGAGATCTTGGTCCTCAAGAAATAAGGGAGAAATTAATAATGAGGCAGGTCTTATGCTACCGTACTTCTAATGCTTTGGAACACCTTATCTTCCACACCTCAGAAACATACCTGGCCTTCTCAGCATTGACATTTTGCAAAACTAAGAAAACTTTATTCAGTTAGCTTTTGAAGCTTAATGGTGTCCTAGGTGATATTCTTTCATATTCTATATGCTTTTATAAGTTTGGGAGCTGGATTTTTTGTTTTTTGTTTTTATTCAGTGAATGCTGGGTGTGATATTTTATTACAAACATGACTTCTTTTTAATTCATCAACCAGAGACAGGTGATGCAGATTGTATAAAAACACTATACACGTACACACACATACCACAATGGTAAAGGAAAATATTCAAGCTGCCAAGTGTTTCTCCAAGAATAACTAGACAGGCTTAAACCAGACTTACCGACAAGGCATACTCCTGAATATCTGAACTACAACTTTCATTGTCTTAAACCAATATGGCCAATTAAATTGAGAAAGTGGGTTGGAAGAGCAGAAGTAGGCAAAATAAAAGTTACCCTCTATTTTGTCTGCTTCTGCTCCACTATAAGCAGGCATTTTAACAGAATCAAATCTTACCAGGGGCTGTCTCAGGGTGGCTGGCTGATCACCCTGTAATGATCAACAATGTCCTGCCCCTGGTATTGCAGACTCTGGGCAAGCTAGAATTATCTATCTCTAGAGTCTCTACTCTTAAGAAGATATGCTGTGAATGTAAATATGACTTGCCTCTGTATGCTGCCAACATTGTTGCTGTCTCTCAGGTAACAGAAAACATGGTTTAATACAATTAAAATCATAGATGGATAATTAAAATAAACAAAACCTTTATTGAAATAGATCCAGAAGTTTCTTTTATCACCCTTTATCTCACCCTACTCAATAATGGAATATTTGAGACTAGCCTATATTTAAAAATAGAGCCACTTGGTCAAAAGAAGGCTTTTTCAATAGAGGTGATAAAATTGTCTCCTTTAAATAGGCAGGAGCATATCGTTGTCTCAATAGTTGCAGATCACCTCCTTTAATCATGGCAACAGTAGCTGTCAGTCTAATCAGCCAACAAAGTCAGTGTTTCAGCAAGCAAATGCTGACTTTCATCTCTCCACATACTCTACTCATGTCCTTGAGATGGACAAGCTAGAAAGAAACCATATGAAGTTATTTGGCTATTTCCTTGCGACCTGCCCCAACCCATCAATTGTTGCTTTTCGGTATTTGATATTTGACAATAGGTAAGCATGAAATATAGCTCAGTTCAGAAAACCAAATCCTCCCGCATTAATTAGTAACTGCATTTTTTTGTACAAGGTATCCTCAGAATTTAAGAATCCCATAAAATTTTTCTAAACAAAGAATTTCTTTGCTGAAAGTATTTTCCAGATCTGTTTTTTGAAAAGCAATGTTATATATTTTTATCTGTTTTTTGTCACTACTTTAAAAGCAATTAAAAAAATGAAACTAGGAAGACTTGTGTCAAAATCCCTATATATCCATGAAGCTCCATAGGTAATCTGTTAGTTCTGTATTCACAACATTACCTCTGAAATAAAGAAGAGAGGCATGAATATATTGAAAGGGAAGAATCTAAATATGAGAAGTGGAAACATTCTTTATGTCTATATCCAAGCAAGAATATCATGCTAAGTTATATAAATGAGAACAGAATCAGAAACATAATACTGTAGGACAACTGAAAAAAAAATGTATGAGCTTCATATGAGTTTTCTCCCTGATGAAAACAAAATAAAAACATAAAGATAATACTGAAACTCAGCAGCATTTCAAATTTTTAACATAGGAGAAATTTTCTTCAATCCTCAACATTCCAGAAATGTTGGGAATTCCAATGCAATTGGAGGCCATCCAGTTTGCTGGCTTTCTGTTATGAAAATGATAAATGACTAACATTCCAAGCTCAGTTCTGCTACAGTTGCACTCTTATTTTCTGAGAATTTTCTCTTTCTCTGCTGTCAGTCTTGACTAAAACAGGTTAAACAATATACCATATCAAAACTGAAAAAAGTAGTTTGTCTCACTTTATAAATAAATAACATACTTTGCAAATCTAATAGGATGAGTGGTATGTATGTATTGTATTGTTTTCTATGCTCCTGATTCTTGCTGAGGTTTGGTAAAATGGTTAAAGAATTTGAGTTTTAAGAAACTAAGTCACTTTCCACTTTCTGCTGCTTGTCCAGATGTCTGAAAACAAGATCCAGTTAATAAAAGTTAACAAACAGAAGGCCAGAAGAGCTGCATTGAACATGATCTCCTGTCCAACCCCCCAATCCTCTTCATTTCTATAGCAGTTCCTCCTGGCTTTCCTCCCTTTTCTCTAGTAGAGATGGCAAACCTTTTAGAGACCGAGTGCCCAAAAACTGGCTCCTCCTCGGCTCCACCCCCTGCCCTGCCCCGCCCCATCCCCCACCCCACCTGCCCGCAGGGCTACTCACTGCCTCCAGGGCCCAACAGATTGCCCAGGCAGCCCAGCAGCACCATGGCGGCCACGCCCTCTGCCCGCGCCCTGCAGCATCAACTGTGCAGGATGGGGCATGAGGGCAGAGTCGTCTACGCTGTCTGCCATGTCCTTGGCTGCACTGCTCCATGTGGGCGGCGCTTGGAGGTGACTCTCTTCCAGGGGGGATGCTGGTAAGGAGGGGTTGTGGGGGGAAGCGAGGCTGGGGCAATGGCACGTGTGCCCACAGAAAGGGCTCTGAGTGCCGCCTCTAGCACGCATGCCATAGGTTCACCACCACTGCTCTAGTACAAGCCAAGTGCCAGAGCATTACTGTGCTAGTCTCCCTTTAGCCCAGCCTGAGTCTCTCACAGGGTGGCTGATCTTAGCTAGTTCCTAGGCAAGCAGATCTGCAGTATTTTCAGTAAGGTCTACTCATTGTTCATACAATCCTGTAGCAAAATAAATGGTCCAGTCTGTATATTTGTCACACTTTTAATTTCGTTTAAATAAAGTTTGACAAACATGTAGACTAGGCCATTGCATAAATAACAGTATTGAGAAGAACTGTTATTCTAATGACTAACATGCAGTTTTAATAGGAGTCTGGACCTCAGTAAAGGATATTGTTGTAGATATTAGATGCAAAGTCATATTTTCCTTCTCCCATAAGTGCTTAATTTCCTGATTTAAAAAAAAATTACATAAATTGTTTTGTAGGGGGATCTTCAAGGGGGAAAGGTGATTTGTAGTACACAGGGATGCTTATTTTTGTTTTTAAGTGCTCTCAGAAAAAAAAAAATCCAAGATTGGTGATTCAGCATTTTTAAGAAATACTATGATAAGTTCATTAGTTAAAGCCAAGGAATTGTAAAAGCTTCCTATATTATTTTACACATGGAAACTCAGAAGGAAATTTCATTAATTTTGATGCAATTAACTCTAAGTTTTCAGTCTTAATCAAAGCTGAAATTGTTCACATTATGAGATGAAGTGGTCACAACAGCCATTTGTCTTGGATGCTATGGCAAGGTCACCTTATTAGGTATGTCACATGTTGTGTAGTCAGACATTTTTGGGATTTAAATACATAAAATCATAAATATATTATAATGCAATCTAGGATCCAATGACTATAATTTTGTTCACAAACAATTGCCATGTATTTTGTATTTAAACAAAAGTAATCTGTGATAACTACTCAGTATAGATACATCATGCTGCATCTGAAAGTCAGTTAGGTGCAGTGGTTGGGATGTGGGCCTAGAAACCAGAAGACCATGAGTTCTAATCCTGACTTAGGCAGGAAAACTTGGTTGGATAACTTTGGGCCAGTTACTCTCTCAGTCCAGTTTGCATCACAGTTTTGTTCTGGGAAAATAGGAGCCAGACGAATTATGTATGTTTGAATTATAAAACAAGAATTATGTATCTTTTTATATATAAGCTTAGATAATATATATACTGTAAGTTTATATACAAAAAGGGGAATATAAAACTGTAATAATAAAATAGTAATAATGTACAAATTAGATTTTTTTAAAAAAAATATAGACCTATGAATTCTTGCATCTTGTATTTTGCTACTAATTTATCTTGCCACATTACATTCCACAAGGAGAAAGGGAGAGATTAGTTTCCCTCATTTTATTTATCTTCATTCCATATACTCTCTTCTTGGAGTTCCACTTCCCATTTTTATTCCCTTGATCAGGAGCTGTGGGCCTAAATCTAATGAACTTCCAAATACACATCCAAATATGAACACTTATGGTAATATTTTTTATTTTAGCTAAATAAAAGCTAGAATAGTTAATAATTGAAGAAAAACTAGAATAATTCCTGACTCGGGGTAGGTAGCTGGTTAGTTAACTAAGACTGAATAGATGTAACTTGTTAAAAAAAGAATTTAGGACAGATGTTCAAGGAAACTGAAGACACTCAGGATTTCAGTGTTAAAGTGTTTTAGATTTAATCAGTTGAGTCTAGTCCAAAATTATATTACTAGATCAGAAAAACAATACATAAAGCTGCCTGTCTTGTATACATCTCACACTGGCATCCCAAAACCAGCACAACTTCCAATAGGTCAGAAATTATTGGAGTCCGTCTTCAAGAAATCATAATAGATCATGTTTAGATCACATATTTCATCTTGTTCTTTTTTGTACATATAAAGCCTGCTGCAACCTTATACAGAGGTGTGTGCATATATTAAATACTGGGGACAAACTAAGAAAAAGGTGCTTATATTTTCAAAAGCTTGTTAAACCATCCATAGGAAGAAGTTTATCCCAATTATGTGTCAAACTTATAAAATTAATCAACAATTTTATTACAATGATTTAAGATAAAACAATTGCAGTTTGACTGGATGAGAGCAACAGACACATTTGTAAGAATAAAATAGGATATAATGATTAAAAGGGCTTTTAAAGAGTTCTTAACTGCCTGCTCAATTATAAGCATATTAAAATCCTGTAAAATCATCTTCTAGATTTTGAAATGAATTAAACCAATGTGTAGGTATACTCAGACATATTTATGATGTGAATTCATTTTTAAAAATTCAGAAAGATTTTGAACAACAGCTCACACTACAGTTCAAAAATATTTTTAAATCCATTGATACATATTAACTAGAGTTTATTTTCAATCTGAAAGCAGAAAAAAAAAAACTTAAGGAAAAGTCCCTATGCCTGTTGAATGAACCTTTGGCGTCATGATTCAGTTTTAATATTGATACAGAAAAGTCTATTATATCTGGGACAGCAGTAACCTCCAGGTTAAGATAAGAAAAGAGAGGGGGATATCTGTTTCATACTAAAAACATTCCTGGGGAATCAAAAGAATACTAACATAGAGAATGACTTTTGCTTAATACGTAAGGGCCAAAAAGAAAAGGCTGCCCATCTTGCTAGATAATACAAACCATTTAAATAAATACTAGGGAGACATCTATTCAAGACCCAAAAAGAGACTGGAGACATAACACTTTTTAAAAGGTAGCAACTGAGAGCATTAAGATATTCTCATGTGCTTTATAATTGCCAATCTTACTTCCAACTTGAGAGGCAGTGTCCAATTGCAAATATTTCAAAAGTTGCTCCTTTGTATATATTTATATATATTGTGCTTATGAAGAGAGCCAATCTCTATAGTAATACAGCTTTAAATTCTAAAGTAATACACAAAAGAGATCAATACTGTATACTGAAATGTACATCTCTCCACTTCTTCTAGGTTTCCTCCAAATGCATTCAGGATCCTAATTAATAAAGGAAGAGAGAGACAGAAAAGGCTTTGAGATTTTGTTCACCTGAACTTTGAAGAATTTTGCTTTGTAAGTCCTCAACTTACAATCACAATTAGGACTGGAATTTCTGTTGTAAGTTGGTACAGTCATAAAATGAATCATGTGACTGGACCTGATTTTACAATCATTTTTATCGTGGTCATTAAATGAAACATGTGGTCATTAAATGAATCACAGTTAACCTGCTTCCCAATTGCTTGTTGAAAGATCACAAATCACACTCTTGTCATATTTCTAAAGCTGTCATAACTCTGAACCACTTTTAAATGAATGGATGTAAATATAGGGCTACCTATATCAATTGTTGACATAATCTGTTGTGTGAACTTTATGCAGCAAGATAAACAGATAAATCAAGGGAAGGAATGCTACAGTCTTTCCTCTAGTAAACATAAGCACATTTATCTTCCAAGATTAGATGATATGGGCACGTTCCAGATACTATAGACCTAGACTACAAGAGCATGTTTATAAATGGAGAAGTAGCTTTGCACTTTTTCTTGCAATATATCTGGATAAAAATTGTCCCCAATGACTGCACAACAAGAAATGAGACACCTCTTGAAAATGTACCTTCAGCTTCCTTTTTTCTGTCCCACAAAAGATAAATCTAAATATACATGAGCCCTTCTATTAGTCTTACCTATACAGGTTTGGGCAAAAACAGTGCAAAGCTTCCAAATAGAAATACCAATAATGCTGACCTCTGACATAATTTAATGAATATTCAAACTGGATTCAAATACCCCACAATTTGGGGTCATTGCCAGTGAGATGAAAGAATGCTCATTTTCTCAGGCAATCTGGTTGCAAACCTGGGCCCAATTTGTGGCCATTCCAAGCCACACAGGAATGGGAGTCCTTGTAGTCCTTATTGCCTTAATTGAGGATATTTCCCAGGATTCTCTTGCCTGAGGAATGCACAGCGCTGAATGGCTCAAAACCTTTTCCTATTACATAGGTACAAATTATACCAATTAAACATATGAGTAAATAAGTCTCTGAATATAAAATAGGGACAAAAGCTTCAAAGGTTCAAGAAGTTGGGAATAAAGAGAGCTAATAAATTTCACTCTTCATTCTTCAGCTCACTTAGCTCTGTTCTCAGAGAGGTGATGCTTAAAAAAAAAAAAGAAGCATGTTCATGGCAAAAAACAGGGTTATAAATATAAAAAGGAATCCATTGTCAAGCACCAGTAACATCACCAGCTTTCTGCAGGCAGGATGAGCTCGGAATTTCCCCCAGAAATAGATATTTAATCCAGGAAAAATGGGGAACGTCATTTTTAGCACTACGGCTATCTGGGCTATTCCTTGGGGGGTAATGGAAAGTTATCCTTCTGTCAAAGAACAGTTTGTATTGAATGAAGAAACTCACAGCTAACGGGGATGTCATCAAGCTGGTATGAGCCAAATGCTTCATGAACTCAAAGGTGTGCTCCCAAATGATAGCCTTGGAGTTTGCCAGTAAAGTGAAATCCATATGTTCAAGGTGCTACAGAGTCAGATAAGCTTATCTCATTTCTTCTTCTTCTTTTTTAAGTGGGATATGAAGACTGTCTGTTTGGCTTCTGCTATGCTGGGATGCTAGAATCCATTTTGGGTGATCACTGCAATCCTGCTGCAAGCTACTACTCCATAATGGCCCGGTACAGTGCAGGCTCGATGTAATCCTCACGATAGCGTGAGTTGATCACCCTCTGTCTTTTTCTCTCTTGTTTGACTTCTTTCTCCGTGAAGATCTCTGTGAAGCGCATGTCAGAGGCAACAGACTGCAAATCAAGTAAGCACAAGAAATGTTAAAAGGACAGTGGCGAAAACTGGACTATAGGATATAAATGATAATGATTCTACACAATTTTCCTCATGCATAATTAAAATCATATTATTTCACTGGAAAACAACAGAGGGTAGATTTTGGGACTGTAATTATCCAGTTTAAAGTCGAGTACTTAATATAGATGCACCTCAAGTCTTGAGGCTCCAAGTGGCTGTTTACCATTAATCTGCAAATTTGCAGAGTTCAATAATGGGCTCAACAAACAATATTCTGAAAATCTATTTTTCCTTTCCTTTGAAATGACTTTTGGAACCTTCAATTTAATAATTTTATTATATCTTTGACGTATCTGGAAGTGTCCCAGTGACAGAAGAAATGTCTAGTACTCAAAAGATCAGTTTCCTATGTGGGAACTGATGCTCTCTTGCGTGAGAAGAATTTCATGAATCAAAATCTATTCTTGTTTGGCTTACCAGCCTTGACTTGACTCTTTTAGGAAGTTCTTCATCAAGTGTATACACATCATCCCTTTTTGCCATCAGCTGGGATCCATCTTCAAACTCCACCTAGAATAAGATCAATTGGGTGGCTGTCAGATGAATATAAGCATCAATTACTATTTCTCTGTCATGCAATTCAATACAGAATGTTTTTATGGAGCAAGAGCCCAGCCAACTGACATTCAATTTCATGTACTCTACATCATGAAGGAGGTTGGCAGATCAGCTGCTAATAACAGAAGAGAATATCTAGAAACTAGCTTATATAGCCACAACTATAATGCATGAGAATTAACACCACTTTACACAAATATTGATATATCAATCAATGTATCTTTTGGAACAGTCTAATTATATGTTATCTTGCTCATGGCAGGCCAGAATACAACCTTCAGGGATTTCAGAACTCCCAATCTACAAAGAGTTAAAAAGAGAGAAAATGAGAAGATCGATCCCAGTCCTCTTTACTTACCTGGTACATCTGGATGACATGAGAAGCCACAAATGTAGCTCCATAGACCTGTCCATCTGTCCATCTCACTTGAACAACTTCTCCTGGAGGTGGAGGACCAAGCTGGAGGCAATCTCGACTCTGTCCATGTTGGGAAAAGTTTGAGAAATATAATCATCTACTGAATAGCAAACAGAAGAAACATTGCCTAAAATAATGGACCCTGGAGAAGCTTGACGACTGAGCCGATACATGGCAATGAGGAGACCAGAAAAGTGTCTGATTTTTACTAAGTACAATTCTGTTAACATCAGAGGAGGTAGTTGCAATGAGCTTAATCTTATAATCAGAATATTCCTGCCCTGAACAGATTACAAGATATACAAAACTATCCTTGTTCTGCAACTACTCATTTATTATATAGATATTTGCATGAACATAAAACAAGTAAAGATCTGACAACAGAATAGAATCTTCATCTGGAATTTTTTTTTTCTCTAACGAAAGAGTCTAAAAGGTACTGAAGAGAGGGAAGGAGAAAGGGAAGAGATTTCTAATTTAGGAATCAAATAATCTATGCTATATTTAGCTTTGCATTATGCAGCTCAAAAGTATTGTCAGGATGCTTTAGAGATTTGACCCACTTCAGCAATCGGGGACTTTTTGTTTCCTAGAACGGTATATTTTCTGGTGCAATAATTTTTTTACTGCAAAGCATACCACAATATCTTCTGGATATAGGTTATCACTGAAGGAGCCATCATCAAAGTTGACCTCATAAAATGTTTCTTTCGTCAGATTGATCACTTCACATTGATAGAAACGTCCGTTCTTGTGCTTGCTTATCACAGGCTGCCCCACAGCAAGATCCTGTAGACCGGCCTTAGCACGCTGAAGGAACAAAGGAGCTATAATCAATATTATATTCAGAAGATAAAACTTGATGGTTTAACCACATGGAATACTTTGAAGGTTGTGGAAATGCAAATGCTTCCTATGCATTATCTGGAAAGCACGGAAAGATTATTTTTACATCTCTTTTGCAAAGCTTTTAAAGATTTTTATTATGTCTTTATATTTTTACCGCTAATGCAAGCTATATACCATCAACTTTTAATGAAGGTTTAAATAGAAGGTTCAGTAATATTGACAATAGCAACAAGACTAGCAGTTGCTTTGAGCAGAAAAACATTTTAATATAAGGTACAAAGCAAGCATTTCCATAATATAGTGTGCATGTGTGGCCTCCTGAACACTTTTACTACTGTCTTTCCATTGCCTTACTAATGATTAAGTAATGTCTCATGTACAAATGTTAAGCTGAACCGAATATTAAGTCCCTATTTACTTACTTCTGCTTGAGACGGAATTTTATGTCGAAAACAGGTAATGAAGACTACAAACGGCCAGTCATCTGGCTGCATCATGACTCCAGCTGCCTGGGCGCAGCTGACATGGAAAGATGTAGGACAGCGACCATGAGAGCACTGCATGCAACAACCAGCGATTCTCTTCCGCCTCTTCTTACAGAAGACACATTTCTATGAAGAGACAAGTTTAGCACTTCAATCAAGATGAAGTTCCAAAGGTATCAGATGCTTAGACACCAAAAGACACACATGGGCCTGTCAAATTCAGATGCAGATTGGTTATCAGATACTGAAATCACGAACTACGTCGTGAGTTTTTATTTTCAGGAATTCTTGACAAAACCTGCATTCCATGTATATTTCAATAGTACTCACAATCTGTTTCAATGGTCAGGCATTTTCTTTAAAATTAATACTACTACTGTACAATCTTATGAAGAAGAAAAAATGCATGCTAATTAGTTACTACACAATTACACAATACGTAATTATATTTCCCTGTAGATTCTTGTAGGAATTGTACTAAAATATATGACTATATATGGGAAGCCTCTGTATGCTTCCTTTTGTTCATAGTATATTACAGCACATACATTGGGTAAAATCAAGGCCCTGGATGTTTTTGTAATTTCCTTTTCCTTTACGTAACGGGAGAGGCTTTATCCTATCCTGTGTTATTTAACATCTATATGAAACTGTTGGAAGAAGCTATTCAAAAAGTTATATAGAGTGAAGTCTCACTCTATGACTATTTTTCCCATGCATAAGAAAATCATGCAATGGGATAACACGGGCCTTCTGTACTGAATTATTGTACAGACAGGCCATGTGCTCTACGCTATTAATGTACAGGTACTCAAATCTACAAGTAATTGGTAAGTTATGCTCCTTATTATACTGCATACAATGACTTTTCTGAATCTGTTGCTTTCCAGATATGCTGGGCTCCAACTTCCATAATTTTGGGCATCATGACCTTTGCCCCCAGTCTTAAAATAATAGTGTTGCCCAATACTTTTGAATGGGAATAAGTGGGTAAAAGCTATATACAATCATCCAAAATTCCACCACTTGCATTATCACAAATTATCTAATCTGAAAAGATTTTTCCTATGTTCTCTGGGTTCTGATTTAAGAATCTCATAAAAGCATAGAATAGACATCAATTCAAAGTACTGTTTATTTTCTTACCAGTCGGAAGCGTTGCAGTGGAATTTTGCTGACATCAACTGGACTACGCTGGGCAATGTTTATAAATTTGGCCTCCAGAACTGCCACAGCACACATAACATGTACCCACCTGAGAAAAATCAGAAGTCTACTTAAGTATTTAGTAAATGTTTGTTAAAAATTGGTTGCAGGATATGGATAACCAAAACTGATATTGGTAAAACAGCTCAAAAACAATATGATCTCCCCAACTCTCAATACAGCTGCATAAAGCATTTGAAAAAAGTGCTTTGCAAAACCATTCAGCACAAAAACAGCCACATACTGTGGAAGGCTAATAGGCTATCAGCAATGTGGCTATTTATGCATACAGTCTTTGCAGCAGTTTATGAAGACTACATAGAACGTGGTTGCTTTAAGTATCTGAGGAGGGGATTTTTGCTTGCAACAGTAGGCTTTGCAAAACATCTCAGGGAACATCACTAAATTTTTGCTTAGTATGAGTTGATGTCTATTAGTCCAGGGGTCTTCCATACTTAATTATCACAAAAACTCACTTGTTATCATTGGCTTTTTGAAGTGCACCTCCACGAAGTGAGCATAAGCAGCAATCCTGATAGACAAAAGAAAATCACATTTACTTATTTGTACGTTATTTGTATCCTGCTTTTATTATTTTTACATATTTTTACTCAAGGCAGCAGACATATCCAACACACCTTCCTCCTCTTATTTTCCCCACAAGAACTACTCTGTGAGGTGAGTTGGGCTGAGAGAAAGTGACTGCCCCAAAGTGACCTAGATGGCTTTCATAGCTAAGGTAGGACTAGAACTCATGGACTCCGGCTTTCTAGCCTGGTGTCTTAATCACTAGACCAAGGTAGCTTTCATGTTATTGAAATCACACCAATTAATACTGTACTATTATAGCACTACATTTTATACTATTTTTCTGAAATACATAAATATTCTGCAATGAGAACTATACAAGTTAAATAATTATTCTATGCATTAATTGTTTTTGTCTTACAGAAGATCTCATAGAAGAAACTAAGCTAGTTCTATAGGAAATGAAAGGCTAGTGCTAGGTAGAATGCATTTTATTAAATCCTGTTAGGGACGCACAAAGCAGAAAACTATCCAGACCTATGCGGAAGTGATGTAGGACATATCTTACTTAGATAATTGTTCAAAAGCCTATTCTATCCTATCTAGCAAGGTAATACTTCACCAATCATGCATGACAGCAGAGTTGCACATCAACGTCTGCACCAAATGAGCCAAATATACCTGCAAAACATCATCTCCTAGTAGTATTCCATTCCCTAAAGTGTCTAAAACAATGATAAACATTTTTTAAAAAATAAAAAGTAATCTCATTATCTGCGTAAATGTTTGACTCAGAAGAAATTCAAGGAAGCTACCTCCAGTAGGGATTGCTAATTAAGCCAGCTTGAAGAGGAGGTTTTGGTATCTCAGGATAGATTCTGGAATACTGATGAATACATTTAATAATGGATGATATTGAATCAACCACACTATTCATTTAAAATATTCTATGAAGTAAAGTCCTATCAGAAGCTAGATCTTCTTTCTATTTTAATGAAATTCTTTCATACAAATAAATCTATTTCAATAACAATCTCACAACTGCAAAGTTTCTAATGCTGGTCATGCATGAAAACAAAAGAATTTTAGTAGATACTGACATACCTCTTCTAAAGCATTTGCTTTGCATCTAGAGCATTTCCAATCTTCAGTTGCCTTCTCTGGGGCTACTCCATAACAACCTATAATAAAAATAAAAATAGAAGGTTTGTAGGCTAAGCAATAAAAATCAGCAATGTTTCAATTTTCATATCCCTTTTTATTTTAACAAATATTAATAATGAATTTATATCCACAAAATAAGTTTGATCAGTCTTGGAAGACCCAAAGAAACAATGGTACAGAATATGACCTTAAGCATTATATCATCCACTTGAAACATACTAACAAAAAAGCAATACTGATTTATCCATAACCTGATCTCTCATTTAAAAAATAAATGTTAAACCTCAAGCCATAAAAATGATCACGATGGGTCAAATCTATCTCTGGGCCCTGTCAATTCAATGAATTTTACAAGAGAAAAAAATAATTGTTATTATAAATTAAGTCAACATTAACTATTACAGTGTTTTGGGTCTTTGAATTTCTTTTACTGCTTTAAAGTATTAGTGATATCCAAAGCATTAGGAAAGGAACTCATCCAAGCTGCTTAGTAACTGGCATTCCAATGAGATTTTCCCCTCTGTTTACTTATATTGTGGGCTAGTTTTCCAGTGACAGCATCTTAATCTTCACATAGCATGAAAAATACAGTGGTACCTTGGTACTCAACTGTGTTGAAAGTCATCAAATTTGGTAACACATTTTGACACAAATTTTTTGTCCCAGTACTCATCATTTGTTTGGCACTCAACACACAAGCTAGAACTTGTCGTTGTCAGTTGCCTTGTGACTTACTACATTATTCCTTTTGGGGAAAATTTGTCTGGTACTCATCAGTTTTGCTACTCACTGCGCCTCCCGGAACCAATTAATGTTGAGTACTGAGGTACCACCGTATCTGGAAGGACATATTTTGTGTTCATTGCACTTTAATTGTAGTTTTCACCCATGGTATTTTCAGATCATTTTGTTCATATGAATCGGGTGGACATTAAAGTGCAATTCCTCAACTTTTTTCTGTATTCTTCCTTACAGGTAAAAATAACCAGGCATAAGCTGCCCATACTTACATTGCTTCTTTATAAATTATGGGAAAATGGAAGGGTAAATAGTAATATTTTATTTGGGGAGTCAATGGACAATCAGACCTAAATTATACAGTACTCACTGGCATGGACCCGGACCTGACAGTGATTGCATGTGATCAGAATACTGGTCCCATCTTCCTCCAGATATGGGGTAGAGAGATTGACATCTGTGCTACAGCCAGTGGTAGTAAAACACATCTCAGGGATGAGGGGCTTAGTTCTCATCTTTCCATTAGCAGCATTTGGAACTGCTTGTAAGCTCTGACTTCCACAATCTGCCTGCCAATGAGAAATTACACATTTTAGAAAAGAACAGCAATGCAGAAATAAAAAGAAATATATGATCAGGAAAGCATTCCATTTTTGTTTGCATACTGAAAGAATTTAAATAAATATTATTTCACTATGTTATGCTTAAGGTAGAATGATTCCAAATTAAGTTTGATATTTTTCCTTCCAAAGAGATAAATATTTCTGCCAAACAAATAATCAATAGGTCATTTTTTTTCATGTCAGAATAAGGAAAAAAATTACGTCTGACAAAATTGATATAAAATAATCCAAATCTTCAAAGATAAATTACATACTATGTTCATCTCAAGCACAATTCTGCAAATATGATTCCAGCCCTAAGATTTTATTTTTTTAATTATTAAATATGTTATTCCCAGTATAACAGTTCATCAAAAATAGTCTGGATTTGTTTCAAGACTTCCTTGTTCTATTGAAGTAAGAACTAAAAAATAAATTATAAATTCTCTGTTTTAAACAAGCAGTTAAAATACCACTAAACAGTTTCTGTGTTGCGCTATTTAGTGAGGGAAAAATGGATCAGTAAACAGAATACATTTGTTTATAGAAAATATATTTGAGTTAGTTAAGTATAGAGATAAATTTTGAAAAACTATTAACACCTTAACCACCATGGACCATTCCCATCTGAGATGAATATGACAACTACTATACCACACAGCATCCATTATTACCAGACAGTTTCCCATCCATGTATTAGCCATGCTTAATCTTGTTTAGCTTCCGTAATCAGGTACTAGAATATGTATATGATTTATTTTTAAGAAACCATGCACTTGTTAGAGTAACATGACAGATGCTGTAGAAAATCAGTCCCACTTACTATGGAAACATAATCAGTCTGAAAACACTTACACAAACCACATTCTATCAGTGCTTCTGTACTCTATAGGCCAGGAGAAAGAATCATCTACTTACCTGGTAGGTTTGGAATAGCATGCACACTGCACAATAGGGGGCCTGCTGAGCCATGGCAATATTATACTCTTTTTCCGCTTCAAAGTTTGGAGGACGATTCTGCCACAGTTGGGTGAGAGGCTTGGCCCATGCTTCCATCTCTTCAGTTTCTTCTTCAGGTGTTAACTGCTCTGACATTTCTGCAGTAAGAATCATAGCGTCAATCAAAATTTAGATAAATCATTTCCTCTTTTCTCCAGGCTGTCAAAAGAACAACAGATTTAAACTATGGGAAATATAATAATGTTCCTCACTTTTCAGCCATGCCTGCCAATGTTCAACTCCACACATGGCTGCTAAGACCATGTAGTGAGGGAAAAAAAATTATCTGATCCCCTGCTGATTTTGTACGTTTACCCACTGACAAAAGAAATGATCAGTCTATAATTGTAATGGTAGGTTTATTTTAACAGTGAGAGGCAGAATAATAATAAAAAAGTTCAGAAAAATGCATTTCAAAAAAGTTATACAGATTTGCATTTTAATGAGTGAAGTGTCCCACTCCTTTTTGCAGATCCTCTCTAAGTCATTAAGGTTTCGAGGCTAACGTCTGGCAACTCAAACCTTCAGCTTCCTTCACAGATTTTCTACGGGATTAAAGTCTGGAGACTGGCTAGGCCACTCCAGGACCTTAACGTGCTTCTTCTTGAGCCACTCCTTTGTTGCCTTGGCCCTATGTTTTGGGTCACTGCCATGCTGGAATACCCATCCACGACCCATTTTCAATGCCCTGCCCTGGCTGAGGGAAGGAGGTTCTCACCCAAGATTTGACGGTGCATGTTCCTGGCCATCATCCCTTTGATGTGGTGAAGTTGTACTGTGGGGATGGTATTCTTGGAGTCACAGGCAGCATTCCTCCTTCTCCAAACATGGCGAGTTGATTTGATGCCAAAGAGCTTGATTTTGGTCTCATCTGACCACAACATTTTCATCTAGTTCTCCTCTGAATAATTCAGATGTTCACTGGCAAACTTCAGATGGGCCTATACATGTGCTTTCTTGAGCAGGGGGACCTTGCCAGTGCTGCAGGATTTCAGTCCTTCACGGCATAGTGTGTTACCATTCTTGGTGACTATGGTCCAGCTGACTTGAGATCATTGACAAGATCCCTCTGTGTAATTCTGGGTTGATTCCTCACTGTTCTCATGATCACTGAAACTCCACAAGGTGAGATCTTGCATGGAGACCCAGACTGAGGGAGACTGATAGTTATTTTGTGTTTCTTCCATTTGCGTATAATCGCACCAACTATTGTCACCTTCTCACCAAGCTGCTTGGCGATAGTCTTTTAGCCCATTCCAGCCTTGTGTAGGTCTACAATCTTGTCCCTGACATCCTTGGACTGCTCTTTGCTCTTGGCCATGGTGGAGTGTTTGGAATCTGATTGCTTCTATGGACAGGTGTCTTTTATACAGGTAACACGCGGAGATTAGCAGCACTCCCTTTAAGGAGAGTGCTCCTAATCTCAGCCCGTTACCTGTATAAAAGACACCTGGGAGCCAGAAATCTTGTTGATCGTTAGGGGATCAAATTTCACTCATTAAAATGCAAATCAATTTATAACTTTTTTGAAATGCATTTTTCTGGATTTTTGTTGCTGTTATTCTGTCTTTCACTGTTAAAATAAACCTACCATTAAAATTAAAATCATTTCTTTGTCAGTGGGCAAATGTACAAAGTCAGCAGGGGATCAAATAATTTTTCCCTCACTGTATAATTTGTGAAACCATTAATTTGGAAATAATATACAACCTCACAATTATAAAACCATGTTTTAAATATGTGCTCTCTTTCTTTTGCCTCAGAGATCAAAGTGCTGTATTTGATCCTAACTTGATAGCTGAAAATTCAGCATCAAAGTATATCGAGTTCATACAGCCAAGTATACAACCTTCAAAAATTGTAAATCAGACTGTGATTAATGTATTTAGGTATATCTTGTACAAAATGCAAGAGATTGCTTTAAAAATGCAAAGGATGAATTGAGACATTAAAAAATGCTTATTGCTACAGGTTGTCCTTGACTTACAATCATTCATTTAGTAACCTTTCACAGCTACAATGGCACTATTGCAGCATCCCTGTAGTCACATGATAAAAATTCAAACGCTTGGCAATTGGCATGTATCTATGATGGCTGCAGTATTCCATCACCTTTTGCAAACTTCTGACAAGTAAAGTCAATGGGGAAGCCAGATTCACTTAACAACCGTGTTACTACCTTAACAACTGCAGTGATTTACTTAACAGCTATGGTAAGAAAGTTCATAAAATGGGGCAAAACTCACAACTGTCTTGCTTAGCAACAGAAATCTTCAGCTCGATTGTAGTTGTAACTCAAGGACTAGCTGTAATTCAGCATCACTATCACCTCTATTACAAAAAAGGAAGAAATTTAGAACTTACCATCATCACTAAGGCTATCTTTAACCAACAATGGGTGATGACGTGGCAGTTTGGTCAAGGGCTGGCGACGTCCTTTTGACTTCTTATGATCCTTTACAGATCTGATGTACTCCTTTGCCATCTGCAGAAATCAGACAGGATCAGAGAGACAGCTTGGTCTAGTGGTTAAGACAACAGGCTAGAAAGCAGGAGACCATCAGTTCAAGCTCCATCTTAACCATAAAAGACAGCTAGATGACTTTGGGCTAGTCAATCTCTCTCAGCCCAACCCACCTCACAGGATTGTTGTTGTATGGCAAATAGGAAGAGGATGGCATGCTAGATATGTCCCCGCCTTGAGTTATTTGTAAAAATAATAAAAGTGGGATACAAATAAATATATAAATAAAATCAGTATCCACAACCTTATAGCAGTATAGTAGTAATCAGTAGTAGCAGATTTTGCAAGAACTTAAATCTATAACAAGCTACTTTTTCAACAAAGTATCTACTGGATGGATTCAAAAACTGAAAAATTACTTATACTTTCTGCACTGTTTAAGCTCCAAGGTATGCAAGATGTGTATTATGGATAAAATAGTATATTTCAGAATGCAGTACTACATTGACAATGGATTTATTTGATATCTAATGCGGCAAATAGAGTCCTAGAGATATTCTTTGCAAACTGCACACCAGCTGATAATGTCAGAAAATGAAAATTAAATCGAAGTTAAGATTAGAAATTACAATATTCTACGATAAGTGTGTATTAAGAATTCATCCTATATATCGCTTTACCATTAAAATGTGTCTGAAGCATGTTATACAAGATAGATTATAGGTATACCCTCTGATGGAATCTTACTTTTGCAAGCTCCTGTTCATCCACACGAGCTGTGGAACTGGTTTTCTTCCGGGAAGGCTGTTCTATCTCCATGACATTCACCTCTTCCTTAGCATAACTATGAACTGTGAGAACTTCAGTTTGGTCAACCAACTGCCTGGAAAGATCAGGGGGTTCAGAATCTGAAGAGCCAGAACAAAAAGAAGAGCTAGACTGAAGGCTGGACACTGGGCTTGGTTTTATAATAGATTGGGTCAAAACTGAAGACACAGAATGTGAAATGGAAAGATCTAAAACAGCTGCTTCTGGTTCCTCTTCTTCCTCCTCCTCCTCCTCCTCCTCATCATCATCTAGTTTAACATTTTTCAGTTCTTCAAATTTTACTTCAGAGGAATCTGCATATTCTGCATCAAAAACAATGTTTGAAATATTATTTAGTAACTGCCACCAAATAAAATGCTCTAATCTATTAAAGCCTAAAAATTAATCTGAAACTAGGGCTTCAAGATGTGAACTATTAAATGGCCCAGTCTAGCTAGAAGTTTAATATATATATTTTTAGAAAAATACTCCTATAATTTGAATTTCCTCTAGAACTTCCTTAACGCATAACACAATATCATACCTTTAATTTCTCACTAACCAGGCATTTAGTCAATTTTTAGAATTTTTGTTATCAATTTATTTGCCCTAACTCTGCTCTTTGGTACTGTATTCTTTTTCTGAGACATATTTCCAAATCTTTTCAAGTTTAAGAGAACAATATAAATTAAACATAGTCTAATGATTTCATATTTTATGTCATAATTGAAAGTCTTATGAACAATATTTAGATAAATGTGTCCAATCCTGGAGGCTACTTTTCAATTTTTGAATTTCTTCTATGTTTTACTGACACGATTCTATTAGTTCCTTATATTATTTTGCTAAAGTAAAAGAACATAACTTTAAAAAATTCATCTGAGATCTCTGCAGATGGCCCCAGTTTCTTCAACATACCCTTCATATTCCTAATGAGGCATTACCATCAGTTTTCAACTTGAAGTTTTGCTCTCAATGTTTTTATGTCTGTTGAAAGCAGAAGTTGGGTTCATGCATCACACTAAACCTTATTTAGATTGGCTACATTCAGACAACAAATCAGGCCAAAACTAAACAAATTTCATTATGACTAGGCCAAGGGTAGGCAACCTTGGCTCTTTTATGACTCGTGGACTTCAACTCCCAGAATTCCTGAGCCAGCAGAATTCTGGGAGTTGAAGTCCACGAGTCATAAAAGAGCCAAGGTTGCCTACCCCTGGGCTAGGCCATAGTAAAGTTCCAATGAGATTGGCCACCATGAACAGTAGCATCCAAGAAGTTACCTGGAGGTGCAAGCCCTTCATCCCCTTGCTGTACAGGTTCTCTAGCAGGTCCAACTGGAGGGGCTGCTTCCTCCATCTCAAACTGCACTGGGAGCATTTCCTCCTTGGGAAAGGACTCGCTTTGGCTCACCTCATGAGGAACTTCTAAGCAGACTCGGTGCCGCTTGCTTCCAATGCGATGCTTTGGGACACTGCAAGAAGAAATAAACATGTCGTCTTTTAAATCAAGCATGTCCAACCTGTAGCCTATGGGCTGCATGCAATCCTAGACAGCTGGTAACCAGCCCTACAAGATTGTAAACTTCAAACATTATATGATTTATTTACACATTTATATACATTAATCCTATTATATATTTTATATGCGTCTAAAGATAATTCCTTAGTTCAATGCACCCCAGGCAAGTTGCCCATCTTTTATACAGAACTCAACACAACTTTAATATCAGATTGCTTTCTCTGAAAAATCAGTTGATTTTATAACTTTTCTGAAGTACCTGAGAAAGCACAGCTTTCCACTAGGAAGAAAAAATTTACCACTAGGAAGAAAAAATATAAAATTCTTAGAAAAAATATTTCACGTTAGTTTATCAAATGATAGAATACACAAGCTTTCAATTCACATTAATACTTGAAACTAGTTTCTTCTCAGTTGTAAGAAATCCCATTTAACCCAAGGATTCAAGTAAAACACACTTACTATGAGATAACAGATATTTCAAATTCAAAGTATCTGTCATTAATATAAATTTACAACAGGTCAGAAGACAGTTAAAGAGAACCTAGGAAGATATTTTATCTAACTTATGGCAAGTCAGAAATTCCTTTGAAATGCTTTCTTCAATTCTTTGGTCAACAGTCTGGTTCCAACCATTAATTTCTGTTCATATTTCACAGCCTACAGAGAACTAAAAATCACACACCCATTTTCTAAAACTTACTGAATTTGGTTATTAAACAAGGCAAGGAGAAAGGGAGAAGAAACAGCTCCCAATGTCATTGGTAGCCACTTAACATGGAAAATAGAAGCAGCTAGATAGATGCAACTGATTAGTGAGTAACACTGGCTAAGTCATGATGTACGAAAAAAAGAAGAAGCAAGCATACGTTTTTTTCTCCATATCCTCATCTGCTTTGCATTCTTCCTCTGTTTCAGTTTCTTCAGGGCACTGCTTCTCATTCTTAACTTTTTGAAGGGATTCGCCCTTAAAGAACTCAGTTGCTTCTGGTGTGGGAAGAGTATGATCAATGACTGTCACATCTTTCCCAGCTTTCCAGAGCTTGTAACGATCAGGCTGATATTTCCTCACAAAGACATCCATGGAGATTTTGACCATGTCCTTTCGGCATGAGCACTGCATGGAATAACAAAACAGCTGAGGCCACTTATGTTTTCGTTTCAATTCAGTATTAACTTCATTCTGCAACTATGCCTCCTCATAAGAGAATTATACCATTTCCTAGTAAGAATGAATGGTGACCTCAAAGATTGGAGGCTAAAAGTAATTACCTGGAAAAAGGGAGAGGAGAACAAAATAACAGGTATTTAATATTTATTTGATATCACTATATATATCTGTTGTGAGCTTTCTTTCTGACAAAGCATTTGTTGTTGTACTGAGTACTTTGAAATATTAATAAATAAATAAAACAACAGTGCACAGAATGGCCTCTAGAAAGCTGAGGCTGCAGCTATATATCTGAAGCAGACATGAACCTGATGAGTTAACAGAACAAACATTAATCATTAAAAATAGGATATAGGAAAGCTAACATATCTGAAAAATATGAGAACTAAACAAGTATTATTATCTTATTTCCATTTCACAAGCTTTATTGTTTATATATCTAATGAAAAAAGTATCTTGAGAATTGTGCAAACAGGCATATCTTATTCTTAACTAAATATTTATACCTGGCACCATGACATTTATATCAAAAACAGTAGTCCTATGTAACTAATTAGAGTGTTCTACATTTCTCCATCTGAAATCTTTTTTTCTTAAACTGTCTTAGAGGCTTTATTTTTATGAATTAATACATTTTTATAGATGTCCAAAGTTCAAATGGTCAGACCTACTTCATAGCGCATGTTTAGCAGCAAAAAATTGTTAATAAGATGCATTCCATCAACCACAAAATATTAAATTGATATAATTCTGTTTGATAAACATTTAGGAATAAGTAACAATTCTTACCAAAACAGACTGCTTTCCATACTCAATCCAACGAAGTGTGGCAAAATTAGTAGATTCAGCACAATTGAAGCCATGATTAAAACCAGCATGATATCCATAAGGAAAAGTTATCATGAATTCACCTGCTTCCTGAGTCACCTGAAAGAGAAGCAATCAGTATGGATTTCTATAGTTTATATAATCTCTAAAATTCATTTGATAATTTTCAGTACTACTAAGCTGGAAAGAACCCATATTTCTAGCTTTTTCTAAGAATATACCCTAGCAAAGTAAAAAATTGTATCCTTGGAATTTATGGATTATGTGAATTTATTCACATTTATGGATTATGTGAATTTATTCACATAAATTATGTGAAAAAAGTATATAGAGAGAATATTCTCAGTGTGAAGAAGAAATGACATGATTCCTGTTTTTTAAAAAATTCTATTTCTCTGTCCCCACATGCTCAGTTCTGATTGGCTTTTTCAGAGTGGTCCCCACACTTAAGATTCTTTTTCTAAACATGTTTTGATCACCTGTAAAAATAGGAGGGGTTCTCCTAAGTCTCCTGATTACCTCCCTACTGTGTGCAACTACTGCAAACTTAGAGAGGTGAAAAGAAATTATAGGATGTTTTCTCATCTGGCCTTTTTATTTTCAGTTCCTATAATCTTATAAGACTCTTTGCCTTCCATTCACGGTTTCATTAGACAAATAGTGGAGAGGTGGAAGATAGATCGTAATGTGGGTTTGCTCAGAGAAGATGAGAATTTATTAAAACAAATAAAAGATCAAAGACGAACTCATATTAAGAGACTTTATGGGGTGTTAGTAGAATTGGATTCAGAAGCAGAATTAGTTAAAGAATGTATGGTTAAATGGGCACAAAATTTTGATGAACCGGTTCCATTAGATACCTGGGAAATTATTTGGGTGAGGAATGTTAAATTTACGCAAGCCCAAAATTTAAGGGAAAATTTTTATAAAATGTTTTATAGATGGCACCTTGTCCACAAAAAATGTCTCGTATGTATCCTGACCTGCAGCCTAAATGTTGGAGATGTGGATGTTTGGATGCTACCTATTATCACATCTGGTGGTCATGTAAAAATATAAAAGCTTTTTGGATTAAGATATGGTGGAATATCCAAAGAATTTTTAGAAGAAGGGTAAAATTTACCCCACAATTGTTTTTGTTAGGTATTGTTTCTGATTGTGATAGTAAAGAGACTATATTGATGTTAAATTTAATTAGAGCGGCAAGGTTGTTAGTAGGGCAATGTTGGAAGAAGGAATCTTTGCCTACTTTGCAAGAGTGGTTTCTTAAAGTTTCCTACTTGGCGGAAATGGCAAAGATTTCAGCTTTCTTGAAAGATCAATCGCAAGAGAAGTATTTTTTGGTATGGAAAAAATGGATAGATTTTATACAATATAAGTTGGATATAAAAAATATTATTTAGTTTTTCAATAATTTACATTTAAAACTTAAGATATTTTATAGATTTTTTCCTTTTTTATTTTTTTTTAATTTTTCTTGTTTTTTTTATTTGATTTTTCTTTTTTTTCTGTTTCTTTTTTCCTTCCTTCTTGTATTTTCTTTTTATATATTACTGTTAACTATTTTATAACTTGTTTAATTAATGTATTTAGATTTGCTTATGGTTTATATGTGTTCCAAGATTTTTTGAAAAAATTTGAACTAAGCCTGTATTTAGCTCTGGGAAGGTCGGGGGAGGGTATGGGAGGGTTGGGGGGGGGGGTTGGGGAAGGGAATTGTTTTGTAAAACTTAAAAATTTTTAATAAAAAAAAAGACTCTCTGCCTTCCTAGATTTCTGTAAAATGCCATCAGTTTTTTCTTACTTTGTCAAATGGGATGCCATATTTCTTCAATATTGATGGTGAGATCAAGGTCATTTTGTGACGGAGAAAAGCTTCACAACTCTGAGCACTTCCAGGAAAAAATCCTATTTAAGAAACAGATATTCAGCAAGTATTGTTGAAAAGGGTTGCTCATACAACATTCATTGGATGCAGGATTGAATAATATGGCATGGCTCTTTCCAAGGATGACAATGTACGAAAGACAAAGTAACCACAAAACCTAGAGGCAACTTTCAGACAAAAGTTCCAAATGGAGAAAAGAGAGGTACACTTTTCTTATCCCCTTTTGACACATAATGAAGCATCAGAGGCATTTATTTATTTATTTTAGAAAGTCTTCATTAGTTTTTTCACATATAGAGAGAACTTTAAGAAAGTTACTTTCTGAAATTCAGTATTATATTTGTTGAACTTTTATAAATAAAATGAAATGTTCCAATATCTCAGGGGTTGCCACAAAGAAGCACCTGAGGGCAAGACAAGAAGCAACGGATGGAAACTAACCAAAGAAGAGAAGCAACCTAGAACTAAGGAGAAATTTCCTGACAGTTATAACAATTAATCAGTGGAACAACCTGCCTCCAGACGTTGTGAATGCTCCAACACTGGAAGTTTTTAAGAAGAGACTGGATAACCATTTGTCTGAAATGGTATAGGGTTTCCTGCCTGAGCAGGGGGTTGGACTAGATGATCTCCAAGGTCCCTTCCAACATTATTATTATTGTATAAGATTTCCATATTTTTTCTAAATTATTGCTATTATATTACACATAGTCCTTGACCTATGACCACAATTGGGACCAGAATTTCAATTGCTATGCAAGACAACTTGTTAAGTGAGTCATGCCCAATTTTATGACTTTTGGGGCATGATTGTTAAGTGAATCACACAATTATTAAGAGAATCTAATCCTAATCTGACTTTACTACAGATAGTCCTTGATTTTTGCCCATTCATTTAGTGACTGAAGTTACAAAGACACTGAAAAAAGAGATTTAAAACCAGTTCTCGCTCTTACAATTGTTACAGCATCCCCGTGGTCTTATGACTAAAATTTGGACACTTGGCACCAGAATATGTTTACAAAGTTGCAGTATCCTGGGGACACATGATTGCCCTTTGCAATTTTTCCAGGGGTCTTCTGACAAGCAAAGTCAATGGGAGACCCCTGGAAAAATTGCAAAGGGCAATCATGTGTCCCCGGGATACTGCAACTTTGTAAACATATTCTGGTGCCAAGTTCCAAATTTTGATCATAAGACCACAGGGATGCTGTAACAATTGTAAGAGCGAGAACTGGTCTTAAATCTCTTTTTTCAGTGTCTTTGTAACTTCAGACACTAAATGAATGGTTATAAATCAAGCACCATCTGTAGTAAAGTCAGATTAGGATTACAATTAAGTTAAAAATTAAAAAAAAACAGCTGTCATTGTTCTTTAAGAGGCAATCAACTATACAGAGTCATTTAGAGAGAGAGGGATGTTTACCTTTAGCGAGACGCTCCAACCGCTTCCCATGCTCTGGAGGAATAGAGTACCTATGGTAGCACGTAAACAAATTACAAATATATTCACACAAAAAAGATATTTTAGGCTTATATTACATAACAATGCTGATATATAAGCACATTTAATCATTTCCCATCTTCATCATTATTTCTACACTGAGAAAATGTTAAATATGACCCTCAATTAAAAATGTATGCACATCTTGATATATACACACCCGTACACACACACACACACACACACTGACACAGGATATCTCACCAGGACTTGGGTTCTCCAAAATGCAGATAATTTATACTGTACAGGTCCATGTCCTCCGTGTGCCAGGCAAAGGATGTTTTCCACATCCCAAAGTAGAGATAAGGCGTATTCACTCCCTCAATGGTAATACCACTTTCATTTTCTACTATATCCAGAATTGTATTCAGATGACCAATATTCCACTCAGCTATATGCTAAAAAGATTAAACACAGTTTTTTCAAAAAAAGCAGTAAGCTAATAACATATATTCCAATATCTGTATAAAAAATTCACTTTGAGGGTACTCAAATAATTTTATGAATATTGTAGATTAATTTTGTCTCATATATTCTATCTATGTACACATTACATATACATATTTCAATTTTCAGGGGTCAATCTAGGAAATTCAATAACATTAATGCTGAAAATGTAGGTGAATCTTGAATCCATGCGAAAAACAAGTTAACACCAGCTAACAGATACCGAAGCTATTATATCTCATTACTCCTTTTACCTTGTCATAGAGTGTGCCATTAACATCTGCCCCATAGATGGGAGCATTGAAAGTGAGATTCTTCCAGTACTTGCGTTCAAGATCTTCAAAATCTGTATATCGAGGAGTAAAGTACCTAAGGGAACACAGGTTGACTGTCTTAATATAACTTGTCCATTCACTTTATTCACTGACAAATGTCATGAGTTATCACCAATTTTAAATAACACATTACTGTAGACAAGCATCCTGGAAATCAGAATTTAAGAAGATAGTCATGTACAAAGATCCTAGATGAAAGAGCCAGAGTCAACTTCTCTATCATTTAAAATTTGTACTACAATTAACTAAGATTTCAGCCGAATCATGCTCAAAGGCTGAAACTGTTCACATATAAAGATGCTGTAACTTTTACCAATATTATTGCATTCTCTTGGTTTTGGTTAAGGTGGACAGCAGAAATAGGTGTCACATCAGCCATATCTTACAGAATCTTCTGACAGAAATGCATTTAAGAAACTAGGTTTTGATCTAGAAACTACCACACAAATATGGAGCTTGTCAGAGATGACCCATTCAAATATTTGCTATTGAAATAGTGTAGTCCATTCATAAGAAATTTTTTTGGAGCTGTTAAGAGTAAGACACAGAAGCAAGTATTCTCAAGAAATTATATTCCAATTTGAAATACACTTATGCCAGATACTGGCAGGGACGTTGCTAAATTAAGATGCTTTTAGATTTGGACCATTACAAACTTATATTACCTATATAAATACATATATTTAGAGTTTTCAAGTTTAGACCATCTTTTCTTACTTGTCGCTATTTGCTATCCTCCTGAATTCTCGGACTGTCATAGGTTTCTTCTGGATGTTATACTGAGTGAAGAGGCCTGACTGGCCAGTAACCACTTGCTGAATGGGAGCAGGGATGACCAGATCATCAATATCATCATACCATGTGCGTGGCTTCCATTCCTTAGGAGGAACAATCTAGAAAATGTAATTTTTATATGAGTAATTAACTGGAAAACTACAAAAATAGAACAAAGGTTATATAATAATACTTCAAATAGACTGATTTTTCAACTATACACAGTAGCAGGATTATCCTTCAGCAGCATATAGTAGTAATCCACATGCAACGCTATTAATGCTCTTGACTACAAGTTGGCATTTTATAAAATTTTATAAAATTAAGCACATGGTAAATTAATATTCATAATCAAGAAATCTGTTTCAAATCATAACCATGTATTTGGCTCAGTGATTAGAGGTATATATGCCAAAATGACTCCTGATTTACTGAAGATTCCAAATTAATAAACACAAAGGAAAATGCCTACTTAAATGGTACATGATCTTTCTGTTGCAAACAATAAGGATGTGCAAATCCTTTGAAAGCAATGTCTCACAATGTCAGTGTAGGTGTTTTCTTATATCTTTGAAACAAGAAAGCACCCAAGGCAGGCTTTGCTTACTGGCTACACATATACATGCTGCTTATTGAAAAACATGCAGCTGCTTTATTGATTCAACAGAGATGCCTTGCATATGCTACTTCATGTTGTGAAGCCCAACTTTCAACAGATTGGCACAGACCTAAGGAACAATATTACTGCAGTTTTCTTTTTAGAATTCTGTATATCCAAAGTAATAAATCAGTTTGTTTAGGAATTAATCATCATGATAGTGCATACCATAGAAATAAAAGTTGTAAAATAGTTATATGGGTCTCCCAGAAACATTTAGGTTTCATTTCAAATCCTATATCAAACCTTCAAATGATTCTGTCTGCAGCCATCTTTACTTTGTTTTCAGTTGCCACAGCCATGGAGGAAGATGTGTTCTTTTAGTTTAGCCATAACAAATACTTTCTTGTGGGAACCAAGGTCAAGCTGCCTAAGTTTTGGCAGGCTGGAGATACTGTTAGAAAGCCCACCAAAGTAGTTAATTGGGGTAGGAAGTTCAACTTTTACTTTGTAACCTTTGGGGAGTGGGTGGGAACTTTCAGTCTTGGGTTCACCTTTGTTCATGCCGATACTATGTAGCCATTAAAAGTATTCTTTGACGAAGCAATTGCCTCAAGAGTTCTTATTTCTACTGGTCTCATCAATCGGAACCATGACATCCTATGTCAAATAGTTAAAATAATGTGCAACAAAAGAAAAATCTAGAACTTCAGAATTTTCATTAAATGTTTGATTTTTTTCCCCAGCAAAAATGAGTACTATTTCCTCATCAATGGGATCCAATAAAATCTTGCCATGAAACAACTTGCTCATTTGTATGCTGAGATTACCCATCAAATACGTTATATATTTCTGAATCAAATTTATATGGATGAATAAATTGCAGCATTTATTGTTCCCAGCCCTTCTTACCTTTGCCAGTCCAGCTCTATGGGCTCCTTGAGACTCTATATAGGCAACATAACGGCTGAAATTTTTAAATTCTTCCATAGTTGGACGGAATGTCATTATTCTGGCACTTGGATTTAGGTTCTCCAATTCGGACCCCATGTTTTTTTTTCACACTCTTTCTTCTCATATGTGAACCAGGAGAACTAGTGCACTAATACAAATAATTATAACAATTACAACTTAATCAGTATTATCCAGAGTTATTAAGCGTACAATAAAAAATGAGGAATAGCATCAAAGTATGTTCACTGCTATCCTAATTAAAACTATATCAAACCCAACCCATCTCAATTTTTATTGTAATTATTTTACACCTTTATACTCCTAAATATCAATTTCACATTCAGATTTACAGAAGAAGCCAGGTAAAGTACATGTACCAATTTTATTATTTGATAAAAATGCCTCAACCTTAAATAACAGAAATAATTTGAAACTAGTTACAGAACAAGCAGTCTCAATAGCTGTTGACAAATCAAAACCCGCCAATGTAAACTTCTCTTGATAAAAAGTTCTGTCTTAGATTGTGATACCACTTTCCCTCTTCTTGGAGGTTTGCTTTATACTAAAGAGGGCAGCACCCTTCGGATCTTGTTTTCCATAGAGAAAAGCAAGTTCCTACTCTGACACCTGTTTAACACAATAAATATCCCAGATAACTATCCTGTTATAAATATCCAAACCTGGTCCTGAATCTTCTCCCACAGCCAACTAAGGCTACAGGTATTTGTTTCTGAAAAAAATGCTTCTCCAAAATATCTATATCCTTGCCTTGCTTACTAGGCCCTCAAGAGAAATGGAGAAAAGAAAGGTGACAGATAAAACTAAAATTAATGTAGGTCGTGTTTATTGAAATAGAGGAGCTAAGGGGGAATAGAACTTATAGTTACTTTTTAAATATTGAAACTCTTTTCAAAGCTTTAAAAAAAAAACCTGAAAGGAAGAAAAAGGTTATCGGGATTTCCCAAAAATTCTTCATAATTTTTTCTTCCTATTTTTTTTACTTTCAATTTATCCACTTCTACACATCTCAAGTCATCAGCCTGATGTTAAAAGCAGCTGTATTTGTTTTACCTAGGGCTCAGAGCCCCCAACATTTAGAGGCTTTTCCAAATTCTTCATTTTATTTCCCTACCTTCATTCAATTTCTTTCTTTCCTTTGTCATTTTCTTTGCAAAGCACTGATGCTGGATCAAAAAAATGTGTTATCTAAGAACGGCCTTTGTGCTAAATGGAAAGGAGAGGATCCTGTTTCGTCTCAAAATTTCAAAACTGTTCCTCGAAGTTCTTCTGCCTATTGCAGTGGTGGCGAACCTATGGCATGGGTGCCAGAGGCAGCACTCAGTGCCCTCTCTGTGGGCACGCGTGCCATCACCCCAGTCCTAGGCCTTTAGCTGGGTTTTATAAAACCTTTTCGCTTTAGGCCACCACCGTGTGCAAAAAGAAAAAGGTCCAATCAGTCAATTTCAACTTCTCGCGGGGAAAAAAGATCTTGCAAAGTTGGAATTGATTGAACTTTTTAGTCCCACCCAGTCTGCCGTTACCACCGCAGCCACACCCAGCCAATGGGCCACACCCAGCCACACCCACCTGGCGATGCATAAGTGGGTTTTGGGTTGCAGTTTGGGCACTCGGTCTCTAAGCGGTTCGCCATCACTGGCCTATTGTGATCCTAGCCCTCCTAATTACTATTATTATTATTACTGCTACTATTACTATAGACGGATTGCCCGGAGTGAGCTCCAAGGGACAACAGCTGATTCTGGCATCCCTTGCTCCCCTGTGGCTGTGTTTGTGCGGGGAAGAAGCACGGAGGAAGCGCCCCAGATGGTCCTCCTCTCGGAAAGAGCCCAGGAGGCCCGCGTTGACATAGCAACTTTCGAGCCTTTAATGTTTCGTAGGATGGAAGGACGCTGAAATAGGGAGAGCATCCACCATTCACCTCGGGTTTCCATCCTTTCCCCAGTTTCAAGAAAGTCCACCCTCCCCTCCGTTTTCGGTTCTCCACAGCGTGATCCAGGTCGACCGAGGAACCCCGCCCGGACGAGGCTCTCCTTCCTCCCTGTGTATAACTCTCCCAGTCCACTCCAGGACTAACTCTTCCCCGCGGTCCCCCTTTACCACATTTTCACTCACCAAAGGCCTCTCAGGAGCCACCTCCACTTTCTGACAGGGCCCGAAATAGAGTTCTGTATTAGCCTGGGGCCAATGCTGTCTTGTGTCCCGCCCCTCACGTCACGTTCTTGACGTTTTCTGCCTCGATCCAATCCCCAAGAGTTTCCGCACCCGTTTTATCGTCTCATGGGTTATGTGAAGTGCCAATCACGCCCCTTTCATTCGTTTCGTAAGCGTCGCGACGGCAGATCGAATTAGGACTCCCCGCTGCGAAAGTAGTTCCGTAGCGATTTACGGATTGAGCGCGACGCGGTTACGCCACTATGCGTTGAACAGATGTAGACAGATCCCTGCGCTGGAGTCCCTTAGTCTTCTGTTTCTCTCGACCTCTTACCCCTTTACCCCTTTATTCTATCTAATTCGTCGTTCCCTTTCCCTCCGTATCCCAAGTTTCACGTAATTATTGCTCAGATCCTGTCATTAAGAAGGGCCTGAATTGGCCAACCAATCAGTGAGAAAGGATCTATGTTACTAGGCGGATATTGTTTTGATTAGATTTAGAAGAGGCGATAGAAAAAGCTAGCGAGGAGAAGCTGCTGATGCTGAGGAGGCTATTATCTAACCATTGTGAATGTACTGCCAGTATCATGTAGGATTGGTGGAGAACGGTTACGTTTGTTACTGTTTTTTCCCCTCTCCGCTTTTATTTTGAATGCTAAACAAATGTGACACTAGATTCCTTATCTCCTGCGGCGGAAAATGGCTGATAAGCCCCCTATAAATATTGAGTTGACGCCTTTTGAAATTTTGCAGGACTTTTGCAGCTCAAGGCGGATCAGATTCAGGTGAAATACCGTAAGATGGTTGGAAATTTTTGATCAAAGAGGGTAATGGAGGCAGTGAGGTAATGCTGTATCGAGAGAGGACGTTTGTGGTTCGCTAACTCTAGATATCTAGTCTTTGAGGCAAAATAACCAGCACTTTTTGCGATTATTTTTTTTTTTTTGCGATTTTCTTTCAAGCGCCAAGTAACTTTTATTGGCATTTCCATTCTTTTACCAGCTTTTTACCCCGTCTTTACAAAGTTTACTGGTACTCTGATAAATTTATTATGGACTATGATGAAAATATGGATTATACACCTGAAAAATTAAATAAATCATAAAACTGATTAATAGTAAATCCAGAGAGGACCTCTGTACTTTCAAAATTTGAATGGCACTAGGTTGCTGAAACATTTTTATGCTTATGTAAAATCAATAGGGTGCATCTAGCAGTCCTAAAATATACCATATTTGCTCATATCTACAAACATTTGCATAGGCTGTTTGTTTTTGCCTTATCCACAGGCAGCCTTCTCTATGGGATATGATGTAAGATATTGCTTAGAAATACAACACACTGCAGTGTAAATCCTGGTTTACAAGTAATGAGATAGGATTTGTCAGATATATTTCTCTTACCCTGAGAGTGCTTATGATTCAGTCATGGCAACATTCAGTATATATTGACTTAAAAGGAAGTCCTGTTAGGCTCAAATATATATTCTCAATCATAAATTAACATGGCAACTGATACTTTGGCAGCACAAATTTGTTTGGAATTTCTGCCTTGATTGTAGGATACAGCTTGTTTGATCAGCTTGGAAAAATACAGTATTGGTGTAGAACTGAAAACAACTGAATGCCAATTGTGAATCTAAGATTCTGAATTTAATACTAAAAGAGGCTAACATACTTTTGGCCTGTGCCTTAGTATGTGATATAGAAAAAAATCTAAAATTCATAATTTTCAGTTGTTATATTTAATTAGTTCAATACTTAAGTTTCTAATTTAAAAGCTGGTAGGCGGCATCAAAGTAACCATTATCTATTACAAGCTTCAACATAATTGTAAAACAGGGATTCATGTAATTATGTTTTTTTCTGGTGGAAGTCCTACATTATTCTCATATTCAAAATAACTGGATATTTGGTTCAATAGATATATTTCAACTCCTACATACTGTCAGAAGTAAGTCTTCATCCTGGTTCATCCAAGCTTTGGGAAGAAGGTTACAGTTTATTGAAGAAGCAGAAAGATGGTCCTTGCAAGAAAGAGCAGAGGAGAGGAAAGAGAGATTGAGCACATGGGCAGTAGGTTTTTTATACCCTCTCTAGCCTTGTTTGGAATAGTTTCCTGTTTCTGTGGCATGAACCTTGAGGCTGTTTCTGAGTGTTTGTCTAGGCCTTGATATCTGTGGTTTAATCCTATTATATCCTTCTTCCCAGGTGATGGGGCTAATGACTCCTAGAGTTTGGGTGGAGTATGCAGATTTTTCCTTTGTCTTGATTGCTCTGGCTTCAACTCTCTGATGGTTTTACATCTACATTTGTATGGGGCTAAAGTCTTGCTTGGGGCAGAGGTTTGATTTTAAAAAAGTCCTTTTGAGGAAAAATATATTTTTCTGCCCTTTTTAATATTTCCTTCTCTGGGCTAACTTCCCTCAATATACACATGTGGGATAATTTGACTTTGGAATGATGCTTGGAAGGAGGAAAAGGAAAAAAGATGAGAAGGCAGCACTCAGTTCCCTAAGTTGATTTGCAATTAATAGTCAGATGGAAGACCTATGAGTAATACCAGGTTTGTATGCTATAAACCATTTTCATATTATTGACATGAAAACATGGTTGTCTCTATGATTTTACAAAGAGTGGAACTCAAAAAAGACACAAATACTGTTATTACTGCTGTAAATACTGCTGGAAGTCCTTTCTTGATTTGATGATCTATAAATACAAATAAATATGATAAGGTAGAAAGCATTACTTGTTTTTTTTACAACTAGAGGAGTTCAAGTTCAATGTGAAGCACAATCTGTTGAATCATATTTATTTACAGGAGTGTTACATCATAGTTCACTGCCTCAATATGTCATTGCTGAAATTAAACTATCCAGAAAAGGCTGCCAGCACCAATAGTACAGGCAGTCCTTATTTAGCAACCACAATTATGACCAGCAAGTTGGTCATTAGACAAAGTGGTTGCTAAACGAAACTGCCATTGTTCTTATGATCTTCAGAGCTTTACAGACTTGCAAAGGTCATAAATATAAGGACTGATCACAAATTTATTTTTTCATCACCATTATAACTGCAAACAATCACTACACAAGTCATTTACTAAATAGAGACTACCTACATATTATAAACCCTTTGAAAACAGGGATTTATGTACACATTTAAAAATGTTTATCCTGAGCCACTGGTGTAATTTGATATGGAAATCAAATGTATGTTTATAACTGTATATTCCAATAAGCAGATATATGGCTAGTATCCCAGGCCAAAGGTGCAGGACCTTCTGAGCAAAATTCCTCTTTCGGGACATAATGCAAAATATGGTCTAATTGAATCTTTCTAGAGCAAATCCAGAAGAAAATGGATTTTTTTTTCTTCAGCAACTGATAAGAAATCTAGGTTATTTTCAAGATTTCCTAATGCTCAGGAGTGTGGTACCTCAGAAAAAAGATGGCAATAAAATATTGTGAGATGGTCTCCAAAGACTTCTAGAGATATGGGCTAAAAAAGTTTTGTGATATTGAAAGAGCAAGCTGATGACTGAGAACTAGCTGGGAGGGAAATGCCGTTTCCATTTTCATAGGTTACCAGGCATATTGTTTCATTTTCAAAGTCCTGGAGAAACTTTTAATATTGTACAAGATGACACGAATCATTTTTTAGAGTGATAAATGGTCTAGCAAAGAAAGTATGTGATGCTGGTGACACTTATTGTTACCATGGCTATAGAGTTTGCTTATTTAAAAAAACAGTGAGAGAGCAGCAGTAGACAGTTGTTGGAAGGAACCAGAATTATCCCTGCACTCAAAAACTATTACAAGAAGGCTGAGTGAAAGAAACTCTCCCTTTAGGGAACTCATAAATGAAAATAAGTGAAAGAAAAAAGTATGATCCTTCTTTGATTTGGTTTCCTCTATAAACCTTTCCATCTGGAGCAGACTTAATAGATTGCAATTTAAATTTACAATAATGCTTTCTTGATTGAAATAATCACACACTTCAGCAATACCAAATAAATTTAAAATGTTTATATTTGGGGTATGTTTTTCTCTTAAGGCAATATTATATGGGCCGTAGCTCTCTTATTTCTCTTTTTATCTGATGCATTTTTCAGATTTCCCTCATCTGAATTTTAACTCTGAACAAACTAGTTTGTAACGGCTGTGGGGTTCTGTGGTAATTTTGATAGTGAGAAGAAAAGCTTTGGTTCCTATTGGCTGAACTGACAGGCCTTATTATGGCTGTAATTATGCCATCTGCTAAAGAAAATGATCAGCCATGTCTTTGGTTTCACCAGATGAGGTAAATGTTTTTCACAGGAAAAAAGTGATGAGTGAAAAAAGCTTGATGGAAAGAGGACCCAGGAGGTAGAAAAGCTGAAAGGCAAATGCTGAAATACAGGGAAGCTGATGAAAGGTAATATTGAAGCTGATGGAAGAGGAGATAGCGACAGCCTTGACAAATGAGAACATTTGTTACCAATTCCTTGCCTGTCTTTCAAAGAAGGGAGGGGAGGCAAGATTAAGGAAAGGAATGGCAGTGCAAAAAGAATCATCGTGCAAGTGTTTTACATGCGGAAGAAGTCAAACGCTCAAGTGGTGAATAAGGCCCTTGGGAAATGCATGATAAAGAAGACTTGAGAAAGGTAATAGCCAAACATGTGCTTTCTGATTTTTTAGCTTATAAAATAAGATTAATCTTTATCCTTAAAGGGGCAGGGAGGATGCACATCCACTATTTCTGTCCATTCCACTGCTTAGAAAGCTGTAAAGTAATGCAATACTACAAAGATATTAGTTTGCAATAAAAATTGTAAGAAATATTAAAAACAAAACCTTGATATGATCTTATCTGGTTTGAAAGCAGTACTCAGACATGAGTGAGAGAGCAGCCTTTCCAAAATTAGGACCATTTAGATGTATTGGTCTTTCGCATAAGATTGGGAGACTCCAGAATAGAACATACAACAGACTTCAGGCATCTCTGATGACGTGAAATAGAAACAGGATGGGGATCAGCAATGGAGACAGCAGACCTACACTGATACAGATTTCTGCCTCTTCAAGATGGGTGAACAGTGCTTTTAACTCAGCAATACTGAAAGGAATAATTCAAAATGTAAACCAATGCATTACATCAGTTCACACTTATTAAGGAAAATGATAGTGATAATGATGGAATGATTCTAGCATTCAGAAACAAATTTGTATTGGCTCTGGAAAAATGAGAAAATCCTACATTTGAAATCCATGAGACTTCAAGAAAGACCTTAGATGCAATAGACAGATGTCAAGGAGCAGACATAAAGACCATAAATTTCAGCTTGCGCAATCTCAGCCTCTCCAGTTAATACTGTCACTCCTGGAATGAGTTTGATTGCATTTTTCCATCCTCAGTAAAATCTAACATAAATGATAATAATCCTGGAAAAAGCATTCTTGACTGAATTGGGCTTTCATAATAACTTAAACATCCTGGCACTGAGAAATTAATGGACATCAGTAGTGAAATAAAATCCTATTATTCTATTTAGTGCAGAGATGACAGCCCTTTGTTAATTAATGCTCCAGTAGAGATATCTTCCCCCACTAGAGGTTCCTTTTGAAATTCTTTTTCAATGACCACTTTAAGAGATACATTGTTTTTCTACCATTATAATTTTTCTGTTCCTTAGCTAATGTTAAATTATACTTTTACCATACATTAAAGAAGAGTTCTTTTCTATGTAGAAGTTGCATTTGAGTTTGGAGTATAATCTGTGTTTGCATATCTAGTGTTTAGCCTTTAGTTATTTATTTATTACTCCATCTTTATTATTTTTATAAATTAATTCAAATCAGTGAGCATAAGTAAGATTTCTATTTTCCCCACAACAACCACCCTGTGAGGTAAATTGGGCTGAGAGAGAGTGACTGGCCCAGAGTTGCCTTGCTGGCTTTCATGTCTCAGGTTGGATTAAAACTCAATCTTGTGGTTTCCGCCTGCTACCTTAAACACTAGACCAAAGTGGTGAGTCGTTAGTGAGTATCTGTATTAGATTATTGACTACAAGTAGTCCTCAACTTGTAACCACTAAAGTGTTTTGTTTAATGTTCCTATTGAGCCATAGAATATTTATTGGTCACTCTTCCAGAAACTGAGCCAAATACCCATTTTTATACTTTATTATTACTTTCTTACATTATCAGGGAAGATTGAATTTTCTAGAAACATCTATTTCAGAGTAACTTTTGCTCTTCTCTCTCCACAAAGTAGAATGCTAAATTAGTTTGGAAAAGAAAGGACTGATTTTATTTGTTCATGAGTATTTCTATTCAGTATAATGGCAAAGGCTTTTAAAGTCCCTGGGGTCCTTGCTTTATATCTATAATTTACCTTCATTGAGTTTTACAGATGCCTGTTAGAGCAAATTCTTAAAGTGCAATTGCATTAGATGGGAATGCAGAAGAAAAATTACAAATACAAAATACATTAAGAGAATCAAGAAGTAGGATAAAACTCATACAAAAAGGAATAAATCCTGAATACATTATAGCTAATGATTGTCTGGGGAAAACAAAGACTAAAAGAAGGACTTGCGAAAAGGTTTAGCTAAAACTTGTTGGAAGAGGTGATACCCTGGAAAAGAAGATAAGGTGACATTATAATGGAAGGTGAATAATGGGAAATATGCAGCTTAATAAAATTTATATAAGTATGTTAAATTAATGGGATTATTTAATGGCATTTTTTCTTGTTTAAATAAGAATGAAATGTTAAGCACTATTCATATATGAATATATGAAACTTGGGTATGTCCAGATTTGATAATATATTTTTCCCCTCCTATCCCATGTAGCTTGCAAAAGGAAGTCTCCATATTTATGCTACATGACAGATTCTGATTGTCTGTTTTGTCGCTATCTGACAATATAATGAGCCACAATTAAGAGCCACAATCCAACATTCTCTTCCTTTTCCTTCAGTTAATATTCCCCAAGTCCCTGTATCTGTCTTTCTTCGTGCTGAAACAGAACTTGAATGGTGCAACCATAAGAATTGGAGATGCACTTCGGATATATTAGCAGCCTTTCTTCCTTTAGTGCATCTCTCCCTCTTGAGCTCTGTCATTAAAAATAACATTTTCTCCCTTTTACTTCTTGACCAAAGAACAAATTCACAAAGACTTTGCTTTGGTCTCATCCAGAGTAGGTCAAGGGAATGTAGAGGAATATATATTTAGTTAGTTTCCGTCACTGATAGCATTAGATATGTTAAAAAAAGACTACAAGTGAAGAGTGCATTTAGAAAAAAAATTAGCAATGGTGATTGCTCTAAGTAAAGCTCTAAGATGAATTTTGAATGTGGTCCTACTAATTCTGTTAGATCTTTATTTTAAATGACAATAATGAGTTTGAAACTTTGAATCTTCATTAGATTTGTTTGTAGCTCATTCTACCAATGTTAAAAAAATATGTACACCCCACATTCCCTCCCTTTAGACCAGTGGTTCTCAACCTTTCTAATGCCGCGACCCCATAATACAGTTCCCCATGTTGTGGTGACCCCCAACCACTTATACATCACCGGGTGCCAGGGGCATGGCCAAAGAAAAGGAGAAAAAATGGCAGACAGCCTTGTTTGGCGACCCCCGTGAAATGGTTGTTCGACCCCAAATGGGGTCCCGACCCACAGGTTGAGAACCACTGCTTTAGACTGAGCTATGAGCATGGTTATGAGCTGTTTAATGATAAGAAGAAAAATTGGTATGAAACATGCTTCTCAAACAAGTTTCTTCCTTAATGAATTGTATTTAATAGTATTGAAACTCCACTGTCAGCTGGCTTCTTCAGCATCTTGTTATTTTCTTCTACCTAATATGTTATGTCCTGGGCTGGCAGGCACAGGCTGCAGCAATTGGCCCGGGCAAACCATGTGGATGCCCGGGACAAGAAAGGCTGCTTCCAGCCTTTGCAATGATTGGCCAGCAAGGTATTGTGCTGCCTGGGACAAGAAAGACTGCTTCCAGCCTTTGCAATGATTGGCCAGCAAGATATTGTGCAGGGGGGCTATAAAAGGGGGCTGTATCATTTTAAAATCTGTTCTGTTGGTTTTGCAATAAAGGAGACTGTTGGAACTCGTTGCTTTGTCTCAGTGCTTCTTTTCCTGAAACAGAACATTGGCGATGAAGGTGAAGGTGGGATGCCTGCAAGGCAAACAGATTAAGAAACCAAGCTGACTCACCACAAAGGGGTTTGTAGCTTGGAGAAGTGTGGCTCCTGGAAATTGCCTTAGCCTGCCAGCACTGAGACACTGGAGGTAAGGTCAGAAAAGGGGGCCCCTTCTCAATCCTTGCAGCAAGAGGCGTGGACGAAGTTCCTGGGCTGAAACGATGGCAAAGATAGGCCAGCTTTCAGAATTTGACACAGCTCATCCAGAACGCTGGAGCTCATATGTGGCCCGGGTGGAGAACTACCTCCAGGTGAATCAAATCCGTGAAGATGACCTCAAAGCTGCCACGCTGCTGTGTGTGTGTGTGGGCAAGAGACCTTCGAGATTGCGGAGAATCTGGTCGCCCCAGCACCACTGGAATCAATCATCTACACAGAATTGAAGAGGATGCTTCGAGAGCATTTTGAACCCAAGCTCTCAGTGATTGCCTGGCGACACGCGTTCCAGCAGAGGCATCAGAGGCCTGGTGAGTCTGCAGCAGAGTTTGTTGCGGCCTTGCGACAAGCAGCTAGGCCCTGCGAATTCAAAGACTTGGAGGAGAGACTGAGGGATCGGCTGATCTATGGCCTGCGAAGCCGGGAGTTGCAGCAGAAGCTCTTCGCGAAGGAAGGCCTCACGTTCCAAGATGCTCTGAGGGAAGTTTCAGCCGAAGAAGCAGCAGGCGGAGCTGTGAAGGCCTTGCAGTTCTCCAAGCTCCCGCAAGTTCCAGCCACCGGCAATCAAGAGTCTGCTCACGAAGAATCCGAACAGGATCCAGAATTGGAAGTGGACCGGCTGCATCAGACTCCAGGGAGAAGGCCTCACGGAGGGAAGGCCCAGTCAGCAGCCTCCCCTCGGTGCATCAGGTGTGGAGGCCACCATCGCCGCACAGACTGCCGTTTCCACTCCGCCATCTGCAGGGCCTGTGGGAGGCAAGGCCACATTGCCTCCATTTGTTTGGGTCACCAGAAGAAACGTTTCCCAGAAGAATTGCCTCAGAAAGGTACCAGGGTCCCCAGCCAGAACAGGGTGGGCTTCTGCGCGTCACGTAGGAGCGTTTTTAGAACCGGGGTCCACAGGCCACTTAGGAAGAAGCTTCACATCAACGTGAAGTTGCAAGGGGTCCCCTTGTCGATGGAGCTGGACACTGGGTCTGCTCTATCGATCATCTCCCTAGACACCTTTAACAAGGTCTGCAGCAGAAGCGGCCTATGGGTGAAACTCAGGCCATCAAACCTCATCCTCACAGATTTCCAAAATTCCAGAGTCAACGTGAGGGAGGAAGCCACACTCAAGGTGCAGCGTAGGAATTTTGAGGGGCTACTGGATGTAGTTGTGGTTGGGGGAGACCGTACGAGTCTCATTGGACTCGACTGGTTTGAGGCCCTGGGAATTCAGGTGACTGGAATACACAGCGTGCAAATAACAGGCCTGGCTGGGGTCTGCAAGGAGTTTGCAGATGTGTTTAGTCCAGAACATGGCTCCTACAAAGGCCCTCCTATTTCTCTGAGGCTAGACCCAGCCATAGCCCCCATTAGAATCAAGCCACGCAGGGTGCCCTTTGCCTTAAAGGGAAAAATAGATGCAGAGCTGGATAAACTGATTCAGCAGGGTATCTTAGAGCCTGTGGACAGTAGTCCATGGGAAACGCTCATAGTTACGCCACTGAAGGCCAATGGTGAAGTCCGAATCTGTGCGGACTACAAGTGCACACTTAACAAAGCGCTGCAGCAGCATTCATACCCAGTACCAGTGGTCAGTCACATTCTAGCCTCCCTCAAGGGGTGCCAGATCTTTGCTGAGCTTGACCTGGCTTAGGCCTATCAACAATTGCCAGTTGATGAGGAAACGGCCGAGGCCCAAACTATAGTGACTCACAGGGGGGCATTCAAGGTAAGAAGATTGCAATTTGGGGTAAACGTGGCCCCTGGCATCTTCCAGAGTGTAATGGAGTGAACACTCCGATATATCCCTGGTGTTTGCCCGTACTTTGACGATGTCCTCATCGCTGGGGACTCAGCTGACAATTTAGACGAAAGGCTGAGAGCTGTTTTGCTACATTTCCACCAAGCGGGGCTGAAGCTTAAGCAAGACAAGTGCAAGATCGGGGTTACCTCCACAGAGTTTCTAGGATTCCGCATTGATGCTCAGGGCATACACCCTGCGGAATCCAAGCTGCAAGCAATTCAGCAGGCCGCAAGTCCCAAATCCAAGGGCGAACTTCAGGCCTTTCTGGGACTGCTAAATTTTTACCACTCATTCCTTCCTCACAAGGCTGCAGTGGCTGAGCCGTTACACCGGCTCTTGGACAAACAGTCCCCGTGGCAGTGGACACAAGCACATGAAAAGAGCTTCAAAGAGGTCAAGGCTTTGCTCTCTTCAAATGCGGTCCTCCCGCACTTCAATGAGAACTTGCCAGTGTGCATCGCCTGTGATGTGTCCCCTTATGGGATTGGGGCTGTGTTAAGTCACATGAAGGCTGATGGAACGCAAGTCCCAATAGCATACTACTCGAGAACCCTATCATCAGCTGAACGCAATTACGCACAGATAGATAGGGAAGCCTTAGCCATAGTGGCTGGCATAAAGAAGTTCCATGACTTCGTATATGGCCACCACTTCACGGTCTTTACAGACCATAAGCCACTGCTGGGTTGTTCACAACAAACAAACAAACCCCACACATAATATCCCCCCGAATGCTGAGGTGGTCTATCTTCCTGTCTGCATATGACCATACACTGGTTCACAAGCCAGGCAAAGAAATGGGTCATGCAGATGGTCTCAGCAGGTTGCCATTACAGCAGATAGAGGCAGATCCAGCACCTGCCAATCACATCCTGTCTATTCAGGACTTGCCTGAATCTCCCCTCAGTGCTAGGGATGTGGCTGCAGAAACAGCCACCGATCACACGCTAACACGCGTGCTGACTTGGGCATTGTCTGGATGGCCTGACACATGTCCAGGCTCAGAATTCCATAGCTTCTGGCAGAAGCAGCATGAGATTTCCACCTTTAAGGGGTGTGTCCTATGGGGTAGCCAGGTAGTAATCCCAACCTCATTGAGGACTAGAGTCCTGCAGTCTCTGCATGAGGGACATCCGGGAATAGTCCGGATGAAGGCATTAGCGCTCAGCCATCTTTGGTGGCCTGGGCTTGACAAAGATGTCGAGGCCCAGGTCCACAGGTGCACTGTCTGTCAACAGTCAAGGCCGGAGATGCCCCAGGCCCCAGTTCATAGGTGGGAAGAGACTCATACCCCATGGTCGAGGGTCTATATCGACTACGCTGGGCCCTTTCTGGGGCAATTCTTAATTCTTGTGGACAGCCATTCCAAGTGGCTAGAGTTCGTGCCTGTCTCCTCCACTACCACTGCTAGGACCATCCAGGTGCTGAGAGGGATCTTTGCCGCACATGGACTTCCCGATGTCCTTGTCTCCTGACAACGGGCCCCAATTCACATCCTTTGAGTTCAAGGCATTCCTCCAGGCCAACATGATCCGGCATGCCACATCGGCACTGTTCCATCCAGCTTCCAACGGCCAGGCTGAACGAATGGTGCGCACAACCAGGGATGCCTTAAAGAGGATCACTCACGGAACCTGGCATCACAGGCTAGCGGACTTTCTTCTGTGCCACCGCACCACACCTTGCACAGCTGCTGGGAAGAGCCCAGCTGAACTCCACTGGGGTTGCCGCCTCATCACGAAACTGGACAGATTGCACCCAGACCGGGTGGCTTCACAGGTGTCACAGCCGCAGGCACCTAGGGGACTACAAGTGGGAGATCCGGTCTGGGCAAGGAACTATGGACCAGGACATATCTGGGTCACAGCAGTGGTATGCAAGGTCTCTGGGCCGCTGTCATACGAAATGGCCTTGGACGATGGTCGTGTGATCCGACATCACATTGACCAACTGCGCTGGAGGCTTCCCAGCAACTCTTCTGCTCCTAGCTCTACTCTCGGGGGGGAGGAGGACCACAATTACGATTGTGGATGATGGTTTCTCCAACATCCCCAGGCTTCAGCTACTGCTCCAAACAGGGAGTCCACAGAAAGGGGGTTCGCCATGGAGGCAGCTCCGGCCTCCGGCATTCAGGCCATTCCAGCTGCTGGTCTAGGGCTCAAGGGACAGTGCTCCCTAGAGGAGTCCAGTGGGGACTTGGGGAATTCCACCCCACCACTGGACTTGGGGAATTCTACTCCCCCCAAGGAACCCTGGCTTGGATTTAGCAGATCCAGCCAGTCAGCAGCTGGATGGCTCCCCTGGGTCTTTGGGGCAACAAAGTCCTGGTCTGCCTAGCCGGGCAGGTGAGCTGGCAGGCCAGGCACACACACTGGCCATGAGAAGATCAGGGCGGGCCAGAGGTCCTCCCAAATACTTACAAGACTATGTACAGTCCTTGTCAGTTCATGGGCAGGCCTGGTAGTCTGGGTGAAATAATGCAGCTCAAGGGGAGTGGGGAGCATGGCGATAGCAAGACTGTAGTGTTATGTATATATAGATGCAACGTACGCAATGTAATGGAGTGTTGGAGTATTTAAAATAATAAGTGTGCCTTATTATTTTAGCCAAGGGGGGAGGGGTGTTATGTCCTGGGCCGGCAGGTGCTGCAGCGATTGGCCCGGGCAGACCATGTGGATGCCCGGGACAAGAAAGGCTGCTTCCAGCCTTTGCAATGATTGGCCAGCAAGGTATTGTGCAGGGGAGCTATAAAAGGGGGCCGCACCATTTTAAAATCTGTTCTGTTGGTGTTGCAATAAAGGAGACTGTTGGAACTCGTTGCTTTGTCTCAGTGCCTCTTTTCCTGAAACAGAACATAATATGTTTTGGAGCAAAATTGCTATCTGATTAAAGAACAATTCTTTCTATTCTTACATAAGGATAGCCCAAGTGCTATAGCTTGGATTTGGAGTTTTGTAATGTTGTAATGGTTTTTCTTTAGCCACATGGAGTTTTTTGATCTGCCTAAACAGGGATGAGAAATATGTAGCATTCTGGATGTTGCTAAACTGCAGCATATAGCAGCTGAAAGCTAGAGTGAGAGTCCAGTGGGATCTGGAAAGTCAGCTGTACTCCAGAAGGAAGTAGGCTGCTGAACTAGAACAATCAAGAAACAACCAAAAGGAATGCACATTCAGTTTACTCAATTTTAAAAAGAAGAAATTGTTGGAGTTTCATATTAAACACAGACAACTCTATTTTCAGGATCTAAAAATAAGTATTTTATTTTAGTTAGTTTATTCTAGTTTGTGTTATTTGTAAGTATCTTAAGCCACAAGGCAATGAACTTCATGTTTTCCCCTATAATTATTAAATTATTTATTTGTGTTATTTGTGAGAATATGCTAAATGTAAAAACAATGGAGCTGGAGAGTAATGGAGTTAATGTTTCTCCTAGTATCTTGATAGAATCAGAAGATATCACAAAACCAATCTGTAGGTGGCAAAATGCTACCTAACCTGAATGGGGAGTAAGCGGGGATGACTTTAATTTGAACAATTTATCTCCCTTGAAATAGGAAGTTAGCATCAGAAATTAAAATTTGAAGGGATTAAACTTCAGTTACCTTAAGTTTTATTCTTGGTTGTAAAACAATTTTCTATTGGGTAGCTTTTTTCAATAAGTTCTAAAGTTCACAGGATGTCCAAAAAAATCCTCTTTGGAAACTGAAACTTAGAAGGTGGATATCCTACTTATAAGGAGAACTGGAAACGTAAGAAAATTATACTGCCTTATTTATTAAATTTGTTGTCGCCCATCACGCCACAAGGCGATTCGTGATACTTAAGAGACTGGGAGAAAGAATTAAATAATGTGCATAAGTGTAATTATATCAGAGTCACTATGATATAATGATTAAAGTGCTGGAGTGAAAACACTTAGGTTCCAGTGCTGTCTTGCAAACTGAACCTGGCCTTGGGCCAGTCAGTCTCTCTCAGCTGTCAATTTGGAAGTCAAAAAACATCTACCTTCTAATCTAATCCACACTGCATCAACATAATAGAGTATGGTTTATAACATTTAATGAAGAGGCATTCTTCCTGCAATGGATTAAATCAGGTTGATAATAATTATTATAATTGGCGAGCAAGATACATTCAAAATTGTGAGAGAAGGAATGGATGTAAGTTAGTTAATGGGTATAGTTTGAATAGGAGAAAGAATGTGTAATTGCAGTTGGGTTTGAGAGCCAAGTGTTTCCACTAACCAGCTGTGTATATCACTTTGAATACATGTTGCCTTTTAAAAGTTATGTAACTAAGGATTTATGAATCCTTATTATTAGGACAGTGGGAGATTTGAAATTGAAGGAATAACATGCAATTTAGAACATGAGTAGGCATGCACATGGCTCCTGTATGGAACATCTTAAAACAGCTGAAGCTTATCTTAAGCTCACTTAGCTAATTATGTGTTCCATTATATGCGTGCCCTTGAGCACCATGAATCAGTTTGTCCATAAAATTCAGATCTTTTCAAAGCTCTGTTATGTTACTATTATTTACTACTATGATGAATTCCATAGTTTAACAGTTTTTACCTTTTAATTTCGTTGTTACTATTCATGCATACATGTATATATATATTATCTACATCATATACATTGATCAGTATTGCTTAACCATTGTAAAATAGATAGGAAGTGTAGAATTTAAATGCAACAAATAAGCAATAATGGTAGAAGACCTTCTCTTTTTAAGCTATTCACTTCAGTCCTGACTAAAGTACAGATAGTCTTTGACTTAATCACCACAATCGAGCCCAAACTTTCTGTTGCTAAGTGAGACATTTGTTAACTGAGTTTTGCCCCATTTTACAACCTTCCTTGCAATTGTTAAGTGAATCACTGACGTTAAGTTGAGTCAGTCTGGCTTCTCCATTGACTTGGCTTGTCAGAAGGTTGCAAAAGATGATCACATGACCCTGGACCAGTGGTGGGATTCAAATATGTGAACACCGGTTCTCTGTGTGGAGGCCGCTTCTGGAAGTCCGTTCTGGGCCTGGGCAACAAAAAAATAGCTACCGGTTCTGCTGAAGTGGTGCGAACTGGCTGAATCCCACCACTGCCCTGGACACTGCAACTATCATAAATATGAGTTAGTTGTCAAGCATTTTAATTTTGATCATGTGACTATGGTGATGCTGCAATGGTCATAAGTCACTTTTTTCAGTGCCGTTGTAGCTTCAAATAGTCACTAAATGAACTGTTGTAAGTCGAGGACGACCTGTAAAAGAAGTGTGGGGAGGAAGGTATTTTCATTTTCATTTTCTCCCATAACCTTTGTAGCAATGCTAAGGCTTTCAAAGTCTCTAAGCCCCTCTCCCAAAAACTCTCTGGGTCTTCACATTCTAGTCCCACTCCTTGCTTTGGGATAGTGGGTTTACTTGTTTCTGTTGATGTGACCTATCTGCTCTCTCTGTATATCTGTGTTTGTATTACTGTGAAAAAGGCCTTTCACACACCTGGCCTATTTTCTGATGATTAATGAGTAAACTAATTGCAAAAATACTTCCTCTTTGACCATGTGGTGTAATGATATGATGGCTAAAGGATTCAGCCCTTCCTTTCCTCACCTCTTTACCTTTCATTTGGGAGATAGACCAATGTCAGGTTAGATAAACAAAACCAAACTTTAAAAAGACAAAATATTCTTTTTCACTGTAAATCTTATTTAGCAAAACCAAACTTTAAAAAGACAAAATATTTTTTTTTACTCTGAAGTCTTATTTAGCATGAATGGAAAAGATTACAGAGCTGCACAAAACATAAAAATACAGCAGCTTGGAAATTAAATGGGAAAAAAACAATATCTTGGAATACCAGAAATAAAAAAAAAACTTTGCCCAAATCTCTAAGGAGCCTGGAGAGCGTTAAAAATATTATAGATCCCTGTTTAATAAAAAAAATCTTCATGTAATTACACAGCCTAAAATTAAGCACTGATTATTATAACTTGTGCAGACATATGAAGAAAATAAAACTTATTACAATGTCAAAATATAAATTAAAAACCTAGCAACCCTGTTCCTTGCTACAAGTATTCTGTATTTCTGTAGGAAATCTGACTTAATAAAAACAAGATTTGGATGTTACACTATTGTTTCGTTGCACAGTAAATGGTTTGTTAAGTCATAGCTGGCTAGATTCACATAATATGCTAAACCAGATGCCATGGTTTACAATAACTATGTTTACACATTGTATTAAAACATAATGTAATTGTCTTATTGGTGGCTTAGTGTGATATGTGAACCCACCACTATGTTTAAATAAATCATGATTTAAAGCTTAAGAGTTCTTTTTATATTTAATAAGCAAATCATGATTTACATCTTCATAGCTTACGGTACTGTATGATTCATATCCTGACAACATTGCCTTAAAATTTTAGTGAATATATGTAAGTTCTTGAAGTAAGTTGTCAGCTTTCCTGAATTAGCAAGAAAGAGGTTTCTACTGTTAAAAGCCATTATGCTATACTAGTTAAGATGTTGGGCAAGTGCCAGGGAGGCCATTCTTAACTATACAAGCTTACATAGAAGCTCATTCTTTTTTAGTGTCATAGGGTGGTTGTTCTAGGAAGAACTGAAGAAGGGGATACTCTGTACACTGTCTTGATAAAATTCTTGACACAAATAGAATTGTTAAACAGTGACTCATATCTGGAGTTGTGGCAATTTGTCACTTTTATTATCCAGCAGATTTTCTTAGAAAGTACAATTGGTATCAGAAGCTAATATTTTAACAGACAGCACATTTAGTCGGGTGACCTAGATCCAAGTCTAGGTTAAGCTGTTGAATTTCTTCAGGTACATGTTCTCCTTTGTAGTATGTAAAATTGCACCATACAGCTACGCCTTGAATTATTAGCATAATGAACTTGACTACTAAAGCTGTAAGTTGTAATGATCATAAAACAGGCAGGCATAATTTTACAATGTTTTTTGCAGTGGTTATCAAACAAACCTGATGCTCAGAAGGGTGAATGCTGTGGTTGTTAAGCAAACACCACAGCCGTTAAGCAAACCCATTGTTTTCTCTGATGCCTTTTTGCCAAAACTGAAGTATCTGATTTCCAGCAGAATTGTTGCTAGGCAACCAGTTGTGAATTGAGGACTATCTGTAAATTTATTTGTAACTGTTAAAGTGCAATAAATTTTGATGTCCGGGAATATCAGATTGTTTAAAATATGAATGAAATATTAACCTATTAAAATTGCTATTGCTCATATAAGAATGACAGTGTCAGTTTCACTCAACATCACATTAAATACAAAGTGAAATAAATTGACAACATTAATTGATTAATGCTTTTGGATTGTGATCAAATTATTCTTTTCGCTAAAAAATTGTCAACATTTTAAAATTTGATGGTTTTATATTCATTATGTCAAGATGGTGTAATTGTCAGATTTTGATGAGGAAACCCGCACTAAGTTCCACTTTAGTCATAACGTTCAGAATTACCATAAAATAAATTGGACTAAGAGATAGTAACTTGTCCAATGTATTTTATGGTAATGCTTTGAGGAGAAAATGAGATTCTAATGGTAGTCTCATGGATTTTCTGTAAGGAAAGCCAAGATATAAATTATATGTCTTTGTTACTGCAAAAAAAAAAAAAAAAAAATGCAGCATGGATAATCCATGTATTTTAAGAGTATTTAATTAAAAACATCGTAGCAATTTTTCTGTGGGTGATAGGGAAATAAAACATCCTTCTATTTATTTCTTTAATTTTATAGCTACAGCTATAAACTATACTAGGAGCTATTGGTATATCTGAACCTAACACACAGTGCTGTTTTGCTGAACTAAGGAAATTGAAGGGATTATTTATAACATATACTGTACTGTAATAAGGAACCTACATACTAATTTGGAAATTTAAACTATTTTGTGTTTTCTTGTAAAACATGACCATGGGATTCATTTTAAATTTTCAGACTTTAGGATTTCTTTAGAGCAGTGTTTCTTAACCTTTTTTTCCTCTCAGAAATCCTTTTAAAAATTATGGAGGACCACAAAACAGCCTTTTTTTTTTTAATTAAAAAGTTTTATAAGTTTTATAAAAAGAACAAAACAATACAAAAACAAAAAACAACATATACAGAGAAAAAACTAAACATTACACAACAAAACCCCCCTTCCCCAACCCCCGCCCAAACACCCCCCCTCCCCCCCGAGCTTCCCAGAGCAGAATATAGGCTTAATTAAAAAACAATTAAAAATTATGTTTATAAAAAAAAGAAAATATAACATTAAGATATATATGTATATATATAAAAATAAAGATTATGAAAAGGCTATATAATATTTTTTTATATCCAGTTTAAATTGTATAAATTTTATCCACTTATCCCAAACAGCAAGAAATTTCTCTTGCGTTTGTTCCTTTAAAAAAGCCGAAATCTTTGCCATTTCCGCCAAATAAGACACTTTAAGAAACCATTCCTGCAATGTAGGCAAAGATTCCTTCTTCCAATATTGTCCTACTAACAGCCTCGCGGCTGTAATCAAATTTAACATCAATATAACCTCCTTTGTATCACAATCAGTAACTATACCCAACAAAAATAATTGCGGAGTAAATTTTACCCTCCTTCTAAAAATTCTCTGGATATTCCACCATATCTTAATCCAAAATGCTTTTATCTCTCTGCACGACCACCAAATATGATAATAAGTAGCGTCCATACAACCACATCTCCAACATTTAGGTTGTAAGTCAGGGTACATAAGAGACATTTTTTGTGGATCAAGGTGCCATCTATAAAACATTTTATAAAAATTCTCCCTTAAGTTCTGTGCTTGTGTAAATTTGACATTTCTCACCCAGATGGTTTCCCAGGTGTCCAATAAAACTGGCTCACCAAAGTTCTGCGCCCATCTGATCATACAATCTTTAATTAGTTCCGTTTCTGAATCCAATTCAACTAAAACCCCATAAATCCTCTTAATGTGGGTTTGTCTTTGATCCTTCACTTGCTTAATAAAATTTTCATCTTCTGTAAGAAAACCCACCTTACAATCCACCTTCCATCTATCTACTAGTTGCCTATATTGGAACCAAGAATAAATAATATTTTCTTGTGCTAACTCTTCCCGTGATTTAAACTGCCAGTTTTGTCCATCCCATCTAAGTAGCTGTCTATAAGACACCATATCCATCCTGGTTTCTAGACCAAACTGGCTTTCCAGAGATTACCAGAATTGGGGATTATAACTATAGATGTTAACATGCAATCAATTCAGTTAGTTGAATAAGAGAATTTAGGATCTTTTCCAAGTATCTCTCATTTAGCAAGATATCAAAATAGAAGGGTAGGATTTAGCACTGCTTTGCTTGAACTGGAGGTTTGGAATCCTTCCTCTGCAGCCTTCTGGCTTTATGAAGAGCCTGCTTGGGAGATTCTCTCACGTAGCAGTGAGAAGGGAGAACAGGGAAGGAATTAGCAATGGTTGGATTTTCTTCCTGTTTCTCCAAAAAGGGAGCCTCAGCTGGATTCTGGTGCCTTCGTTAAACAGAACGACTATCCAGTTCAGACCAAAAGCCATTTTTTTCTCACAAAGGACAGGAATTACTTCCCAGGCATCCTCATAGCACTGGTAAGTGCTTTTACTCAAATGGGAATATAAGTAGTAATTGCAAATGGTTCCGAACCTTCAACTGTTAATAATAATAATAATAATAATAATAATAATAATAGACAAAATGCCAAATCCAGTCTGAACATCTGGCTGACTGTGCGATGATTGATAATAATAATAATAACGTTGGAAGGGACCTTGGAGGTCATCTAGTCCAACCCCCTGCTCAGGCAGGAAACCCTATACCATTTCTGACAAATGGCTGTCCAGTCTCTTCTTAAAAACTTCCAGGGTTGGAGCATTCACCACTTCTGGAGGCAGATTGTTCCACTGGTTAATTGTTCTAACTGTCAGGAAGTTTCTCCTTAGTTTTAGGTTGCTTCTCTCCTTGATTAGTTTTCATCCGTTGCTTCTTGTCCTGCCTTCAGGTGCTTTGGATAATAGCTAGACTCCTTCTTCTTTGTGGCAGCCCCTGAGATATTGGAACACTGCTATCATGTCCCGCCTCGTCCTTCATTAAACTAGACATACCCAATTCCATCAACCGTTCCTTATGTTTTAACCTCCAGTCCCCTAATCATCTTTGTTGCTCTTCTCTGTACTCTTTCTAGAGTCTCAACATCTTTTTTACATCGTGGTGACCAAAACTGGATGCAGTATTTCAAGTGTGGCCTTACCAAGGCATTGTAGAGTGGTATTAATACAGTGCGTGATCTTGATTCTATCCCTGTTAATGCAGCCTAGTACTGTGTTGGCTTTTTTGGCAGCTGGAGCACACTGCTGGCTCATATTTAAATGATTGTTCACTAGGACTCCGAGATCCCTCTCACAGTTACTACTATTGAGCAAGGTACCCCTTATACTATACCTATACATTTGGTTTTTCTTGCCCTAAATGTAGAACCTTACTTTTTTCACCACTGAATTTCATTTTGCTAGATAGCACCCAGTGTTCAAATCTGTCCAGATCCTCCTGTATCCTAAGCCTGTCTTCTGGAGTGTTGGCTATTCTTGCCAGCTTGGTGTCGTCTGCAAATTTGATGATTTCTCCATCTATCCCCTCGTCCAAATTGTTGATGAAAATGTTGAAAATGTTGAATGAGAACCTCCAGACTGCAATTGTATGTTCATAACAACCAGTCAGCATACTTGACTATATTTACCTATTTATTAATTATATTTGTAATATGTTGAAATATTAATGGCATTTCACTGTATGTGAATGCTATCATTTAGATTTTCTTCTTGAAGTCAGTAGGAACTTACTGCGAAAATGCAATTAGAGAATGAAGAATACTGCATTCACACACTTTTTATTTTTGTATACACAGAGCCAGCTTTTGCTTTGGCAAGTCTTTAGAATGGCATCCTTCTTTGCACAAAAATGCAAGCTCATTGGATTATGCTTGAGAGAACAAGTAACGTTAAAGTACAATGAAACCTACTGAGTTGTAAAACATGTATCATCTCCCCCAATAGGTATTATACATTTAATGGGTGTATGTATATTAGCACAGTAAGATGTATATGCCCTATTTTGTGTAGCTTTCTTATTTTGCCCTTGGTTGCTTCAGAATTCAATCAGGAAATCGTGTGTGACTGGTATATTAGCTATCACTGTTTGGGCCTCATTTTTATTTGTCCATTGAGTATTTAATTAGCATGTTAGAATGATCTCTTTTTTATGTTTTTCTAAAAAAAATGGGGGAGAATTGATTGGATTCACAAGCTAGTTGATTGTTTTGGATGCCACTCTGTGCACAAGCCTTTAATGGGCTGCAGCATTTCTACAGTCTGAATAACAACGCTCTGTCCTAATGGTGTACAAAAATTACCTCATTCTGTTTGAGGACATTCCCCCAAACCCAATACTACTGAAATTACTGCAAATATTTCACAGAACAAAGGGCATGTTTCTTATGTACTGTACAGAAAATGAAGTGGCCCAGTGAACTAAAAAGCTACAGTGAATGGAAAGGTCAAAGACCCACCATTGTGGTAGAGCTACTAGAAAATTGAACAGCAATAGACGAGGCTGCAGTAGTTCTAAATTAAAGGACTGCCTTTACAAAGGAAACAGTGATGGCTTTGGCTGTTACTGAAATAATCATACGGAAATGAGAAATTTTCTTCCAATAGCAAAAGCTGTGGAACTTCTGGTGCAGATTAGCACAAAAGATGGGTAGAAACAAAAGCATAAAAGCCATTCCTTCCCTCAACAGTTTAGTGATCCACAACTGCTCATCTCCACCTCCTGTTTAGATTTCATCTACAAGTATATGAAATACAGTATATGAAATTTCACGCATTCACAAGTACTATTTCTTGACTATGTGAATATTGCTTTAGTTTGGCTGTCAAATGATTTTTAAAAGATACGAGTGTTATTTTAAATGTGAAATGTATACGATCTCAGTTCAGTTGGATTCTAGATAGTTTATAGTCTGTATATTAAATAATAACAATAATAGATAAAAAACAATATGAATAAACCAGTGGGAGTATCCTCCCCTTGGAAGGTGCTGTAACGCACTATGAAGCAGTATATAAGTCTAAGTGCTATTGCTACAAGCTGTTTATTCATTTGTTTTATTTATAGAGCTGTCTATCTCACAATCAAATGATTGAGCAGCATATAACAACATTCAAAACAATATTTAAAAACTAATATTAATATTATAAACTTCAAAATGATAAAAAGCACAAAACTAAAACTGAATAAAAAAGTGATTGGACAAAGAACACATATTAATTAGAGAGGATCCATCTCAACATTTCACCACTCCCTGGAGTCCCCAGGCCTGCTGACAGAACTAGGTTGCGAGGAACCTCTGGAAAATTAAAAGGGATGAAGCCATCTTCCCTTCGGAGGAAGGATGTTCCATATTGGAGGGACCACAGCAGAGAACGCCCATTGCCGAGGACCCAGAAAATGAAGCTTTCTAGCTCAGTGTTTCTCAACCTTGACAATTTTAAGGCATGTGGACTTCAACTCCCAGAATTCCACAGCCAGCAATGCTGGCTGTGGAATTCTGGGAGTTGAAGTCCACATGCCTTAAAATTGTCAAGGTTGAGAAACACTGTTCTAGCTGATGACACAGCATGCTCTCTGCTGAATCGGGCGAGACAGATGAAATGGGAGTCCCAACAGAAAATGCTCCTGTCACACCTCTTGGTAGGTAGGTCCATTCCTGATACTGAATGAGAATCTTTGTTCCTCTCAGTTCCTGGAATAGCTAACTATAGCTAAATTCCTATTATACGTTAGACTCGAGGAATGCTATTACTTTGCGTGTTATAGCATTACCCATGCCCAATGCTTTGTTCAGGGACCAGTTTCAAAACTTTTCTAGTTTAGGGGGATGGTTCATCTTATCGTGCAGCAATTGCAGTTGCTAGCTTTTACTAAGTACACATATTTAACCTTTCAGCTGCTGTTTTAGTAAGCAAGAGTATAAGTTGGCAGGCATCACTTTGAATTTCCAAATGAACTGTTGTCTGAGAGTTTTACTAGAATAAGAGGCATGTGCAAGGAGCAGAAAACTAAAATTCTTAAGGCTGTAGACAAATCACCACAGCATTAATTTACAAATAATTTAACTTAGTAGTTTATGTATGGCATGGATATCCCAAATCATACACTTAGGTTTACATACATGAAGAAAAGCAACGAAAACATGAAGCTCATTTTCTTGTAGGAATCACTTTGTAGTATTCTCATGATGCTTTTTCTAGAGCATTGTTGAGAGTTTCTAGATGGGTAAAGGATCTTATTTAATTAGTTATAAATGAATTCATTGAGAATAATAATTGCTGGATATGCCTAAGTTCAATACCCATTAAAACTGTATGGCAATTGGTAGACTGAGTTTTCTAACTAGTACAATGAAAGCTGAATAGATTGCAAATATATCTTACTGGCTTTGCCACAATAATACCTGACCCAAATCTTCATCACTGCAGAAGTAGTGGGTATTTATGCATTTATGCCAAATGCAGTCACCTCATTTCACATCTCAATATGGTGCTCATAAGGACCAAAATTAACAGGAAAGCCCTTTTTATATCTAGTGTACAACTATAGTAGATATTAAATTTCTAAATCATTTATTGTGGCTATTTAATAATGGTCTAAAATAGAAGCTTCTAAAGCCATGCAGTTGACTGTTCTGTACCTATTTCTTCCAAAAGGTAGTACTGGTTTCTCCTTTATTGATGGGGCTTAGCAAGAAAACCAGGGAGGTAACTTTTATTCATTTTCCACTACTACCTTGCAATCTGGAAGCGAGAAAGGGTAGAAAATGCTGAATATGTAAAATTCAGTTGACTAATGAAATCTTGGACTATGGCCTGGTAGACAATGAATGACACTTTGCTATTTGCTTCTTATCTATTGATGACCCCCCCCCGAAAATAACTTTTGTATCTAAATGAAGACAAATATTTTATCAACAGACCCACAAGCTACAAGACTCATGTCAAGATTGATGCCATTATTGTTGACAGTTCTGCCACTGCCAGTTCTATAAATAAAACAGCAGGCATAACAAATACAATGCTGCTGGCTACTAGTGAAGTTATTACTCACTGCTTATATTGCTTGAACTGTGGCAATGGCACTAGATAGCACTATGCAACATTTCCTGGTCTATCCCAAAATGGCACCTTGGTTCATGCAAATAAATGTAGCTTCAGATTCTTTAACAGAGCCATCTCTTCTTTTGCGTTGCTGCAAAAGGGAGATTATCAGGTCTGGGAAAAGATGCAGCTGCTTCAAAGCGCTGTAAACAGATGCTGAGATACTGAGACACTTTTTTGAAAAGGGCTGCACAATTAGGGCATTTTATTTTACATTGTATAGAGTGGAAAACTGATCTGTACAATGTTTTGTTTCTTCAGCATACTTCTGTTGTGATATATGCAGTGTTTGTGTATTGACCCCTGTAAAAATTATGCTAGATAATAAAAGACACCCATCTTTTAAAAAATATTTAGGGCTTAAACATGCAATCTGCTTGCTGTGGCTCTGAAATATTCTCCTTATAGTTGAGGATGGGCCCTCACAACATAGCCTCCATCTTGGTGGCAAGCCTTGATCCAATAGGAAGGTGCTGTTTTCCATTGAAAAATGCAATAAAACCTACTATGCAAACATTCTGTGTCATGTGGAAGAAGCTCAAATGTAAATTATAGTAAAAGAGTAAAGGAAAAATGGTGGTAATTAGTTTTCAGAGCAATAGTTTATGTATTCCTGCAACAATAACCAAATGTTTTGTGACACTTCAAAAATTAACCAATTTATTTTTGCATAAACTTTGTGGTATGGTCTGTTTAATCAGATGCAAGCAGTATGCTCTTGTGAGAGATTATATACTTGCACAGTTGCTGCTAGATATTTCTTTCTTATGTATAAGAAAGCATTCTTTGCTTCTAAACAGCTATTGGAAAATGAAAATATAACATGTCACATTTATACAGGCATGAGCCCCAAACCCTGTGACTGAAACAAATGCCAGTCCTTCGTTTGCATCTATGCTGTCAATATGTAGGACCAAAAAATGCTACTCACACTTTCAGAGACATTAACACTTGCTCATTCTCCAACATATGACATCACTGCCTCTTGCCCAGGACAACTACTCAATATTTATGCAAAAGGAATGGATACAAATCAGGAAAGGCAATAACCCAAAGCTATTGGGGGAACATTTCAAAAGTTCCTAGGCCACTTTATCTCAAATTTCAATAGCAATTCTTGAGAAATTACGGGGATTAATTTTGTCACAAAGCAAGTGAGCTGGAATTAATAGTTTTGATGTAATTTCTCCACAGATCAAACACAGAGATATGTTAACTATGTATTAAACGGGAGGCTATCGTGCTTATTTTGTGCATGGAAACTTTTATTATCTTTCCTCTCATCATTCCCCATTTTCCTTTCATTCTGGTCTGTCACTTTAGTTCTATGTCTATGCAATGCTTTTTTATTCACAAGACTTTGATGAAGGGGATTATGCTTCACAAATGGTTTTGTGAAAATGTTGCTAGCCTTCAAGATGCTAAGAATATATTATAACTGATTTAAGCCAGTATTTCTCTTGAAATAACATTTTTAGTTTTAATTACTCAGAAAGCTGGGAAAATAATAAAAGCAGGATACAAATAAAAAGAAAAACAATGGTGAAAGAAATTATGGCTTTTTTTATTTTTTTTTACAAAAAGTCTGATCTTAACAGTGAGCTGGATCTGTTAAGCTAGTTTACTAGAAAGGAGATTAGGAAATATTGCTGAAATACTGTTAGGACATAAAGCTGCTTGAAAAATCAAATTTTGAAAAGAATTAATAGGATGGCATGCCATATTATGGGATCATAAATATAAAGTACATAAATATTTTCGAAGTCACTATATTAGGCAAGCTCTTATTGACGTATGGACAAAAATTTGGCAACCAAATTATACCCAAGTACCTAGTTGGATCTCACCGTTAGAAATATATGTACACCCAAAATTTACTCAATTAGATAAGATCATAACATATAAAAATATCTTAGATGAAAGAGGGGAATTGAAATCCAGGAAAACTATCCACGATGAAGGGATAGAATTAGAATGGTGGGCATACCTGCAACTGCAGGCAAGATATCGGAAAGACAAAAAAGAGTTAGGCATTAAATTAGAACCAATAGAATTGGATAAAATAATTTTGGGGTCGGAGGATAAAATGATTAAAAAATTATACTACTATTTGCTAGATCAGGCAACGTACGAGGAACAAGTAAAAGTGACTATGTTGAATTGGAGTAAGGATTTTGGTCTTAATTTTGATCTGCATATATGGCAAGAACTATGGGCAAGAAACAAGAAGCTTACTTTGGCCACCTCTTACAAAGAGAACCTTCACAAAATGTTTTATAGATGGCATCTCCCACCCACAAGATTGTCTAAAATGTATACCAATGTCTCCCCTAAATGTTGGAAATGTAATTTGAAAAGTGGAACTTACTATCATATGTGGTGGGAATGCACGCGAGCTTGTGATTTTTGGAACAGGATTAAAATATGGTTGGAAGAAATATTAGAGCAAGCGGTAGAACCAAAACCAGAACTCTTTCTATTAGGTTTAACTACGCAAAAACATGACAAAGGCGTATTTTATTTAATGCTACACATTTTAACGGCCTCCAGGCTGGTTTTTGCTCAAAATTGGAGGAACAAGGAAACCCCAACGGAAGAAGAGATCCTGCATAAAATTCTAATATGTGCTGAGATGGACAGGCTTACAATGATTATGAAAGACAAAACGGAACACGAATACTTCGAAATCTGGGGCAAATTTTACCGCTGGTATGAATTAAGAACTGCTCGGACTTCAAACTAATGGTAGAATTAAAAGATATACATAACTGTACATATAATTGTATATATAATTGTATTGTATAAAAGATGAGATTTATATAGAGGTTAAGAACAATGTATAAAATTTTTGTACTATGATAGGAACTGATAGGAAAATTCACTCTGGAATGTCATGTTTGTCCATTGTTGTTTTAATTGTATTATGAATAAAAATTAAAAAAAAAAAAAGAAAAATCAAATTTTGAAAAGAATTAAGTTTCTCCCGTTGGTTAAAAAAAATAAACATTTATCAGGGGTATCAAACTCACAACGTCACGTGACATGTCGCGATGTATCGCAACTTTTTCCCCATTGCCTGAGCTGGGATGGACACAGTTTCAGCATGACGCATCCAGCCCATGGGCCGGCAGTTTGACACCCCTGATTTATATGCTGCTTTAAAGGATACAACTTCTTGGATTTACAAAACAGCAAATCAAAGGAAAAGAGAATTTCAAGTCAGATTAAAATCATTGGTTTAGACCAGTTTTTAGACCAGATATCTTTTTTGTCCTTCTGAGTGAGTGGAGGCAACAATTTTAGCCCCACCCACTTTTGGTTGGTAACACTTGACATGCTGTGTAAACACTTGTGTGGTCTTTGAACCAAGATAAATGGAAGATTCTAGTATATTAGAAGCCTTGAAAAGAAATCAAAGGCAGTGTCACTAGTGCTTTCCTGGGAAGCAAATTCCGAAAGGATGAATGCAGCTTTTTATAGTGCAGGTGGTAATTCTGGTGGCAATCTGATTTTCTATCGTTTTGTAATTTTAAAAGTTAAACCTCACGCTAGGATTCAGGAGCCTCTAATCTTAATAACTTTATTGTAGGTTTGGGGAGTGGGGGGAGAGGGTTAATCATGGATATTCAGGGGATCAGAAAAATAAATTATATAAATGCTCAGAAATTTATTTCATAAATTTCAGGATTATGAATTCTGACTGAAGTTGGCATAATAATTATGAGTGCTAATAGAGAAGAAAAATATATTTAAAGTACATCTGCCTGCTAAAGCAAATCTAGGGCAACTACATAAATATAACAATAAGGAAATTAAGTACTTAATTACTCAAGTCTCAAAATCATTAAGTAGCTTTTTTTAGAAATCTTGCAAGCATAACAAATCTGTTATAAAAAATCAGTATTTTTGCAGTGTCGGTGGATTCTTGTATTTGAATGTCCCAAATCTTCTGTATTCAGCTTACTTGCTTAGATTGGCTTTTATTGAAAAAGTACAACTATGCATGGATTCTGTGCATTTAAGTCAGACATGTCAAGCTCACGACGTCACATGACGTCGAGCAACATATCGGGATAGTTTTGCCATTGCTGGCAATGGGGTGGGCGCGGCTTCCACATGACCTGTCTGGCCCACGGGCTGGCAGTTTGACACTCCTGATTTAAGTGATATGTACTGATTGACAACCAAGTAGTAGGTTAATAAAGGATTTTTGTCAGGAAGAGACAAAGGAGGTCCCCCCCAGGGAACAGCCCAATGAGAGTGCATCCCTTCTTTTTTGCTTCAACCCTGCTTTGTACTGTAAGAGCAGGTCCAATTGTCCCACAACTATGATTTTACAGAGCTCCTTCCTGGGAGTTTTATCTTTTTACCTATTTCCAAATAAAAGACAGCATAACAAATATGTAGGAAACCTGATTATTCAAATTTATTAACATCAAGAATTATGCAATGATGCTGTAGAATTTTATTAACAAATAGAAAACAGACTGTATACAACAGTGACCCCTACAGCACTATGCTATCACAAGGTAAAAATGAATGTTCTCTCCAACATCACCACCCAGGATTGTTGATTTCAATGCAATTTGGATACATTGGATAATACAGTTAGAGACCTTTCCACCACCATTATTTTTAGAGCTTTGCACCTGGGAGAAGGCTGTAATCTTCCTGCCTTTAGTGCAAGTGCAAGTTATAAAGAGGAATAATATATAGTACCGTTAAATTAATTCCAGTAGTCTTGCCACATTAGTTAATTAAACCATCTTTACATTGTTGAAAATAACAGCATTCTAATGACTTTTAAATGTTTACAGGATAGCAAGATTTAGACCCAAACCCAGCTTCTAAGAAGTGATTTCCTTACTTGAAAACCCCCAATCCTTCTCCCCCTCCTATAACCAAGGCACCCCCATTTGGGAGCTGTTTGTGCAGGAAGGCTGGCCTTCCGGAGTTGTGCTCTTTTGCCTTGGAAAATACACTGATATGCTTTGTTGGCCACATTGTCTATGTAACCACACTTCAGGATGCTATTGGCACAGAAAGGACTAAATAAAGGAATGTTTTGGTGAGGTCCCTTTTTAGAACTTGACAGTATGACAATAATGCCACATTTCCTCCCATCTTAACAAGACAAACTCTGAGGACAGTGGGTCTCTCTTTCCATTAGAAAGTTTACATGGGATCTGTTGAAATATATGAGGTCACTGGACACATGTCAATTGGGTCAAGCATCTGATCTAGCTGCTAGAGTCCCATCTGACAGACAAGCCTATGGAAAAAAAAGACTTTAGAAGTAATTATTAGGTTGGCTCCAACTCTGTGGAAATGGATATTCTACGAAGGACTGAAGAGAGAGTTGGAGGATCCCAGAGCTATGAGCCAGGTGCTAATATTAACCTGGGAGTGCCCGAAAATGGGCAGCGCCACTATGGTTGAGACAACATAAAGGGGGGGGGGAGCAAAGGAAAATTCAAACCCCACCACCTCTATTCTCCTGTTTTGCCTGAGCAAAACATTAAGACTTGCAAAAGAATTTTTTAAAAAAGAAAAGATATAAAAGGCTAGTTAACTATTTTACATATATAAAAAATTCTGTCCCTTCCACCTAGTGACCCTCACCATGAATTGTTATTGGGGGTGGTGGAGGGAGGAGGAGGAGGAAAAGGAGTGTAGGTATTAACGTAAATCCATCTGGTACTTGGAAATGTTAGAAGATGGTCCCATTTTTAGCATGGTGGCAATGTACCTAAATACTGTGGTCAAAACTGGTTGGTCATGGGGAGGCTGTTGCTGCAACAGCAGCATCTGCACAGAAGGACTAACAAATGGGCGGCTGGCTGGGAAGAACCCGTCTCTGCACTTAGACATTCCTGCTGCAACTTGTTGAAAGCATTAGTTACGTTGCATAGTGATCAAAGCTGCCAAGATACTCCAGAGCAGCCCGATAACACAGCTGATACTGGTCCTGGAAAGGGAAGAAAAATAAAAAGCAGTGCTAGTGTAAAGTGTAAAGGTAGCTATCAACTGTTCTATTACATCATAGTTCAGAAATTCAGAATAGAAGGTCTTGTTGTGCACTTTATATTAGTCGGTATTTTTTAAAACTTGATACAATTGTGTCCATTTCTGAACTGGGAGGCCTTGTTCATAGTCACCCATGGCTTGGTCACCTCCCATTTGGATTACTGCAATATGCCTACATGGGGTTGGCCTTGAAAACCATCCAGAAGCTGCAACTAGTCCAGAATGATGGGCAATTTTGGGTGTTCTGTGGTTCACTCAAGTAACACCCTTGCTGTGTGAGCTGCACAGGTTTGCAGTTGCTTTCTGGGTACAGGTCAAGATGCTGGTTATAATCTTTAAAGCCCTACATGGCACAGGTGGAACTGTCTCTCCCTGAGGGTAACTGCCCATCCTACTAGATTAGGATGGGTGGGTGTGCTTCATGTCCCATCCTTTAAATGTTGCCATCTGATGGACCTTGGAGTTATTCCTCCTTCGTGGCCACCCTAATCCTTTGGAACAGCCTCCCACTGGAGATTGAGAGGGACCTCTAACCTTTTAGACTTCAGGAGGATGGCTTGTTCACCCAAGCACTGGGCCAGGATAAGAAGGTTAAGGGTGTTTGGTTTTATGCCTGGGGGGAAATTATGTTTTTTACTGTGTTCTATGGATGTGTTACAAGTCACCTAGAGTCTTTGTATGAGATAGGTGGCCATATAAACCCTGTAACTAATTAATTAAATATAGGAGGTGACTAGTTAGTATCAAGCAGATGCTAGATCTTATACCAAATAAAAAGAAATATCAGACTCATCTTTTTACTTATCATACTTCAAAGTGCCAAGCAACAAGACTGGTGAGAGCTAATTCCCAGTAGAATCTATAGGTTTAATGGCAAGCACCTAGTTGCTTTCATTATACAGAAAATGCAATTATACAGAATTTTTGGATGCATTTATACTTAACCACTTCACATTAAAATTTGTTTACTAATAAATCGTAGTACTTTTTGGCACACAGTTGTTATAGGTATAAAATACAGAATGGAAGATGAAAGATGAGTTATCTATTCTCTCCCATCCAACCCACTGAAAAAGAAGGGTTGGATGGATAATATCAAGAGTAGCAGTTGGGAATAAGATGTGTAGATCAGAAGCAAACTGTTACAAAAACAGTTTAGTTTTCTTTCAGCAAATAAAGACTGGAATCTCCTTGCTGTTCTCATGTAAGGGGGCAAAGAACTCAACTAGGATCTGGGGCTTCAGTTGTCCTTTACGTCTGGCAGGCTGATTGGATATCATTAAATTATTCACAGTGCAACAGTATTCAGATTGCCTTTCAGGATGAACTTACAGAGGGCTGGTTGATTCCCTTGTAAATATCTGCTGGAGCTGTTTGGTTTTTTTTATCCCGTTTGTATCACTTGTCCCAGCTTTTACAGATTATGATTTACAGTTTGGGATTTGTGGATTATGATTTGCAGATTATGATTTGCAGTTTGGGATTTGTGGATGCTTCAAAAGGGACTTGGAAAGTACCCTGGCTTTTTTCAAGTGCAAGATTAAGGAAAAGATGATTTTTTAAAGAATGAATTCATTAAGTTAATTAACCTGTTACACAGCAGCATCTTTTTCCAATCTTGTGCAGAATATGAAGAAAGTTACTTTGAAGCATACACTATCTGATATGGTCCTGCATCGTGTGATCCCTGAAAACTTTGGGTAGTTTATTTATTTGTTTTATTTAAGTTAGATGGCATATTGCCCTCCAACTATTACATAATTGTAGTTTTAGAATGATAAAGCAAACTATTACTTACCTGACCGAAAAATAACTACATTAATTCAATTGTAATTAAATTTAAAATTAATAAAATCTAATTATACATTTCTCCTATTTTCCAGAATGCCTCCAGTGTATTATTCAAAGACCAGTTGCAGGTCTTGGCCAGAAAAAGGTGGGGACTATATCTGTTTCCTGTAATAATTCATACAGTGCTCCAGAAACTTTTTTATATCCAGCAACTGGCCAAATCAACTGTTTTCTCTTACTGTACCTTTTCTATGCTTAAAAAAAGAGACTACAAATGTTTATTTTAACTAACCTTACTATCTATAGTCTAAATCTCATGTTTCATATAACACTATATTATCATTATGTGAACGAAAGCAAGGGCAATAGTGGTCAATTAGCAGATAAGTTAGACTATCCTAGTTTCAGAATTAGATTTCTCATATCCTCACTCCACTTTCATCTAATGAATGTTCAGGTTTCACCCTCTTCCATTGTAAGGCAGGAAATAGCATGGCAAATGGCTTTACCTCTGTCTGCACCATGGCTGGTCGCTGTGTTCTCAGGGTCTTCACAGTCTGGAACATGTCAACTACACCTTCATAGCGCATACGCTCCAGTACAATACTCAATGTGATGAACACCCCTGTCCGTCCGACTCCCGCACTGTGTACAAGGAAAATAGTAAATGAGTAACAATCCCAGCTTGAATTGGGATTTGATACCCCAGAAGCTCACAACTTCACACAAAACCTCCCTCACTCTAAACCTCTTCAGTTCAAATGCCATGCTAGACTTTTCTGCTTAAAACAGCAATCCGCTTGTCTTCCTTCTTAAAATGCTTCTGTTTACACAACAGTGACACCAGAAGCTCTCAAGATTTCCTGGCAACCTTATTTACCTCACCAATAGCCTATCCCTATATGAGTTTTCAGAGATAACTTAATGCCCAAACTCACCTGCAATGTACTGTGATGGGCCCATCCTGGCCAAACTGCTCTTTAGTTTTATGCACTTGGCCAATGAAGTCAATAAAGCCTTCACCTGTTTTTGGTACTCCCTGCTCTGGCCAGTCGGTAAACTGGAATTGCCGGATAGTTCTTGATTGCCCATCCTAGTTGTGGAAAAGAGAGTAAAGTCACTGCACCCTGATTTCATCTTACAGTGTTGCTTACTCCTGGGCAGACTGAGGGGAGTAGGTTAAATCTGGCTGTTAGGACAGTAAGCAATGCCTGATGATAAATGCCTTTCTATACCATGGAAATTGCAGTTTCGGATGGAAACAACACTGAGGAATTCAGAATATGCTGTGTAATACTCACTCTAGCATCAGTGACCTTAAACTCACGAAGGATATATTGAGGCATGTTATATTCAGCCATGGGATCCACTACAAAATACTGGTACCGAGCAGAGCGTTCTGCTGGCCAATACTGATGGCATTTTTCCTGAAAAGCAAAAAAGAAAAAAAAAGATACAATTCATTAGCGGCAAACAATATAGTACTACTTGCATGAAAACTATAGTATTGAAAAGTGACAGTGTAAGGCTTTTCTTAATAAATGGCTCCTCCCTTCCGGCTGGAAGTGACTGATGAGTTTCGCCTTGAATAGCTCCTTTCCCCCCTCAACACTTTCCAATAAGCAATCAGGTTGTACTCTCATTTATCTTCCTGGTTCAATGTTTGATAAGCTTTATTGCTTCATATGAAACTTCTCATTGTGTGGCCTTCGGTAGTTTCTGTCAGAGAGGGTGTTTTCAGATGAGGCTTTAAAACTTGCCATTAATAAATTAATGCAGAGAAAAATCATATAGATTTTTTTATATTTAACAATTCAGATGCCTCCTTAGGTATTACTGCATCTCACTAACCACGAAGTTCAATGAATGAGAACTACAATGAACAAAATAGCTTGAAGGTTTAACTCTCAAGTCTGTATCTCCCTCCTGTTATTTCTATTCACGTTGGCACCAGTATTGTCCTAAACTCTCACATTATCTATTGCAATACTCTATTTTTCTATATTTTTAGGAAACATGATTGTCATACCCATTTGCTTAACTAACTTCTAAAAAAAAAAATGCCACACTGATAGTCATTATTTGCTGGGAGATTTTCACAGTTTCTGTTGTTGTTACAAAATGTACCACTGAAGTAATTTCTTCCATATGGCTGTCAGGTGTGCTGTCTGGCATACCAGTAATATTTTCTTGACTGTAGATTTGCCACAATCTTCTGTTTGACTTTTCCTGCCAGTAACTGTATGACCCCATTTCGAATTGTTTTCCAAGATAGATTTCTTTGGTTGCGAATCTTCTTAGATAGTTCTAATCCACAACATCAAATTCAACCGTCATCTCTACTATTTTAAGGAAGTTTCCCATTTTTGGCACATATAGCTGAACTGAAGAACCATTCAAATCTAGAGTTGGCCAACATTCTTACAACAACGGTAAGCCTTTTCAGAATGTTTTGGCAAGAATGAGACTCTGATACAGGTCTTCTCCTGGTGCTGTTCATCTGTGGTGGCCTTTAATCTTGGTCTCAGGCTCTTCCCACTTATGGGACATTAATGATTTGATGCCTTCTCACATAGCATGACAGATTTTTGCAGTCCTTTATTCCTCTAGGACTCAGTGTAGCTTGAACTTTAACTAGAAGAGTTTACCATAAAAGCAACATGCGAAACCAACAAGCCTTGGTTTCTCCACTTTGTAATCCCTGGGGGATTTTATGCCAATAATGTGTTAGAAAAACTTCTGAATTCGTTGTGGTTGGGAGCTTATTGTAATCCATGTACTATAAGGAAGTTCTCCAAACCACTGAATCAACAGTCCTGGATCATATAGACTTAGAGCACTGAAGAGCAACTTAAAAAGCAGCTTTTGCAACTTAACCACATTTTTCTCTGATCAATACTTTTTTCAGTAATGTGCATGGTTATATCCATTTGAGATGGAGACACTGACACAGTAGTAGCTGCTAAATCAAGAGTATCCTGACTAGAAGATCAGGCATCTCCTCACTTCCCTGTGAAAATCTGTGTGTTTCAGAACTCCTTCCTGCTTATATACAAAAGGCTCCTGTACTTGTTTGCTCTTTCTGAATGCTGCCAAAGGGCTATTATCTTCTTTCACTTACAATATAGGCTACAGCCACTTTTCTCTGCCAACTTCGGAGGCTCTCATGCTCAATTTAATGAAACAAACAGTAGTAGCAGAGGTTGACAAGAGAAGATACCACCATCCTAAGGCCCAAGTGGCTTCTAGTATTATTTTGTCTTTTGTTTGTAATCAAGTTGACTGCCTGTTTTCTTCAAATGGATTTGGAGAAGTAGGAGTTCCACAAGAGGATCCCTCACAAAGTGGTGTTAAAATCAATCCAGACTCTTGGAGAAAGTGTTAGATAAGTATTAGAGGCTTTCCCCCACCTCCTCTTTCTCCATCAGTTCCTAATGCTTACTATTTCCTCTCATATCCACCAGTTTATGCTCCTATAGTAACTATGCATCAACAATAGGCACAATTTTCTTCACTTTACACAACGGTATAAGATCTATTATTTGAGGCAATTCCTGCAGTTCACCACAAGATGAAGCCAGCCCCGACAAAAGGATGAGAGGTTGCTTTCTCAGTTGATTTTAGGGGACAGATCTTTTGGCCACTAACTGGAACCCAGCAGAACCTACCAGCCCTGAAGGCTTTGTTTCACATTCTCTACCTTTTATTGATACATTGTCCTCGGTTCTAATGAGGGAAAGCATGTTTGGTTGCAGGCCCCATCTATTAGGGAATGTACATCTGGTGGGACCACGAAAAAGGGCCTTCCCTATGAAACAATTCCCTTGGAGGTATAATTGGCCCCCATCTTGTTGCTTTTTCAAAAGGCATCTGAAGATGTTGTTTTATCACTAGGCCTGGGGACCCTGAATAGAGACGGAGCTGATCAAGTGACTAGTTTGTGTTCCTGCTGCCATGGGGGGTGAGTTGGGTTTTATGGTTTTTATATTGTGGATTTTTAATGTTGCAAGCCACCCAGAGTCACCTTTACCTATGTTAGGAAGCCATATACATTTGTTAAACAAACAAACAAACTCTTTATGGAAGATCAGGTTTGCAGTACAAGTCTCCCTCTAGAACACAGAATGCTTACTAACCCGCCCCATTTCTCGCAGTTTTGTTAGCATCACTACAATGGTGGAGTTGTGTTCCCACAGCATTCGCCAGAAATCCTCTGTGGTCTCAGCCAAAGGTCCCTGTGTGGCGATGTAAGCCTTCTGTTGTCTGCAAGATATCAAAGATTAGTGACCAACTCTGGCACTTCTGGCATGGGAAGGAGACTGTAACATACATCTAGGTTGGGTTTGGGCAGTCTTTGACAGTTTGTCAAATATTTTAGGGCCTATGTTATAATTATTTTCATTTATTGCTTCAAAATTGCAGGAAACCATGCTACTAATTTGGGGAAATTATGCTGCCAAAAATTCAGTTGCATAGTTGGAGATTACATATATTTGAGACTTCTGATGAATATCTGATCAATTATTATCACCTGATCCATCATGAAATACATAACAGTGCTGAAAAGATTTATGTCTACATATGTAAGAAACCTCGTGTTTTCTAAACACATGGACTGAAATAACAGGCTAGATCATAGTTGCATAACCTATGAGCCCATTTGCAGCTACTACTGGATAATCTGAGATGTGTCTTTTGCAAAGGATCTAAGCAGGTGGTACATCACATGCACCCTGCCTCAAAGGATCTAACATCACAAAATCTAGGTACAGAAAAAGTAGAAATCATTGAACATCTGCATCATAGGGAATTCTCTTTTAAAGCCTCCCAAAATCTAAATCTTGTGAAGGCAGGGATAGAGGTCTAGATTCCATTGTGACATTAAGAAGTCAAATCTATAACTGAGACTGTGATACCTTTATTTTACCGCTATGGGGCACTATAGATCCTTGTATATAACCTTAGACTCCTCACTCATTTAATCTGTCACTGATGCTAAAAATTAATGAATCTGGTGTAGGACAGCTGTAATGATGCAGGACAGAGATGCAAGCTGCTCCATGGTAGATTTATAAGACATCATAAAAGAGTGAGAGCACAGCGAGGGTGAGGGGAGGAGAAACAAATAAAAATGCAGCTTCAGTAGCACCTTGGGCCAGTTGATCCCTTTTGATAAGCTGGAGAATGATTGCTCACTTCAAATAGAAGGATGGGAAGAGATAAATGGGAGCCCTCAGGGACAGTTTAGGTAAGACATGAAATGCTATCTCCTCCAGTTTGGCAGGCACTCAATAGTCCTCTCTCAATAGTAGCATTTCTGTTTTAGCACTATATACATGAAAGTGTATCACACCATCTATAGTTGCTTTATTGGTGGTGGTGGTGGGGCACATATAAATTTAATAAATAAATAAATAAAAATAAGATGGCAACTCATAAGGTTAATGGCAGTATATGAAGCCAAGGCATCATCAGTAACTTCTGCTTTTCTAGCTTTAGTACAAGCCAGAGATCTGATAACTGCTGAAACTCTTTATTCTTCTGGGGTGAAAACTTATTTTATATTCATAGCTCTCTGACGTCATGTCTTTTTAAAGTCACCCTTCATATTGCCAATTTATTTGGCAGTCCATAAGATGTGGGGGGGGAGGGGGAGATAATAAAATAAAGGTCAGTGCTTCCCCTAAAGCAGAAATTATTATCCTATGAAATATCTCTGAATCCACTACTATAGGTAAACTGTTCTGCAGCCTCATTTCTTCCTTGGGCCACATGTTCTGCATCAAACCTATCAAGTGATAGGAAGGGCTCATTTTCTTGTATTGCAATGCTGGAAGGAGATCTGACAAGATGTGCATGTGTTGGATAATGAATTATACAGTAAGCTGCCTACAGTGGATTGGCTGCAGGAAAACTAAGAATGCTGAAACCTGTATCTCTCAGTTAACTTAATTAACTAATAAAGCTTGAAAGGAAAAGGTAGGAAGAAAAGAAAAAATAGTTTAATATATGTTCCATAAATCGGACTGATTATGCATGCTTTCCCTGTCTCAGTATTGCTTGACAGAAGTGTCCAAATTAAAGAAGCAGGATGAATATCACAAAACAGATTCAGACTTTGAACAGGATGGTATACTTTACCTGTAACCATCTACAAAGCTAGCATTGATATAATCTGAGCCTTCAACACCTCGGATTGGCTGCAGGCAAACCCGTGTCAGCTCATAGGGCATGATATTCACTAGGCGGTTTTTGAATTTGTTGCATGGAAGATTGGCACTGATGAATCGTGAGGTATGTGCTTTGGAATTGGCAAGGAGCTGTAAAGAGAAGTGACAAATTGCCAGGAGAAATCAAATGCAACACTCCAGGAGCAACAGGTCCCACAACATCGAGTACAATTTTTCACACTTAATACAGAAAAAAAGATTGCCTGAAGAGATGATAGACCTTGTTTAGGTAAAAATCACTACCATGAATTTCAGCAGGGAGAATATTCTTGCTCATATTGAAAGCTTCTAAGAATTTGTTGCTGAGCCACTGTACCATTAAGATTGGAAAGCACAACTGTTACATTCCCATTTTATATTTTTAAATGATCTCCTCAACACATCTTGCTCATCTAAAAATTCATGAAAACAGGCCCAAATTTGATCTTCACATGTATCAGCACTGCGCAGTATTGTCATTCAGCAATATTGCTTAATATTTATTTATTATTTTATTATTAATAAAATTTATATGCCGTCCAATAAAATTTATATGCCGCCCAACTTAATATCCCACAAACAGCCCAAAGCCACCTAATAATTTTTACGGGTTTTCCAATCCTTACACTAAACAGGTACAGGAAGATCTATGAATATCCACATGCCTGGCTGCACCTGCTCTTAGTTCTGTGGAGTTTATTTGCCAGAAAACTACTCATCTACTGCATCATAAACGAAACACCTGGAAAGCAGGCAAGAAAATTATATTGCTTTTTATCTAATGCATAGTGAAACTGAAATTTTTGAATAGACTTTAGAAGTATTTTCTCCTGCAGCAAGCCATTTCTGTAATTCCTGAGTCTGAGACAGTCACTTTAAAAGATAGGGTTGGTATTTGTATCCCTGGCAGTTGTTGAAATCGACTGTCAAGTCCCTGGTTTTATGTCCCTGCTCTTACCACTGCTAATAACAGGAGTCACTCAGAAATGGTAGACTTACCTTAAGATCAATTCTTATCATAATAGAAAGGAAAATGGTATGAAAAATGAGTACTGGTGGCTTAATAATAACAACAACAACATTAACAAAGTTGGAAGGGACCTTGGAGGTCATCTAGTCTAACCCTCTGCTCAGGCAGGAACCCTATACCCCCTGCTCAGGCAGGAGACTGGCTGTCCAGTCTCATCTTAAAAACTTCCAGTGTTGGAGCATTCATTGCTTCTGGAGACAGTATTTATACTTGCTCACCCCTTTTTCTACTCTCTGAAGTTTTCTGAGTCTTGCACCCGTCTCCTCTCATTAAGGCAGAATCAGACACCCAACTGTGCTGATGGCTTTTTCTTGCTTGCTCCTGCCACTCTTTCATAGGAATAGCATTTATAGGAAAAAAGAGCAGCTGCTGCTAGCCATCATTCACTCACTTTTTTCTCTGGCTATAGAAAGGATTAAGCCCAGAAACAGAGTGTGAGTAAATGGAGGTATGGTGAGGAGAAACAAGGTGACATTGTTCAAAATTCAGCGCTAGTTTTGCCTTCTGTTGCTTGCACAATAAATAATTCTGTTGACTTTAAAACTATGTCCATAGCCTTTTCTGGAAAAATACACATATTGAGAGAATTAGCAGAGCTATTAACCAGTATTAAAGAGGTAAGAAATATTGGTATGAAGATGCAGTAAATGCCGACAAACACTGACACTTGTGACCACAAAGGCTAAAGGCACTGGAACTGGTTGATTTTTCAAGGACTTAAAGTAGAAGTATTTCCAGGTAAGCTTTTCTTAGTGACATCACAAATACCCCAATTTCCACTGGGTTCTGGATACAGCTCCAGCTGCTCTGCACAGTAGCGAGGCCAAGAACTTCATTTTAATCTGCCTTCCTATATACTTTTCTAGAAGCTCCTCAGGACAGGACAGACATGTTGAGGACATACAACTCTGCATCCAAATATATTTTAACACTCTCTACAGGTAAAGAAATATACTAAAGCAGACATGTCAAACACAAGGATGCAGCCCACAAAGTGGTTTCATGTGGCCCATGAAGCCATCCTGGAAACAGTGAGGGAACGGCCCCCTCTGCCTTGGCCTTGGCCCAGGCCAGCTGGGAGCCAATGTACAATTTTGTGGTGGCCATCTATGCTGAAACACATTTAGTCTTAGCTCCATAAACCCCACCCCCCCTGCATGGCCTAAGAGGAACAGTGAGGCTCCTCCAATGGACCATGCCTTGGCATTTGCCCTGGTCCCACCCCCTTCTGCCAGAGAACCTCACATCTGTCCCACTCCTGCCCAGGCCCCAACATGCACCCTTGACGCGAACAATGTAGAGCTGGCCATGCCCACCCAGTAGGCCACAACCTCTCCAGCCACGCCCACCCAGCCCCCTGAGGGCAACCGCAATGCTGATGCGGCCCTCAATGAAATTGAGTTTGACATCCCTGTACTAAAGGACCATTATCTTTAAAAAACTATCTTCTTTCAACCCAGGAATACATTGTCAGTGAGAAATGACAAACAAGCATCTTATCTAATTCTATAGTTGCTCTGTAGATTTTACATGCACAGGTAACATTGTAAATAATCTTCTTACCTTAAACTCCAGTTCCATTGCTGTGACACTCTCACCTGGAGGTACCTGACTCAGTTTCTGGATATGGGCAAAGAGATTGCGGGCAGGCACTTCAGTGTTTCCACAAGTGGCTGCTTCTAGCAAGGCTTCATGAATGAAGATATATTGATCCTCAGTTTGCACCATATAGTTTCTCTGCGAGCGCATGCATGTCACATGCCCATAGATGTCCACTGTCTTTTCATGCTTCATCCTCTCAAGCATGGCATCAATTACAATGAAGCAGCCTGTTCTGCCTACACCAGCACTGTAAAAGCAAGGTATAAAGCATGAAATTAGGGTCTGCGCAGTGGCAAAGCTCTAGATATTCTGAATCTTTTCCTAGTATAATGGAAAAATAACTTATTTTCAAGGTCATCTTTATATTTAAGGTACTATTAGAAATTCCTATAGGGAACAGATTGACCTTTGGAAATGAAGTATAACCTTCAAGGATGCTGAACTTCTGAGCAACTCTATGTCCTATCTTACATAAGCATCTCTTACTGTGGAAGGCCAATGTAACCTAATCTTACTTAGTGATGGCAGTCCTTATGGGACAAACAACTGACAACCCATCAACAAGCAACAAATACGGTATCTGACAGCAAAGAATTCTACAGCAGGACATTTCCTTGCAGCTGCCCATGTGCAATTCTTTACAGGATTTTAATAGGGAGAGAGTATCTGTTAATTATTCGTTATTCCCATCTGAACCAGAGCATGAAGAGAGAACATTAAATACAGTTTCTAAGGAGTTTGTGAAAGCTGCAATGATGAAGAGGTTTGTTCAGTAATAGTTTCCACTCAGCTGAAGAGATAAATCACTGGCTGGATAAGATGCCAATTCCTAGTGAACTACAGTTTATGGCTGAAGCACTTTTTTTTAGCTCCAGACTGCAGCATGAGAATTTATCACTATGCATGCAAATAGTGTGTATCTGAATACTTAGACAATACCAGCAATTTTGTGCTTTTATGTACATGCAAAATGATGCCAAAATATTTTTCTGTTGTCAACAAAAATTTTACTACCATGTACCTGCCCGGTTTTGGGATATTTCACCTTACTGTTTTAGTGAGGTTTTCATGTTTCAGTTTTAAATGAGAAATAGAAGAAATCCAGTAATAGTAATAATGGCATGTTTTGTGAAGAGTCACATGTGCACAAGTTCGGTGACATGGTGTAGTTGTGCTACTGGATGCATATGTAGGATTCCATTCTAAAAATCCAATATTGATGCTTAATTGTTTCTAATAATGTGGTTGTTTCTTAAAGAAAACAGTGGGTTAAGAATGTTGACTATAAAATACTGTATATATTAGCCAATACTATTTTGCTGCTACAGCAGTAGGTTGCTTATAAATCCCCAAATATGCAACATTGCCAAAATACAGAGATTTATAGTTTTCCCCCATCATATTACCCTGATAGTTCATCAACACAGATTTATGTATGTAGGAATCACCCTTACCTGCAATGTACAACTACTGGGCCAGCATCAGGAGGATTGCATGCTTTCACTCGTCTTAAAAATGCTAAAATAGGAGTAGGGTATTCTGGCACACCATGGTCAGGCCAAGCCATAAACTGAAACTGTCGCAGTTCCCGTTTTTCACTCGACCCATTCTGCAGATAAAGCCAAAACATTTTAGCTGGAATTAATGGGCAGCAGATGAATTCCTTGATTTGGTACTCATGTACTATAGAATATTAAGGACTTTTCCACATGCAAGACGATTGCGCATCTTCTTTTACTACATGCTTATTTTCCGCATCATTTGGTTCTATTTTTTAAAAGTATTCCTATAGATTCCTTGCTGTGATTTATTGTTCAATGAATTTTCTTGTGTTTATATATGAATCCATGTGCCATTCTGAAGACCATATACTGTACAAGACAGTAAGGAAGATGACTTTAACAGAGATGTGCAGGAATTGTTACTAAGGCAAGAGGGACTGAAACATATTTGAAGTCAAGACCAAAGACATAACATTCAGAAGTAGCTCAGGCACATGATTCCCTAATTCACTGAAGTATAAATAGGAGGAAGTACAGACTTATAAGATTTTGTTATTTAAACCCATCTCATTAATAATAGTTTCAGCCTTCCAGTGGAATTTATTTCCTGGTTTACCTGGTAGGCTGATAGTATCTGAAGAACTGCTTTTAAGTATTAAAAAAAACATTCCTCAGGCTATTTACATATTTAATTACAGGTAGTCCTCGCTTACCGACTAATGTTCTAGCAAGCATTTGCAATTAGTACTATGCTGAAAAAATACATTTATGACCAGTCTTTAAACTTCTGGCTGTTGAAGCATATTCACAATCTCTTGATTGTGAATCGGGTGTGTGGCAACTGGCGCATATTTATCACTGTCATGGCAATCTGTGGGCACATGATCACCATTTGAAACCTTCAAGCCAATTTCCAACAAGAAAGGCAATGGAGTAGCTGGCAGGAAGTTGCAGTCATGTGGTATCATGCTTAGCTGAATGACCTGCTGGAATTGACATAAGTTAAGCATGGTCATGTGATGTTTCACTTTATGGCTGTGTCACTGTGATGGAGTTGCTGGTCTCCATTTTAGTGGGTAAGGGATATCTACAATATATCTTAACACACTTGGCCTGCACTGTAAACTTCAACTAAAGTTTTTTACAGTCATGCGATGCGCATATTTATAAAGACATATAGTATGTACAAGACAATGGCCTGTCCAATTCCATTCTTTTCAAACTGGAGAAAAAAATGCTGAATATGTTTTTGGGAAGTAAGGAAGACTACACTGACTAGGGGGCTGGGATTTCTACTTCATTTATCAGCCTTTTTTATTAATGAATTCTTATTATAGGTCATGGACCATTTTGTTTATTTTATTTTATGATGCCAAAGTTGATTGTAGCATGTTGTTCTACATCTATATTGCACTTAGTTATAAACATGTAATTCCTTCTCCTTCTCAAATAATTCATTATAACTCATTTCCCCCCTTTTTCCAGTACCTTGTATAGGGCAAATGTTCGGACTGTGTAAGTCGCAAGTTCAACAGTATCTAGCAAGGTCACTTGGATCAATCCATAGGTCTCTGTACCACGTCCAGGCCAGTACTGATCACATTTCACCTGCAATAAAACCCCAAAATTAATGGATAGTCCCTGGAATGTAACTTTAATTGGGTTCCATAACATAGACTGATACTCTTCTCCTGTTGTAATTTTCAAATTTTACCTGTATCTACTAGAATTTATTGACTGACAGAAGAGGACATATTTGGGAATAAAATACAGAAACACAAAACACCCAGACTGCATTTGGCCAAGACATATAGAGAAATTGAATATTTTTTGTCATATCTTATACCTCATTTTATAAGAGGCCAATATGGCTAAATGACCAGGTAGGGAGCAAAGAAAGATACTTTATGTTCAGAAGCAGGGATAAGAAGCAAGGATGCCAATAGCTATAAAAGAAACTGAGAGAAATGGTCAATTCAAAAGCAATTTCTTTCCTGTCCTTTCCCTGCTCTTTGGAAAGATTGCTATCTGTAGACAAGCATACTCATTTACAGGAAGCCTGTCTTCAACCTGTAATCCTCTGCTTGGGATTCTGCTCAGGTTCCTAACATAAGGTCACCAGCTTTATTTTTCCTAGGTATTAGTTGTGAGAGGAAGGGCAGTGCTTTACGTGGGCAGGATAGTGCAAGTGCCTAACAGAGACTCACAGCAAGAGAGCTTGACCAAGAGAAACTTAAGAAGCTGAGCAAGAGTAACAAGCTCAGAAGTGGAATGGGTTTCATCCCTTTGCCACAAGCCCAATGCATGTCTGGTGTATGTGCACACAGGGAGAAGTTCCTTCAAGGGATAACCAAAAAGGCTACTCTTGGCTGAGATCATTAGTCTCCTTAGCTGGAAAGGGCCAAAAAAATAGGAAACTAATCAGCCTGAAGCGCCCACTTTACTCTGTTTTTCATTCATACCTCTACACCTGCAATTACTGATCATCAAAGACTAAGATGGAAGTAGCAGCATGGTTTTTGCTCATAACACAACTATGGATTTGCCTGTCTAAATCCCTGTCTTTTCTACTGAGAGGAACTAGCCCGTTCCAGGTGAGGTGGAAGTAGCAAAACATGGACTATCTTTCTTCATGTCCAACTGTCATATTTCAAAACATTCATGCATGCTAAAATTTCCCCAAACATATCTCGCCATCTGCTTTTTATTCTTCTACATTTCTCTCTGTCTTGTCCTTTTACCCAATGAATCAATATTTGATTAAAACAGGATAAAATACTCTGCCCAAGAAACAGTAAATGTAATTATACAGGATGCGTAGAGAAAGTTAACAACAGACTAATTGGAAATCAATGATGTTCTGCTTTTTAATAGTCAACACTTTTAATGGGTGAGCCTTGTAATCATTCCTGGATGAAAAACGAAAGAGTATCCTAGAACCTAGAACAGTTCTACTGAAGTGCACTTTGTTTGCTGTGATTATCTGGAATTCTGTGTTCAGCCTGGATGGCCAAAGAGCTTTTTACATATGCAACAGACGATATAACACAGGAAGGAAAAAGTTGGGCTAGCAATGATTTGAGCAAGGGCCTTCTTTTCCACTCTTTCTCCAGGGAAATTGTATTACTGTGTATATACAAGCATAAAACAAACTTTGAAGTAATCTATCCCAGGATTTAATAGAGAGCCCTAGCTGGTAATTGAAAATTATTTATTCATGACCAGATAAGAGTCACTCACATTTTCTGCCAAATTTACTCATAATGTTTATGCCCTATTTTCAAGCTCTGTAAATTTTACGCTGAAGCTGATGCAGGATGGCACTAAACCAGATAAGAGAGCCTTTTCTTCTGGCACTGCTCACTTCTCATTAATGTCAGGAATGCTCACAACCTGGAAATTCATTTACTGCTGGCAGCCCAGTGGGTCCCTCAGTTGCTGGGAGAATAAGGAGGCTTCCACACAGAGCTTAAACAATGGGAGAAGAGTTAGTTTGATACACAACTCTACCAAGACCTAGTCTAAGGCTTGCAGTCTGCAAATCAGGGGAAAATCTCTTAATTTATTTGGACTTGTGTATTTATTAAATGCTATTAGAAGCTAGAATAGAAACATGGATGAGAGATAGCCTGGATTCATTTTGCATTTAAAAGAGCCTTAGAGATGGCATATACTACTGATTTTGTTGCCAATTGCAAAGACACTGGATGTAGAAAGTGATCTGCTGTTTGTAGGTTTTATGTAGTATACAACTAAAAATGATGCTACTATCACCATGATAGGATTTTCGAGTCATGAATACCAAGCAGCTCACAGATCTTTTTCCAAGACTGATGCTATTTCACAAGATTTAGAAAGTATTTGAAGCACTGAACTCCAGAAATCCCAGATGTTAAATGTTTAAGGCAAGAATTCAAGGACAAAGCATCACTAGGACTGAGAGAGTGACTGCACCTGTTAGCATTTGTCTGAAACAGCTTTCAAAACTCCTGGTTGCGAAGAAGCCCTCCCGCTTGGAGGTAAGAAAAGGGTCAAGCTTGAATGAGCACTGAAAAGATGCTCAAGGGTGTATAAACGCGCCTCCTCTCATTAGAAAGCTCCCAGGGGCAGGGATGAGGCTTTTTGTTCAAGTTTTACTTCTATTACTTCAATGCCTCTTTGACTGGTTCCATTCTAAGGCTATTATGATTCCTCAGAGACAGGGTCCCCTAGGTGGGGGTTTCTATTCTATAGCAACCGTATTGTATCTGTAAATACTAGCAAAGGCAACCAGGCCTCTAGTGAGTACTAGTATGAACTCTGTTAAGTGAAGAGGAACAAATGGGTAAGAATTCTCCCCCCTACTTGGCTGGGTGGGTGGGCAGGCTAACATGGTGAAGTATGTCAAGGGTGCTACTGCATCCTCCATCTTCTAGTAAGTAATTAGGAGAGCGAAGGATGGGAAGTGTGCTATCAGAAGATAATGTGCGTTTCACCAGCAGCAAGGCAGGAAACAGAGACAGGTGCCCAAAGGGCCTTAAAAAAACATGTTATCTTGGAGAAACACACTCTGGGGGGCATCTTCTGATAGCTGGGCAGCCCCCAAACAAAGCTAGCTGGACTTTGGATATTCATGTATTCTGACACGCATCAAAAAAAGGAGAGGGGACTATTTCTCTTTTAACTCATCTGCAAACATTCTAAACACAAAACCCTCTTCTAGACTAATAAAGTCTAATTAATAAAGTGCAAGCAAATAATAAGGCTACTGCTTAAATGCAATTATGGAGCAGCAACTGAAGTGCTTAAATTACTGAAACTTGTGGGGCATTCACTACATACCTCAAACTGTTTAAGGCACAAAGCTATCAGCATTTTGCTATGCCTAAAGCACAATCAGATCTCACATCAAGAAACTGGGTCTTATTTTTTATGTTTGTAATCTATTTCTTGCCACTGTTTTGGTAGAATACGCTTATTATAATGTTTCTCTCTCCCCGCCCTCTTCATCTTCACCACACACAGAGTAATGTTCTGGACGACCGCACATCATTCTGCTCGCCCCACCTTAAAAAAGCAAAGGGTACCACTGCAGAACATGCATAAAAGATGAGAAGAAAAACCACAGCATATATGGACTATCTTTAGTTGAATAAATCTTAAAAAAATAGGGGATATTTAGCTTGGAACAAAAGATTACTGATGAGGGATCCAAGAGAGATTTATGAGATTGTGATTGATAAAGCAGGAACAATTAGAAAAAGACCTCACAGAAAGCTTGAAGTTACCTATTAAAGATGAAAGTTATGCATTTATATATTTAAGTTAATCTAAAACGTATTTTTCAAAAATGCCTAGCTAACCTATTAGAACACCCACATTAGAATGTTATGATGCCACATGTACAAATTCTTTTTGAAAATTAGAGTACATTAACAAATGAAGGACTGAACAATAAAAGGGCACTAGGCAAGACACCCTAAAGTATATTATTTTGAGTAGTGTTTGCCATTCATCAGCACAAACAACACTTTTCAATCTGAGTTAGAAATACAGGCTCTTTCCAATGTGCTCTTTGCAGTTCTGTAGTATTTTTGTAACATAAAGACTGGCATTCCCCTTTCAGTATTAATTCAGCAAAGCTTAGGATATATGGTTGCATGCATTGCTCTCCCTCCACACATATCCCCCACCTTTATTTAGCTGCTCTCTGAATATTCCCTATCTCTATTGCCTTACTCAAATCTATTTGACTAAAGAAATGAGTGCACCACAATCCTGTGGTTGGCATGGAAACGTAATATATTCTGTGCTCATTACAAGAGATGCTATCTTCTGAAGAACTCTCTGCCCAGGATCTCCAATTGAGCTCCATGTTTTGCAAGAGTATTCTGAAACATAGGCGTCTTCCATTTAGATACCTTAAGGCAAATAAATCCTTTTTACACATTCAAACTATGCACGAAAGACAGAATTTAATATGGCTATAATTTTTGGGTGCCAGACACAGCAGAAGACATCTGCAGAATGGCTTATACATGGAGATTGCTTCTCTCTACCACAAATGTCCATACATAGATTATATATAACTGATACACACAACCCTACTCTGATGATATGCTTCCTAGTGTATGGGGTCAATTATGCCAAAAGTGTGTGATTTGCTACTGCAAATATATTCCCTCCCTCTCCTTTGAATGCTTTTGAATTTCACAAGGAGTGAAATGAACTCAAGCCATTAGTTGCCCCAATTATTCATACTGAGATTCTATCACTTATATGGGATTCTATAAATAAGAATCTGGCCCTTCCGATTATGAATTAGCCATAGCATAGGTGACAAGTTAATCTCATAAAATAAATAATTCACTTAAGAACTAGATGGAAAAGGAAAGTCCATGAAGGACGTGTTGGTACCATACATTATTCCCCTTTTTTCCTGCAATGTTACATCACTGTCATTTCCCCCAAAATTTGCCATTAGAGTTCTAATATATAAAACTGCTAATATTCTTGGTAGCACTGCATTTCCAGTATCAACATGGACTACAACTCCCTGAATCATTTATGGTCTGTGGGAGAGACCAGGTTTGTCCATACCCGAGACTTTTCCTCCAGTCGTGTCATCATGACAATTGTTGCTGTACGTTGCTCCCATACCATTCTCCAGAAGTCACTGAGTGTCTCAGGCAGTGGCCCTTGTGTAGCAATGTAAGCGTTCTGTTTGCGGTAGCCATCAATATAATTGGCATTGATGTAGTCACTTCCAGGGACCCCTGCATGACAGAAAAAGGGCATGAATCTTCAGGAATGGGTAAGTAAAGACACAGCCAGAATTCTGAGCTATTCAGAGAGAGGGTAAAGATTATAAGGATCCTAGTGCTACACTAACATTTGACTTTATTTGTGGGGCTTTGATTGATTTTAATGTATATTATATTACAGGACTCCAGTAAGAGTACAGAGGTTTATAAATGCAGTAAATAAGTAGCTCTTGACCAAATGCAAATTGATGGGGAATACATTTTAATGGATATTTAAACATTATACAAGAAGGAAATAGTGTGGAATATGACACGCATGCTCAATCATTCTGGAGGCAACCATGGCCAAAGAAAGATTTATGCCATTGTTTTTGTGCCTTGTTAATGAACAGCATAAAATCAAAGGTTAGTTATTAGATGTTAGGAGAGTTTTGCAGTCTAAGTCTCTCAGAGAACAATATTTCTAGAGTTCCATCTGGAAGAAATGAATAAATAGCTCTTTTAAATAAAGGCAGAGTTGGTTTTGGTGTACATATTCCACAAAGATCATAATTTTGCAACCTGACATTCATTTTGGAATTAATGGCTTAAAATATAAAATGATAAGGACACTTACTAGGTTACCTTCTACTTCTAATAGTTAACATTTCTTTCTTTTCCCCAACCCAGTTAATGTTTTGTCCAAATACAATATTACAACAGACTGAATGAATCAAATGATTTGGGACTTGAGTGGTATAAATTTAAGAAATAAATTTGGTAGAAGACTTTAATTCCTGTCCTTACATAAATCCATGATAGTGAAAAAATTATGACAAAGAGTTACACTATTTGGGAAATCATAGTACGAAAACAAAGGGATAAATAAAACCAATAATGTTGCTCAGTCATCTGGATCTAAAACTTCTAGATATGGCAATAGAAATGGCTGTCTACTTATTTTCTTATGTAGATATGCTTAAGAAAGCAATGCATACTCTGAAAAATGAACTTTTTAGATTGACAGGATTATGTCCGTCAGTGATAATGTCCATACACTGATCAATTCAGTAGTGAACAATCTTTGGATCAAAGACCTATATATTAACACACTGTGCTATAAAATAACACAAGTGTTAAAGAATGTATAAGAAAACTTTCTATAGTATATATGCACATTTTTTCATGTACGTTTTTCAGGTATAATAAGTATGATGTTGAGTCTTGAGGAACATGTTTAATAATCATCAAAAAGTATGAGTTATGGAGTCCTAGTGCCCATTCATTCAGCTGCATCAGTTAATCAACCTAGATTCTTGACAGTGTTGCAGCCTTATTTCTGTCTTATGATTTGTAGTCAAAGTTGGACAGATAATTGATTCCACACTACACTGCACTAACTCCAAAACTCAAAATCTCACGTCTGATGCTGCAGTTTATTAGTGAAAGTAACTGTTAATAATCTTACCATCAATGGAGGTCAAGATGACCCGGGAGTGGTCATAGGCAATCACATTTGCATAGCGATTCTTTGGTTTGTTCACTTCCAAGTTGGAGTTCTCCCAGGTGAACTGCTGCCCAGGATCAATGGACTACAAGGTAAATGATAAAAAAAAAGGAAGACTAAGTGTCTTTTCTCCTCTCTCTCTCTCTCTCTCTCTCTCTCTCTCTCTCTCTCTCTCTCTCTCTCTCTCTCTCTCTCTCTCTCACACACACACACACAGCATATTTATTACTTTTCCAATTATTATACATTTTCTCAATGTTGAAACTATTGAATAATACACTAAGTAAATATAAGTTTCATATGAGTTATCTGATTGATTCAAAGAATTTACTTGCTAGGTGGGACATTCAATCTTGTTACCACTTCCATCTATGCTAGAGACAATACCCAACAGTAATTTTAAGAACAAGCCGTTTGTCAGTTAAATACAACATTTAATGTTTTTTCACATGAATTCTCTAACATGTAAAACCTGAAACACAGATGGGGTATGAATTGCTTAATACTGTCTCATATCAGTAAATTTTCATATGCAATATAGCTGAAAATATAGTGCAATTAGAACTTTTTGATGCCTAAAGGCTAACTTTCCAAATATCTTTTTTTAAAAAAAGAGTTAGGAGTAGAAGTGCGCATGCACTCAGGCCGCACACACATACACAGACACACAAACCAAGAATTTCTCAGGAATGTAATGAGGATGTGATGATTGAATGTATGAATACAGATCAGTGGACATAAAAATGGATTGTGTGTATATATGTATTTATGCATACATGGAAAATGAACTGCTCCCTTGCAACCTATCTCATAGCTTTACCTGACTTGGCATGGCAAATATTGAATATTCATCCTGGAATAAGCATCTTGGAATGTACTATTGGGTGGGTAAATCATCTCTCCCAACTGTATTCTTTCCCCACAAATCATTTCTCGCATTACTTGCCAGCAAAGGAATGACAATCCAGGTCCTTAGATCAATACTTGCTGCTCAACATTTATACCAGAACCAAATCCCTTATTTGCTTACCTCAGCTACTATAAAAGAGAAGTATCAGTCATTTTTCCAATAAGTCAGAAGATTATATGCCAGGAAACTAAACAGCAAAGAAATGACAGCAGAAATACTAAGGTAGAACCCCAAGTAACAATTTAGGTTATTTCTAATATATTGAAAGAGGTCTGTGGGTTGTGTACAATTCCCGAGCACTATTTGTAGTCCTCCAATACTGCATGATCAGATTTGATGGCAAAGTATCTACTTTGTGGCAGTGCAATTCTTTGGATTCCCTTGCCTAAAGTAAGAAAGGGATGTTTCTGTGAGATTTCTGCTTCCATTTCTATTTTACAAAGCCTAAGCCTTTCACCAATTCTGAAATCTTTAAAGATAGAAATAGGAGCGAATCAGGCCTCTTCTTTAAGGGCCTGATGTTCCCTTAACATACACACCTGAAGGCTTTTAAGTCCCTCCAAAGTGGATGGAAAATCTTGGCACTGCCAAGCTTTATTAACAAACAGCTCACGTATCAGTATCAACAGAAGGAATGATGGCCAAGTTCAAGATATTAAAGATGCCTTTCCGGAAAAATTGAACATCTCCACATCAATTGTAAAGGATTTCCATTTCAAGGAACAGCAATTGGACATATAAAAGGGATTTTCACAACTTCAGCAGGAAGGATAGAACATCATAACGTGGCTAATAAATGGTTTGGGAAAGGCAAGAAGAAAGTAAACTATTATCAGCATAATAAGCAGGCAGTGCAAAGTGACAGACCAATTTTTATAGCTGATTGTGATCATATGAAGCACATCTCCCAACTGACAGAAACAGGTCCAGGGGTGGTTCTAGATAAATTTTTTATAGACAAAGCTGTATTTTATCCATGGAATTTTATGAAGGATCAGCTAGGTCATTCTTTTATACTCAGCCAATATTTCCCTGTTGTCTCTTTCTAACTCTTCTAATCCGCAAAGAGGGGGGAAAGAGTGGAGTAACAATGCGTTTTTTTCAGCCAACATGGTGAAAAAATAAACAGTCAAGATGTGGTTAGATGAATTATGGCAAATATGGATTTATTGGAGAAGTCTCTCCTAGACCTAATCTAATGAGATTGTGAATCTATGAAAAATTATAGTTATTTACACCCCTATCATGCTATTCTTTTTTATGGTAATCAACATTATGTAAAGATCTCTTGAATGCACATATTCTTTGCCCATTCCATTTTTAGCTTATAACAAAATGGCAGTGTTTGACAGCACTACAGAAAGCAGCGAACAGTCCAAAGTTGCTTGGAGCTGTTCATCTTATACTTAGGTGCGGTAGGTTTGTTTTGTCCCAGGAAAAAGGAATTCATCTGGATTCCTCATAAAGGGAAGTTCCCAATTTGCAAGAAATCTATGATAGAAAACTTTTGCTCTTGGACAGGTATTTCACACCTTCAAATTAGCACAAAAAATTGAGGCCATCTGAAATCTGACATTATAAAGAGTGATGGACAGTTTAAAATAAGCTAATAAATTATATTCCAAACTACATTTCAGTAGTTGTGATATTATATAATAGGTTCAAATTCAGAAGTTTGTTATTTCATCTCATTTCCTAGATGTTGAAAAACTTCTGCAGACACTTAAGAAAAGTTACCCTGTCTCATTCAAATTCTTATATTCAAAATACCTGGTAGAACTGATTTTCATTATTTCCAAGTATATAAGAAATGAAAACATCCCTCACAGCCATTTCACAGGCCTTTTTCAAACACAGAAAGGTTAGGATAGAAGTACAAAACTCACCTCTGTACTAAATCACATTAAAATTACTGCAATGTGTTGGAAAAGAAAGAGAAAGGTGGCACAAATCAACCATCCGTCCCCAATTCCCAGCAATGCCATTACAGCAATTGTCTTGCTGTGGAGAAAGTGAAAAATCCTTGACTATTCTGTATTAACAAGCCCTTAAGAAGGCAAATAGATGAGAAAGGCAGGAGAAGGAATCCACCTGGCTGCAAAGAGGTGCTAATTAAATATGCCTGCAAATGAGTGACTCATTTAGTAGTGAAATGATTTAAACTCTGATGAATTAATGTGCACCTGTTTTCTCCTTAACACAAACAAATGAGTAAATAAGGCAGAGGATGCTTAGAACGCACCTGAAGACCATTTGTGCTTGTTTTACAGGTGGGCCACACCAAATAACTATCTTTTGTTTGGTGGGCTATTCATTTTTTTTTTGAACATTTGAACACACAATTCCTTAAGCTCTCATCCCAAGACATGGTTTTAACAAGCCCAACCTGTCTCTTAATGACAGCAGCTCTTTGTCAACACAACCACTGACCAATATCCAATATCCAACCACGAAACTGCTCAAATGAGGAGTCAATCACAGGACGTTATTCCTAAAACCCAGAAGAAAATATTCTACTAAAGCAGCCGAGTTTTTGGCAACCTGTACATAATTGAATAAATGTACACACATTGGGGGAATGAGTCCAGACACATGCATGCAAAATGCAATTGAAGATTTCACAACCCCAAATGCTCCTTGTCATAAAAGCTTGTTGCTACTGGTGTATTTTTCCATCAACTTTCCCAAATGAGATCTGCCTGCCTGCCTGCCTGCCTGCTGTGGCTGAAACACATGTCCTGTCTGCAATGCAGAAAGAAAAGAAGGGTGGAATAGCAGACTTATACTCTGGTAATACGGAACTGCTCTCCTATGTGCTGAATTCTTAAAGTGACAAGCAGCATCTGAGGGAGCTCTAAGAAATGCCAGCGATCTTGTTCTGCTGTCAATTGGGGGGAATCTAAGGAAACTCTGGAAGGGGAGGTCGGATGACTGTTTGGGCAGAAGGTAGAGAACTGTAGTGAGGCACAGACCACATTTCTCTTTCTTGGCTATAACTGTCCCCACAAAACTATGTATTTTCATCTTGCCTGAGCTCTGAAGGGCTCCTAATGCTGTGGCAGATGGTTGCAAGGGAAGGGTTAGAAAATAATTCAGGGCAGATTCACAAGAGCATTTGATAAGTGTTATATGAACATTCAGGGGTAATTATAAACATATTGTCTCAGCAGGTGGTTGGGAAGTGGTACATGTAGAGCTTTCTATTACCTTCACAGCGTTATCTCAGAAAGAATCAAGCATGCAGGAGATACAGGGGTGGTGGTGTTACAATTAGAGTTTTCATTCTAATGCAGTGTTTCCCAAACTTGACAATTTTAAGGCATGTGGACTTCAACTCCCAGAATTCCACAGCCAGCGTTGCTGGCTGTGGAATTCTGGGAGTTGAAGTCCTCATGCCTCAAAATTGTCAAGTTTGGGAAACACTGTTCTAATGGTATAGAACAGGGGTGTCAAACTGCCGGCCTGCAGGCCAGTTGTATCATGTGGAGGCCACGCCCACCCCAGCTCCAGCAATGCGAAAAAAGTCACGATATGTCACGATATGTCACGTGACACAGTGAGTTTGACACCCGTGGTATAAAACGGGAGAAGAGGTTGCTGAGAAATATCCTGAGTAATATTCCCTCCTATTCCATGGTGGCAGGGAATTAGAACCAGCAACAGAAGCAGTGATTTTCAGGAATTCATCCACTGCAAGCAGTGCTGTTTGATAGACAAAAGGCTGCTGGGATTTAGTTCAAAAATTCTTATGACAATGTATGCACATTCCATTACATAAGAATATACAATACTACAGGGACTGCCTGCTGTGTATATTTATAAGCAGATCATAGCTGCATTTAATAAATATGATTTGATGTCTCAGAGTAAGGGCATATAAAGAAAACATCCAAATCTTAGCCCAGGGCACTTTCCCTATTTCCATAGGGAAGAAGTTTGGAATTTTGAGACCATATTATGGTATCCTCACAAAAGGGCTACTGTTGTGGGCAATATGAAAACCCCCAATTGCTAGGCAATAAACTGGGAAGGATGCTCCTCGCTACAGCCTCTATTTATTCTTCCTACAACCAGGATCCATTTCCTTCTCTAAACCAGCTGTAACCGCCTACCTTTCTCATTTTGTAACATTTTCTACAGTATAAAGGACACAGACACACAAAGGTGTGCTTTTATATGTACAGGTAGTACTTGAGTTATGAGTGTAATGGAGCCTGCCCACGGAAGTGTCCCCCGGCCTCAGATCTGGGCGGCAGCGGCCTGGCAAAGGCTCTAACGCCCCGATCCAGCCTCTGGAGGCATGTGGAAATGTCCCTTGGCTTTGGTTCTGTTCTCTGTTGCAGAGAACAGAGGCCTAAAGTACCATGAGATCAGGTGACATCAGTAGCGTGAGATCTCATGCAACTGATCTCACATGATCTTGTGTTAACTTTAGGCCTCCATTCTCTGCGAATCCACCGAAGGCCTGGAGCAGCCAAGAAAGCGAAGGATCTCGATCTTCGCAGGGTATTGAAGGCCTGGTAACTAGGGAGACTCGGACGGGGGTGGGGAGGGAGGGAATAACCAGGGTGAATGTTGCAGTGTTACTGCGGTCGCTCATAAGGGCAAATGACTGCCATGGTGCACCAACATTTGTAATTTCGGGACTTGCTCGTAAGCACTGGGGGTGCTCATCATGTTACTTTGAATGAGCATTAAGTGAATGCTCATAATTCGAGGTTTACCTGTATTTAATTAATTTATGCCCTACATGCCTGCTCTGACAAGTGCTCAAGGTGGCTAACAAAAATTAGAACTAAAAGACAATATAAAGGTTTAAAATACACATTTAAACTAATGCTAGAATAAATACTAAAATCATTGAACAGTTGAAAGCCTAGCCATAAAGATTATCTTTACAGATTTCCTAAGGGAGGGTACAGTAACTCCAGGGCCCAGATTTGGTAGCTTTTTTCTCTCATTCCAGAAAAAAGAGTTTCTGATAATCAGGGCATACTGGGAAGGCTTCTTCTGCTGTTCTTATCAGGACAAGCTTAGTGGTTCCTTAGATAGTCAGATTTTAAGTTGTTTAGGGCTCTAAAGATCAACATCAACATTTTTATTGTATATGGTACGCAAATGGCAAACAGTGATGATCTTTCCATGTTTTTTCTTTCAGTCTTCCATACTTACTGACATATAGTTGTCAATGCAGTACTTTATTTCCTTTTCTGCAACTCACACTGCTCAGTGTCTGTATTCTGTACTTTTCTATTGGACAGCTGAATATTCCTTGTCGTATCTTACTTTCTAGCAAGTCACTTTTTTAATATATACTCTATTTGGTCTTTCAATCACATTTGTAAAGGATTTCAATATAGTTTTCCATCTGTCTTTAACTCACTTGCCTCTATTGGATCTCTTCCTTTGTTTATTCTTAAGATTTATTTATCAATACATCTTCTTGTTATTTTTCTGATCTTAAAAATATTTTCCTTTTGTTACAATTTTCTTTTTGCTGACATTCTTGATTGACGTGCTTCTCCTTATCCTGTTTGACCCTGAAAGTCTGCTTTCAGATGTGGAACATGTTTTTTTCTGCTTAAAACTCATTTTTTAATTTCTGTTTGGCTATCATGACAGTTTGTGCTGAAAGCCACTAGGATTTATCTTAAATTTGTAAATTAATCTTCTGTTTCAGTTCTCCATAGAGAAGACACTCCACACTTTCTTCCCACAGCACTCCTTTATTTGTTTTTTAAATAAATTTTATTGATTTTTTTAAAATTACAATCTTTAGAGCTAAGTAAACAACATGTTGTCTGGGTTTACATATTTAACATTAACTTCTTCAATTTAGATCTATTCAGTACTGTACACTCCAGTATTTTTTTCCTTTGATTTTTCCTTTCTTCCTTTTTCCCCTCATTGAACATTTACAATTCTTAGTACTATTGATGTATACAAAATTAAATATAGACATCTTCATATTTTACTAATATTATAGAGATAACAATAATATCAATTCATAATATCCTGTTTTCCATGTTCTTATTTAATGTTTGATTTTCCATCAATATTTACAGTCTCTTCATTAGTTATGATTTTCTCAATATTAGCTAAAAAATTTTGTTCATACCAATCCTTCTCTTTTTTTTTTCAAATTTCCCATATCAAAAGAAGAAAAACAAAATGCTATCATAATTCTAAATCATATCTTCCATTATAAAAATCTAGTTATATCTAAGGGTCATCCATTCTTTTAATCATATTCAAACAGTATATTAAACAGATAGTGGCCCCTCTGATAAATCAAATCTTCTGTTTTTTAAGTCTACAATAACTCTCACTTTCTTTCTTTGCCAAGTAGCTTTCCAAGCCAAGGCAATTAAATCGCTCAAAATTTTTCTTTCTATTTTTGTGCAAGCTGCTTAACATAAGAAAGGTAATTTAGGTAGAGTATTTTGGGGGGGGGGAAACTCAACCCATCCACATTCCCTAGACCAGGGGTAGGCAACCCAAAACACTCAAAGAGCCATTTGGACCCGTTTCCCACCAAAAACAAAACACCGGGAGCCGCAAAACCCTTTTGATATCTAAAATGAAGATAACACTGCATATATCCTTTTTTACCTTTATTATAGGTGTGTGTGTGTGTGTGTGTGTGTGTGTGTGTGTATGTATGTATGTGTATGTGTGTATATTAAAAATAAAAGTAAAAATAAAAGTAAAAATATGACATTAAAAATAAAAGTAAAAATATGACTCTTGGGAATATCCATACTATTAAAACAATGATCACCAGGAGAATGCTTTAAGAGAATAAAATTACATACAAACAAAGGTAAAAAAAGGATATATGCAGTGTTATCTTCATTTTAGATGTCAAAAGAGTCTCTCTCTCTCTCTGTCTCTCTCTCTCCCTCCCTCTCTATCTGCCCTTGGTCTGCCACTCCTCTTCCCCCACTCTCTTTCTTTCTCTCTCTCTTTCCTCTCTCTCCCCCTCCCTTTCTCTCTCTCTCTCTCTCTCTCTCTCTTTCTCCCCTCCTCCTATCTGCTGCTCACCTGGCAAGCTTCAAGCTGTTGTCCAATAAGCTCAGGGGTAAGCAACCTCGTCTCTTTTATGACTCATGGACTTCAACTCCCAGAATTCCTGAGTCAGCCTAGCTGGGCTAACTAGCTCTCTCCTGCCCTTCCTGCTTCCTGCAGAGACGCAGCAAAGGGAGGAGCTCCGCCCAGTAAGCTTTTCAGCTCCTTGGAGAACACTGTGAGTGCACGCTCTTTTACACACACACACACAGAGAGAGAAAGAGAAAAGCAGGGAAGCGCAATTGCCTCTCTCTGTTTCTGTCTCTCTGCAAAGGCAGAGGAGGCTGGGAGCCACAGGGGAAGGCTCAAAGAGCCGCATGCGGCTCCGGAGCCGCAGGTTGCCGACCTGTGCCCTAGACAATTCCCCTGCCTGCTCTATGTTTCATTTTCTCGAATCTTCTTCCTTGTCTTTTGGAGAAGGAAGTAAGGGATCTTTTGTGTTTTCATTGTTATAGGTAGGTCTTACAGTATTTTGTGTATGGTAGTCCATATTTCCCTTCTCCTATCTCCTCCATCTCTAGATCCATTTCTTCCGCTTCATCCTCTGATTTCTGGTTTATTTGTTCATACTTTGTAGTCGTTGTCTGGCAGCTTTCCAGTTGTAGCTTCAATTTAAAGATTTGGTTCTTTATATCATCTAGGTTATTTTTAGTCTCATTATGGTTTCTTTTTATGTCCTCTTTTTGTACAACAATTGTTTGATAAATTTGCTGTAACATAAAGAGTATTTCCTTCTGAAAGGTATTTGTTTTTTCTTAAGGCACCATTCAAGGATCTCCTTTAAATGTAGAGAATCTTTCCTTATTATGGATATGTATGTTTCCCAGGTGAAAGTTTGTGGACTAACAATTGTAGAAATGTGTATTTTAATTTTTAATGATGGAATTTTGTTTAAGTTATTTTTTTACTTATATGAATTACCCAGAGTTTGTATAATTAAGTAGGATACATATAAAGTAAGATTTAAAAGGTTTAAAGTTTTCCCCAGTCCAGTCGTGACTGACTCAAGGGGGTGATGCTCATCTCTGATTCTTAGCTGAGGGAGCCTGCATTGTTTGACAGAAGTTTCTGTCATTTGTTTCTGACACCAACATGAAAATACAGAATGCAATAACCTTTCCCGCCAAAGCGGTACCTATTTATCTACTTGCATTTTCATGCTTTCAAACTGCTACGAGTAGGTTGGCAGGAGCTAGGGTGAGTAACGGGAACTCACCCCCTCATGTGGGTCTTGAACCTGTGCTGTCAGCTTTCCAGCTGACAATCTCAGTGGGTCTTTAACTGCTGAGCTATTGTGCCGCCTCAATATTAGGTAAATGTAAGTTATGTTTATATCAGTATTTCATGTTTTTATTCCTACAATTTGGGGATATTTTGGCTGATTACACTGCATTTTTCTATAGGAAACAGAACCCTGAAGCAAATAATAAAAGTATATCACTCTACTAAATAAATAAATAACCACAATATAAGAGGCAGAGAAACTGCATTTGTTTTCCTACCTGTTCCCATTTAATTCTCTGTGCATTCATGTTGTTAGTTAGAAGATGGCCACTGGATGCAGACAAATGTCACATATTTTATTGAATAATCATCTCTCTACTCTCTACAGCAGTGTTTCTCAACCTTGACCATTTTAAGGCATGTGGACTTCATCTCGCAGAATTCCACAGCCAGCATTGCTGGCTGTGGAATTCTGGGAGTTGAAGTCCACATGCCTTAAAATGGTCAAGGTTGAGAAACACTGCTCTACAGCCTACCTGGCTTCCCATATTTTACTGAATTATGGCAAGACATGGCTTTTTCAGCAGTGAATCCTACTGTTACTGCTAATTAAAGAGACCTGTCCTTAGAAATTGCTGGAGATGTCAGAGAAATAGTCTATTCATTTTCTTTACCCATAAATTTGTTGGACATTTTTAAAGGTCATTTATTTCCAATTCTAATAAATATAGCCAATATTTGCTTGAGCTCGAATTAGAAAGACTGGAGCTAGAAAGCTGCAGATCACAAATATATGAAGAGCTAATTTTGGGAGATACTGTATTATTTTACATTATCATTAATGTCTCTTGTAAAAGTGCAGGAAACTAAAACTCCAAATGCTGCTTGCTGCTAACTTGACTCATAATCGTTTTATGTCATACTCCTCCCTCCCCCCTGTACATATTCCTGTCACAGTATCACTGTGCCCATGTAAAACAGGCTAAGTGTCCAATTATAATGGATTTGTATGCAGGCACGTAAGAAGATAATCCCCTTTTCTTAATATAGGTGGATCAGCAATGTAATCATCACAGTTTTCCCAGAATTCCTAGATTTTGCTCCCGCTTTTGATTACTAACCTTTAGTTAGCTAGTACTTCTCTACAGCTTCTTGGTCCCTATAATTTTGCCTTTTGAATTCAATTAGTAAAGTGTCTTCTGAATCAAGGAAGATATAATATAGCAAGGGGAGATGAGAAGCAAAAGAGAGCAGGAACTATAATGCATATAAAAGGCACATTCTCAATTTATTTTCTGCCTCACCCCATATAATAATAATGATGATGATAATGACAATAATGACGACAACAACAACAACAATAGAGTTGAAGGGGGCCTTGGAGGTCTTCTAGTCCAGCCCCCTGCTCAGGCAGGAAACCCTATATCATTTCAAACAAATATGAATGTTTACTCATGATTTAAGTCTTCTGCAGCTGAAGAAGACCCTACAGAGTTTGATGCAAGCACAGAAAAACATTTATATGCAATGGAACTTCCTATAACACAGCAATTTTTCAAATTAATCATTTTCCTAGTAAATGGTTAATCATAGAGAAACCAGATAGCAAAAAAAAGAGTCATGGCAATTCCTGGGCTCCTAATACCATTATTTTGAATTCCATCACAACAATAAGAGCCTTCGAAATATAGTTATTCAGAACTGCAGAAGATACATAAAATGTAATGTGAGAATGATCAGATTAGTATGTGTACTGGTTTCAGAGAACACCATCAGAAAGCTGCTATATATAGTTTTTATGTTATGGAATTGTATAGAATTTGTTAGAATGAGATATATTTTTATCTTTATAATTGTGATTTGTTGTAAATCACCTACATCTCACGTATAAATTGTATCAAAGGAAGAACAGTCATATTCAAAAAGGTTCAAATATGAAAGAGTTAAAGAGAAATCTAAATCTGATGTGTCAATCTAAGTTGTGGGCAGAGACGAAGCCTAGGGAAATGAAAACTAAGCCGCAGATCAGGAACAGGAAGATTTCTCTGTCAGGTGAACTACTGAAAAGAGGAAGCTCAATTTTGTCTTTCTCATTGCCTTTTGCTCTCACAGGAGGAACTGAAGCATGTCTTTCCAGGATTTCTCTGATTGGACTTAATACTTTGCAATGTCACCTGGGATTCATTTATGCTTTCAGAAACTAAGACAGTGAATTAGGTTCTTTGTACTGTTATGTGTAATTTGGACCCTTGTCTCATGTGGTTCCTTCAGGCAGCAAGGAAAACCCGAGTGCCTCGATGGATACTGTAATACTTCTTTGAGAGAAGCGGTAATGCTGCTCATCTTGAAAGAGGCAGTGATGAGCCCTGTCTCAAAAAACCCATCTGTTGAATCATCCTTATTTGAAAACTCTTGTCTTATCTTTAACTTCTCCTTTTGGAGAAAGCTTATAAGCATAAAAGTAGCTCAACTACAGTCAACCCTAGAGGTAGTGGGTACTGTATAACCTTTTGGATTGGTATGGAATGGAAATAATATTGGTCACTCTGTTGGATGATCTATGCCAGTGATGGCGAACCTTTTAGAGACCAAGTGCCCAAAACCTGCCCCCCCACTCCACCGCCCCGCCCCCGCTCTGCCCCCATCCCCCATCCCGCCTGCCCACAGGGCCACTCACCGCCTCCAGGGCCCTCCGCAGATCGCCCAGGCAGCCCAGCAGCGCTATGGCGGTCACGCCCTCTGCCCGTGCCCTGCAGCGTCAACTGCATGATGGGGTGTGAGGGCAGAGTCTTGTCTATGCTGCCTGGCTGCCATGTCCTTGGCTGTGCTGCTCCGCGTGGGCCATGCTCGGGGGCCACTCTCCTTCAGGGGGGCTGCTGGAAAGGAGGGGGTTGCGGGGGAGGCAAGGCTGGGGCAACGTCACGTGTGCCCACAGAGAAGGCTCCGAGTGCCGCCTCTGGCACCTCTGCCATAGGTTTGCCACCACTGACCTATGCCAAGTTCTGGAGGACGGTGTGTACCACCTTTGGTATGCTTAGAATTTTTAATACCATGAACCAGAATATCTTTCTGGATCATAGAAAGATGGTCTGAAGTTGGAAGCACTGCTTTCCAGTTGTTCTGCTGCTGGTCTCAGTGGTTCGTTCAAATCAGAAGTGGTGACATCATTCAAATTGGTAGGTACCACAAGCTTTGATTCTCTCCCTTCAGATCTTTAACATTTATGTAATGCTGCTGAGAAAGGTCAGCTGTCAGTCCACTATGCGTTATCAGCAATTATAGAGTAAAAAAGACCACTAACAGATATAGGCAAGATCCATTATCAAAGCAACAAGGTGAAAAATATGGCTTAAGTCCAAATAATACAGAAGCTGTGCAAAAAAAGTCTCAGACATCTTGATTTATAGGAGTATAAGATGGGGAGGAGGTAACGCTGTTAGATTTTCTAGACTGATATTAGCCTCAGACCAGAAAGCAAATCCACCGGAAGACTAAAGTATCTTTATTAAGACTGCTTATGATACAGAGTCTAGGATTTAATTCATGTTTTTTTGTCTCATTCTTAAGGAAAGGATCTTATCTATCTCTGCCAAGGTCATCCTCTTTATTCTATATAGCAATACTCTGATGTTAGTCAGCTTTACACTGCCACCCTCAGCTGAACCAGAAATATTGTGGAAATCTTAACCTCTTATCTAAACAATGTGATGAACTCAGATTAGATTCTAACAAGATGGAGTTGCTGCTATTCCAGAACCATTGATGTCCCAGTTGTAGTCCTGGATGAGATTTCCCATTCCTTAAAGGAGATAGTTTGCAGTTTGGGATTCCTCAGAAATCTTTTCTAACACCAAAGTTCAGAAGCATCAATACTTTTTCTGTCCTGCTACTTCAGAATCAAACTTCGGCTTCTGTTTGATGCACCAGGAAAGACAAGACTCTTGTTTCCTTCTGATCCTTGTAGGTATAGACACATTTCAGCACTGGACTAGCTTTTCCAAGGCCTTCATCACTATTTGGCCAAGTACTAATGTGTGGTATACTTCTTGACTGCTGATTTCTTTGCAGTTAATACTGTAGTCAATCCTAAAAGGCAAAAGCTATCGTTCGATATCATTGTCAATTCTAAGACTGGTTGCTGTACCTGTGGTCATTCATTCGGTCTTTATACTTGGAAGTTACATGTTTTCACTGTGCTCCTTGAATTTCATTACTAGAGTTTGCAGGTTATTTGCATTTTCATCCATCAGAGTAGTGTCATCAGCATAGTGCGGGCTATTGATTTTTCTTTCTCTAGTTTTAAAACCACACTCAACTTTTTCCAAGCTAGCTTCAGTATACATTTTGCAAAGAAGCTCAATAAATAAGGAACAAGTATACTGCTTTACTCATTCTTTTGCCAACTTGAAGCTAGAATATTTTGTTATGTTCCTTCCATATCATAGTTTCGTGTGTATAGGTTTTCTGTGCATACTGTGGTTTCCTAACCTGTTTATAGAAAATTGAGATGTTCTAGAATTGTCATTTTTAAGTATTCTTCTGACCTTTTAAAAAGCCAGCTTGGATATCTGGTATCTACTTTTTCATGTTGAGTTCTATTCCGCATTGGATGAGTCTAAGTATTATTTTGCTAACTTGTGGAATTAAGAATATGCACAAATAGTTGGCAGATTGATTTCTGTTGGCTATAATGTGGTTCTTTGAGTTTGCTGGTAAAACATGGCTAGGACCTTTACTGATTCTTTTGTTATTTGCTGTATTTCTATAGATATTCCATCAATTTCTATAGATTTCCAACGTGGTAATGGCTGAAATGCTGATCTAACTTAATCTTTCAGAACTTGACCTTCTTGTTATTACAGAACATCTTCTAGTACATCTTGGATGTTGACATCTATATTGTACAGAATTTCAGTATGTTCCTTCCATCTTTGTTCAATCTTTTTTAATTCAAGTATTATCTGTCTGTTAGTGTCCTTTAGCATACCAATTCAAGATTGCAACTTCCTTCTGAGTTCAGAGAGTTTTTTGGAAGATGTTCCTTGTTTTTCCATCTCTGTTTCCATCTTTTATGTCTTTACATGGGTTATTGTAATACTGCTTCTTGTCTCTTCTAACAGCCCTCTGAAATTCCTCCCTGAGAGCTTTGCCTTTCTTGCCTTTGGCTTCCCTTTTCTTCTTGACAATTTCCACCGATCCTTGTAATATCCATTTTGCTTTCTTCTCTTTCTTGATCTTCGGCAATCTCTTTTCAGATTCAGCCTTAATAATTTCTTTCAGTTTATTTTACAGTTCCTCTGTTTTCCAACCAAAGAGGTTCAGGACTTTAAAGCAATCCCTGATTTTAAGTACTATATGTACCTGTTCTTTAATTATTGCACTGATTGCTAATAGGTTCCCAGGTCCAATTCAATTAGCTGTTTTTCACCTTTAAGACTTCTGTTTGCTCCAGGATACATTACTGATGGAGCAAACAGTCACTGCATGCTTGCAGGAATGCATTCCTGCAACAATTCAGAACGACAAAAGCCTGAAGACAGCTCTTCTCTGTGGAGACCCTCACGCATTGGAACACAATGACTCCGGAGTTTTGTCTGGAACCCCACTTTGGTAAGATAATAATAATAATAATAATAATAATAATAATAATAATAATAATAATAATAGTAATAATAATAAAGTTGGAAGGATCTTGGAGGTCATCTAGTCCATTTCGGACAAATGGCTGTCCAGTCTCTTCTTAAAAACTTCCAGTGTTGGAGCATTCACCGCTTCTGGAGGTATGTTGTTCCACTGGTTAATTGTTCTAACTGTCAGGAAGTTTCTCCTTAGTTCTAGGTTGCTTCTCTCCTTGATTAGTTTCCATCCGTTGCTTCTTGTTCTGCCTTCAGGTGATTGGAAAATAGCTTGACTCCCTCTTCTTTGTGGCAGCCCCTGAGATATTGGAACACTGCTATCATGTCCCCCCTCGTCCTTCTCTTCATTAAACTAATGAAGCAGCCTTTCCTTATATGCTTTAGTCTCCAGTCCCCTAATCATCTTTGTTGCTCTTCTCTGTACTCTTTCTAGAGTCTCAACATCTTTTTTACATCGTGGTGACCAAAACTGGATGCAGTATTCCAAGTGTGGCCCTACCAAGGCATTGTAAAATGGTATTAATACTTCACGTGCTCTTGATTCTATCCCTCTGTTAATGCAGCCTAGCACTGTGTTGGCCTTTTTGGCAGCTGCAGATGTTGAAAACTGTTTTGTGGGCATTTAGAATTTAGTAAATCATTTATTGTATGAACGATTTTTTTTTACTTTTCAATTCGGCTTTTGTTTTATATCATTGTGCTTTTTTTATTCTTCTATGTTATGTAAATCATCCAGAGTCATAACTGAGCTAAGAGGAAATAAGTGAATATTAGAAGACTTGAGAGTGGTGTAATTGGTAGTCAAACAATAGGTTTTCATAAATTGTGAATATGGATATGATTATCTTTTTACACAGTCAACTACAACATAGACAGTTACTTTTTGGGGGGACAAAGGATAGCCAGTTTGGTCTGGAGAACCAGTTTGTTCTAGTGGTTAAGGCACCAGACTAAAAAGCAAGAGACCATGAGTTCAAGTCCTGTCCTAGCCATGAAAGACAGGTGGGTGATCTTGGGCCAGTCACTCTCCCTCAGCCCAACCCACCACACGGCTGTTGTGAGGAAAATAGGAGGTGGAAGAAGTGTTGGATATGTTTGCTGCCTTGAGTTATTTGTAAAAATAATAAAGGTAGGATATAAATAAATTAAAAATATTAAAAAAAACACTGAACCATCCCCTCTCTTGCCAACCCCACTCCTAGTTTTCTCACCTCATATTCCTGGGAGAATTTCAGTCCATCATTGGCTTTCAGTCTGTCAATATTGTCAGCAAGGTCTGTTACTGGAATAGGAGGATGGTCACGCATGCCTGCCAGATCAAATAAAACAGAAGGGATCATAGTATCAGGAAGAATAATTGTTTAGCTAAAGGGAGAGATCTTCTTTCATATGTGCATAGTGGAGCTGATGGCAATGTATAACAGTAGCACAGTGAACGGAACATGAAGAAGTCAATGTGGCATGCGGTGCCCGTACAAAGGCAGAAAGTATCTGTTCATGCTTAGATGAGACAACAATCAACCACATGGTTTCCAAATATAACAATAGCCTAGAAAAGGTGAAAAGACTTGAAGAGATGCCCCTACATGTCCTTAGGCTAAAATAAGGTTGCAGGGACAGCAATAAAGCACAAAGCTCCTGAAAAATGGGATTGTGTCTTCATTTCATATCAGCAATATGCAGTATAGTGCAGAAACAGAAATTGTGAACATATGCTTGAGGAACAGTTTGCGTTTCTCTCAACAGCTTATTTATCATAAAGTGACTGGGGCAGGCAAGTCGTAAGCATTAGAAGCTATACTTCCACTGAAGAAGCATCAATAAATCTTACTTACTTACTTACTTACTTACTTATTTATTTATGAGACTTATATACCGCTTTAAGTGCAAGCATTCTCTAAGCGGTGTACACCAGTAAGCAATGTATATATATATTTACATTGCCCCCAACAATCTGGGTCCTCATTTTACCTACCCCGGCAGGATGGAAGGCTGAGTCAACCTTGAGCCGGTGAGATTTGAACTGCTGACCTGCTGAACAGTCAGCTAAAGTGGCCTGCAGTACTGCACTCTAACTGCTGCGCCACCTCGGCTCATTTGGAAAGACTGCGTATTAACTTTCTTGAATATACATTCTGAGTGAGAATATACAGCCAAACAAAACAAACTTATAGAATTCAGCAAAACCCTATTTAATCATTTGAAGAGATGGTATCCTATCCATTTAATGTGAAAGTACCTCACTAGGACAGTTTGCACCATTTGAAGCAAGTTTTGTCATTTGCCGAATGACATTGTTTAGGAAATGATATCACCCTACAAATAATCTAAATGGACATAAATGATAAAATTGATACAAAGTACATCATTTGTATGTATCATTGCATAATGACAAATTAGAAGTTATACTTCGAAGCCTACTTCTAGACAAATTATGCAGTCTAGATGATAAAAGATGTAAAATCAAGGTAAAATCAACATAAATTTAACTGCTTAATTAGACTACTTTGAGTGCAATGCACTTGTCACTTTTTTCCCACCTGGGGAGAAAAGAATTCCTAGGTAGAAATTTGGTCCACTATATCTGAAATTTACAAAATAGGAGTCTGTTAAACTATGATCTCATTATAATACTAGGCTTTGTTTCCACCCCCGACATCTAATTTTTCCTTTGTTCTTTGGTAATTCTTCAAGCATCAACTTTCATTTCCTTTTCCTCTTTAGAACGTAAACACCAAATTCTACAACCCTGTGGGGCTAATCAATTCACAAATGTTTCTTTGCCTACATAACATCATAATATCACTAGAATAATGCTTGTTTTATTTGAAGCTCTTTAAGATGGGAGGAAAGAAAGAAAGAAAGAAAAAGAGAGCAAGGAAACTTGGACTGAGAATGTTTCAGCAAGGTATTGCCAAGATAATAAAAGCTGAAGTGCAATTCAGGGGATGATTAAGTCTAAGCCTACTGGACTAATTTTGGGTGGTGAGTATTTCCACAAAATATTACAAATTAGCTCCTCATAGCCTTATTAAGGGGTTACAATTTCATATTTCAGCCCAGCTGGGAACTTCAAGATTTCTGACTGCAACTGCTTAGAAGATTGCAAACCTTTAAACTCTTTTTCTTTCTTCCCGAGCATGCTGGAGCATCTTATGTGAGAATCATCAAAAGCTTGTGTTGATGAAACTGCCTGGCTCACTAGAAAGTGGTCATGATATTACTAAATCTGTGGTGTGTGAGAGGTGGACCTTCATGAACAAAAGAAGATGGGAAAGAAAGAGTTGCGTGGAGTGAGAAAAAAGCAAAGCAGGTGGAAAGAAAACTAACTTGATATATTCGGGCAACTGGGGCCACTGGCACCTGTAACAACAGAAATCCCATTACTATTGCTGAAGGCAAAGATAAGGAATAAAAGATGGTCAAAAGGTAATACAAAAGTCCTCATCACCAACTTCAAAACCAAGTTTGAGGAAAACAATTTTAGCTCCACACATATGGAAGCTACACATATGGAAATATAGTAGGTATAGTATTAAAACGGTATCAGTTACAACAAGGATTATTTTACAGGTAATTTTATCACCAATGTTATTTTGTCTCAGGTAACAATAGTTAGGATTGTCTTAAATCTTATGATAAATGATCTGGCCTTTTTTTCAAGACCATGCATTCTTTGTTGCAGGAATTTTATGACCAAAGTGCAGTCAGAATTTATTCAATCATACAACAACAATATGTTACCAAACCTGCCTCAGCTGAAAAAGAATAGTAGTATAAAGAAGTTGACAACTCATGTAAGAACTTTTTGCAAAGTAGAAACTATTAAGATAGAAAGCTTTATACTGAATTAGAGCAGTTTAATTCATTATATACTAAGCAAGACCTTTCTTATTTTAAGACTTGCTATCAAAGATAATAACTACCAGACTGCTAACAGTTTAGTGGCCATCTGGTTCCAGAAAGTAGCTATTCAACTCAACCTAAGGCAGTGGTCCCCAATCTTTTGGGCACCAAGGACTGGTTCCATGGAGAGAGGTTTTTCCATGGACCAGAGGGAGCGTGGTTTCCCATGCTGCCTGCATCCTGTGGATGGGGGCTTTGCTTGTTTGCGTGGCCCGGTTTCTGGCATGCCACGGCCCAGTACCGGTCCATGGACCGGGGGTTGGGGACCCCTGACCTAAGGTGAGATTAGATGGAGGCAACTAATAGTTCAGACTGCAACAAAAGTATCAGTCTTGAAAATCAACTAATAAAATAAAGTGGTGCAAAGAATGAGAGCAGGGGCTCACAAGTTCTGGTCTAGAGTAAACATAAAAACTAATCTGTCTTCCTCAAGCTGTATCTTTTAACACAGACCTGGGCATTTTATGGACTCCGTGACACATTTATCCAGTCTGCCTGAGGTCGATCAGAGATCAGAAATCAAATGTAGATAAGTGTATATCATGCACACAGTACAACTGCATTACTTCTATTTTAAAGGCGACTGCTACCGTTTTCAATTTATGTTATGTGTGTGTGAGTGCATGTCTACGCACCTTCATAGCCTTATTGGTCCAGCCTATCTACAACAGTCCCAGTTTTCATGTAGCCCCTTGGGAAAATTAATTGCCCACCCTTGTTTTAACATGTCATTTTTGTTATGTTTATGTCATTTTTTCATCTTTATGATGAGCTTCAGCTATGCAAACTATATGTTGAAACAATAACTAAACTGCACTTGTTCATATTCTGTTGTCATAAAATTTGTATCTACTGTATATAACTTGAATAACCCTAACTTCTACTCTGTTTCTAAGATGACTTGAGTGGAGTAATTATGTCCAGCTGTAGAGAAAGAAAAGGCTACATGCAGCCATAAACAAACCTGCAGATCTACCCAAAATGCTTCCCCACCCCACAATATCATTTAGGGAAAAAAATGCCCCAGCTTGATGTGTAGAGCTTGGAAACAAATATGTCCTTTTTTAATTATTAAAATGGCTTGAATGCTTTATGGATTCCACCACCTAAGGAAGGAAGGATGGCAAATTACTTTGCACGAACAAGTGAGAAAACAAATCAAAACAGCTCAGATGAGAGTGAAATAACTTCCAAAAAGCAATAAATCTAGAAAACGCTGCCTTATGAAGAGGCTCTGCTTTGCTGAGGGCTGGAGCAACTACTAATAATATAACATGTTATAAGAACCAGAAGGTAGGGAGCACTTCAGGAACCCAATCAGGAGCCAGCCTATTAAACCCGCCAATCTGATGTCTGTTCTATCAGTAGGTTGGACTTTCATTTGGCTCATTAATTTGAATCTAGTATGATAGGTACATCCAGTGAAGAGATACACATAATATGAGGGATAAGCATCTTTACAGTAATTGGGACAATATAACTATAGCCCACCTGGTGTTTGGTAGTTAAGTCGCCTCATTTCAACAGGGTCAGAGGAGTGAGCCAGCAAGGAGTCCTTCAGGCCAATGGAATGTTCATCCTTGGATGAGGGTGAATTGGCCCTTTTCCTAAAGAAAAAGAAAGAGAAGCTTATACAAGATAAATTTGGGAAACAATAAAAAGATCCTGGCAACAGTCTCAACAACATATATAGCAACAAGCGAAAGGACTATTAAAGCCTTCTATCTGACAGGAACACAATGACAAAAAATTGGTATTCCTCTTTCTCTTCACATTCCTTTGTAAGGGACTATTTCCTATGGTGGAAGAATAAAGAAGATTCTTTGTATTAAAAATTATTTAAAATGTGAAGAGTTGTAATGTACAAGGATAAAGGGTCTTTAGGGTAAACTTTATTGGTCCCTTAATATCGTCTTGAATGGCTGAAGACCCCCCAGGCATTTGTTAATAGCATAATAAAATACATTGTTGTCTCTTTGTGTTATATTTATGTCCATAGTTCTGCTACCCTAGGCTCTTATCCTAGTAGATTTCACTAACTAAGCAGGGAAGAACCTGCCCAGTAATTAAAGGGGATAAATCTGCAGGAAATTTTAGGATGGCAAGAAATAATATTGGTGGGGTCACTGATTTCCATTAAACCACATGACTCCATATGGTGCTGCTGCTTCTTAGCATTCACGTAATCCATGTTACAAAAATTTCTTTTTCAGCCAGTCCAACTCTTACGTGTGTATGGTTGTGTTAGTGGGCATAGGCACGCATGCAAGCAAGTGCACATGACTGGCTGTTCAAATCTCTTGACTATAGTAAAGGCATTCTGATGCACTCTTAGACAAAGTAAATGGGACATTTTGGTGAGTGAATGTCTTCCTGGTGACAAAAGCCTGTTTTTTTAAAAAAGGAAAAAAGTATCACAAAATTGCATGATAGGAAACTACTTGCAACTTATAGGAATTAGTGAGAGTCAGGTTGCATCAGGCAGATGCATTGCTGTTAATATTTTTTAAAATCACTTTCTATGACATAATAGGGATGAAATCTGTTCAACACATTTATTATATACTGTATGTTTATATATTTGTAGTGTAGGTTGATAATAAGAAAATGGAATCATTCAGAGCAAGGCTTATTGAACTGATTACTAAAACATGCCACATTCTTAGCCAAACTTTCTCATTGTGGACATGTATATAAGTAAATAGACAAACTTTAGGATACCATTTCTTCCTAAACATGGTCATCTTATTTGTGAAGTTATTTATTTACTCTAACAATGACATAAAGTAGGCAAAGGATGAGGAAGTATGGCACAATGGCAAGGAAGGCAGAGAAATACCAAAAACTAGGCTGGTTTGAGCAGCACATATTTTGGTTTTAGCAAGATGAAATTTTGGATCTCAACATATACAACAAAAAGAGAAAGATGCTAACTACCTTTCCTGTTTGCTAGATCCACGGAGAGCAGAAATAAAAGAGGAAACCAGGATTATTCAAAGACACTAACCATATATATTATAACCCAAAGTCACTTTCTTTCCCTCCACCTTGGAAGCATGCATATTTATTTACATCAAAATTATGGTAGGATTCAATGTGGGTCAGTCACTGGGAACAAAGGCTTTGTTTTCTGAGCTTTTGGACGTGCTGGAGCTCATATTCAGCCCAACTTCTCTCTAGTTCCCTGAAGATGGGCTCCAGTTTGAATTCATGAAAATTGGTAGATTGCTTTAAAAAGGGATGGAAGATTTTGCATTTGCTGTAAATGAATAAGTTATTGCTACTTTACCATCACAAGCAGATAACACTGGACTTTCCTGCCAAGTACATGGTCACAACTAACTATGATAGGGGCCTTCTGCTTTTCCACACAAAATTCTGTATTTTCCTAGATTAAAGCACCAAGCCTTTCAATAAATTAATGGGGGGGAGGGGGTAAGACACTTCTTGGCGATAGATATATAATTTAAGCAATAACAATCTATAAAATTTAACCAAGCGCTTATATGAAGTTGCTCATTCCTATTACAGATAGTCCTCAACTTAAAACCATTTGTTTAGCTACTGTTCAAAATTACAACAGTACTGAAAAAAGTGATTTACAATTGGTTCTTGCACTAATAAATGCTGCAGCATCTCCATAAACATGAGCTGTGGTGGCAGTGGTTAGAATGCAGTATTGCAGGCTACTTCTGCTGACTACTGGCTGTCTGCAGTTTGGTAATTCGATTCTCACTGGCTCAAGGTTGACTCAGCCTTCCATCTTTCCGAGGTGGGTAAAAAGAGGGCTCAGATTGTTGGGGGCAATATACTGACTTTATAAACTGTTTAGAGAAGGCTATAAAGCACTGTGAAGCGGTATATACGTCTAAGTGCCTATTGCTATCGTATTGTCAAAATATGGGTGCTTGGCAACTGATATATATTTACAAAGATAGTAGCATAACAGGATCATGTGATTGCAATTTGTAACCTTTCAGTTTCTGAAAAAGCATAGTCAATGGAGGGGAATCTGGATTTGCATAACTGCATGATTCATTCACGATTCAATCAACTGCAGCGATTCATTTAACAACTTTTGCATGACTCATTTAACAACCACCTTGTCTAACAACAAAAAATCTGATCCTAATTATGGTCATAACTTGAGAACTACTTGTATACACAAAAAGTTCATTCATTCCATTCCAAAATGAAATGCATGGACTGTTATCTCCCTTCCACTCTTGCCCTAAAAGTGAGCAAAGAATTAAACTATCTGCTTAGAGATGGATGACTTTCATCTTGGTGTCAACGCTGCTAACATGGGATGTTCTTGCTTTGACAACAGATGGAAATGTAGCCATCTTTTCTCTTTCGCTTTTAGAGTTAGATGATGCTGGGAGAGGGGATGTGGATGAGAGTCCAGTTAGTCATAACAACAATAACTCAGCCTTGCGCCCAGAGCTGATAAAGATTTGGCCAGGCTGGAGAGCTGGGGAGAAAGCCAGTGCTTTAAGCTAATTGGGGAATGTGATTTATGATGGTTAATTGGAGGAGGGAATTGTGCTTTGCTACTTTGTACCTAGGAGGGGGGAATTCAGTTTTTGGCTTTATCTATGTAGTGATGATGCTTTGTTTGTCGAATAAAAGATTCTTTAAACAATGCCTCAAAGTTCTTTTAAAGAGTTTCATCTGTCGGAACCATGACACTTGGATTTAACATTATATTAGTTTCTGTGCAGAACTTAAGCCTGTTTAAACTGCCATAATATGGCAGCATAGACACGATGAGTATAGATTGCTGCTTACCTTTTGAAGAGTAGAATAGCAATAACGATAATGATAATCAAGATGACCGCAAGGACAGGCCCCATCACCCATAGCATCTCTGGTTCATCTTGCTGCTTTGGTGATACCTCCATCACAATCTCATCTGAATAGGGACTGGCTGCATACTTCTTCTAGAGAATGGGAGAGAAGAGTAGACACAGACAATGAAAGTAAAGAACTTCTATTATTCTTTTGTTATCCTCTGCCCAATAACTCCAGGAGGTCCACCTGTAATTTTCTTGAGCAACAACCATGGAACCATTGGATACTAAAACCAAAATCAATTGTCTCCCCTTTGGTAAGCAAAAAATCTGAAGTACAACAGCCAGGAAGTGTCTTCCCTCAATTCCAGAATGAAATGGTCCGGTTTACAGCAAGCTGACAGTCTCAAATACACAGAGTCAAATTACAATCTTTATTGCAGCAAAGTGAACACTATTGCTGATGTAACAACTAAGTAGTTTATTTTATTAGCAGTTTGAAAGCAAATGCAAGAAGATAAACAGGTATCACTTCGGTGGGAAGATAACCGCATTCTGTGTGCCTTGGCATATACTCATGCTGACTACATGATCATGGAAATGTCTTCAGACAATGCTGGCTCCCTCGGCTAAGAAATGGAGATGAGCACAGCCCCCTAGAGTTGGACACGACTGGATAGGGGAAACTTTTACCTTTGTAAACAGACCACTGGACTTGATAAGTTAGGGAACACCCCCGGGCAAACTACTACATGTGAAAAGTCATGGGCATTCCTCAGGCAAAACTAGAGATGCCCTTGCCTGGTGTATTCACAGATCAGCACTTAGGTATGCTATTCTCAAGTGAAAGTAGAAACCATCTATACACTGCCATTTCAGATTTACCTTACAGGTCAGGGAGAGACACAAGAACTAACACGAATTACCCTTTTTATAGACTGTACTAATTGCTGTGACCAAGGAAGCAGCATACATTGACCTCTGCCTAATGTGCAAGCAGCCCAGGTTCGAATCTCAGAAGGGTGTAGCTGGCTGATGAGCTAAGGAGCTTGAAATAGGTATACCAGCTTCCCTTTAACTTTTTGTTAGCAATCTAAATTTAACACACACACACACACGGCAAGGATGCATATATAGGCCTTAATTTGAGCCATATTTCAGCTCTGGATCCTTAATGCAAGAACTTCAGAAACACCAATCAATACTTAAGAGTCCATTTTACTACTATGGAGAATAAATTCCAAACATTCTGGGATTGAAGAAAGGAGATGCAGAGATTTTGAACTCCTGACAATTCTCACTTTAGAAAGAACATATGCTAAATGACAATATCATTTGTAATGTTTGCATGGTTCTTCAGCCAACAGTACTTAATATAATGAGAATCAAAAGGGAAGCTTTAGTTTATAGCAAGTAAGATTAACCAAGCTCAACATTAGAAGTAGTAAGCAGGTACCAGAACTTGGAGTAGTCAAGAAGAGCATTGGAGCTTAGCTATAGAACAGCTGTAGCTGGATGACTTCCAGGGAAGAATGGAAGACTGAAAATTTGGAGCTGACAATGTATTAAGAATAGGGAGTTGACAAGCAGATTGGTTCCTTTGACCCTCTCTGGACAAGGAGAGGATGCAATATTGCCTAAGTTGTACTTGATATGGTTGCCCCTCACAAGGAGAGGTGGCAACTGGGAGCCAAGAGAACTTGTCATACTTGATCCAGCCACAATCAGAGTCTTGCAAAGGACACTAATTTCACCCCCCCCCTTTTTTTTTTTTTGCTAATCACTGCTTTAGAAATTGCCTGTTAACTACTTTAAAGAGATTAGACCCCCTCAAAATGACAAGGCTGGAAACACCAGGCCAATGTCTTCGATCCTTAATATAAGAAATTGAGACTTTTTTAAAAAAAGCTTTCGAAATTCAAAAGGAACCACAAAAAGGAACACAGGGTTTTGAATATAGAAAGTTTTAAATGGATTAAAGAATCTGAAAACATTACAACATTTGATCTTGAATATTAAGACTCTGAATTTAATTCTAGAGAACATATTTTTGTGGAAATATATTTTAGATGTTGAAGACAACAAGCTAAGCAACTTATAAAGGCATTCAGAGACATTTTTAAAAATGCAAAAAATAAGAAAATCAGCTGAAGTTTTAAAAATTAAGAAGAAAATAAGAATGCCAATTTGAGAAAGTAATTGGAATAACTTTGTCTTGCTGGACTTTCAAAAGAGGCTTTTAAAAGTTTTTAAGAAATTAGAGACAAGGATCAATAATAATCTAAATGGATTAAAGAGCAAGATTATTTTACCTCAAAGGAAGGAGCACAAGTTGTTTTATTCAATCAATGACACCCAGACTGGAAAAATGTTGTGATTGGATTTGTTTACAGTTAACATTATGTTTAAGACTTTTTTTCCCTGTACAGTCACTTTATGTATCCTAATTGGACAGCATTTAAATTAGCTTTGTGTCTAATTGTCTTTTTATTTAAAGTACAAGAGCTTTGTGAATTTGCTCTTTTTATAGGACATAGTGTCTTTTTTTTGTCATGTTAAATTTCAGCCTTTTGTTTATACCAGGATACTGGGACCACTTTATGCCTTCTAAATGTGGACTTGCTTACAGTTGAGAGTTGAGATATGGAATAATGAATTTTACATTTGCTAATCAATGTACTTATTTTAGGGATCGATTTGGACTTTTTAATGATACCTGGATTGGAGAAGACTTCACTTATTATAGTATTTCTCAACCTTGGCAACTTTAAGATGGATGGACTTCGACTCCCAAAATTCTGGAAGTTGAAGTCCATCCATCTTAAAGTTGTCAAGATTGAGAAACACTGACTTATTAGATTTGCTTTAAGTTTAAGAGTTGAGTTATGGGATGAAGAATTTTATATCTGTTAAGGGAAGAAAAAAATAGTGAAATTTTGTATTACGATGAAGTGTGAAATCATATTCTTAGGGTTTTTTTTTCTTTTGTTTTGCACTTCTTGCACTTTTATTCTCTTATTTTTTCCTTTCCTTTTTTTGTATTGTATTTTAATTATGTATTATAATTAAAACGTTTAATAAAATTATTAAAAAACCGGCATAGCTGTAGCTCAAATCATACCAAACACCTGGAAAGTGCGCTCAGCTAGTCAAGAGTGCCTTAGTACATCCACTCTTGTATACAGTAATACACAACTTGTCCTCAGCTGGCAGCTCAGAGCCCTCACCCTCCCAACTTGGTTGCACATTTCCTATGTCCGTCACTGAAGTGTTCAGACTGGGTGAGTAATGGCGCATTTGACCAGCTCTAATGAGCCATTACAAGTAAATGTAGCTGAAAGTGAGAGCCATAGCATGGGACAGAACAGAAAGACCCAAATATCTTCATTATGTTGGACTTTACTTACACATTTCATGCAGAAGCAGCACTCTATTACTTTTCCTTTCCTCTCGCTTATTCACACCGGTGTGCAACAAAATATAATGTAAATGTTTATATGGACAGGCAAGTGGAAGGAAAAACTACAATTTCTACTAAGCCAATAATCCAACAATGCTAACTCTGTAACAGTCTTTTTCTTCTTTCAAGGTTCTTACCGTATCACCATCCTCCAGTGAAGCCAGCACAAAACAACGGTAGCTCAAATCTTCTGAAAGTGGCTTATTAAAGAAGCCGTTATAATTCTTTTCATCTCCCAAAACAAATGTCTCTGGCAGTTCATCCACTTGGGCTGCAATGTAAGGCTTGAGGTGTTCTGCTTGTCGACGCTGGCGCCTTTCTGCAGCCCCTTGGTTTATGGCCTCAAGTAGCTGGATAGTCAAAGAAAGCTTATGTAAGAAAAAGTTCTGCCAGATACCTTTGTGAACTTCACTTCACAAAAGCGTATGTTTTTAATAACATTTGTTACTCGAAAAAGGTGCTCCTGACTTTGTGCCACCACAGACTAACATGGCTCTCCTCCTACATAGGACAAGGTAATCTTTTATTGTATGAAGAAAAAAGGAAAACGAATAGGTGAAAAGAGCTTAGGGCGGTAAGCAAATTGATAATACCCAATGCAAATATTTATTTATTGGATTTCAAGGCCATTCCACTCCAAAAAAGATTCTGAAAAGCTTACAATATTTAAAAGAATTATTTAGAGAAACATACTGCCTGTAGAAAATTACATGTTTTCCAGAAAAAAAAAAATGGCCTGGAGACGAAGCCAGGTTTTAAAGAGACTTGTAGAAGACTTGAAGAATGAGAGCTGTTATGTATGTTGGGGGGAAGGATTGCTATTCCAGTGGACATGGACTGTGACAAAGAAGGCATGCTTCCTCAGTCCTGCAAGATGGCAATGTTTCATTGAAGGGACATGGAAAGTACCCACTCTGCTTGTTTGTATCAAACGAGTAGAAACAATTGAAGACAGATGAGCCCTCAAATAATTATGCCCTATGCCAGGGGTAGGGAACCTTGGCTCTTTTATGACTTCTGGACTTCAATACCCAGAATTCCTGAACTAGCCATACTGATTCAGGAATTCTGGGAGTTGAAGTCCAGAAGTCATAAAAGAGCCAAGGTTCCCTACCCCTGCCCTATGCTATGAAGGGTTTTATAAATAATAACTAGCACTTTGACTTGCACCTGAAATCTGACTGTCCACCAATGCAGCTTCTGAAGCAACCATGACAAATCAGCATAACAAGAAGTGCCTGTTATTACCCATTATGCTTCATTTTGAACCAGCTATAGCTTTTAGATAATATTCAAGAGTAGCCTCAGACAGAACACATTGTATTAGTCCAAATGTGAAGCAAGTAGGTTATGAATGACTTCTGAAGTTCCTTCTGATTGAAGAAAAGGTGCAATTGGAACACAAGGTGCACTTGTGCAAAGGCCCTCATGAATGCAACTACTATTTGCTGATTGAGCACTATTTGTGAATCCTAGAGGATTTCCAAACTGCATACAGTTTGGAAGTACAACTCAAATGGGAAGTACAACTCCACACAAGACCAAAGATGAAAATATTTGAGATAGGTGTGTGTGTGTCAGGATGCTAAAGAGGCACATTGACTTTGTTTTTTCAATCTTGAATCTGATAAGATGTCTCAACCAACGATTTCATGTGCATATTAACAGGAGGGGCAAGATCATCGAGCTTTGAGGGACCCTGCTTTCAACACCAAATGGTATTGACCACCGAGGAAGGAGGTGAACTACTATAGCATAGCATCCCCACTTCTAATCTGCGTAGCTAATCCAGAAGGGTACTGGTAAACAGTACTGAAAATTGCCAAGAAATCAATGCACATGAGGATGGATGCAGCACTTCTACCCCAAATCTGCCAAAGGCCAATGACTAACATAACCAGTGCTACCTCAGTACTATATCCTGGCCTGAAACCCCATTAAAATTGGTCCAGATAACTACTTCTTCCAAGACCCTTTATAACTCCTAGCCAACCACTTTACCCACAAAGGGGAGGCTGGATACTAGTTGATAGCCTCCAAAATATCTATCGCGGAAGCCCATGCATTTGAACTTTCAGAGAAAAATAATAGTTTGGGAGGCTTTGAGATGGATTTATCTTACCCAATAAGCGTACTTTGCAGTCTGGAGTACTGTTGGACATGTCATATTTTTCTATGTTGTACTGTCCATATTATAGCAAAGTTTCTTTTTATAAAATCCCACATTTTATAAAACAGATTTTATAGGGGATGCAGATAAAAAAAGTGAAGATCATAGTCACCCATAAATTCAGAAGAATGATTTAAACATACCAATAATTTAATTACATTGCTTGGAGAGGCTCTCATAGAAATATATTGTGTGCTTTTCTAATGAATACAAATAAATGCCAAGGTTTGAAACTAATTTAAAGTGAAGGAAGGCATAACATATATTTCACACAAAATGGTAAAAACAAACATACAACAGCAGAGGAAATATGATGCCAGAAAGACAGAAGTTACATAAAATCATGATATTATACAATATTAGGGACAGAGCCTGTTGACTTTTGCTCTCTAGATGATATTGTTGTTTTACATCCATACACTGGATCTTCAAGTCCTATCTCTTTGAGGTCAAATACACATACATCCATAACACAATATCCTTTTGCTTTGAAGAGAGATAATAAAATAGAATGCAGAAGGAAATGAAGTGTGATCCATAAATGTAGTAACACCCCTGGGAATTCTAGCATAATGACTTCTTTCAAGTTAAAATTGCAGGCAATTTTTAGATTTAGTTGGAGTTAATGGGCATTTGAGGAAGTTAATGCTTCTAAGAACGTTAAGAGGTGGTGATAAACCCTGCTGTCCTAGGGGAATAATCTCACACATGCAAAAACAAGAATATCCAGCTTCAGAAAATGCCAAACACTACTATCCCCAGCACCACAGGGCTGGTGAATATGACTGATATAATCTTCTGTTTAGTATATATACTGTGGATAATGCTGAAAGGCCCTTTGGAAAACATGGGTCTTTTTAAGTTTGTAGAAGGTCACTGGAATAGGAAATACTTTTACCTTGGAAGGTAGGCTATTCCATATGATTGGGCTCCCAACCTTTGAGGTCCTGAGCAGATATTCTCTAATTGTCAATTGTGTTGTATGGGTAGCTTTTATCAGGCAAAAGTGGCTTTTTTTAGATATCCTCATGCCATTAAGGGTTTTAAAGGTATTAACAGCATTTTGAATTGTACTCAGAAACCTACTCCTAACTAATGCAGTTATTCAATTATTGTGTTGTTTTATTCATGAGAGGAATCACATATTTATCAATTAGGACATAATTGCCCAACATTTTGGTTTGCCTGGGCTGCACTGAGTGAAGAGAAATTGTCTTGGGCCATATATAAAATATATAATATAGTTAATGCATATAAGTTACAACTTCCTTTTAAAAAATATTTTTTTAAAAGACTGCATCACTAGGACTGCCTGTGGCCAATGGGCCATGGGTTCAACACACTTTATTCAGGGGATCACAGATTCACCTTTCAACCAAGAAGTCTGAGAACAATAGCATATTTCTTTCTTCTCATACCTGGTCCAGTTCCATCTCATCCGGACTGTTCACTCTGGAAGCAAGTATACTGCTTGTGTGCTCTATTGATACTACCACAATGTAGTATGACCTGTGGAGGAAGAAGAGGAGGGAAAAAGTGAGTTCTCCTAGAAATAATGGAATGCCCTCACAAAATCCCTGCAACTGTCACTCACTGCTTCACTTTCTTTCCATTCTTCAGACTGTCATGAATAAGAGAAATAATGTTGTAAAGCTTATTTTATAACCAATACCAATTACAGTGGTATGTTATGGAACCATAAACACGAATAAGACTTCAACAAGCTCTGTAAGGGATTTACATACATTAGTCAGAGTAATTGGGCAGGATAAGGTCATCTTGGGTCCTTTAAGAGGAAAGAAAGGGAGATTATGGCTTTATGGCCTTAATTACCATAAAGAATATATAACTCAAAGAAGCAACATGCAGTACTGAAAAATAATTGTCCAAAATCAGAATCCTAATAGGCTGCTGCTTCAAATCTTGTACACTAATCTCTTGCATTTTGTCCTCGCTATTGTAATATATTTTAAAGAATTTTGTAGTTGAACTCACACAATTAATCAAAGTCTATGAAATCTGACATGATTCCCAGTAATACTATTTCACTGCCCATACAAAAATCTGTCTACCTCACAGGGATTTCCTAATTTGAGTAGGAAGATACAGTACTAATTTCTAATGCATTGTACTTCTTGGAGGATCAGAGCATACTGCCAGATCAGTATCAGTACGAAATCAGAGATGTGGAGAGAGTATACCTGACTGGCACAGAAGTCTTCACTTTGGGGAGAGTGAGGGTGAACTGTCCATTATGGATATATTTGTAGGTGGAAACAGGCTTTGTCTGGAGAACATCAGGTGCTGTCCGGATGAAGACCCGGTGTTGCAATGCACCTGCACTACTTCCCCGGTTTGTAAGTGCAAAGGAATAATTTGTGTCTGGCACCAAGTCATTTATTAGCTTCTTCATAGAATGTCCATCTACTTCCACAGTCTGCCCATTGTATAGAATCTGAAAGCAAAGTAAATAAAGCATTGCACGTCATACTTAGACATTTTCTCCTAGGGAAGAAATGAATGTTGTCACCAAATTTCTATCCCCGAGTTGGATCTTTGCTTTGATCTTCTGACAATATGTGAAAACTGATTTTAACTGTAACCACTACTAAAATGAGGTATTTATCTTGGGAATTTCTCAATATACAGAATGCACTGATTTTCTAAGTCCACTTCAACTGAGTTCTAGGTCTAGTTCTGAAACTGAAAATACCTTGATTCTGTGGGAACGTTGCTGTCCAAAATGATACCTTGTGGATTACATTGGAACTTAAAGCACGTTTTGTTTCCACAGACTGCAATACACTCCAGTGATTCCTATTTGAACGGATGATTTCAGAAAGTGGCACTCAGAATCTTCATTGTGCTAGTCTTTGGAAGCAACAGAAGTTTATGCTGCCTCATTGGCTTTGTTACTGATTTTTAAATATAATTTTTATTGCAGAAAATCTTAAGGTTAAAAACAACAGAACTATTAGAAAAGAAACAAAAATAAGGGTTAAATAAGAAATAGAAAAAGAAAGAAAAAAGAAGAAAATAAAATATAAAGGTTTTGTTACTGATTTTTTCATGTTTTAATTATATTGTTAAGAGAAAGACCAATGTAGAGAGACAATAAAAATTCCTTTCCTCTCATGACTGATGCAGACTTGCCCAGATAATTCCAGACATCTGCAATATAGCGAGCTATCTCTGCTTTAACAGGCAAACATTGGTTCCACCTTTAACTATACTCTAGCTGTGGCAAAGCAACAAAAGCAATCAAAAAACCCTGTTTCTTAAATAAATATCTAATACCTGTGAAAAACTAAGATTGTGGATGCTGAGCCAATAATATAACAGGAGTCCCCAACCCCTGATCCGTGGACCAGCACCGGGCTGCAGCATGCCAGCAACTGGGCCGTGCAAACAAGCAAAGTTCCATCCGCAGATGCAGCTAATATGCAAAACCACACCCACTCCAGTCTGTGGAAAAACCTCTCTCCATGAAACTGGTCCCTGGTGCCCAAAAGGTTGGGGGCCGCTGCTCTACATATCCAGGAATATTCTACTTACAATCTCACGAACATGTGTAAAATCAGTCACATTTCACAAGAAAGCATACATCTAACACTCCTTTAAGAAATAGGGAAGAAGCATTCTTATATCAGGGAAATCAGGTTCTGACTGCAACAGACATCATAATGCCACTACTCCCTCACTCCACCAAACCAGTCTTTTTTTTTTTTTGCAGGGAATTTATCTCCTGATCCAGATGAAATACTGATTGTTGCTGGAGGAAACTGAAAACCTCACTATTGATTTTCAGTAAAGAATTTCCAAAGGTCCCAGTTCTCCCCCATTAAAAGAAAGGGAAAAAAAATCATGAGATTTATTGTATACCTCCATGTTATAATCTGGACAATTTATGCTTTAATTAAATCTGTTAAAGAGAAAGAGGCCACTCTTTGGGATATAGATTTAGTGTGCAACTGTTTATGAAGTGGAGATAATGCTAATTGTTCCCGTGGAGATTTATCAGCAGTGCTTATTAGATTATTAGGCTTTGGTATGGCATTCTGCATGTTTGGAATATTCTTGCTTCACAGATTATATCCAGGCCAATTATTCCTTCGGTATCTAACCCTGCACATAACCTGCACATCTAGAATCAGCAATAGGTTGTCCGCTATCTTGACTGCTTTTTATTTTATCATTAGAGGTTTTACTTAGAACAATTCGAGAAGACAAACAAATTAAAGGTTTAAAAGTAAGAAAAGAAAGTTTTAAGGTACAGGCATTTGCGGATGACTTTGTATTTATTATTGAAGAGCCTGTACAATCTGGTCTTAGACTGATGGAAGTGTTGGAGGACTATGCAGAAGTAGCAGGCCTGAAAATAAATAAGGATAAAACAAAAATGATAGTTAAAAATATGACTGAAGAGCAAAAAAAAAGAATTGGAGGGAAGGATAAATATGCAGATTACGAAAAAAATAAGATATTTGGGAATCCAATTGACAGCGAGATGCATTACTCTGAAAGAAGACAATTATGATAAATTAATGGTGCAAATTAGGTCTGATTTGGGAAATTGGGGGAAACTACAGTTATTTTTAATGGGTAGGATAGCCACCATTAAAATGAATGTTCTTTTGAAAATGTTGTTTCTATTTCAATGCATACCAAATTTGGCTTAAAAAGGATTTTTTTACAAATTTGGATAGACTTATTTCAAAATTCATATGGCAAGGAAAACGACTGAGAATCAGATTAAAACTACTACAAGATGCTAGAGAAAGAGGAGGATTTGGCGTACCAGACTGCACAAAGTATTATCAGGCAGCAGCGTTGGTCTGGTTAAGCGAGTGGATGCATCTCAAAAATACAAGATTATTAGCACTAGAAGGTCATGACCTACAGACAGGGTGGCATGCTATTCTGTGGGAAGAAAGACATTTAGTCCAGCAACACTTCCAGAAGCATTATATTAGGAGAGCATTATTGGATATCTGAAAAAAAATAAAAAGAAATGATTATAGGAAAATCCCCAACTGGGTGTCTACATTACAAATTTGATAAAACGTGGGGGTGCTGTCATCTATAAAGATATTTTGAATGAGAAAGGAGAATTAAAAGCAAGAAATACCTTAAAGGAAGAAGGAATTGATCTGGAATGGTGGGGGTATCTTCAAATTCAATCCAAATTTAATAAAGACAAAAAGGAACGGGGCATAAAGCAAGACTCTTCAGAATTAGATAAAATTTTATTTAGCAGGGAAGGCAAGACTATAAGTAAATTATATCGATATTTATTAGAGCAAGATATGATTGAGGAACAGGTGAAAGAAATGATGATAATTTGGTGTAAATAGTTTGGGCACAATATTGATTTGGCTATTTGGCAAAGTTTATGGGGAAAAAATCTAAAAATTACTCTAGCAACCTCCTATAAGGAAAACCTCTATAAGATGTTTTATAGGTGGCACCTCCCTCCCACAAGATTAGCACGAATGAACAAGGGGAAATCCTCGATTTGCTGGAAGTGTGGAGAGACTGTTGGGAATTACTACCACATGTGGTGGCAATGCCCAAAGGCACAAAAATTTTGGAACTTATTAAAGAAGTGGTTGGAAGAAATTCTGCAAATAGATGTAGAAGCCAAACTGGAATTTTTCTTATTGGGAATTATAGAAAGAAAATATAAGAAAGACACAAATTATTTACTACTGCATATAGTAACAGCGGCACGAATAGCCTTCGCTCAAAAATGGAAAGAGAAAGATACTCCAACCGAAGAGGAAATATTATTGAAAATTTTCAATTGTGCTGAAATGGATAGACTTACATGGGAACTCAAGGACAAAAGTGAAACCAAGTATTATAAAATCTGGGAACAATTTTATGATTGGATAAACAATAAGAGGATAGCCAAGATAAATGTATAGTGCTAGAATAAAATATAGATTATAGACAAATGTATATTTAAAAGATAAATAGATATATAGAAATAAGGGGAAAATGTTAATAGTATAAATAATGAGCAAAGTTCAAGAAATATATGTCTATATGAGTACTAATACTATTGTAAAATGTTGGAAGATGTATGGAACCAGTGACGTCATATCTATGTCCAATGTGTTTTTAATTTTGTATTATTAATAAAAATTTATAAATTAAAAAAAATAGAATCAGCAATAGGTATTAGAAAGCTCATTTAAACTTCTTATAATTGCATGGCTGCTCTACAGTTAGCAACCCACTAGAATCATCTGCTCCCAAACCTCCATATGGCCAGCTTGTCGAAGAAATGGCTGTCAACTCTAACTTAACCCTCATCAGCAGCCTAAGCTATATTAACCTGGCCAGACCTTCTGAACTTTACATATTGTAGTATCTTGATAATTCATTAGTTCTTTTTTTTAATAATATTTTTATTAATTTTTTAATTTTACATTTAGGTTTTTAAAAAGTAACGTGGTGGCTGGGTTAATCAATAGTTCAGTATCTTTAGTACAAATCTCAAACTACAACCTCAAATATTTCCTCTCTTTTCCCCTTAATATCTACTATCTCATATTTAAGCTAATACAGTTCTTATTATATCAACTAAATAAAAACATCATTATTACATTTATCAATAAATGTTTACCTTATACATATCTTAATTACTTTTACATTCAATCTTTACATTCAATAAAGGTTCTGTTATTGGTTTTTCCCAATTTTTAGTTTCCCATCAATATTCAAATTTAACATTTAGTATTTATAATTTCCAGGTTTTAGGTAACCAAAGTTTCCTTTATCTCAATTCATAACAAAATCTAATATTCAAAATACAAAATCTTATCTGTTTGAATATAATCTTATTCTATTTCCTAAAAGTTATTCATTAGTTCTATTAAGAACACACTTGATCTGTGGAACGGGACATGAGGAAATCCCAGTACAGAAATCCCACTATTAATAAATGTGTCAGGTTTCTGAGTCCAGGACTCAGCTGTAAATCTTTAAATCCTGATTTTAACAGGCTTGGCTAGGCAACTGAGGTTACATATCTCTGTCAAGGTCATCTTCCTTACTCCCTCCAGGAAGCTTAATCTACAGCAGGGATTCTCTGTACATTCAACACAAGTCTTTATTGTAAACTAGAAGTCTTATTAAATAGTTGATTCTTGTCTGTCACAATGAAGGTACAGTTTGTCACAATGAAGGTACAGTTCCTTTCTTATACCCCTGGGAGTTTACAGACTTTGCTTCTTCTTTGTGCCTTTTCCATGCTTCAGTAGATTCGTTGCTCTGTACTTCATGGCCCTGAACCTGAGTATTCCTGAACTGTTGACATAATTTGCACCTCTGTTCTGAGAACCTTTTGGCTTAGCTCTTACAGTATATCCACCCACTGCTAGCAAGGTCAGCAGACACAACTTCATACTAAGATGTCTTAGCTTGCTCTAAGCATGTTTAGAGTGGTCAGATGTTCAGCATTATTTAAGACAGTGTAGATTTTGTAAATATTTTCCCTATCTTCACTCTGGTGGGCTCCCGTTTTACCTGACATTTTCATTGGACCATGTCTGCTTTCCTGTATGGTTAACATATTTGGGTTGTAAAACTCCAGGTACCCCTAAAAATAGCATCTCTTTGCTGCCATCCCATGAAAGTCCAGATTTTTGCTGTCCAAATATGATAGTTCTGCTCTGATTTCTTGCAGGAAATTTGGAGGCAGTAAAAGTACATCCAGGCATGAGACTGACTTGGCTGTCCTCCCAGGAGTGTGCAGAATGATGGCGGTGGAAAGGAAGTGGGAGACATAAATACAAAATCTGATGCAAGATTCTGACTTTTTTATCTTTTTCTTGGAGGCTGTCAATACAAAATTAAATAGTTTGCTACAGGCAGCTGATGCTGCTAGGGCAGTGGTGGTGAACCTATGGCACGGGTGCCAGAGGCAGCACTCAGAGCCCTCTCTGTGGGCACGTGCGCCGTTGCCCCAGTCCTAGGCCTTCAGCTAGGTTTTATAAAACCTTTTTGCTTTAGGCCTCCGCCGCCGTGTGCAAAAAAAAAAAAAAAAGGTTCAATCAATCACTCAATTTCAAACCTTGCGGGGGGCGGGAAAGATCTTGCGAAGTTGGCATTGACTGATTGAACTTTTTAGTCCCACTCAGTCTGCCATTACCACCATAGCCGCGCCCACCCAATGGGCCACACCCAGCCAATGGCCATACCCACTCGGCACCTGACGATGCATAAGTGGGTTTTGGGTTGCAGTTTGGGCACTCAGTCTCTAAAAAGGTTTGCCATCACTGTGCTAGGGTATGCTAATTATAAAGGCAACTTCCATCCCAGGTTTGCTTGTGTGTATCAGTAAGAGACGGAAAGCATGGAAATGTGTGCAAGTATCTGGCAGGGCAGAGTTATCTGTATCAGGCCTAATAAGTACTCATCTAATATTTTTGTCTATTGTTACATTTTTTTTTAAAGTTTGAGGTACAGTCTCTCATCACTATCTTTCTTTTGCTTATCGTTTTATAGGGTTACTGTCTTCCTTTTTAAAAAGTATTTTAATAGGCATCTTCTGTTTAAACATTAGCTAAATGAGTTACTCTGACTAAACTCCCTAAGTAATACTAAGTTTATGTTTCCACGCCATTTACTAATTCAGCCTAATTATTCGGAAGCATTTTCAAACAATTAGGAATACATTTTAAAAAATAGAACAAAATTTTCAAAATAAAGAAATGTTTACTGGGTAATGCAAGGAGTTTGGGGGGGGGTCTGCCTAGCTGCTGATTGCTACACTTTAGTGACTGAGTCTTAAAGAGGTAGGAATGAGAAAGTGTAAGTACTCTGCAGCACCCAAGGCAAAGCATTCTGCTGCCAAAATCCTGATGTCTCTCTAGGTTTACATGCTTAAGTAGTCTCAACAAATACTGTCCTGATGGCAGCAAAACAACTGGTTTCAGATAAATAGTCTGATCCCTTATCACTTTTATTGAATCAAAGTCAGATTTAGGACTACCTGGAAGACTCTACAGTAATTACTATACTTAGATAAGGTTTCCATCCTGGATGTTGATAGTTCCTTACCTTGAAGGGTACTGCTGATTTATAAGAATCAGGCACTTCCCAACTAAGTAGCACTGAGGTTTTCATCACAGCACTGACACGGAAGTTCTTTGCGAACACTGCAATTAAAAAGACTCCTCTTGAGCATTCTCTGGGGAAACAACTATAGGCAACCCTTATCAAATCCTGCCCTTTCACATTTTAGATTTAAACTAATGCAGATATTTCATTTTCTCCTTTGGCTCTTCATCACAAATGCCAAAAGTGAATAGTTACTGGTTCCTTAAAGAAATTCCTTTTTGACGTTTACATGACATCAGTTGTGATACAATGTTTATGCACACAAAAACAATGGGATCTGTGTTTTGATCTGCAAGATCAATCATGCAACCCTCATGCCTGCTCCTCCCCTCTACTATTTTAAGGTATATTAAGATTGAATAAGATAAGGTAAGACTAAATGAGACATTTTTCACCCATTTTCTATAATGGGAATTCAGGATCTACCACAGCAAGAAGTGCCTACCTTGTTCCATTGGCATTGTTCTTGATTGAATGCTGGGGCTGAGAGGTCCCGCTCCCTTGCTAGTGTGGGCTCTAACTTTAATGTCGTAAGTTGTGTCAGATTTGAGATTGGTCAGAGTGATACTTTGTTCCTTAGTAACATTGGTCAGGTTTTGCTGGCTGTTTATGTCTCTGTATACAACTGTATAGTTGGCAATTTTTCCATTCCTCTCAGCCAGCAGTGGTGGATTCCAGGTCACTTTGGTGGTAGAGGTGGTAAGCCCAACCACCTCCAGGTTCTGGGGGAAGCCACTCGGTGCTTCCTCTGGAGTAGTTATTTCCTTCTCAAACTCTTCCCCAGGACCTGCCCTATTCTTTGCAGACAATTTGAAGATATAAGTGGCACCCTTGTAAAGTTTGGTCACAGTGTAGTGATCGTCATCTTTTCCAAACTGTATTACTATCATCTTCTCTTCATCAGCACATTTGTATCGCAGCATGTAGCCCAAGAGCTCTCCAACCATCTCTTTGGGCGGGAGCCAATTGATTAAGGCGGTGTTCATAGATGTTGTACTGATCATCATAGTGGGTTTGCCTGGGACTGTGGAACAAAAACAGGGTATTAGGCTACGAATGGAAGCAAAATTCAGATCTTGAAGCAGTCAAACAGCATTAGAGCTGAATTACAAACTGAATAACAGCATCTACATGGATTTTCTAGGATCATGCTGCATCAGATTGCAGATAAATGATTCCACATCTAAAAGAATGTTAGAAGCATTTTGCACATCCAGGATGGCACATGTGGAGAAAAATCTTCCCAACTTCCAAAGTGCCCTGAAGTGGTTCAGCCCAGGAAGAGCTGTTCTTCGTTGTAATTCTGAATGGGTAGTCAGTTTTTACTACTCTGTGTATCCCATAATTAAATAAATAAAAATAAATTGTCCAAGACTTATGGAGTGGGTATCCTTTAGATCCAAAAATAAAGAATAATTGTTAATCTAACACACAAGTGTCAAATTCAATCGCGTCATTTCACGTATCGTGACATATTTTGCCTTTGCGGAGCCAGAGTGAGTGTGGCCTGCCCATTATGCATCCTGTCCGCAGGCCGCAAGTTTGACACCCCTGATCAAGCATGTCATTAAGTGATGTAGCAACATGCAGGAGAAACCAAAATTGTATGACAAATCATTTAAAATGCAGAAGATACAAGTTTGGTTTTTAGCTTCATAAATATATCCCAATTTAACAATTATCCATATTGCAACCAAAATCAGTCTCTATGGATTGCTTATCCAGTTCTATCTTAAATCTCAATGTATCTATCCAAGCATTCCTTGAACCCCAACATTTTTCAAAATGTCAGATAATGCAGTTTTGGATAGTTTGAACAAGGTGAAAAGTATCATTGTAATATAGCTATTTGGCTAGTAGCATAAGTTACTGAGGACATGTCCAGACTCAGCTTTGGAATCCCTGCTAGTTTGATGCAGACAAATTTCATAGTAGCAGTTATAATTTCACCACCTGCGTGACCTCCTGAGAGAGTGAGGCATGCTGCTTGCAATCAAAATACACTGCATTTAAGCTGATGAACTGGTTCCTGCCAGGAATGCTGATGTGATGGCTGTGCAGCAACCTGATTCCAAATTTTGTATGTGCAGTACAAATTAAGGGCTGCTCCCATCAAAGCTTAACACCTGCTGCATAAATGAATGGTTTCATACCTCAGTTACACCCACAACAGACACATCTCTTTCCCCCACTTCAGGTGAAATTGATGTGTAAATCCAACTGCAAGCAGAACTATTCAGAGCCTGTTTACTGCCAAAATAAGCATTAGCCTTTGTTGGATTGGGGCACTCAGAAACAAATCACAACAGCACAGTAATATTCCACATATGGTTTGAGTAGGTTTAGCTAAGTTATGATGATGATGCTCCTCTGTGAAAGCCATTTAGATTATGGGAAATGTTTTAACAAACTTTGCTTGTTTCATTGGATACTGTGGTGGTAGGGTGAACAGAACTGAAATGAGAGAGAAGCTAAGAGATGGCAGCTCTAAGAAGGAGGAATTTTAAAAAGTTTCTATGATTTTGTAGAACTTGGAACTCACCTAAAATTTTGAGAGACTAATTGGTATATATTTTAGATCAGAACAGACTAACCCATACTTTTTATATGACAGCAATGCTCCAAAAATACTTTCCATCTCACTTGTTCTTCAGATACCTGGCTTCTCTTTCTATCAATATATTAACATTTCTAGAACTAATATATTCTTCAATGGAAAGAAGTTTTAAGAATGCCTGTTGAAATTTGGCAAATACCAAGATTGGGATAGATAATGTTTTCATTCATTGTTTTTAATCTGCCGAGTTTAAAATATGGCAAAATCTGAAGCCAACAGAAATTAGCATACTGTAAACAACCAGGCATCATTCCAAAACAAGAGATTACTACAGAAAATCCTATAAAAAGCTCTGCATTATCTCATTTGATATACTTGGATAAGACTGTAACCACAAATCCTGAATACAGCAGGCAGTTCCAACTGAATCCTAGTGTGCTTTGTATTGTGGACCTCTGTGTGTCCCTGAATCCATTTCCATCATCTGTTTGTTTGTTCTTATTTAGGCAGGAAGAAGGAATAGGCATAAGAAATGCAGTATTTTCTTAATCAAGAATGCCTGTACTGCAACAGATTTTAATGCTGTCCTGTGTTTGTAGTTTTATCTTCATTTCAAATATCATTTCCAAACAGATCAATAGAGTAAAGTAATTATTCAAAAACACAGCTCAGAAAATATGATTGAGTCTCAGACATCATTTAACTCATTACAATTGTATACTTCAGTGGTTTCCAATTTAAGGCATCACTGAGGGATTGAGAGTCTAATATGTGTAGTTATCAGTACAGATACTAAAATATATTTTTAAAATTAAAGTCTCAGGAAGTCACTAAATCTGATGCAATTTTATTATTCATGCTTGATATTGGCAATTTCAGTATTTTTTTAAAGTTAGTGGTTTTTTAAATTTTTATTTTGGGTATTTGAAGTATGGCATCAGGCAAAAATTATCTCTGCTACATGGTGTATATGAACACAGTGTTGTCGACTCTTGGTCATATTGTGTTGATTAAAAGCTGTTGTGGTGATCCAGATAAACTAGGAAAGGTTAGGAATAACAGACACAAACAAAGGCATCTAAATGAAAATATATGTTTATCACCATGTACCTTGTAAGGACATATAATTTTTTCTCTCTGTTTGGTATAATAAAGTTGAGATAATTCAATGAATTATAAATAGGATCAGAACAGACAAAACTGTGCAAAGGACCATCAGTGTCACCTGATGACCATGTGCCTGAGATAGACAACTTAGAGCCTATCCTTGCCATGAAATGTGCTAATGGCAAACCACTATATATGGTTTTTGAAACAAAGAGAATTCATGGCAAATAAATCTACAAAAAATGTTAACCATGAGAGCTAGTAAGAAATGAGGGATACAGTATTAAACACCAATAACTAATGTAACAGTATCATTGTATTCCGGTTCTGCTTGAGACATCTGCTGGCTGCTAATACCTGTAGACTGATTACAAAGGATGAAGGGAGGTCTATATTTGCGTTGTCTGTATTTATTTAGTTCCATTCACTACCACCTGCAAACAGTTTAGAGACCAGGTGAAAGGGGTAGAATTTTTGAATATTCCCAATTTCTCTGAAGTTTAACATTTCTGCCATGACTCCAACTATATCAATGATTCAGCAGCTCAAAAAAGATAGTAAAGTAGGCCTGTCCATCAAGTGATATTGTAGGACAAATGGTTACCTGCTCCAGTTGTAGCAATCACTTTGGCCTTGCTGCGGGCTCCGTCCCCTTTAGTGGTATAGGCTGCGATGCTGACAGAATAGGTAGTTTCTGGTAAAAGGCCTCCTATGATGGTTTCCTGTAGGGAGAAAAAAGATATCATTATATCAAGCAAATTGAAAAGGAAATGATTACCAGAACATTTCTGACTCTCAGATATATTCTGGAGTTTTCCTCTAACCAATTTAAAAGTTTGCTTGGTTTGAAGCTCTTTTAGCTCTCACAGCTAATACATGTATCTCTTCACTGAAGCTATAGAGTTAAAATTACAAATCGGAAAGACAAGTTTTTTTACATTACAAATACAGGTCAAGAAACCTCTCTTTTATCAAATCAGGTATATAGATATTCAACTTTTTTCTCCTAATTTGGGCAGAAAGCTAAAAAGAATCTGGAGAAATTTGTAGAACCTTACAATTATAATGCAATATGATAGAAGTTACTTGTGGTCTGATTGTTAAGTGTATAATGTAACTCAGCCAACAAATGACAAAATAATATTTCTTAATTGAATGTCACAAGTGAAGAACCAAATGCTGCTGAGTAACTAATACAAATAACCATCCTTTAGTGACGCACTACCTTGACGTGGCTGTGCTGCTAACATGCTCTGAGAAATATGCGACCTATGCCAGGTGTTTAACCATCCTGGACAGAGGTTCTCAGAGGAACCAGATGAAGAGTGTCTCTCCCATAAACAGTATGGTGAGACATAACTCACAGAAACCTATTCTGGATCAGATTTTACTTGGGTCAACAAGACCATGCTAGGTGTTGGAGTTTCTGGACATCTGGTGACAAGTAGACTACAGGGTTCAGGGCTATTGGCTGAGCAACCAGCGCCAGAAGCTGCAGAACCCCTGGAAGAAAAATTTCTTACCCACTGCAAACATAAAAAAGACTGAAAACAAAGAAATAATGATTTGCTATTACAAATCCAATAAAAAGAGGGTATCTGAAAAAGGTTCCACCAGTTCTGAAAAGAACATCAGAATCAGAAACAACCAGAACGGCAGCTAGCAGATCAGCATCAATTTATAATATGAAATAAAATACTCAGAAAAGTAGAATTAGTAGAACTGCAAAGGTTCTGCCAAAGAAATCTAAGCCTTGCCAGAAGTAACTCAGACAATAGAGACAAACCAGGGAGAAGGAAGCCAACATAGTTATTAAATCATTCTCACTTCCAAACCAGATGCCCTCTCCTCTTAACTTCTCAGAAACAAACAAACCTCTAACTGAAAAAACAGGAGGAACTGAAATGAAGAATAACTGAACATCTAGAATAGCACAAAAAGAACAGAAAAAGGTTGCCTGATTGAAGCTTGTAAAAAAAAAAAGTTAAAAAAGCAGCTTTGACAAGCATTAAAAGATGCCAATACCGTAAATATCAAATGAAAGCACTGGCTCACTGCAAGAAATAAACTAACTGATGTACAGCATGGTTGCAATTATAACTGAACACCTGTGATGCAAAATCAACAAAGAAGAAAAAAAGTCAAACAGTGCATCACCAAAATGGAAGGTTACACTGAAAAACAAGATCAGCACACTAAAATCAGAGTGTGAAAGAATCAGAATAGATGAAAGAAAAGAAGCTGAAGAACAAAAAGACCTAATCAAGAAACATCTCCTAGAAACAAGGGAAATAATAAAGCAGCAAGTAACAGCTATAGCCAGGATGATCAGCATATATGCTCAAATTGCACACTAACAGAATTTCCAATTTCAATTGAATCTGAAAGGTTTCTACCAATCCATCAATGGAGAGACTGCAGTAAACCAATCAACATTTGAGAAAGTAAAACCAGCTCCGTTCCAGGAGCAGCTATGGAACAGTCCAAAGAAATACAACTTGTATGCACCTTAGACAAAGGGAGGTGGATAAGAATAAAAAAGAAGCTGAAGTGAAATAACTTGTAGAGAATAGTAGAGAAAGAGCAAGGAAGATCAAGAAATGGTCAGCACCAGGTAAAGATGAATTGTACAGTTTTTGGTTGAAACATCTGATTGGTCTACAGTGACTCATTGCCAAGCAGCTTAACAATATACTGCAAGGATATGAAATGTAGCTTGGTTAACATCTGGCAAAACCTATCTGATAATGAAAGATCTAACAAAAGGGGTAGCACCAAGCAACTAGAGGCCAATTACCTGCTTACCAACAACTTTCAAATTGCTAACTAGTGTGATAGCTGATGCAGTCCAACAGCATCTAGTTCAGTGGTTCTCAACCTGTGGGTCGGGACCCCATTTGGGGTCGAATGACCATTTCACGGGTGTCGCCAAACAACGCAGTCCACCATTTCCCCCCCCTTTTCCTTAGCTGTGCTACTCCCTTTTATTCTATTGGCTTTTGAAAGCCAATAGAATAGACTCTCTTGAATAGAGTCTAATTCTATTGGCTTTCAAAAGCCAATAGGAATTGTCCAGGCTGTCTCTGCCCTGCTGAGCCCGCCAAAAGTCCCATTCTGCAAACGGTGCTGCACCAGTTGAGTAGTCCTTGACTTACGACCGTTTGAGTAGTCCTCGCCACCTTGGCAGAAAGGAAACTGCCCAAACAGCAAAGGAACAAAAGATTGACAAGATGGTACTGGAAAACTGTAAGAGAATGAAGACCAACTTAAATGTAGCCTGGATTGATTACATGAAGGCATTTGACTCCCTGCCACATGACTGGATATTCAAGTGCATAAAAATAACAGGATCAGTAGAAACATCAGCAGCTTTGTGCAAAGAGCAATGGCACAATGGAAGATACAATTAATATCCAGAGAGGAATCTTTCAAAGAGACTGGCTATCACCACTATTGTTTGTCATTGCACTGATTCCTCTGTCAACAATACTGAACAGGTTAGGCTATGGCTATCAAACGTTAAAGACATGTACCAGACTATCCTACCTCCTTTACATGGATGTGGAAAAACACCATTGGAAATAGAATTGCTACTTAACAGTGACCAGTTAAAATACTGCAAGGAAGTTTGGACTGGACATATATGCCATCCTCTTCATCAACAGAAGAAAGGTAGCAAAAACTAAGGAATCAAGATGCCCTATGGAATAACATTAAGAGTCTGGATAAAGACCATGATTTCAAGCTGACAACACAAGCATGCTGAAGTCAAGAAGAAGGTTAGAAGCGAATACAACATGAGAGTGAAGACGATCTCAAACTCCAAACTCAGAGACAGAAATACCATCAAGGCAATTAACACTTTGGCAATTTCAGTCATTAGATACACAGCTGGAATAATGGACTGAACCAAAACTAAAAGCCCAGGATAGGAAGCCCCCAAAATAATGACAATGAATCATGCCCTTCATCCAGCAACAAATTCTACTAACCAAGAAAAAATAAGCAGGCGTGGAAGATAGTAGGTACATTGAGACAGGAGAAGAAGAAAAAAGAGCACTGAAAGAATATTTGAAGGATAGTGAAGAAGATGCACTGAAGCTAGTATACCATGAAGGCTTACTATCTCTTTCCAAGACCGAACTGTCCTACAAGAAAGACCAAATGAAGAACAGAAAAGCAACATGGCAAGGTAAAGTATTACATAGTCAATTCAATAAAAGAAATGGCAATCAAAGCAGATAACAACAAGACCTGCCAATGGCTCAGAGCAGGAAAATTGAAGAAACAGACTAGAAGGGGGTAATTCTGACTGCACAAGATCATGCCTGAAGAACAAATGCATACAAAGCCAAAACTGAAAAAAGAGCAACAGACGGTGAATGCCACCTCTGCAAAAGTGCTGAAGAACTAACGGACCACCTACGCTAGTTAATTGCTGCAAGAAGATTGCACATGCTAATTACAAACAGGATGACAAAGTAGCAAGAATAGTGCCTTGGAATATCTGCAAGAAATACCATTTGTCTGCAGGCAAGAACTAGTGGGACCACAAAATAGAGAACGTCATGGAAAATGAAAATGCTAAAGTGTCTTGGGCCTTTAGAATTCAAACAGATAGGCACCTGCCACATAACCCTCCCAGACTTAACAATTGTCAATAAGAAAGAAAAGTCTGGATTGTGGATGTTGCAGTATCTAGAGATAGCAGAATAGAAGAGGAAGAATTGGAGAAACACAACAAAGACGTAGAATGACTATGGCAAAAGGAAGCAATGATAATAATACTAAATGCCTTGGGTGCAATCCCAAAACATCTGGAGCACCACTTGAACATCACTGGCATTGGCAAAAATCACCACTGGTCAATTGCAAAAGGCAACTTTACTTGAAGCATCTTGGGATGATACCTTCAATACCATCAAACATCTACCTATTCCAGATCCTTGGAAAAGATTTGATAGGTAAATAATATGCCAAATCCAGTCTAAACATCTGGCTGACTATATTACCAACCATAATTTGTTATGGCCGTCCATTCCAGTAAACTTTGGGCAGTCTACACAATGCAAATGCGGAGTTAAAACATTTAAAACTATAAAACAAAATGGATAGCCCAAATTAACAGTTAATAACAATAAAGCTGGGAACTGGGTATCATCCTTATCTCTTGAAGGATGCTGCCTTAGAGGATGGAGGGAGCGACAAAGATGGCACACTTCCTGTGTCCCACAATATAACAATGTTTAATTGAGCACAGTCATTCTGACCAAAGTATTGGGCAGGCAGAAACAACTGAAATGGCAATAAGGAGAGATTAGTTTGGCTCCATCTAATTAGTAATTTACCTTTCTGGGTCTGAAATGGTTAAATTAAACTCTCATCTTTATCTTTCCACTTTACTTGCTTTAATTTGCAAAGTTTTTCTTTCAGTTTATAAGTCTAAATTTTACTATGTCTTACTTTCATACATATATAAAATGCTTTCCAGCATCACTATGAAACACTTATGGACAACAATTTTCTATTTTTAGAAGTGGAGTCAAAATTTAACAAAAAGTTTCCTCAAATCAACAGATCATGCTATGTTATATGCATGAGATGATGGGAAAAATTTCTATATTGCTATGTTTCTCTTGGATACATGGCAAAAACAAAAAACAAAGAACTCCACCATCAAACCCCAGGGCAGGGCAGGAAGCTAATATGGCTGTGATTACAAAAAGACCAGTAGTTCTAATTGGCAAGAAAATTTTCCTACAGATGTCTGCAACACATACCAAGCTTACTAAAAGAAAGCACCGGGATGGGCAATAAGATAGAGGATGAGGCTGCCAAGGTAAATCATTTGCCGTTATATGCCCAGGTGTTCAATAAAGTACCCATCCCATAAATGGAGAGAATAGGTTGTAACAATAACCAAAGGGAGATATAAACTCCACATAAAAGAAAGGTACAGGATGCTAGTTTTCCTTTCTCACTGATGTTTTAAAGAAGTGTCTAACTGCATTTGAGTAGGTGGAATTGGTTTATAGACTGTGACTAGGAAAAACTATTTCTGAAGTAGTTCATGTGCTTTTCTAAACTCAAACTTTGTTTTGGTCTTGAATAAAAAGGTTAATGAGAAGTCTGCAGCATGATTAATCAAACTCAGTTGATATGTGAATGCAAGACCCTTGCTTAATTCATCCCAAGAATAAAGGCATTCATAAACCAAAGCAAATTTTCCTTTTTTTCTTTCCTGCATGGAGCCTGTGTGTGCTCACATAGCAGGCTAACCAAACCCCAGATACCTTATTAGTATACCCTGTGTGAAATAGAGTTCATTTGCCAATCAACAAGGTGTATGGTTCAGTATGCTATGCAAAAACATATTTATTCTGTGGCTAAACTGAGATTCTGTCACAGAATTCTATTGGGAGCAACCTGTTTAAAAATGATCAAAATATTTTCAGGCAGAATTTAAAAATATTAACTCTGTACAATTGAACATCCAGGCACAGAATTCCACCAAATCTGTACTATAAGGGATAGAGCAGGACACTTTCTTGATTTCTCAAAGTTAAACAATGTTCTTCATTGTTTTCATTTAGAAACCCAAATTAAGAAACACCAATCAGAATGACACAGGAATTAGAGTAGGAAAAGATTCCCCTTTCCCTGGAAGTTTGCAAGAGTGACCTGAATCAATCAACCCACATTAATCACATCAATTAAAATAACATGGAAAGAGAAACTAAAATATATAGCACTACAGGCTATAAACATTACCCAAAGAAATAGTGAATACCACAGTGCACACAAAAGAGATATCTTTACATGCTATTGGAGAACGTAGGAAGAGGGAGGAAAGAATGAAAAAAAAACATTGACTGGGAGAAAAGAAAGGTACCATTCCAATGATTGTAGACATAAGGCTGTCATTGCAAACCCCTTCTAACATAGTCCTTCTGTTTAGGAAGGAATGGAAGTCACACCAGCTAGTTTAAGCATTCTCTTTCTCTCTTAGTTCCTCTGTCCCCAAAGGCAATGTTCGAACTTCTTCCTTCAAATTTATATTTCAAAATTACTTCCAAAAAATTGAATTTGACTGTTTGAATATGATTCTTTTCTTATTGTAGCCTGTGTTTCTACCAAAGGTCATAGCTGAGAGAGCAAAGTATATTTCATGATTGGGAGCAATGAAGTTTAAAGATTATATAGAACTGATTCTGCCATGTAACCAGTTGGGCAAGGAGAGTAAAGAGGGGCTGCTCCCCCTTCAACTGACTTAAATTGCATTGCAACAAGCAGGAAATAAAGATGACAGAAATGCCAATTGCTTTTCTGCATTATTTCCAATCTAAATGACAATTTGTTCAGGATTTGTAGCTGGCTGAAGCTTCAGAATAACTCCGCAAAATATCTGAGAATTGACAGGGATTTTTTGACAGCACTATGCACAAAGATTTCACAAGTTGATCCTCAGAACCTTTTGATCCAAGCAGACACACTACACTCATAAATGGTACTTACGTGGTCAGCAGAGTCCTTAAGCCTCAACTGATGGAGATGAGAAGGAGGAAAGAAAATGGAGATAGAATAAAGGAATAGTGATGCAGATTAACACATTCATACATGAGGTTTGGCACTAGCAAGATCTCAATAACATATACCATTCTTCACAAACGCATCTCTAAAAATGTAAAAAGCATGATTAGAACCTGATATTTCACTTGCTTTTAAGTGTCTTAATTCCCATCACAAAACTAAGCAAGAGAGGTTGTCTTTTCAATTTGTGCAGAATGACTACAACTGCAAACCTAAATATACCTAGGCATGGGGGGAGATGAAATGGATGAAGAGATGTGGCCTTGTTTAGGACAGCCCTCTTGAATAGAGCAGGCTCAGAGGTCCACCTGTAGGGCCATTTGGAGAAATATGCTGGGCATCTATCTGACAAAATCCCTCACATCTGCTCCAGTTAGATGTCAGCCTTGGAGCAGTTCCCATGGAGGTAACTGGGGTACAGTTTTGCTTTGTTACCTGAGAGAGGTCTGATCCCATTGAAGCTGAAGAAATGATGATTGAGCCTGCCCACATATATATTAAATCCATGTCTATATACAAACTTCTTATCCTGTTTCTTCTTTTCTAGCAAAATGTATTTATCTTTATACATTTCCATTCCTAAATCAAAGAGGTAAGGACTGCTGGTTTTCAGCTGTTATATTATAATAATGATGATTTTTAGTTTCGATATTCTTTAGTTTATTACATTTCCAAAAAGTGGGTTTTAGGATAATGGCATTGCTAAACAATAACAATCCTCCCCCAAAGAACAATATGGACTAAATATATTAAAATATGACATATTTATCAGCACTATTAAAGACAATGTATATCGGTGACTAAAATATTCACAACATCTCACAATTATACAATTACTGTATTTCTTAAAAGAACAGGGTAGAAATATGTAAAATGAGCCAGAAAAATGGTGATGCATATTCAATTTTAAGTTTGGTTTTTTTAAATGGTTACACTGACAACTTAAAAATACTACAATCTTTCTCTTTCATCAGAGGAACTCTGTTTTAGGAGCATCTCTGTGATTAAATCAACTACAGTTAAATGTTTGAATTTATAAATCTGCTACTTATCAGATAAAGCAGTTCTCTGCTGAACAGCCCAATGGCTTTGTAAGTATTTAGTGTCACTGAGTAAGATAAATGGCTTTTAGGAAACCAAAGGCCTTAATAAAAAAAATTAGCTGCTGTTACTGCTTAGAGAGATGTAACCAATGCAAGCATAGCTAATGTTGGCAGTTGATATCACCAAATCTACAGTTCTAGTAAGAGCACCAAATAGATGAGTTTGACCAGGATAGTCTCAGATTTATTTTCTGCCCTGTTTACCAACTATTGCAAAGAAGGCCTGCCCTACCACTATACACATGATTGTTGAATGCACATTCTTTACTTTAGCTGTTTGATTAAAGAATTACCGTGTGTGAGTTGGGCAGCCATATAAATCTGCTTAATAAATAAAATTCTTTTAAGAGCGGTGAATCTCGTGTGGATCTTGTTAATGAAGCCAAACTGAATATTCAAATAACTCTCCAGAAGAATGGTTGCTACCCAGGGCTTGTTTTTCAAGAGGGTAACAGCTATTTTAAAGTCTTATTTCTGTGTTTATCTGTTGTCAAACTATTGTCAATCAGTGTAGACACAAGGTAGACAATTAAATATCTTCCAGATTTCTTGGGCAATTCTCATAAGTTTCAGTCAATCTGACTAACTGCGAGAGTTGTGGGAGTTATATTCTGAATCAGGAGCATGCCCCATATTGCCTACTGTATGTTCTTATTTTATCCTAAGTAAAATGCTTTTTTAACCTGACAAGTAAAATGAATACAGTAGGCTCAAGTATCAAAATATTCTGTGTCTTGGAATCTTGAATACAAATCAAAATATTCAAATATGACTGAAAATCACAGAATATATTGACACATAAAGCCCAGAGTAGAATTTAAATGTGTATGTACAGGATGGAACATAGCAGTGTGATTTTTCTGATATTGGGAATCCAAAGTTACTGTCAGATTAGTACATTTAATTATTGAATTAGAAAAGGGCTGTTGCAGCTTTGTACTTAGAAAAGCAGAATATGTTTATGTAGTAAACTATACAGTGGAGAGTACTGTCTCCTGAACTCTGCTAAAGTAATACATACAGGCAAATTCCTGAGATAAAGTCAGGCTTGTCTGTCCATGTAGGACACAATAATTGACACTGCCCTGCTAGTTACTTATCAGTTGGAGGCAGAGCCACAGCAGAGAAATTTTCTTAAGTATAAAGTTTCTCTTACAGAGCATCAGTTACTAAATTCAAATGAAAGAAGGAATATATAGCACATGTTAACTTTCCCTTCTGTTAGTTTTAAATACAAAATGAAGAAAAATATTGTATATATGGCAAAATGTTCCTCTGAATATTCTTGACCAATGTGTAACAGGGAGATGAAGTGTAAGAGGAACTGAATGATGAAACAGCATTATTTATCAACACATTGTGAAAGCTGGGTGCATTTCTGATAATTTCAAAATTTTAGAAGGCAATATTATCTCAACATGGAAAGCTGACTGTATCTCTGATGACAAAGTTCCCAACATTTTAGAAGGTGGTATTATCTGAATGGTTTTCTGGCTTTATGACTCTTCTGATGCAGCTGGATTATGTACATGATATGTTGCTACACCTTTAGCCTTCAAGCCTTTCACCTGACTGTGTTTGCAGCTTTTCCATCTGTCTGGTTATCATCCAAGAACACCACCCATATAAAAAAAATGGCAAGTGCCTTCAGGATGGACAGCTTATTGTAATTCCCATTCACACTGACTGATTCCTTGGATGAGATCAAGAATTAGCCTGCAAACGTAGCTGACTTATTAATTTGCTAGGAATCTCTTGCTATTTAAATGTATCCCTAGTTTAGCACTTATATTTCTACAAGAAATAATGACTGGAGACAAATTGCAAAATTGAAGCCTTTTTCTAGCAGAGAATTAAGACAAATTGCATCTGCCAAATAAGACAAATAGAAAGCTTTACAAAGCATGGTCTTAGACTATTATACTATGCCTCCATCTGTTGAAGGATAGGTATATACGGATTCCATTTTTTTTCAAGAAATAAAAGGTAAGTCATATCCATGAAGGATAATCAGAGGAATATATATAGTGTTTTACATCAAAGTTAAAGAAATCTATTCTACTGCTGCTGTTTCTGCATAGATTCTTTTACTTTCTTATACAAAATCTGGTGGTTCAATGGGTTTAATTAAATTATTTCATCTATAGGAGCTTAACCATATAACTTTTTGAGGACTAAATCTTTAGCCCTAGGGAAAGATAGAAAAGCGATACATTTTACCAGCTAAAGGGACAACTTTCTCAGAAAAAAAACACTGTGTATGTTCCCAAATATGAACATTTTGAAAAGATTCATAGAAATTCTGATGATCTAATCCAAGAAATGTAATCCTGTGCGAATAGGTTCTTATTTTATTTCTCCTTAATTCTTAGGCTGGGCTTTATTTTCTAGTGTATGAAAGGTGTGTGTGATTTATTTTATTTTCTTATTTTTTGCTGTGCTTTGTTCCCTGTTGAGAGAGAGATAAATAATTCAACTATACTTAGGAAGCGAATCAATTAGTTATGCAGTTCTCTCGTAATTTTACTGGGTGCCATTAAAAAATCTAGCTCACAACTGATCACCCCCAACTTGCAACTGTAGAAACCTCAGGAACTATAGATTTTTTCCCCAGCATGAACCCTTCCCCCCATCCCTCCTGAATCCAAAAGGTATTCTGTCTTAGTAAGTAGAAAAATTACAACAAATAGTTCAAAACTAAGACTTTGTTTCTTCTTTATTTCAGTGACATTATGAGTATAGTACTGACAACATACTTAGTTCCAAAGAGATAGCAGGCAATGCTTATATTATCCACTTCCCTGGAGTGCTGGATTACATTAAGAAAGACCTTAAATTTCTCAAAAACTATTTCACTCTAGTCAACCTTTTCCCTTCTGCTTTCGTTTCAGGAAGTTCTTTGATCTGACAAATCATGTCACTCAAATATGACAAAGCCTTATTAACACTTGTAGTAAAATACAGAACCATCAATAAAGCATACATTTATTTCCAGCATACTACTGATGAATCCCAGACTTTCCATTTAGGATGACTTAATTGACGGTTAGAAGGCAATTTTGAAACTCATTTAATCCATTTTTAGCAAAATTAGCAATATTTAATAACACTTAACCTTTTGGATGTGTTATCCAAAAAGCCCATTTAGTTGTATTTTCCTTAAACTTATTCCAACAAATTGATTTCTTTAGATTAATCCTATCTTTTCATTCTTTACTTGAATTTCATTATTTGAGTTTATACTTGCAATCTCTAGTTACATGGTGTTGTATACCATATACTGTGCAGTTGGCCTTAAATTCTAAATTTATTTATTTAGAGTAAACATAATGAATTTGGGATCCTCTAGATCAGACATGTCAAACTTGCAACGTCATCGGAGCATTTTCTCCACCAATGGGGTGGGCGCGGTTTTGTCATGATGCATCTGGCCTGCAGGCTGGCAGTTTGACACCCCTGCTCTAGATGTATTTGGACTGTAGCTTCCATTATCCATGACAAATAACTCTATGGATTAATTCAGACAGGATCTAACAGTTCAACACCATTTGGGACCATAGATTTCACATCTGTGTTAGAATTTTAACCAGTCCTATGAACCAAAAATAAACAAACAAACAAAAAAAAACCCCACTGACATGCAGGTAATTCTGCAAACAAGTATGCATATTCATCAATAGCGGGCTATACCTGGGATTCCGCTACCATGACATCTTTGATGACATGTGGTCCAACTGGTTCATTGTTCTCCATTTTTACATAGGTGACTTGGTAACCTCGAATTTGGCCATGCTGTTTGCTGGAGATGGGTGATTTCCAGGAAACACGAATTGCTGTTGAGTTCACTGACTCTACCTCGACTTTCCGTGGGGGAGCACTGGGCACTGCAATGTACATAGGCAAACATAGTTAGAGAAAAATCATCAAACATCTAACATTGGTACCTTAATTGTGAATGCTTTCTCTAATCCTCACTCTTCAACACTGTTCCAAGGAACAAGTATTTTGGTATATGCATGTTTGTATATATGGACATGTCAGATTTCAAAGATTAACAGTGTATGGAACATATGTACAGCATTTTCAATGGCCTAAGCCAGTGATGGCAAACCTTTTACAGACTGAGTGCCCAAACTGCAACCCAAAACCCACTTATTTATTGCAAAATGCCAGGGCCGCATCAGCATTGTGGTGCTCTCAGGGGGAGCGGGGTGTGTGTGTGTGTGGCCCACTAGGTGGGCGTGGTCACTGGGTGGATATAGCTGCGGTGGTGACGGCAGACTGGGTGGGTGTGGACGGGCCGGGACTAGGGTGGTGGGGACCAGCCCCTCGCCATCTCTGGAGCATCCCCAGGGGGCTAACGCTGCTTGCTCACTCACTTCCTGCCCCATCACTCCCAAACACTCGCCACTCTGGCAAACTCTGCTGGGGCGACGGCATGCGTGCCCACAGAGAGGGCTCTGAGTGCCGCCTCTGGCACATGTGCCATAGGTTCGCCACCTCTGGCCTAAGCTATCCTGTTATTAGAAGAAGATGCAAAGCTTTCCTCAGAAATCTAAGGATTTCCCTCCCATCCTCACTCTGCATTAAAGAGTGAGCAGAGAACAGGAGCAGATTTTTTTAAAAGAAAGGAGGCATTTAGAACAATAGCTTACGGTCAGTTGCTCCACTGCTCCAGCAAAAGGTAGTTCTGAAGACTGAGATGCCTGCTTATGCTTCTAGGTTATAGAGTGCTTTTTAATAAAAAGTGAAAAATGGCAGTTGCCTGAAAAATTTCAATTTTCTTACAAGGAGGTACTTTCTCATAAGGCAGTGTACAACCTATTTACCATTTGGCAAAAATCACATTCTTATTATACTGGATTCTTACATAGAAAGACAAAAATATCAATGCAAATTAAAAAAGAGCAGAGGGAAGGGATGGAGGAATGTTCTCTCAAAGAAGCTTCTTCTTCTGCATATGAATGGGGCAATGTATTCATTTTAGAATCCCCCTTGCCATACTGCTATTCAGCCTTAGCTTGGAAGGCTAAAACAGCATTCAGCTTTTGCAAAAGCAATCCATGGCATCCAAAAGCACACAGTGCCCCAATTGTCAGAATAAGAGAAGGTTAATTGGAGACTGGAAAGTGGGTGAAATCTCTAAGAATGATTCCAGAAAAAGATATGGCATTTGCTCAATTTTAGGCAACACATTATTTTCCATAGATCTTGCTCCTAACTGTTAAAAAGTTACTTGAAGAGGAGCATCAAGGGAAATAATGATTTAGCAAAGGAAAGGAGGAGGGCAGAATGGGGAATGATTTATGTCCTTCAGGTTTTCCAAAAAGCAAATGGAAAGTAAATGAAACAGTGTTTTAACAAATTGATCCCTTTTCTTATTAGTCGGTTATAACTTGAATATTGCTTGTGACAGCTCTGCAGGGCCCAGCTATCATGAATCTTACCTACAGAGCCTTATGCTAATAGCAACTACCCAGGGATTGACTTATGTTGGGTTACTACATGTCATTTGATTATAAAAAAGAGTGTATTAACTACCAAATACATCTCAAGATACAAAAAGGATTTCATCCACCTTACTTGCTATTTATGAAACTTCAGTGTTATTGAAAGCTTTCAAAATCATGCCTGACAAAGCCTACCTGGGAGAGCCATCTATGCAGTCCTCAGACTAATGTTTCAAGTTTGCTAAGACATTTCTAGGGTAGTAGCTTCCCTCTGGCTAAGGCTTTGCTAAATGAGAACTAAAGCAAACAAATCAAGCAGCAAAACCTGCAGACGCGTTTCTTTTCCTGGGAAACAGTCTCTGAACTTAGCTATGCATCACTTCCTAGAATTTCAGCAATGCAAGGAGTAATACAGCAAAGGCAATCTGCTCTCAGTTTAAGAGTGGCTCTCTTGCTCCTATGTTTGCTTATGGCCTCTCCAGTATTTTGAGGCCAGAATGTAACATAACAAGTGCCAGTCACTCTGAGTACTGTCAATTTCTAGACAGGAAACTTAAATCGAGACCTAACTGACATGTCTACCTAATGCAATGCAATGTGTGGCATTGATATGCCCCTGATAGAGACTTAAGAAGCAGATCTGTATAGGAAGCAGCATTCTACCCAACAGAACCTATCTATGAACTCCATCTGGACAAGACACCAAATAAACTCTGGCTTCATATTCTAACTGAATATAATTACAAAGGAGCTGTCCTATTTTTTAAAAAATTGAGCATTTTTGTTTCTATATCATACAGTTGAGATCCATAGTGCATTCCTAAGAAACAAAACTGTAACAATCAATAGATGTTACCTTTGACCATGCATCAGAACCTACCGTCTTCATCAGTGCGAACAGAGACAGGGATGCTCTCTGGTCCAGGACCAACATCTGTGTGAGCCCTCACCCACACTTTGTACTCTCTCCATTTCTCCAAGTTGCTGATCTCCCAGCTGGAGTGCTCATGTCCAATGCCCTCAACCACATGCTTGGTGCTGTCCTCTCCTTCCACTGCCTGGTATGCGACGGAATATTGCGTGATGACTCCATTGCGGCTCTGAGCCGGTGGTGGTACCCAACTTACCCGGATGGTGGTAGAGCTGATGCTTACACATGCGACCTCTTGGGGTGGGGCAGAAGGGGCTAGGTATGAATAAATGAAGTGGGAAGATGTAGGGAAATGGTTGGGCAAAACATACCAAGTACAGTGAGATCTTACCCAGCCAACAGAGATTCTCCTAATAGAGAACAAAGTTTGTATTTCTTTGTTATTTAAAATTGTACATGCACAGGAATTAGGTCTATGTGTGCCATTCACAAGATCACTGGTTGTGGTTACCATAGTGAAAAGAAAATTGGAAATTGAAAATCTTAGAAAATACTTAGAAGAGAATAGAAGAGCAGAAGTCCCCAAGAGAGAATCTGAGATCTAAAGAAGATAACAAGCCAACTAAGAATAATGTGTCACCTTTAAAAAATTCAGTGATATTCTTTCTGAGGCGTGGTATTTAAGCAGTAGTTTGCATGGATACTTTTGCTTAAACTGCTTAGTACATAATCTCAGAATACAAGGTCTACTGAATCTGATAGATAGCACCATAGCTTTGAAATTTCTGAGTAGAAGCTGAAACAAGAATCATAAAGACCACAAAGAAAGTTTTTAAAGAGATAAAAACATGATTTGCAGGATGGAACTATCACTAAGTAGTGATGGAAACTTAAAATATCATTTTTTTATTTGGTAAGCAGAACAACAACAACAACAAAAAAAACTGGCGAATACCAGAACAGGAATATATGTTTCATATATTCTACTGGAGGAAAGTCAGATCAAGACAGTTATTAGGAAAAACATTAGAATTATGTGAAAATTAAACTTAAAGCTACACTTTGGATTGCAAGGACCAACAGCAAACTCGGATTACCTGAGGATGCTAAAGATATATGAATGGCATCTAAGCAAAAGTAGCGAAAGGAGAGACAGAAACCAGTAAGACAATATTGAAAGAAATAGCAGAAGAATGTAAGCAATTCCTCAAAAAACTGACAAACAATAAAGACACTTGAGTGTAAAAATTCTGATCTATTCACAATATTAACAAACAATACTGAACAATAGATGAACTCTTAATAGAGCAGAAAAAAAAAAAAAAACACCAGGTCCAGGGGAACAGCTCAGAGAATTGAAAAAAAAAAAAGAAATACTGGCTCTTATGGAAGAATGGCTAATTTACACCAGGAAGTCAAACTAAGAAAACAAATGCATTTTAACAAAGGAAGGCATTTTAAAACTCTTACTATAAGTACTACTACCTGTTTAAATGTCAACTATCTGAAATAATTTCTGAGTTGCCAGATTGTAAATGTATATGTGTGAAATAGGAGTTAGATATAAAACAGGTGCTATTCACCATTCTCTTCTCAACCAGATCAGATTATGGGAATCCTTTTATGATGACTTGTTTCTGTTTATTAATTCATCATGTTGAGTCCACTATTGATATTGTCACTATAAAAAAGTAATTAAAATGACAGAGCAAAATGATCATAAAATTTTCTTAGGAATCTCACAAAAAGGCTGAAAGTATCCATATTAAAAGATTAAGACCTGCCACAGTAGACAGATGACAAAAGGTTTAAATACCATTTTATAGTGTAGATATTGCCTAAATCATGGGAGGTTATGCTAATTTTGATGATCAGAGGGCAGGTAAAGACATGAAACTCATCTCCTTTGAACTTCTAGTATTAATTATAAGCAAAAACTGATTATCATTGCTTTATTGAATACACACTACTATATTTGAGACTAAAGAAGTATAAAAGAGATTTTTGAAACGATGTGTATGTACAGAAAACTGAGGAACTATAGTAAATCCATGCCTGAAACATCAAAGTGCAACTCCATCAAAAGTAATTTATTTCTGATACTCCAGTCCTCTTAAAATGGCTGTTATCTACAACAGATTTTCACCAGTCTACCAGATGTAATAATGCTGGTACATATATGTAGATATGCTAGGAATAGCCAGCAGTAGAAACTTTCTGGAAACAAGACTAAATTGAGTATATTTCATTTTTTTTCTTTTAAAAAAACTGAACATCAATAAAAGCTGAATTTACAGATCAGCTTGTGCACTGATTCCAATAGAGATATATTGTTCCTAATTATTTACTTATTGTGGGCACCAGGAAAAAAAAAAAACCAATGTTGCAAAAAATATGGGATCTTGTCACTAGACCTATGCTACCGTGATAATTCTGTTTTACTAGATGAAAAATAAATGCAGATACATCTTATGTGCTTTCTGGAACATATTTATTGCTTGGATTTTTAAACTAAAAAAGGGTGCCAACTTCTTTAAGAATTATATTAACTTTAAAGAGTGAGGTCCTTAAAGCAATGTCATCTTTTATTCAGACTCACATGGAATCCTGAATAAAGTTGCACACCTATTATTTATTGGAAACAAATATACAAATAAAGAATAGCCAAGAGCTGCTGTGCCTGTGCAAATTTGCAAGCACTTTTTCCTAATCATTTTGAAGCATACACATCATACTACTTATTGTTTATACAACAAAAAGAAGAAAAAGGGAAGAATCCTCCATAATCATAATCCTCCACATGATTGAATGATACTCTCTGCTATAAGTATTTTCCACTGTAAGATGGAGAAATATTCATTTCATTATCTCTGTTCATAGTAGGTTGTTTTGTATGCTGTTTGATGTCCTGGGATTCCAAGTTATAGATATTTCCCTTTTGTTGTTTCTTGTGTTATGCATGTTAAATAAAAATATTTTAAAATGATAAAGCAGGCTTGAAAACTCAATTTGCCTAGAAATTTAGCTAGTAAAAGAAGAAGGTCAAGACCGCGAAAGTCAAAGCCAAAGAAAGAAATAGGAGATACCAAGAAACAGGTAGTCAACATGCAGGTTCCCTGAGTACAGGCAGCTAAGCAGTTCCTTGCACACTTGACTCATAAACACTTTGGAAACTGGGATTCATTGAGACAATTTTTTGCTTGATGCTACTTGATAAAACTCATGGCAATTAGAAAAAAGGGAAATGAAAGCTGTTTAACAAAGTACAGTAACTGAACCAAGTGAGGCACAAAATTACTTTTGACTGCTGATAGCTAATGGCTGCGTAAGAATCTCATCTGTGAAACTGCCAATACACAAACAGCAAATTAACATTAGAAGAGGTTAAAATAAAATGAAACAATGGAAGCATAAAAAAACCTGAATGAGATAAAAATATATATCAACATGTACCTACATATTATGCACAGTCAATGTCACATTTACAATGTTCATACAGGCAACATGATTACATTTGCAATGCCTTGATTAAGATTTCCTTGCAATGTACAAAGGCCAGTAGTTCATGATGATATGATGAATACCAGGTCCTTAACAATGTAATTCAAATATATTTTTTAAAGGATTGAACAAATAGATTATTCTCATAATGCTAAAAGCAGTATCACTTTGTACATCCAGAATTAAGAGACTGTTTGGCAAGCTGTTTTCTTTGTAATATTTACATATTTACATATATCTAAGTTCTAGACATTGTCTTTTAGCTTTCCATTTGAACCAGGCTTGTTCTGAAGTTGGTATACAGGTTTGTAATGTCAGTTCCTCAAAATGACTACCTAGTTTTAAGAGCATAATCTTTCTCGTCACATTCCACTGCTTTTCTCCTGCAAGATTCCTGATAATTTAATTATTCAAATCTTTGTTTATAATCTTGAATCCCATGGATCAGCTACTGGAAGAAGAATAAAACATCTACTTCCTCTACCAGTTCTCCATTCGGAAGAACCCTCTATAGCAGTGTTTCTCAACCTTGACAATTTTAAGGCATGTGGACTTCAACTCCCAGAATTCCACAGCCAGCAATGCTGGCTGTGGAATTCTGGGAGTTGAAGTCCACATGCCTTAAAATTGTCAAGGTTGAGAAACACTGCTCTATAGTGAGTGCTTTATAGCGGTTGATGGGCCACTGGCTTAAGTATGTGGTATATGTATGTGTACGTGTGTAAAATAAGGTGCACCATTATGCAAAAACCAGCAACTTAAGTTTTTGTATCAGATATTGGGATACAAGTGCAAATAACAGTCCTCATCATGACATTACTGCACATATGTCAACTAAGTTCAGGGACTTCTTCCCTATTTCTATCTTCAGTGCCAACTTAATATGCAACCTTTAGCTGCAGACTGGGATCTACAACTGTTTATAATACACTATCAGGATTATCTTCCCTTATTACGGAGTAGGCAAAATAGCTCCTGTACACACATTTCTTTCTGCTGCTAATTCTAGATGTATTTTAATTTGCAAGTGGATGGAAGTGTTTTTAAATGAAACAGTCTTGAGACGCCTAATCACTTTTTATTCTCTAGAGTGTTTCTAGGTCCAACTTCAATCCAGAAACAGTATTAGGAAGGTAATACAGCACAAAATAGCAGGCAGTGCTTCATTCTGCTGTTGACTCTAGTGGGCCTGAAGAAAGAGATGAACCTCTCTGCCATGTTCAAGTAAGGCAGCCAAAAGAGGACTATGAAGGATCTAGGGAAAAGTTCATGAAATCACCAGGACTAGGATAAGAATGGTGTTTTGATAGGTTTGAAAAACCAAGTCAGAAATCTACAGACAATAAGAGAGACCGTGTGGCAACAATGAGTAAGGAAGGTCTGTTTACAAATATGTATGTTGAGTTTTTCAACACATATGTTATGTAAGAGAGAGTATAAGTTATCTGGAGGTATTCCATGAGGGAGGGAATCAAATGAATGTTCAAGAGTGGTATGTGTGATAGAAGTATGGGGTAACAGAAAGAGTGGGGGGGAAGTGGATCCTAATTGGGGAAGCTGTAAGTTCAAAGGAGTGGCTGCATATTTTGATTTAAATAAATTATGTGATAAAGCTGGACCAATCACAGTAGGTATTTAGAGAACGGACTACCCCATTATATATTTTTGTGATAGCACCTATCACATGCTCTCAAAATGCAAATGTGCTTAGCAAGCCAAAATATTGCACTCTAACTGCAGAGGCATCAAATATTGCTCAGTTACACATAGCCTTGCATCACAATTCCTATCTGTCATATTTCACATCTGTATTACTCTTTGTTTCTATGGTCTGTCTGTTCTTTTTGTTTAAGTACAATGACTGGGAAAATACCAATTGCTCCCTATTGATTCATGTATTGTTCAGTAGCTGCTGCCAGCTCTAGAAATATCGCCACCCAGTATGTTCTCCAATATCTAATATTTATAATATCTACATTTGGGTATCATTTGATCTAATCCATTGGTTTGACATAATACTTCCATAAACAGGGCTACTGGAGTCCTTATGAGTGACCTACTATTGAGAAAATGAAAGGTAATCCCAATCACAAGTGGAGCAGTTCCACCCTGAGCTGATTCTGCTTGGGAACACATTGGCTGCATGCAGAAAGCTCTGCTGTTATTGCATCATTTGTTGCCCCACGGAGTCCCTAAATTCTTGACAGATGGCACAAACAGAAATGTCTCACTTCCACCCTAAATGTTTTCATAAAAACAAGCCCTCAAATCACCAGTGAAAGCAAGCTTATCTTAGAGCTCTTTGATAGCCTTAATCTGCTTACGTGCTACTTTCTGAGCTGCCAATAAGTGAACTGAGCTTATACTTCACTAGCACATGGGCTGAGAAGAGAATAAAAAGCAATCCGGCGTCAGACAGGTTTTTATCTGGCCATCTGATTAATTTTACTGTTGTCTGGTATATATAGTCTGAACATGCAACATGGTGCATCACACTACTTAATTCAGCATTCATTCTCTGCTAAATGTGTTAATGATTTCCCCTATTTGAAGAGATGGAGTTGCTCTTTTCCAAGTGAATTCATAGAAATTTGCAACAGCAACAACATAATGTATGTAGTGCATAGACAGCTGGATGTCCTGAGATGTATGGAGGAAATATGAGCAAGGTTGTTTCTCAAAGGGATATGAGCACATGCAGAGCAGGGATATGCATGCACAAGGTTCAGAGATGGAATACCTTGTTTACAGCAGAATGGAAGGTAGGAGAGGATGCAGTAAAACTCAGAGAGACAGGGAATACATCTTGTCTATTTGCTTTCCCCTGTAAATCTGCGAGTCTACCTGTTGAAAGGGCATGAGCTGAAAGAGAAACAAGACTTACCCTGGCCAAATGGGCCCTGCTTCAGAACCACAGCTGGCTTGTCACTCCTCATTTTCTATAGACAATGGTTCCAATCCCCCATTAACTCACACAGTGGAAACAGCATTTCCCCTTGCTTACATTCCCATAGCCATACAGAGACACTTACTGGACTGTGCTGTTCGAGCTTCCAAAATTGGAGTAAGGACTCCTAGACCCTGCTCAGACCGGGCACCTAGTTGAAACTTGTAGAGTGTGTCCGGCTTGAGTCGATCAACTGCATAAGATGAAGTCTGGTCAAATTCCACCTTATGCTAGAAAATATAAGAGTCGTTTTCTTTTTTATTTGGAGGGGAAATAAGGTAAGCCAACCTTTAATGCTTTTTTGTTCTTAAATCATTCGCCCATCAATACTTACAGATTAATCAAGTCAACGATACAACCCAAATTAATGAACCCAAGTTACTGAATTTGCGTATTTGTAGAAAAATCATGACCATCATATTGAGGACACTAACAAAGCAGTCTTGTGCTCTTCAGAAACAAAATATCTATTAAAAATGCAACCACAGCATTCTGCAACATGTCAGTGTAAAAATGTCAGGAAAGCAAGAAGAATGGATTTTAGCTCCCAGCATTTTGTTATGTTAAGTAGCTTTTAAATCAGCATTTGAGCAATTCTAATATAGAAACTTTACACACACACACACACACACACACACACCATAGGAACCCAATAGATGTAGTGTCCAAAAGGGATTTTGGATAGTACTGTGCATTCCACAATTTTGTACGGGTAGTCCTCAACTTACAAGAGTTCATTTAGTGACCATTCAAAGTTACAACGGCACTAAAAAAAGTGACTTATGACCATTGCAGCACCCTCATGGTCACGTGATTAAAATTCAGATGCTTGACAACTGACTCATATTTATGACGATTGCAATGTCCATGGGTCATGTGATTCCCTTTTATGACCTTCTGACAAGCAAAGTTGATAGGGAAGCCAGATTCACTTAAATGTGTTGATAACGCTACAGTGATTCACTTAACAACTGTGGCAAGGAAGGTCATAAAATGGGGCTAAACACTTAACAAATGCTTCACTTATCAACTTAGAGCCTTAGTCTAGTATTATCCCACATAATCCTTAAAGCCATTATTTCAGATATTAGTTTATTGACAGATAAAAAGAACTTTCAGAAACTGAAGACCCTAAAATATTTCTTAATGCTATGGCTAGTTTTCACCTCCAAACCATGGCTAAACATCATAAGGACTAGATGGATAATCTTTGAAACTTCATCTAAGCATTCACGACAAAGGGAATGCTTTCAGTAATTATGCTTATGGCCAGGAATCCAAGTGAATGCAGGAGTTCTTGATTCTCCCTCTCACACTGAAATATGTATAAAGGTTTACAACTACATGACACCTTGTTTTTCAGAAGCTGTTTTCAACAACAATCTTCTGCGTGTACCTATGTTTTGACAAGAATCTAACTGGTACTATGGAAAAACCTGCCTCACTTCCATAGGAACTACAGTACAGCAATCAATTATTATGTTTCTTACCTGGATCCCATTTGTTCCTTCCCAGTATATCAGCTCATACTTGGTGATGCGCTCTTGAGAGGCTGGCAGCCAAGTCAACATGATCTGTGTATCTGATTCGGCCTCAGCTTGGAAGTCTGCTGGTTGGGCTGGAACTAGGGACCGATGAAATATGATTCAGTGGAGGTAAATCTGAGGAATCTTAGAAAGTGTCCAAGACACTGGTCTTATCACTAATCTAAAATTTTACAGCATTTTCATAATTCTGCTCAGTACCTTCTCTTTCTTTTATAATCCAAGTTAAACAGTTTCCTTATTAACCTTGTTAGCTAAGTAGATGTCCATTCTTGACAAACATACAATGATGATAAAACAACATACTATTTATAATCTGAAAAAGAGCACATTTTCCTCAATCCTAATTAAGAAGCATAAGCTTGCTCCTCAATGAACAAACCTCAAGTCTGGACCATACCACAATCAAGATCTTTGCCTCAGATGTCTGGTCCCTGAAAGAATTAGAGCAAACCAAGACATGGAGGGGGCAATTTTAATTCTCGCTTTTTCCAATCTATTCCTCTCTGAAAGTGTTGAGACTGTAACTCCCAGAATTCTGTATCATGCAATCTTAATACACCTGAAGGGTTATCAGACTGGGGGAAAGCTAACTTATACCACATATACTTACCACCCTGCTGGGTCTTGACTTGAATAACATCAGAAGGGGGGCCATCTCCTACTGAGGTGAACGCCAAGACACGAATACTATATGTAGTCTCAGTTATCAAACTGCCCACAGTGGTGAGATGACTGTCATCAGTGTTGTGCTTCTGCCACATGCTGAGTGGTAGATGGGGATCAGTCGTGTAGTACACCCGGTAGCCTCGAATCAATCCATTAGGCTCTTCAGGTTGTTCCCACTGGACCAGCATTGTGCTAGCACTCAGCATCCGTGCCTGCACTTTGAGAGGTGGGCTTGATGGAGCTTGTTCTCCTGTCCGTGCCTCAACCAGTTCACTAGGAAGGCTCCTTCCAATGTTGTTTACAGCAATAATGCGGAACTCATATTCTGAGAAGGGGCTTAGGCCACCAATACTATAGCGGGTGGTGGCCACACCATCCACTTCTTGGAACGTTCCCTCCAAAGATTTGGGCTTATATTGAATGACATAGTAGGAGATGGGGTCTGCATTTCCAGAGTCCCAGGTGAGAGTAACACTGGTGGCTGTTGTTTCAGTCACTAATGGCTCTGCTGGAGGCTTTGGCAGAGCTGAAAATACGGGGAAAAATCATTCTATTAATGCAAATGATAGAATGCATAAAAATATAAATGAGGTTCAAAATCTCCTTAACATTCTTCTTTAAAGGCAGAAATAATTTTACTGGAACTTACATTTTATATTACACACTACCACGTTACTTGGAGTGCTTTTAATGAAAGGGTAAACATAGCAATCATATTATTATATGTGTTCACAGAACTTGTTGGTGGCTGGTTAAATAACCATAATTTAAACAAGAATCCAGGTCAGCTTTCAAATGGAAAAAAAAGTTCTTCAGCTGGAGTACCCTTCAGAACTTTTGTTCAGGGCCAATTCACCAAGATAATAGTACTTGCACTGTACTACTACTATTACAACGTATTTATGGAATGGAAAAATTGGTGGGATGTGCATTTGGATGGTGGAATATTACAGCATCCTGGCCATGAAAACTCCAAGCATTAGCAGAAAAAGTCACAATCTTCCTGCACTATCAGATAACAAAATCTAAGGCCAGGATTGTAATCTGGGATTCTTTTATATATTGATTTTATGACAGGATTGTAGATAAATGGGGCGTTGTCTTACCTGAACGCCTTTTCTCAGCAGGATGATGTAGAGTCCAAATGGATGGGTTCTATGACGGCCTTCCTGCCTGGCAGACTGGGTAAAAACTTCGGCCACACCCCTTCCTTTGGGCGTGACCCCAGTTTTGACTTAGGCGAGAAACTTTGTTGGAATTAACCTTGCAGCTCTTTATTATATCTTTATTATAACCCTGCCTAGACCTATCCTCTGGGTGGGCTTGGACTCTACATCATCCTGCTGAGAAAAGGCGTTCAGGTAAGACAACGCCCCTTCTCCAGCAGGATGGCTGTAGAGTCCAAATGGATGGGACATACCAAAGCCCTCATGTCCCCCTGGGAGGGAATGTCTAGGCTACCGAACTCTGAGCAGATACGACTTGTTGAAGAACTCTTCTGCCAAAAGCCGCGTCTGCTGCTGCTAGGGAGTCTAAACGGTAATGTCGAATGAAAACCGAAGGTGAGGACCAGGTTGCGGCCCTGCAAATCTCTTCCACCGGAGCTTGCGTTAGCCACGCCGCAGATGTGGCTGCGCTCCGCGTTGAGTGGGCAGTCACCTGAGTGGGTGCTGGCAAATCCTGTGAGACGTAGGCCTGCGCTATGCAGGCTCTGATCCACCTGCCTATGGTGGAAGGAGATACCTTCTTTCCCATAGTTGCTGGTTGAACAGGACACAAATAATGCTTCAGTCTTTCGGAAAGCCGAGGTGCGTTTCACGTAGAAACACAGCGCTCTCCGCACGTCCAGCTTGTGCCATCTGTGTTCTAGTCTATGTTTGGGTCTGGGACAGAAATCAGGAAGCGAAAGTTCCTGAGATCTGTGAAAGATGCTATTTACCTTCGGAATGAAGGTCGGGTCTGGTCTAAGAACGACCCTGTCTTTGAAAAAGGTACACAGATCCTTCCTTACTGACAGTGCTGCTAGTTCTGAGATTCTTCCTTGCTGAAGTAATTGCCACAAGGAAAGCTACCTTCAGTGAGAGGTGATGGAGTGAGCATGTTTCAAGAGGTTCGAAGGGTGCTGATGTCAAGGGCTAGAAGGACCTTAGGCAGGTTCCAGGACGGGTACCTGTGTATGACTGGGGGCTTTGTGTTAGATGCCCCTTTTAAAAAGGCATTAATAGCTGGATGCTGTGCTAGGGAAGTTGAAGTTGTCGCAGGAGAGTACAGTTGAGAGGGCCGATATCTGTCTGCGGATAGTATTGACTGACAGGCCCTTATTAAGACCCTCCAGTAGGTAATCTAGGATATTGGGAATAGATACTGCGGTCGGGTCTAGGTGAAGCGAAGCGCACCACCTACAAAATCCCTTCCACGTAGCGTCATAAATCCTATTAGTGGACGCTCTTCGTGATGCCTGTATGATCGATATCACCCCTGCAGAATAAGATTGTTTAGTTAAGCTTTGCCGCTCAAATGCCAAGCGGCTAGTTGTAGCCACTGGGGATCTGGGTGTACAAGCTTGCCCTGACTGAGTTTTACCTTGTCCGGGGGGATCCTCCACGGAGGTGATATCGAAAGGTCCACGAGGTCGGCAAACCACGGGCGCCGTGGCCAGTGAGGGGCAATGCAGACCATTTCTGCGCCCTCCAGGATCATCTTGCGTATGGTTGCCGGTATTAATGGCAGTGGTGGGAAGGCGTACAGGAGTTGCGCCGGCCACCGGCACCTGAGAGCATCCGTTCCCTCCGATCCCGGGGACGGGAATCTGGAGAAGAACCTGGGGAGTTGTGTGTTCTTGTGGTTGGCAAATAGATCTAGGTGCGGTTGTCCGAACCTCCGGGAGATCTCCTCGAAGAGAGCCGGGTCCAGACGCCATTCCGACTGGTCCACCTTGGCTCTGCTCAGGGAGTCTGCCTGGGTGTTTGTCTCCCCTGAGATGTGTTCCGCTCTGATGGAACTCACATTGGCTTCTGCCCACCGAGACAGAGCCAATGCTTCCTTCATTAGTTCCACTGATTTCGTTCCTCCCTCCTTGTTTACATGCGCCTTGGCTGCTACATTGTCTGTAAGCACGAGGACGTGCCTCCTCGTTACTAGGTGTGAGAAATGACGGAGGGCCAGGTGTATGGCCCGGAGCTCTAGCCAGTTGATGCTGTGTGACAGGTCCTTCTGACCCCACTGGCCCTGTGCTATCTGGGTCCCCAGATGGGCTCCCCATCCGAACAGGCTCGCATCTGTCGTGAGCGTGACCCTGTTCGGTTCCCTGAATATGCTCCCCTTGAGTGTCATGGGGGATAGCCACCATTTTAGTGATTTCATCACCTGTGCTGGTACCGGCACTCTCCTGCTGGAGGTGCTGAGGTTCCTCCTCTGGTAGGGTAGGAGGAACCACTGCAACTCCCTCGAGTGGAGCCTTGCCAATGGGATGATGCCCATGCAAGATATCATCTTTCCCAGGAGCTTCGAGAGTTGTAGCAAGGGCACTCTCCTGATCTTTTGAATTTGGTGGATTAGCTTGGATATGCTGATCAGTCGCTCCTGGGAAAGGAATACCCTGCACTGTGACGTGTCTATCACCGCGCCCAGGTGTTGCAGTCTCCTTGAGGGAATGAGGTGGCTCTTGTTTAGATTGACCGAGAATCCGTGCCCCTGTAGGGTTCGGATCGTGGTCTTGAGATCTGCCCTTGCTTGTTCCTGAGATCTGGACTGAATCAAGATGTCGTCCAGATAAAACTGTACGCGAACCGGCATCAGCCTGAGATGGGCTGCTATTACAGCTAGGATTTTGGTAAATACCCTTGGTGCTGAAGATAGTCCGAAGGGTAAGGCCCTGTATTGGTAATGCCGGCCCGCGTAGGTAAATCTGAGGAATTTCCGGTAGCTGGGATGGATGGGAATGTGTAGGTACGCCTCTGTGAGATCTATTGAGGATAATAGATCGTCTTCCCTGACGCTGGCTAGGATGGACTTCAATGAGTGCATCTTGAACTTCCTGTACTTTATGAAATGATTCAGGCCCTTCAGGTCCAATATTGCTCTCCACCCTCCTGATGTCTTTGGAATAACGAAGAGGATGGAATAAAATCCTCTTCCCTCCTCTTCCTTTGGTACCCTCTCTATGGCTTGAATTGACAGGAGGTGAGCTATGGCCGAAGTTATCAGCCTCGTCTTGTGTACCTTTCTGGAGATGGGGCATCTGATGAACCGGCTTGGTGGGGGAGAACAAAAGTCTAAGGTCAGGCCATGCCTGATCGTTTCCAAGACCCAGGCGTCGGTGGTGGTCTGCTCCCAGACCTCGATGAAGTTTCCTAACCGACCCCCGATGGGAGTGTCCTGTTTGGCGTCACTTGGTACGCTTAAAGGATCTGCCTCCCGCTCCCCTATATGGGCGTCTGGACTGGAACTGGCCTCTGGCTCCCGGGCTTTGGCGATCCGGGGTTCGATCCTGTCTCGGATAGAAGGATCGTGAGCCTCTGGGCCAGTCCCAGGATTGCCCTGATCGAAAGGGCTGTCTCCATTCCCAGGGGCTTCCTGGGCGGGAGCCCTGTCTCCGGAAGTCCTGACTGCCTCTCCTGTCTAACTTCTTTGATGGATGCACTAGGATTTTTTTCTTGTCTCTGCCTTCGCTGACGTGTGGGTCCAGAATGGAACCAAACAGGGCTTCTCCACTGTATTTGGACGTCGAAAGACGCCATTTGGACCTCAGGTCTGTCTTCCAATTTTTGAGCCACAGTAGCCTTCGCGAGGCCACTGTGGCCGCAATGGACCTTGCCGCATACTTTGTTGCGTACAGTGAAGCGTCAGACACGAATTGAGAGGCCGCGAGGAGCTTGGCCAATGTTTGGTGTACTCTGACCTGGTCTGGAGGCACCGTGCCTTGCAGTTCCCTCAGCCACATGATACGGGCCCTCGCGAAGAATGATGATGAAGTGGCTGCTCTGGCCGCCCAGGCTGCAGCCATATGGGAACGCCGGAGGGAGTGTTCAAATTTCTTCTCCTCAGGTCTCAAGACCTCCGCCATGTCTCCTGGAATCGCGGAGGTAGAAAATAATGAGATCAAGGGGTTATCTACAGTGGGAACCTCTAACATGTTAGAGAAGGAGGGAGATAGGTTGAAAAGCTTTCTTTCCGCGCTGTTAGGTGCCGGTGGGCTCGCAAGTGAGGACCATTGTTCCTCCAGCGTGGTCATAAAGACCTCCGCACATGGGATGTACTTATCCTGTGGAACCTTTTTGGCAAATAGAGGATTGGCCTCCTTGCTTGTTGAGGGCTTCTCATCCTGTACTGATGTTAGGTTGACTGTGGAAACTGCCTTTATCAGGAGTGATTTTAGGAGCGCTGGGTTAAAGAGGCCAGAGCTTGTCGCCTGCTCAGGTGCGGTCTCCTCGTCCTCCGAGAGGGGCATGTCTGACATGTCCAGGTCTACTGAGTCACCCTCTCCCAATTGAGAGGAAGTTTCAGAGATGCTGGTAGGGGGCGGCCTAGCCCGTCCCTTACGGGGTGTGTGAAAGGCCACTTGCCCCTTAGAAGCCATGAACTGGGAGAATGCATCCTGCATGAATGCATGAAATTGTGCCGACCATATGTTCTCCTGCGCCTTGTCGTTGGGGTGAGGCGCTGGAGTGTGGTCGGGTGAAGAAGCTGGTGAGGAGGGATTGGAGGAATCTAACTGTTCAGTTTCCCAGGAGGAGACCAAGTCTTGAGCACTTCCTCGGCAGTAGGTTCTGTGCTGGGTGCCACCCCTGGGACAGGGGAAACCAAATTTGTCCCATTGACATTGGTTCTCTGTGCTCTGCTAATTTGCCTTTCTAAAGCCAAATGTCTCCTCAAAGCCTCTCGCTCAGCCGTTTTGGACTGTCCCTTCTGAGAAAGGTGCTTTGTTTTAGCTTTCTTCTTCCCCCCCACCTCTGATTCAGAAGATCTGCGTTTTTGTTGTTGCTGTGGGGGGGACAATTGAGGGACCTGTGTGACTGAATACGAGACATTGTCTGCCATTGTGCCAGACACCCCGAGTAGGCAATGCCTGGACAGGGGGAATGAGATACGCAGATCAGATGCAGATGCTTGGGGCTGTGCCCTCTTCTGCCTATACAAACAATGGCCGGACAGACAGGAATCTTTGGACAGAAGATCCTGCAAGGCAGTGACTAAAGGTCACTATAGGAACAGTTAGGAAAAGAAAAAATATTCCTCCTCACCTCCTCACCTAGTCCAGACAAAAGTACAGTTTATATCTCTCTCTCCCCCGGTCTGTGGCTGTGGTAGCAGACCACGCTCAGAACTGATAGAGGTTCTAATCTTTTATTCCTCTTCCTTCCTCTTGCCCAAGTGTCTTAATGTAAAGGAAAAAAGCGGCGGCTAAACTGCTTGTTTAAAATGGCGAATGGGAGGAAGCCCCGCCTCCCAATAGTAGCCGGATGAGCCACGAGGCTCCAACAATGGCGGGTCTTTAATAGCCAGCAATAGGGTAATTAACCGGCTTGAATGGCTCTTTTGTCCTTAAGGGGGCTGTGCCTCTCCGCTGGGGGAGAAAAAACGGCGCTGAGGCTCTGCCGGTCGGTTTGGGCGCGCTGCGCTTCTCGCGCCGCTCAGCTGATCAGCGCTCTGTTTTCCCGCGCCGCTCAGCTGTTTGGCGCTGAACGGCGCCTCAGCTCCTCCGCCGGACCGAGTGGCCTCCGTGCCACTCAGCTGCCCGGCGGGTGGTCCGGGAAATGTCCCCGCGCCAAACAGCTGTTTGGCGGGATCCGCGGAAGATCCACTGACCGGCCCGAGCCCCCCTGGCTAACCGCCCTGGCGATCCTCTCACCACTCCGACGATCCTGGCTGGGAGGCGTCGGTGTTCTATTCCTCTGCCCGGGATCCCTGCCTGCTGCAAAAAGGGGAGGAAAAAAAAAAAAAAACTGGAAGAGGATATTCTTTTCTTTGTGAAAACTATTCTTTCCTAAGAGCTGCTTCTCGCACTTCTACCAGGCTTCGAGACTGAGTCAAAACTGGGGTCACGCCCAAAGGAAGGGGTGTGGCCGAAGTTTTTACCCAGTCTGCCAGGCAGGAAGGCCGTCATAGAACCCATCCATTTGGACTCTACAGCCATCCTGCTGGAGAAAAATCAATATATAGGTACAAATAAGAGAAGAGTTACACCTGAGAAATTAATATGGAAAACATCTGTGAGCTTGTTTATTTGAGATTTGTTCTCCATTCTGAAGTTTGAGTATCTGTTTTGTGAAGTAAAAAATAATTAGATAACCAAATGAGAAGAGACGTTACATGAATCTGCTCTTTCCACATTTTATATTATATATAAAGCATTATTTGGCCAGACTCCCTAACGAAAAAATAAGAATGTAAAATATAAATATAATCTAGGAAAAGATAGGTATAACTGTATATATTTGTCACAATTTCTTTGGACATAATCTGGAACTTCTTACCTTTGACAGTAATCTGTGCTGTTGCATGGATTACTCCCAGTGAGGACATGGCTTCACATGTATAGTTGGCTGATTGTGTAATATTGATCAGTTCTAGAACATTCCTGCCCATTGGCATGTCATCTTCTTTTGTTAATTCCACATCTCCAACAATCCACTTCACATACGGCATTGGAGACCCCACTGCTACACATGTGAGGTTCACACTCCCTCCAGGCATCACCTCATGGTTACTTGGAGGGATTGAAAATCGAGGAGATACTCGCCGCACTGAAATAAGGAACAGACAACTAGTAGGGTCACAGCTTCAACTTGCATGTTCATTTTTTATTTCAAAGTTGATGGGTAATGGGGACATCAACACTCATCCTATTGAAGTAGTAAATCACTCTAGAAAAAGAATATTCTGCGCAAGAAGCGTTTACTAAATTTCATGTCTATATGCTTCCTTTTTAAGTCACACTGGAATTATTTTCATCAGGAGGTCTGGCATGTCATGATAAATATTCATTTCCCCTGCATCCCGTAAATTAGAAAGTAAATTCATTTTCCAATCCATAAGGTACACTAAAATTCTGCCACATGGGATTATTTAAGTAGTATCATTGCAAAGTGGTCTGCAGGCCAAATCTATGTTATAATGGGAGGTACAATTTTTTTTCAAAATTATTCCATATATTATAACTAGTTAAAACAGCATTCCCAGAGAAAATGTAAAGAGCCCTAGGCCATATGCAAATCTAGTTAGCATTTTTTTTTTTTTTGGAAAGGAGTTCAAATCCATCTTGACAGAAGAGCACTTGGATAATGGATCCTTCCCACCTTTGGAAAGCACTCCAAGGACGACTCACACCCCTTATTCACTCATGCAGTATTCTTCACTTGGTTTGGAGGCAAGCTTTGAGATGTACTAAAGCTTGCTGGCTATTAGCTGAACCACTTCATCTAGGGGAATGGTACATAAATGATGCTCTTCTCTAAGGCCAGTGTTACTGGCCAATTTAAACAAGGACAAAGAAATGTAACTGAGCAGAGTAAATCTTTGCTTCCTCTGGGCAAATTCATTCCAGGCTTTATTTAAAAAGGCTTGTGTTCTATCTCCTCTGGGAAACCTGCTTCTCCAATATGAAGTCAGTGTTTATATATGTGGAATCCTCTCTTCCTTAATAGTACAGCCTCTCCAATTCATACCACCTGATTATCAAGCAAGTAACTAAAGGGCAGAGAATCTATAGAAAAGACCCATCGGGAGGGGGGTTACTGAGCAAAACTTGCTCAAAGGGCTATGGTCTACTACTAGGTGTGTTTTATGCTGGACTTCTTTCTGTGCTGGTTTCAGCACCACAAAATCATGTTAGAAAGGGGCAGCTACTACCATGTGGGTAGTATAGTAGTACTAACAAAACTCAGTTCAGATTGACAGGCTAACAGTACTCTTAATAAAGTTTTGGTTGAGTTCTTTTTGATGATTCATCAATCCAGTGGATTCGCAGAAAGAAAACTGGCACAGAAGGCCTCACAATACCATGAACAACAGAATGAAGATTTGAGGATAAATGAAACAATACTGTCAGCAATATGCATACTACACACCATCTTGGAGACAAAAAGGGGACACATTAGCTTCATAACAGCTGGAGTAATAATAATGTACATGTTTTCAAATGTGTAAAAACAAGTTGGCTTTTTTAAAATCAATCTCAAATCAATAGTTACATGCATGGTTGCCAGTGAGGGACTTGTTACCCAACTGAAAGGAAGTACTTTATAAACACAAATTAAAGCAAATAAAATGGGGTCACGTTAGCTCTAACACAATTATCCAGATATTTGATGGACATGGCAATGGGTCAACATGATGGAGTGGTTGTCCAACATAGCCTGGATCTGATCGGCAAGAAGCAGGACTCTTCTCCTCCCCATCCCCCACCCAATGAACATGATGTTGAGCTAATAGAGGAACAGTTTGCTCATATATTAGGATTTCAGTACAGTGGATCAACCAGCTTCCCACCCCTTCACCAACTAAACTGGTCTCAAAGAAAAACAAGCTTTAGGAATAATGCTACAAACTCATGCATGGCAATTATTCACTGACTTGACGTGCACCAGACAGACAAAAGACCCAAAAGGGAAAGGAACTAATATATAAAATTTGAACAAAAAATCCTCCAGTGGGAATGGTGGAAGTGCAGAAAAATGCAATTACTGGAAGTCAGAAATGAAACTGGGAGAAATTCATGCAGAAGAATCAAACACAATCAATAGCATTCCTTTACACTCTACTTCTGTGAAAACCAAGCAAGATAACTCCTACCTCCTGTTCAGGTTATTTAAACCACATTCAGACATATGCATGCATGCTCAGTAGCTAGTTTTGACAGAACAGAATTTCAAGTATCAGTCCTTGGTTATCTCCTTTGTTGCCATAAAAGAACCTGTCAGGACTACACTAGGAAGAAAGACTACAGCTTGAGAATTTGCAGATAAGAGCTTAAGTTCATTCAGCAAAGTGCTATCTTGCCCTTTTTGAAAGTTGCTATTTATATTCAAGTGGAAGGGGATGAGAAAAGGTTATTTGACATTAGATCAGACATGGGGCTCTTCTAGCCTAGTCCCAGGATAAATGGCAATGAAAACCATTCCCCCTTTCACTTCCTGCAAACAAAACAAAACAAGGAAAAAAAAGAGAAAATTTAAAGAAAAGTCTGTAGGCAAGCCTTTACCCCATAGTTTCGTTACCCAAAGATAGGTAAAAACCATTTCTCCAAACAACTCAGCCAAATGCCAATCTCGTGACTGAAAACAGGTACACACTTCCCTGTAATACTGACACTAAGCAGATAATCTCTTTCTTCTTCTTGTGGTGACCCAATTTTGTGGTCACAGTCTCACATTTGGGACAGGGCTTAAAGGTACGGGAATAAGGTTGTCCCAAGATTTTTTTTTCATAGGCTATTCTGTTTTGAGCCTTTGGCTAAAGGAATACCGTATTTTCCGGCGTATAAGACGACCCCCAACTTCGGAGACAATTTGCATGGTTAGAAAGTCGTCTTATATGCTGGAAAATACAGTATTTTCCGGCGTATAAGACGACTCGGTGTATAAGACAACCCCTGACTTCGGAGACGATTTGCATGGTTTAGAACAGGGGTTCTCAACCTTGGCAATTTTAAGACGTGTGGACTTCAATTGGCTGAGGAATTCTGGGAATTGAAGTCCATACGTCTTAAAGTTGCCAAGGTTGAGAACCCCTGGTTTAGAAAGTCGTCTTATATGCCAGAAAATACGGTACATTATTTTTTTCCATTACACCATTAATAATCCATATGTTGGCCTCCATCCATCCTAACAGAGAGGGGAATGGTGCTTCTATTGCCCAAAAGGAGAAAATGAGAGTGAGAGGAACTGCTAGGTAAAAAATTCAAGATGTCAGATGTCAAGCTCTGCTGCCTTCCTTTGAATCTCCTGAGTATTTTTGTTCCTCCCAGTCTGATTATAAATAACCATTAAAAGTACAGTAAATCAAACTTCAGTTCTCATCGGGCACAAGGGAAGAACAGGGCAAAGCAATCAATAGAAGCTCAGGTTCTTCTTATTAAATAAGGATCAGGGGAAAGCTATCCTTCTTTTCCATTTTTAAATTTTATTTTAAACCTCACACTGAGGTCTTCAAGTCTATAAAAGAGCAAAAAATGGGCCCAGTGATGCTACGGATTGGATCAGAGATGCTATAGTCAGTCCAAGTTGAAATTCTCGAACTCAGAATATAACACTAGAGCAACTGGCAACTTTATTTCCCTGAATTCAATGGGACATAAAGTAGGACTGTTGATCAGCTTTACAATTCTCTGGCACAGCATAGCAGAGCTGGGGAATGTCACTTATGCAACATCCATCCACATGTGTGATGTTCTTCCAGGCTCTAATCTCTTGTTCTTCCCTGTTACTAGAGTGGGAAGTGAAGCAGAGCTGTCAATCAGTATTATAACATTTTGACAGAGAACAGTGCAGCTAACGAAAGTCACTTACACAATGTCCACATGTGCCTAATTCCTGCCAGGATTTAGTTCTTGGCCCTTCCTGCCAAAGAAATCAGTTACTTAAGAAAATTCCAACCTGCCAATTACAGAAATCTTCATCCAATTGACAAGCAGGTACCATATTTTAAAAATACCTTTCCCTGACCTGTCAGGATTTGCTACGGGTTGGGGATTTTTTAAAAAAAATAAAAGCAAATAACATTTTCACATTTTGCAAGAAGCACATTTGTGAAATGCTACTGTAGGATAATATTCAGGATTTCTTTTAGCAGATTTTCAGAGAAGAAATACACTGCCAGCCCTCCCAGGGTATGGAACAACATATAGCTTGCAAAAGATGAACATTCCCTACTGTGCTGAACATGTAGCGTGGGCAATAATTTATCAAGTTATTAAGTAAGTGACATGGTCTATCCCAACCTACCACAAAGCAATGTAGGTAGGAAGAATACCCCAACAGAGACCAGATTTCCATTGAGAGGTTGGGATGAAGCAAACAGTACTACAGAGTATTAATAATTCAGCATGCAATAAATGTACACTTTTCCTGCATCCAGGGCCAATGAGCACAATATCTCTCACATCACAGTACTGTAGTGGCTTCTCAAATTTAATCAAATACTGAGGTCATTCTATTCAAAGTCCTTTTCCCAGCAGTTTGCAGCTTCCTTTTGAGAATTTCCAGATACAAAGCAATTGCTTAATACTGGGATGTTGTAACAATAATTAAATTGTTACAACAAAACTAAAATAAGTAGAGTCGCTAGAAAAAAACAGCGAGGATGGCCGATTTGAACAGAATGTAAAGACCATTAGCAAGGCTACTTATGTATGCTAAGGTTAAATTCAGACAACTTTCCTGCAATGCTTATTTACTAATGTTATGAAAAAGCGAAGTCTTATTTGCAGTATTATTTTCAAGATCAATTAAAAGCAGTTGATATCACTGCAGCAGAGGCACAACTTTTCTTATATCTTGGGCTTTAAATTTTGAATTATAAAGTTTGGTTCTGCAGGAAATATATTTACTGCTGCTATGTCTCCTAGTCCATAGCTTACTGGATCAGAATTAAAGATTGTAAATTAAACCTCAAACTACCGTTCTTAAGCATCCTAGTTTTGGTAAAAAAAGCCAGGATTATTCTAGATCAGTGGTTCTCAACCTGTGGGTCGGGATCCCATTTGGGGTTGAACGACCATTTCACGGGGTCGCCAAACAACGCAGTCCGCCATTTTTTCCCCCTTTTCCTTAGCTGTGCTATTCCCTTTTATTCTATTGGCTTTTGAAAGCCAATAGAATAGACTCTCTTGAATAGAGTCTAATTCTATTGGCTTTCAGAAGCCAATAGGAATTGTCCAGGCTGTCTCTGCCCTGCTGAGCCCGCCAAAAGTCCCATTCTGCAAACGGTGCTGCATCAGTTGAGTAGTCCTCGACTTATGACTGGTTGAGTAGTCCTCGACTTACGACCGGTTGGGGGGGGGGGTCATGGCATTAAAAAGGTTGAGAACCACTGTTCTAGATAGTCCAGAAAGAATGGCAAAATTGTTATCACCAGGACATCAAATGAAAATTTTAAACAAATCTTTGACTTTCACAAAACTATCATTTAATGAATTACTACTACAACCAAATTTTGAGGGGGGAATATTGCAAATTAATCCCCCATTCTTTATTTAGGGTTAAAAATGGTAGAGCAGCTTTCAAGTCGAGCTTGACTTCAGGTGACTAATGTGTTTGGTTGTCTTCCAGATACATTTGCCATTAGCTTCTGAGGATTTTTTTTTTTTTTAGATTCCCAGACTAATCAAGAGCCATGGATTTCTCAGGAGGCTTTGTCTCCTATTACAGTAATCAAATTTGGTCAAAATTAGTGTCCAACATCGATTAAGGCTGGTTAGCTCACTAAGCAAAGCTTACTTAGGAAGAATGGTTATATAAATCATCCACTGAAAATGTTATATGGTTATAACATTCTTGATATTTGTAAAACCCCCCCCCCCTTTTACCTGTTTCAGCTTATATGTAGGACTTTTGCTTTATAAGAAAGCTGGGCTAGATTAAGAGAACTGGGAGTTTGCTATTTCCTTTTATTGTCTAATGCCCATTGCATTTACTTATTTTGTTCAATTGATTTGCTTTTGGAAGTTGGAGAAAGTATAGACTAAAAATATTATGAATTTGGGTAATTCTTTTACTCCTTTCTCCTCCTTACCACAATGATCTTAAAACAAAATCTTCTTGTGGTATGGTGGTACCTGGGGCTTTTCCAGCTATTGATAGTATTATCAGCAGGAGAGAAAAATGAAAGAAGAAAAAACACATTTACAGGTTTATCTTCTGCTCAAACAATGCTGTACTATTTATATTTTTAATGCATCCCTGAGTGCTGACATTTTATATTCCAATTTTCAAACCAGGGCCGAAACATTGTTGGATTATATTTCAGCTATAACTTTTAAAGCTAATTATTTGCACTGACAACTCCATATAACAGAGTATCTATCATTACAGCAGTACAATGCCAAGGACCCATCACAGTTCAGTTTGGTGACATGCTAATAGCAAAGAAAGAGAAAATCAGACTGCTGTTTCGAAATTTGTATTCATTTACTTTGAAAATAACACAGCATTAAAGATGTGGAGAGAGAGAGAGAGAGAGAGCTTTATCAACATTTAACTTTTTAATATATAACCTGGTAGCAATTGCAGAACAATAATTAAATGCATGGATGAACCCTTCATAACTGAAAATAAAGGACAAAAAAGTCTAAGATGTATTTAAATAAATAAATTTAGAAAGCTACTTTAATCCTAAATTTCTTTAGGTAGCTTACAAATTTAAACATTCAGTGCCAAACAAATTATAAAGCCAGGAAACATCCCACAGGGTTATTTAACACCTTCTCTATTAAATAATTGAGCTGTAAAACATTTACGGGTGATGGACCTTAATGTGATCCATTCTTGTTTGGCTGTTACAAATTCAACATTTTTTCTTCAAGGGTGATAAAATATATGCATTTGGGAATAACTTTACATATGAAATTACGATGTTTATTCTGGTTTCAAACATGTGCATTGGAAAAATAGACTACTGCTAAATAAACATCGTTCCTGCAGCTGAAACTGGAACATGGAATTACTTTCAAACATGAAATAGTTCTAAGTGTCCGTTCCTCAGCCAAGGCTGTTGGCACTGATATATATTTCTAAGAATTCATGGAAGAAATACTGCTATTTGATCTTGCACAACAGAGCAGTAGGTATGAACTTTATGCAGCTTTATGATCTTTCCCTTATTTCTCAATTTCTATCTCTGCCAGGATGTCATGGAATACTGCCTTCAGTAAATTTCAGTTTAAGACTGGAAATAAGAAAACTTTATTTCATTGTTGGTTAAGGGAGCGTGTTAAAAAAAAGACTATTGAGAACAAAAGCTACTGCCTCAGGACAACTGCAACAGCACCTCATTAAACATACTCTAATTATAATCTTAATGAAGTATGGCTTGAGGGGCCTCAGTTTAAAGCAAGTACAAACAGCAGTTTTACACAATTTAAGGCTATTATGCTATACATGGAGCGCAAGAAACGGAAGAAAGCAGGAACCTTTTAGTGCAGACTACGAACATGAGATCATTATAAATATATCAAACAAGTCAGGGGACAATATAGGAAAAAATACTGGGATGGGTGAACTGTAGGATGTACATGACTTCCCTTACAAAACTGATGTGTAAACATGCTGCAATTCCTAGTATGATTTGCTCTATTATAACCAAGGCATAAAAAGTAACAGATTTTGCTTATTCACAAAAGAAGAGATACCTTGAGTAAGAAAAAATTGCTGTTATCTTAGAATTACAGCTGGCTGAGGCAATAGCAACTCAAAAACCATTTCTCTTTCATCCCAATGCATAGCACCATTTTGAACTATTATGGCTTGATATTGCACTGCAGCAAAAAATACTGGACTTGCTTATTTTTGTCATTCAAGTTACTCTTGTCCCCTGTAAAATATATGGATGCCCCAAAGCACCACCAGCAATAGATAAAAAAGTAAAACGGGCGCATTTTTCTTTCTCTAGCACATACCAGAGTGGGAAAGACTAACACCCTGAGATTCAGAGATAGTGTACAAAATGAAAACATGAGGAAATTCATAATTACTTACAACTTTACAGTAGTACTGTAAACAAATTCAGTAACTGAAAGAGATGGACTGGGTCAAATGTGTTTTAACTGCCCAAATCAAGTTGCTTCTATTATTCTATCCAATGCTTTATAGTGTATTATTTGGCCCCTCATACCACACGACGGTCTAACAAAGTCACATGATAAGACAATACCCTCTCTGCTACCTAATGGTATAATTGCATGCAATTCATTCCCTCCCCCCCAAAAAAAAACAAGGGAAAAATTGCAAAGGGATTGCATGCAGATAAAGGTCTGTGCATATAGAAATCAAGCAACAAAGGCATGCAACTGTGGATTAATGCTATCAGCAAGGTCATAGCAAGTTGGAAGCAGATTCCATCAGGGCTGCAGGGCAGTGCCTGGCTTGGAGCCAATGGCCATCAGATCTCCTTTCTGCAGGGATGGCTCTCAATCCCCTATTGGAAAAATCCCAGCTGAGGTATACTGTAGGTGGATAATAAGTGAAAAGGACCAACCTTCTCGCTGATCTGACAGATGAAAGTTTGTTTTGTTTGATGACATTGTGCGATGAAGATGAGAAGGGAATAAAAAAAGACAAGGAAAAACACAGAGAGTAAAAACAGGCCAAGCTGCATGTGTCTTGCACAGCACTGAAACAAAACATGATGATTGAGACCGGCCAGGACTACCAATTCTGCAAATTCATATACAAATATCCTCCCACCCACATCCACGCACAGGTACACAAATTGGCCATTCTTGTTTCAAAACAGTAGATCCAGCTTCTCTTCATTTTCCAGATCCACATAACTCTCAACATGCAGTAAGCAGCCTCAACCCTGGTCAAGCATGGATAAGGGTGTGCACACATTCAATCCAAAGGTACTGTACGTATGCACCAAATTTCATTCAACGCAGGATCTCAAGTAAACCATTGCTCTAGTATCAGCAGAGGTACTTTAATCCCACCTATCCCACTCACAGTTTAATAAGAGCATACCCTCCCCCCCCATCATTGCAGGAAGAGTCTTGGTGAACAGTGGGTATTCTTCTAGCACGAAGAGCTTCTTGCTCTCTTTCCAATCTCAGCTAGAAACAGCAGAGAAACATTAGTGCAATATGAACCAAGAGCTGTATCAAAAGTAAAAAATAAAAAGGTGGGAAAAAGTGAAAGTAACAGCCACCCAAATTTGGCAGGGAAATCCAGTACATTTCCTGCTTTTGTTCCTGCAGGAGAGACAGTAAGAGGTTAGTTCTGTTTTCCGGAAGGGCATGAAATATCTCATTTCATTGCAGGAATGATCTTACAGAAACTAGATACTCATTGTGTGCTCTGTCTAAAACCAAACTTTTACTGAAAGAATGCAGAGGTTGCCCTGGTGATTAGAAACTGCTTGTTGAATCACATTTTAAAACTGGTGAGAAGAGGGAAAAAGTGCATATCCATAGGCCATCTATTTAAAAAAATTTATTAGATAAGAAACATTGTAGGTGGCACCATAAATAAATAATTTCCAAAGATAAAATAGAATGGGGCTTCTACTATTTGGTCCATAATTAGGCTGCATCCAGATTCCATGGAACCTTAGTAAAACAATTGATGGAATTTATCTTCAGTATTGACAATGTGAACTGAGAGAGAGGAATTATAGAGAGGGCCTTCTCTTTATAGAGAACAGAGACTTAACAGTCATCCAATGACCGGTCAACAGAAATATAATAACCATTAATAATAGATATTAAAATGTGTTATGCTTTGGATTTGAGCTCAAAAGGGTATTTCAAAATGTCCATGGGCATGTAGATTACATTTGCTTCTATCATCTTAAATAAGTGATTCCAGAAAAATAAATGCTTAAGTGGCAACAGTGTATGATCGGACGCTTTGGACTGGACATGGATAGACTGATACCTTCTTTAATCAAATGTTTATTTTCCTGGGATTGAGGTGTAATGGTGCAGGCCTAGGAAAAGGCAGAGTTTGTTTAATGAGGTGCTGGCCAGTGAGGCATGTGCACTTATGCCCGTCCTTAAGCACCTTTTGGGTTTCCAATTTGAAGTATGGCATATTAATAAAGAACAACAGAAATATACTATTGTTCAGTTTAGGAATGAACGGAGTTGTCTTATTTGTTTTCTGATGTGAATGTATGTCTGGGCATGTAAGGAGGGGTACATAGGTTAAGATTATGCCCTTTCATTTTCACAGGACTACATCACTTTAAAATCTCAGTTGTTTCTAAGGCACTATGTGAAGGAACTGAATGATGAGCCTCTGAGTTATGGCCAAAGAAACCATTATTGAAATAAGCTCTGTTCTCATTGAGAGCAAGACAGCAACTGGGAATAAAGAGCAATGTAATCTCAAATCCTCAACTGAAGCTTAATTCTCACTAAGGTGACAACCCTGCCTTTGGACTGTATAATTTCAGAGCACAAGTGATTCCTCATTTACACAAAAATAATCCCTAACCATAGAAATAAATCTGTCATTGAACTGTCGTTCTCATTGGACTGCAGTTTTCATACAGTTTGGGAGATATTTTATATTAAGATACAGTACATTCAATAACAGGAGGATAATATAAATTGATGTTATTGGGTATTTTACACAAAAAAATGGAATTATAAAATACCAGCTCACCTTTCTTTCTGTAGTTGAAGATTTTACCACTGGGAGTCAAGGCTGGAGGACTATTGAAAAATTAGGGCTGCATATACAAGTTTACATTCTTAACTTTCTATTTTTTTCTATTGTTAAGTAAACTGACTTCTATATTAATAATATATTGGCTATATAACATGACATGGATATATATTTAAAACTAATTTTGTTTAAAACACTAAAGATGCATCTTTGTGATGCTTTTGTGCTCTGCTACCATTACTGTTATTCAAGAAATAAAATCAACCATTTTATTTGGTGCCACCCACAAACAAATTTATTATGAGAACTGGGCTTAAGGGTCTACTTTGTTCACAATTATCCACTTTTTGCGAAAAGGACCTCTAGAACTGAGGTGAGAAATATAAAAAGGAAACTGTGGTGCTGAAAACATTACAGTGGGATAATACTGTTCAATATTGAACTGCCTGGCTTCACCCTGGAGGCCAAACTGCTTTGGATTACAATAAAAAGAGGTACTTATGAAACACACCAATATAAATAGTTACCTTTCTGGGCTGTCAGTCAAGAATAAGCTCCAGGCCTGTAATTTGCTACTGATGGATTATCTCTTAATCTCTTGCTGATACTAATGGACTATAGGGAATAAACATTAGATTCCAGTCTGGAAAGACTGAAGAATGGGAGAAGCTACAGCTTTTCATATCTAATATTGAAATTGCCCGTTTTATCAGTAAATATTCCAGGACCTACTGAATTGGAATGCTTATTTTCTCTCTTCTCAGCCCATCATTTCATCCCTTATCTCTGGCACTTTCCTCTCTTTTTAGAACCCTGGGATACTAAGAACTGCAGCACATTACATTGGACATTGGAAGAACAGCATTAAGATGCAATAACCATATAAATAAATAAAAGCAACCATAATCTTTTGTCCTACAAGCAGCTACAAGACACAAAATTGGCTTTTATGGACACTATTTGCTAAAAATAGCCATTAAGTCTGCCTCACTTGATGAGGGCCAATAGCATCAGAATTATAAAGGAAAAGCAATAACAGGACACTCTTCTCAGTGGAGAAAAAACAACAAAATAGAAGATGTATCAAATCAGAACGATGGATGGTTATTGTAAAATCCAACAACACGAATATTAAACTCATAATTTAGGAACTATGCAAACAAATGCCAATCTTTCCATTTTTTTTAATCCTTTTCATAAAACATGGCTCAGCTGCCCTTAGATGTTTATTACAATTATTTCAAAGGGTGTTTCTTTCTTTCACATAACCATCTCCTTGGCTATATTTTTCTGATTTATTTAGAAGAAAGGTAGGCAATCATTTTGCCCTGAAGGATGCATCTGGTGCTAGGTTCAGTTTGTGGAGCGGTACTCTTTCCCACATTAAAAGTAAACAACTCAGTAGTAGATTGGCTATTACCAAAATCAGGAAGTGATGGAAATAATAACTCCTGCTCTAAAGGGAATTGCATTGGTGCATTCCAAAGCCAAATCCCCTCTATTTAAAACATTCATATCCTACATTTCTTCTTTTCAATAAATAGTTCTTTTATTACAAAGAGAACTGCAGCTTTTAAAAATTACATTTATAGACTGCTATAGTTCTGAAGGATTGCCAGAGTTTACAAAGACAAAATACACAATCAATCAATAGGCAGTTTAAGAAATGCAGCAATAAAAGATGCAGAAGTCAGTGAGGTTGGGAGCCAACTAGTCCTCCATTGGTAATGGTCATCACCAAAGTCCCCTGCACCTCTCTAATGTGGGGAACTATTATTAGCTTTGAAGTGCTAATAATGTATGCATATGTATTCAAAGATAAGCCAATAGCATTTATGCCCCAAATAAGGCTAGATTTCCAGCCTGTGCTAAAGTTTTCCGCTGATTATGTGCCTACTGTGTATAAAGTTCTCTTTATTCATTATAAATCTGTAACACTACAAAATGCATTTTATGTGCAATTTAGTAATGTTTGTTTATAAGTTATATAAAAATGTTCCATTCAACATTATTTTATTTTTATTTCTGTCATTTTATCTTTAATTCATTAACTATACAATAATACATTTGGCATTAAAGGGAAAACAGAAGCTATAATTATTATGTGAAATTGATATTTTATTTCAATACAATTATTTTTCCAAATTTAATTTTGAAGATGAATAATTATTCTTCTAAGATCTCACTGCTAGTGCCTCAAAATGTTAAATCTCATTGAGATTTGAACTTACATTGTTTTTACTTGGTAGAATAGTTTCTAAGACATTGTGTGTGGAGGTAGAATGTTGTTATTCTATTTACTTAGAGGTTCAGGTCATCATTAAAACTTTACTACTTAACAATAACAGCTCAACAGATAGAGTATAATATAAATTGTTTCCTTTTGGGAGACTGACCAATAAATCTATTCCTCCATGTTTAATTACTCTTTGACTTGTCATAAATTATTATAGTCTCTTTTTTCCCTTTTCTTTATTTTGTGCAATTGTCAACTCTCATTTATCTCACAGTTTCTTCCTCAAGGTTATCTTAACTTTCTGATTGCCTTCATTATAAATCAATTTATCCTGAAGTTGCCTTCTATAGAGTAACAAGCTACTTTTAAATCACATGTGCTATTTCAGGGAGTTGGCCAATAATATGAAATGGAAAGGAAATGATTTAATTTCATATCATCTCATATTATCAATAATGGACATCTAATGTAGCTTTAAGGTAAGGCCAGTTTCTAATTTTAAATATATGTTGGCTATGTGCTTTAAAATGTTTGTACAGATAGTCCTTGATTTATGACAAATTTCTTAATGACTGTTCAAAGTTATGATGGATCTCCCCAATTATTTTTGACCCATTTTTGGAGTTAGGGTTGAGCCATACCTCTAGGTACTATACATATATGGAAGAAAGGAACAAAAGGAAAACGTGGAAGAAATCGGTATCAAAGGTCTTTGCAAGAAAAAAAAGTGGGGGCAATATGCTGATTCTGTAAACTGCTGGGGGGGGGAGAAAGCACTATAAAGTGTTGTGTAAGTCTAAGTGTTATTGCTATCTTCTAATGTGTTTTTATCAAAGTTCTCTTTGAGGAAGACATTTGATGCTGACCATGTGTATTTCAATACCCAAGGAACCAGTCCTCCTCCCATCCCGTGGGTACAAGATTATAGCTTCTTGCAGGGGGTGCCTATGAATCTGGTCCTGATGGGTTTGTTCATTTGTGAAATGGTTGTTTTGTTCCTCCAATGTGCAGATCTGTACATGTCTCACTGCACTGTACTGCATATTGTGCTCATTTTGTGTTGGGTGTTTTATCTTTTTGGATGAACAAGCTTCTGCCTTAGTGTATTTTGGAGTTTAAAGCATATATATTGTGAGGGTAAAGGTTTATTCTCTGAGCTTGTGAGTTGGTTTCCGAAAGTTTCATTACCAGACTAGGTAACATCTTCAGCGGAGTTTAGGGATGTCAGTGTCAGTGTTCTTCTGTTTATGAGGGCTTCAGGTGTGGGTGTATCGAATGAGGGTCTTGTGAACACTTGACATACCCAAACCCGAAGCCCTTATAAGCAGAAGAACACGGACACTGACATTCCCTAAACTCCGCTGAAAATGTTATCTAGCCTGGTAATAAAAATTTCGGAAACTAACCCAACAACCTTGGAGAATGAACCTTCACCCTCATCCTACATCCAAGCTACAAATACTGTATATTCCGGCGTATAAGACGACTTTTGAGAGCGATGAAACAGCCTCCGAACTCGGGGGTCGTCTTATACGCCGAGTCATAACGTTTATTTATTTATTTATTATTTCCGGCGTATAAGATGACGTTCTAGGCATGCGACTCGGTGTCGATCATCTTATACGCCGGAAATGACGTCATTTCCGGCGTATAAGATGATCGACGCCGAGTCGCATGCCTAGAAAGTCGTCTTATATGCGACTCGGCGTCGATCGTCTTGCGACCCGGCGTCGAACTCGGGGGTCGTCTTATACGCCGGGTCGCCTAATACGCCGGCATATACGGTACTTGCCACTATTACAAAGATTATATTGTGTTGACTGAAAATTCTCCTGAGCTTTTCAGATATTCTTGCAACATATGGAATGACAACATTGTTTTGTTTGTTGTTCTTTACAGGTAACTCTGAGGGCACAGATAAAACCTCTGAGTGGCTTCAATGACTCTTAGAAAGAGTGCTAACGACCAGATGACTGCAAGGAATATAATTCCTTCCATCCTTCACCATTCAGTCAGAACTGAAGAAGCTTCTTAGATAAAGAAGCGAAAAGTCTTCAAGGAAATAATAAAGTCCACTTGCCTTTTGAAAAAAAGCACCTTTGGGACTACCACTGGTTATTGGGTTTTTTGGGGAGAGAAGGGCTGTGCCTGAGTCAGTGTTACCTACTGGCAACTCCCTATACAAGTCCCTGCAGTTTCGTTGTCAAGATGTTCAGAAATGGATTACCACTGCCTCTGTCCTAGGGATGAGAAAGTGGTTGGCTCAATATCACCCAGTTGGTTTTGTGCCTAATGTGGAACTAGAACTAGGCCTTAAAATGCTATATCGAACTTTATCACTGATATGCTACAGCACTATTCCTACTGCACATTATTAAATACCAGGCAATCTAATCATCAGAAATTAAATTTACCATATTGTAAATTTATTTTTCAAAAAAAATATAAAATCCCTCTCTGGATTGCAGTTTCAAAGGAGGGTTGAAAATGGTGGGCAATTTAGCAAAAAATAGTTTTTAAAGGAGACGGGCATTTTTTATATTACATTCCAATACTAAAAAACTTTCCAAGGTAACATTAAAGAATTATGTACTATAAAAACAAATAATATCAGAATTAAGGTACAATACTAGACCTTTCAGCTTCAAATTAAAAACATCATAAGCTAGTCAGAATAACAGTGATTTTGCAAAAAAAGTTTAATCTTGCATTCTGATCAGCCTTTTTTTATTGATAAGAAAAACAGCAGGACCTCTGAAGAGGATTATGCTCTACAAACAATTTCATGTAAGAGAAAGCAGTGATACAGATTAGAGTTTAGATATCTTTACTTGTTGGGATATCAGATCTAGGTTTTTGGGGAAAGGAGGCACAAAAACAAATATGTGTATATGTATATGTTTATGTATAGGAATTGTAGGGGGAAATAAGCATTTCTTCCTCTCCCCTCTTCTTCATTAATGCCAAACAGAAATCCACAACCATGGCAGCAGTATAATGTGCTCCCAAGTAATTAAATTATAATGTAATTATATGGCTTCATTAACGTGTACAATGATCGTACACATCCCTTATTTTGCTTACTCAGATGTAAGAAGCCAAGGAAAACAACTTCTTAGTTGTATATAAAACAGGTATAAAGATGGTCTGGGAATTAGAGAATTGCAAAAAAAAAAAAAAATATTGGTCAACTGTTTAGGATATCTATTTGGTTTTGCAAAACAAAAGCATCTGCATAAATATTGTCTGGCTAACAGTACCTGTGGCAAACCTCCACAGGAAACAATTTTATATACTAACCTGTCTTTTATGTACTATGGGCTTTATCTCAATTCTGCAGCTTGGAATCCAACCTTGTGCAGTAAAATGGAGTTTTATTCCAAAATTTATGCTTTAAAAGGACAATGGTTATTAGAAAATGAGCCATACATGCAGGGCTGAAAATTCTTCTTACCAGAAGCTGGGCTCATGCTAGCTTATCTGCAGACGCAGTCAACCAGTCAGTTAGCTGAACAACCTGCTTTTCACATCAAGACTTGAGGTCACAATTTACTGCACTACTTAAAATCCAAAGGGACTTCTCTATCTAAATAAAGACTCAGCAAAAAAGGAATCAGCTAGGTCTGTGAAGTTCCTTTGGCTTGGCAAGCTGGGCATTCAGGTGAAACATTAGCTTTCCCAAGTCTGTTTGCAAGGCTAGACAAAGGGAAGAGCACTTAAAAGAGAAAGTGGCTGAAAACATGCAATTGCTTACCCAACAGTGTAAGAATGGCGTACCTTCAAATAAACATTTCTGCCCCTCCTGCTCTCTAAGACAGAGTATTTGCTTTACTAGATTTGGTCTGATTTTTTTTTTTATATAATAATACAAAAAGTAGGTGGTCGAGCATAATCACATTACGGGTGTGAAACGGTTATTTATACTCGATTCCAAGCATATTTTAAACATCAGCCTTTTGTAAGTTTGTCAAAATTGTTGTATAAAATGCTGTAGAAAATAACAACTGAGAAAGTTAAAAGCAATCCTCCAGCATGTCATCTTGGTCACTCCTTAGAATAACTATTCCTGGGCATGGTTAAGGCAGCTTTCTGTCATCAATGGCTGTCTGTATCTGTATGTTCAGAAGTGGCTGGGAGTGAGAATGAGAATGAGAAGGGCAGGAGAGAGGGAGAGTGGGAGGAAGGAAGGAAAGGAAATGTTCCATTTAAATGAGCAATTGTTAAAATGTAGACTCTGGGTAGAAAAAAATATGGTTTAACTGCCCATCAAAGGGTACTACATTGTGGGCTTCCTCTTTGTTCCCCACTTTTAGGCAAGAGTCAGACTTTTAACCATGAAGGATCTCTAACATCACTTTTTCTTAGCTGATGCAAAATCTTATCTCCTTGTAAAACACCCCAGAAAAAAAAGCATGTTCTTAATGAAGTATTATATTCTTTGACCTACAAATAGTTATCAAGGCTCCTCCTATTTTGAGTTCAGGAATGAAACAGAGATTTGAAAATAGTCTGGCTTTATGAAGCAAACTGCAGCTGGATCACAGCAGGAATAGTAACTATTCTAATAGGTTCAGCAATTATCCCTGTTGTAGAGGAGGTGTTGATCAATAAAATACATGAAACCTACATCTATTCCTGGTCCAATGTAGTGTAGTGCTCACCTGCCAGAGAACAGATAAAATCTAGGAAAAGAAACCCACTAATTTTACAGAGCTCTAAAGTCTTTCTTTCTTTCTTTCTTTCTTTCTTTCTTTCTTTCTTTCTTTCTTTCTTTCTTTCTTTCTTTCTTTTTTTTCTTTCCTTTTCTTTCTTTCTCTTTCCTTCCTCCCCCCCCCTCCATGAATGAATGACGAAAGACAGATTCTGACACTGACTGTTTTAATCTGACCATCACTCATAGTACCCCAAAGAAAAAGAAGGACCTTCCAGGGCTTGGATTTTAGTTTCATCACTCACAAAGCATCACTGAAATATTCTCTTGCTGCAGTGTTGAATGGGTAATTTGAGAGGCAATGGAAGAGAAGGGGGGAAGGGACGGAAGCTTGCCTTCTCAAACTTTACCTCGCACATAAAGGTTTGCTGGAGCAGAGTAACGGGTTCCTGCACTGTTTGTAGCGACACATTCATATTTGCCTTGATCCGATTCCTCGCTGTTTTCAATTTGGAGAGCCCCTATGTAGAAACAAAACACAAACAACACTGGTTATAACAAGATGTATATTACTGTTCTGTACCCTTATTCCAACATGAACACAAGAGGACAGATGATGCCTGTTGCTTCAGGGTATCCATGCTTGTTATTATAAAGCATCCATTGTGCTTAGTCTTCATAGCTTCATAGTCAAACAAATTATTGATACCTTTACAGTTGCTTCTTATGTACTGAATAAATTTCTCCCGTATGGAGAAACTATCAAAAGAATCCAGACTTAAAATAACTATATTGAATATTTTTCCCATAGCTAAATATTATACAATATTTTAAATTGTTGTAAGTAGTTCTCTGTGTTATATGAACACAAAATAAAATACAACTCCAATAAACACACAGTAAACTAATAAATAAATACAAAGGAATCTAATTTTAGTTCATTACCTTCAACTATCTTAACCTACAAAATATGCTTCATTCCACAACAAAGTATCATTAATTTACCCTTAAGCCTAGCAATAGAAAGAACCACAACTTTTTCACCTTGAAAATCCCTTATTTCTCTTGTGTTTATGTATGATTATACTGTTCTGTCTACTAACAACATCAACGAGTAACAACATCAGTAGGTAGTACAACCAGAGTCTTTTTAACACTTTGAGAAGCCCTGATACAGAAACTTCATCTGAAGATTTTCCAGGCATTCCACACATTTTGTACTCACTGTATCCTGTGCCACCTTTTTTTTTTGTTCACTGTACTTAATAGTAACATAGCTCTTGATATTTCATTGGTTCTGCTTCTTTGAATTTTGAGCTACGTCAAATGTTAAAATACATTTTGGATGAGACCCCTTCCATGCTACCACTCCCTTTCTTTAAAAAGGGCCCAAATAGCAATCTTATCAATTCCAAGCAACCAGGTTAAATACAGTACTAAGCTCTGCCTAATTCACATTAGATCACATTACAAATAAATAAGTCGAAACATTATTGCTCTTCCTTCTTATCTTGCCACTATGAATGAACTGAGTCCTATTTTGTTGTCTTCCAGATTATGGGAGATGGAGGCTTAGATAAGGCAAAAATAAATAAGCAATGAACATTTTAAGCAGCCCTGATACTGCTATTCCAAGAATGGGACGGGTTACTGTTTGGGGAATAAATACATCATTTGTGATTCCAGAAGTTGAGATTCCATCGATGGTAGAAGGCAGCTTTCACTCACAAAAATTATGTACACTCTTGAACCAAGAGAAACAGCATTAACATGTCTGCTTGTCAGAGTCTGAATCCATTTCTGTTTACCAAAGAAAACAGCACCATGAGCAGAAATTGCTGTTTCTGGACTCCCACTTCAAGGCATGGAGGTTAAATTTAGTTTTCATATTATTGGAACAGAAGGAAAAATAATGTGAATCAACTACTGTCACCTAAATCATTTACAACAATAAAGTGAGACCTGCAGTCTAAGTCTGTATCTCAGGAGAACTAATGTAGTTCATTATGTTCTGCTGTTTCATAAAAATGATATAGAGAGCCCTCTCTATTGTTGTATCAGATTTGGAAAATAAAAATAAATTGATTGGAGAAGTCTGGCTCCTGCTACCTTCTAGATGGCCTTTCATCCTTTGTACTTTTAAGCAGTTTGAAAGTTTATACCTTGCTGTTTAGGTATTCAGACAAAATATGGCCAAAACAATTTTGTGACTTAAAAGATCTGGCCCAGACAACTGTTTCTGCATGTTATAACAGTGGACAGTGAAGATATACTGTTACTTTCTTGAGACTTGTGTTTAGCTTTCATTTTCTCTAAATCTGGAAAATCTGAAAATATATGGCCCCTCCACGAAACTTTTATAAAATATTAATTTTAATATTAATTATATTTTATACTTTTTCTATTTTAATTATTGTTAGACATTCTGAGTATAAAACAAATATATTCTTTGAACAGTGGCTGATGACAATTGGAGGGAAAAGGACTCCTGATTTTTTGTTCCCTGATTGGGGATAGATCCATATATCCAAGGTGTGGGTACGTGAGTGCGTGCACGGGTGATTACAATAGTGCTCTCTCTAGCATACGTACATGTGCTCTACCCTACAGTGTAAATGGCAGATGAAAATCAATTGGGTAGCAATGAGGAAGGCTTTATAAAAGATTGTTAGAGGGAAAAAAATCTATGTATTTTCTCTTACTCTAGGTAGGGTTAGGCTATAAATTAGAAATACCCTGGCTTTTACTGAATCTGCTTCCATTTTAGCACAATATTTGGAAAATAAGAAATCTGAATAGCACAACTTCATTTTACATAGTGCAGGATCAGAAGAAGCATATACTAATTCTGGGCAAATTCTTTTATTTCTGAGTGGATCAAAATAGCAATTCTGTACAGAGTTATAGGAGGATAAAATTAGCTACACACAAATGAAAGCCATGTCTGTATGGCTCTGTAAATATGCATTTATAATAATCACATGGACCTCATAGAATGGCAGCCAAATATCTCCAGGCCCAATTTATTGGCAATTAGGCAAGAAAGGGAATCAACCTAGTAATTTTCCTATTGAAGCTCATTACGATCCTGCTAAATTGTTTCCTCCCTAAGGTTGATGATTGGTATGTCAGATCTGGAGGGAAACTGAGTTTCTGTGATTCATGCAAGGGCTGCAGTCACTGCAAGATCTTTGAACTGAACAGTTCACAAGGCAAATACAGGAATACAGTTCAGACACCAATTTGTCTTCTTTAGGTATATCATACATCTAGACTTCAAACACCCTTTCTTTTTTTATTCCACTTTAGAAAAAAGGGAAGAAGAGAGATTTGCAAGCTTTGCGGGAAGCAAAAGTGCAAAACTGCCGAAGGGTGGCAGTCTCTTAGCAGGGTTAAGCAGCATTAAATTTGTATAACATCGGAAGAATTAGATGAAAAATTAATCAGCTTTTCTCTGTCAGTTTTTAGGTATTTGTATTTTAAATTCATGTTCCTTTTGCTTTGAACATATACAATTCATATTAGGGTAGAGAAAAGTGTTAAGTACCTATTTTAACTGTTTCCATATATCTGTTATATCACAGCATCATAGAAACTTTATCACTGAATCACTATAGAACTACAGTGGCATTAGGCTGTATCACCAATTTTGGAAGATAACACTGCTATCCAATATTGAATGAGTGAATGCCCTGGTGACTACAGAAAAACTTTTGGTGAGGAGGATGGGCTGCCTGCACCAAGTCTGACATGACAGCACTAACTGCTCCAAGAGAACAGAAGATCAGAACATCTAATTTTCCATTATGTTTATTTCATTCCACTTTGTGGCAATAGAGAAAGCGGCTTTTGATAAAAGAGAAACAAATCACTTCTTCTAAAGATTCATTTGTTGCTATCTATTGATCATCCCTGAACGCCCATGTCCATTCATCTATCCTCTTCTCTAACCTGCCAATCAGCAACTAGAGCCATATATCTCTGAACAATCTATCAAAACTCACCCTGACCTTTCAGCCTGGGTCTCACCTGAAAGGCAAAGGGGGAACGTTAAAAGTGACAACATGCCTCACAAATACAGAGCTCTTAGAAAAATGAAAGCATCTCTGCACAGGAAAAGTAAAACTCGTGGCTGCAAGGCCAACAGAAAGGTTAGTTTTCAAAACAGAACACCCTGCTTCTCTGGCTACTTTATCGGATTTCCTTTACACCTTCACTCAAGAAAGATTGCCTGGCTTTCCTATCCAATGTACCTAGCAACTATGTATAATTGAAAATAAACATCCAACTAATTGCAGGCACAATAATCCATTAGTCTAATCTCATTTCGATCAAATTAATATATCATGGAAATGCAGCAACTTACCTTTAGGAAGACCTCAAAACATATCATTATGTGAACATAATCTCCCTCCATAAAAATGCTTTCCTCTATCCCTGCTAGAGATTCAGTAGCCTGTATGTTTAACAAAAGGTGTCAGTCTGACAGAAATCCCGTATGAGATGCCAGGAGGTGGCTCTTGGCACTTAGAAAAATGTCGTCTTTGACATTCAAACAGGACACATGCATTTTAAATAATGTCAGGCAAACTCTTAAAATACCTCATTAGAACTCAGATAGAGAGATTTATGTTTTATGAGATGGATGATTCTCATTATAGCAGTAAGTCAATTCTCTCAAAAAGGATATACCGAACATATGGTGGTTCTGGTGCCAAGTTGTTAATGTTCTTACTTGTTGGTAAGAAGCACATGGCAGTTAAATATAGGAAAAGCCTCAGTCTGGTATGAGTAAAGATGGGGCTAGAAACAGGCATAGCTTGGCTACTTAACATGTGGTTTATTGTTTTGATTTAAGATGTATTGTAGTTTTAGATAAATAGCTTAAGAACCTATAACATTACAACTGATAGTCTTGAATCATTCCAAAGACTACATGACAATTAGGCCTACACCACATGACTCAGATTTTCCACTAAATTCAATTCAAACATTTTTTGGAATAACAATTCACATTTGTTCCCAAAATATTAACACAACTGAAAACATTAACACCCAGAAACTGAACCAGAACCAAAGATTGCTTTATTAATTTGCAGCAATGATTTAATGAAGAAAGGGAGGGAAGAAAAAAAGAGTAGCATTGGACAATTGAGGGAGTACATTTTAGTAATGTAATAAATTTCAGAGAATTCAGGGATCAGTCAACAGCATCAGTTACTGAAATCACAAGAGATCAGGAACAGTATACATAGTACTGATTACAATCTTAGGATTATTTCCAAAAACCACTTTCAGTGTTCAAATTACAAAGATTACACTAGCAGGCTTGGGACTATATAGCTGCTACTCTGGAGGTATGCTGAACAACAGTTAGATTTAAGATGACCAGATATATGTCAGATTCCTTTACTCTCAACAAATCTTTGAGCCATAGCCACAATGCTGTATTAAGTTTCAGAGGGACTGGGGCTAGCTGATTGTATTTCTTCCCTCTGCCTTTATATTGAAAGGTCTGGCAAGCTGGACAGACACACTTATAACCCTCAAAGAAAGTCCATGCTTACTTCAAGAATTATTTTATTTTTAGTTGTTCAGTTTCTGTCAGCAGTAGTACAGAAGAAAGAACATCACTGTTCTCTTGTGAAAATACTGACCCTTCAGACACATACCACAGTGGATATTTCAACCCTCCCTGGACTACTCCAGACAGTTACTCCAGGCAGTAACTGAATTGGAAAGATCAAAGAACCCTCTGTGGCATGAGCCAGAATTGCACTTTCCAAATCACAAATGTTCCATTGACCTATGTATGCCTGCAATGGATGATTCTACAAGGTGCCAGACACTAAAAATAAACAAAAACAAACACGTGTGGGAGGGAATGGCAGATGAGCTTGTGTACTGACAGAGTTTGGCATGAAAGAGTAAGTGGAGATGGCATACTGCTGAAACGTGTCATGGCAAAAAGAAATGTAGTGATACGAACATTTGAGGCACAATTTAGCATTCTTACCTCTAATTGGTGTACCACCTGGTGAGGTAATTTGAATGCAAATAAGATTAAAGAGAAGCGTTAGTACAATGAGAAAAGGGAGAAAATTGAAACTAAAAAGTTTTTCAAAGCTAGAATCTATATTAGAGAAACAGGAATAATACATAAAAAAAGAATGTGCATTAACATTGCCCTAGATTGGTTAGTAAAGCTCCACCAAGAACACAAAGTCTAATCTCAGTTTACATATCTCTGGTCCTGCCCCCCAAAAAAGGATGTCGATTACTAGGCAAACCACTATCATTCATTGTCACAACTGAAATGGAGCAGCAACTGTAACTGGGTGCCATGCCCTTTTATGCTGCCAGAAGATGGGGCTGTGGGAGCATCAGTATCAATGAAATACAATAAGCATGTGTGTATGCACCCACGTGTTTGTGAGTAAAGAGAAAAAATATATATATGGTAGTAGTTGGCAGACTGATTCTTGGTTTAAGATTACCTGGACCACTGGGGACAAAAATCTGATTACATAACTGAAACTGGAAAACTAATCAATGAATGTAGGTTAATTCCTGAAGCAGGTTCCTCCTGAGCATAAACTGTTGTTTTGCACCATTCAGTTTTAAAATATAAATGCAATGGACATTCTTTTAGCTTTCACTTGGACTACTGGTTGAGGCATGCTCTTGCATAATAGTACAGCAGGCCAAGGACAGAATTTACAAGGGAATTGAAAATAGTTTCACATGCTATGAGCATCTTAAATAGAGGGGTTTTTAAAGAAGAGTTTGCTCAGTCTTGGCCCTTATCAATAGCATTGCCCAGAAGTGCAGAAAGAGAACTGCATGTGTAAACTGACAGCAGCTCCCCTTTGATCCCTGATTTTGTCCCTTGGTCTTATTTTGGGCAAATGAAATCTGTTAGTAAGGACAGGGAAATTCATGCAGATCTAATTTCTAGGCAGTTTATGGTATGTGTTGGTTTAATGCAGATTTTGCGCATCTGAACACCAAGCACTTACCAAAGCAAACTGAGGAGTTTAAACAAACAGAAAGAGAGGGTTAAACAGGACATGGAGCCTCAAATCATGTTCCGTGTACTGATCGATAAATACCAGTAACCATAGAAGTGCTGTGTATCTGAGACTAACTGCTCTCCACATTGCATTATCCACAGCACTGATCACCCAATGGGTGACAAAGACACTCAAAGAATTTCTGTAAATACAAAGAAGGCAGATTTTAAGAACATTTAACTTGCTTTTAAAAGAATGGATAAATTATTTACACTTATTATTTCCTTCCCTTTCTCTTTTCTAGAGCCTTTTCCTCTAGGCAATATAGCTGCCGCTTTTAATCAGTGGAAACAGTTCCAGCTGCTTTGTCTGGCATTCTCTGCAGCCAAGATGATGTTATTCCATCTCCACTTTACAGCAAGATTGTTTTTGCCAATGCTTTTGTTCACAGACAGGTGAAAAAAAGGAAAAAGCCCATATCACCCGCTGTAAAGGTAGATAATCTCTTACATAATAAATCTGCCTGTTTATCTGTTTCTCTACCATCCCATTCACCTCGAAGGAGCAATTCACATCACAGAAGCCTGCATCTAAGTCCTATCAACAGGAAAAAGAGGATTATTGCTTCATTCATGCACAACAGAAAAACTGCTGAGTACTCACTTTTCTTCCCAGTCTGCAATTATTACTGTAATTAAACACTCTAAACTCTATTTTCTTCATACCTGCAGTTAACTGACACTGAGACATTCCACAACAGAGTCCAGTAATCAGCCTCCCAGTCAATGAAATGGCACCTGTTTTAAGATGCTTTCACTTGGATGTGATGCTGATCTTGGAATGCACTCACACAGCCACTGAAAAGTCTGGAATTAATTGTCTACATAAACTGAAGAATCCTATACACGCTCAAAATGGACTCCTTAAAGTGCAATTGGTTCATCTTTCTTGAGGTCTGAAGAATTTTAGATTTTTCTTGCCAGATCCCATATTACACTAGTAAACAATTTAAAAAGATGTTCTTATTTGCAAGAAGTCTCCAGATTTCTGTTGATGGTCAGGATTATCACATAGATATCTGAACCACAAGCCACCAAAGCAAAAATCAGGGCATTTTCTTAGAAACCACAGAGCCATAGAGTTGAAAGGTACTTTAGAAGTTGTCTAGTCTAACCCAGCAGTCCCCAACCTTTGTGGCTTGGTGGCCCGGGACGGGGAAAAAGGGAATGGTTCCATGTAAGTGGCAGGTGCGTGTGACAGTGTGCCTACCTACCACTTGCACAAATAGAGATGTGCGTGTAAGCACCTGTGCTCACACAAATGGAGCTTTGCACATGAGCATGAGTGACTGCCACTTGCCCATCACTTGTGTGGCCTGGTTCTGAATGGGCCATGGCCCAGTAGTGGGCCATGACACAGGAATTGGGGACTCCTGGTCTAGACTTTTGCTCAGTGCAGGTTTTACTAAAAACTCTCTTTGGCAAATGGTCTCTGTTTCAAGAGAAGGAGAACTCACAACTTTGGTAGCATCCTAGTTGACAGCTTGTATACAGTCAGGGAATTCTTCCTGACCTCTAGTCTGGATGTACTTATAATTTATCCATTAGCTTTGAAACTTCCCTCTGGAGCAATGAAGAATAATTCCATTCCTTCTGTGAGACAATCCTTCAGATATCTGAAGTCTGCTATCATCTTCAATCATCTTTTCTGTAGGCTAGTCATATCCAGGTTCTTTAGGTATTACTTATAGGTCTTGCTTTCTGGATCCTTCATTGTCTTGATAGCCCTTCTTGCTATCAATTTATCACTGTTCAATTTGAACTGTGGTGTGGGTTATGGTAGGGAACACTGAATTAAATGGCTCAATTATCTGACACAATACACATACTTTTTTGGATCCCATTAAAATAACATTCCCCTTCTAGTCCGATTTTCATAAATGCTTAGTATTTATTGTACTGCCCTAATACATTAGAATATTTATTTGTTTAATCAATGTATTTAGTCACCTCCAAAGCAATTCCAGGAATTATATTTCACATTTACAGTGGATCTAAAGCTAAACATCTTGTACAACATGGAGTACAATGGTGTTGCCCACAGTAATAATTATACCAGTTTTGACTTACTTCTATGGGGAAGACAAGAAAGCAAATCTTGTTCAATTTGCTGCTTAGCAAAATGAATGAAACTCACAGATACACATTATGTACTCACTGCTCTATTAAAAATATTACCCAGAACAAATCATAATCCAGGATTTCCTTTCTATGCTGTTATGGAATAAAGCCATTTAAATATATAGCCTTCAAATTTTGTATAGTCTATGTGTTAACTCAGCAACATTCTATTCCAAAGAATCTATCAAGCCAGTATCAAGTTATTTCTAATGGGATACTATCCAAAGAAAGATTTTGAGGCAATATAGTATATAAGCTCACTTTTTAGTCTACAGTTTTTAAACTATTTCTGGGATGGGATTTTTTTTTTTTTGCCCTGTATTAATATGGCCAAATTTTCCTCGGAACAGCATTCAATCTACTATTCTCAGATAAAAGCTCATTTGCACTTTTCTTCTCTGAGATTTATACAAAATTTGTTCCAGAACAGGTAATGTCAATCTCTCACAAAGTTTCAATATGTCTTGCTGGCCATAGCCTTGTCTGTAAAAATAAGTGAAACCAAAATAAAATCCTAAAGTAAAATAACTGTTTTGTCCATTAAAAACAGAGTATAGTATAGTGAGTACCACCAGACTGTGTTATTATTTGATACGCTGTTATTTATATTTTTTGACTACTAACATTTGCTGTTACAGTTCTAGTTACTTTCAAACTGGTGGTGTGTGACTCTTAAGGAAAACCAGCTGGGTGACCTTGGGCTGATCACTCTTTCTCAGCAGAACCCACCTCATGGGATTGTGGTTGTGGGAAAAAGAGGAGGAAAATGGAGCATTATGTATGATGGGCTAAAAATCTAAAAATAAATAAATAAATATAAAATAAGCAAAATATGCCATTTTTATTTATTAATCATTTTCCCCTACTAGAAACTACTGCCTGATCCATGCAATATATTAATCCTGTTTATTTAGTTTTAGCTTAGTACAAGGGAACAGCTAAAGCACTAGGGTTTATAAAACATATTTATGGCTTAGTATATTAATACAAACATACTGCTTATTCTTATCTATTGCTGATGTATAGGTGTTGTTCATATTTTCCAAATTCTATATTTATAAATTCTAATTTAGCTATCAGGTCATGAAGTATACAGTTTTGATTTGCAGCATTACCCCATGTCTTGTTTCCGGATTAGCACTTATTCTTATTTTGACATGATGCTGGAGAGCAACATCCCAGTAGGGAAGAGGGCTCAAGCAGGGAATTAGGCACTTGCTATGCAAACACAAGAGGATAAGTTATAACCCTGCTCCCCCCCCCCCCATGCCTTTGAACCTTACCTAGTCTTTTCAGGTGAAAGTTGCCAGGCTGGGGAGATTCCTGTACTATAGGCAGCGGACAATAAAGTAATTAGTTTGAACTCTGCATTTATGGGTCTGAATGTTCACACCTGACACATTCATTTTTTAGCCAAGTTCAATGTGTTTCCTGTATCATGGTGATTCATTAATATTATTACTGTGATATGGTATTGCCACATTTTTTTCCTTGGTATTAAAATGTTTAATATGATTTTATTGTGCTTTAAAACATTATTTTATGAATAGCTTCAACACTGAATGATAGAGTCATGTGATAAAAAAAAGTTATAATCACTGAAGTTTTATACCACCAATCAACTTGAAGCAGAGGGATACTATTGCTAGTCTTTTCTAAACCCCTCTTCCAATTTTATTTTATTTTCCTTGCATATCAAGAAATAAAATGGGAAACTATGCATATATAGCAATCCTTCCACAATTGTCCTATGTTTAGAAACCAACATCCCAAATAACTATTTAACCACATATCTATAATCAAATGTAAATTGAATGTACAAGTTCCTACCTTGTTTGAATATTAAAATAAAACTGTATTTTGGGAAGTAGGCTTCTTTTTAAGTATTGTCCTGTTTGGATCTCTGTAATCCATACAAAACTGTAGGGGAGTTTTGGCCAAACCAGTAGTAGTTTTATAGAAATGTAAACTGAAAGCTTATCGAGATGATGCTTAAAATATAAATTTATTTCTAAGTACTCTGATACCATGTTCCTAGTTAAATCACAGTTATGGAATACAGATTGATTTACGACCAGTCACTTAGCAAATATTCAAAGTTACAATGAATCCCCAAAACTATTTATGACCTATTTTTGAAATTAGAACAGCTGTACCCTCTCCTGATTACATGATCACATTTATGGCTGTTTTCAGCATCCAGTGGTCACATGACCACATTGACTTTTTTTTTTTTTGCTGGTTTCTGGCAAAAAACACACATCAGGGGAAAATTGGTTTAAACCACATGGTGTTTGTTAAACAACTACCGCATTTGCTTAATTTGAATAACACAAAATGGTCAAAAAAAATCAGATCTGATCATGTGATGCCCTGACTTACAATTGCAATGACTTACAATTGTAATTCTAGGCTCAATTATGGTTGTAGGTTGAGGACTATCTTTATGTTATCTTTGTGTATGATTATGGGAAGACGAAGAGCTCTGTCCAAATGGAACAAAACTGCTATTAACTAAAATTGTATTTATTACTTCATTTTAGACTAAATAATTCAATTGACAGCAGAATGATAGTCTATGTAACATGCAGGATCCCGGACAGGTCTGCCCACTTTACCCCATAGACCAGTCATTTAACCATTAATTTGATGGTGAGAAAATTATTATTAAGAGTACTGGGCAGCAGCATTGATCGGAATTATTATATGGTTCGTTGCATAGTCAGCCAGAGGTTCAGAATGGATTTGACATTTTTATCCACCTATCAGGTTTTTCTGAAGGACTTGAGATAGGCAGATGTTTATATTTGATGGTGTTAGAAGTATCATCACAGGATGTCAGCTATTCTGAGCAAACCTGCCTTTTGTAACTGACTGATGGTGAATTTGTCAGTGCTGATGGTGTTCAAATGGTGCTCTAGTTGTTTTGGGATTGCACCCAAGGCACTTATTACTGTTGGTATTATACCTTTGCTTTCTTTTGCCAATTGTTCTATTTCTATTTGCAGGTCTTTGTATTTTGTTATCTTCTCCAGTTCTTTTTCTTCTATTCTGCTGTTATGATTTTTTGCATAATCAACTAAATTTTTCAGACTGGATTTGGCATTTTTATCAACCATTTTTATCAAGTCTTTCCCAAGGACCTGGGACAAGCAGAGGTTGATATTTGATGGTTGTTGCAGGATGTAAGCTCTTCTGTGCAAAGCTGTCTTTTGCAGTTGGTTGATGGTGAATTTGTTAATGCTAATGGTGTTCAAGTGGTGCTCCACTTGTTTTGGGATATTATTATGGCCTGTTCCATAGCCAGTTACATGTTCAGAATGGATTTGGCTTTTTTGTCCACCTATCGAATTATTATTTTGTTTATCTGTATCCCACCTTTACTATACTATTTTGCTGGAGGTAGAAACTGAATTCATATGAAGCAAAAACATTTGCTGACATAGATTCAGATGACACTCAAATCTACATGTCAATCAAGACTGAACAGATGATGCTCTCCAGTTATTGTCCAAGTTCCTGAAGGATGTTAGATTCTGGATGAGGAGGAACAAGATAGTGTGACTTTGGAAATGATATGATTCCAGCAAGTTACTATCTTTAGTTCTGGATAGGGTTGTTATGTTCCTGCTGTTTATGATGATCTACTGTGCACTGAGATGTTCTGATGTTTTTTTTTACATAGTTAACCTGATTTACAAATCTCAGGTATCTCTACTGCTCAGAATTATTAATAACTCTAGTGGCCTATTGGCCTAGTAAATAAATAAAACTTTGTCAATAGTCCTAGGCCACTGAGATAAGTTTCCCTTTTGTTATTAGTGAACTTGATGAGATCTGTTGAAGAGAGGCCAATACTGAAGTCTAAACCTGATATGCTGTGCTTCTGATAATCCTGTGTGCTGAAACATCTTTTCTTCCAAATAATCCCATGTGTGTGTTTGTGCATATGTGTGAATATGTGACTGAGGATGAGAAAGACAACATGGATATAATATGTATCCTTTCTAGGCCTATCCACATAGGAAAGTGATGTCTAGCCACAGTCCACAGTTTTTTTGATGCTTAGAAAATGTTACCACATAGCGAAAATACTATTGATTTTGCAAACTGGAAAAGGAAACATATTTTTCCATTATGTCTGAAGAAACCAGAGACTTCAGCAGTGAAGCAGGTATAATACTGCCGCCTATATTACAAGTTTCAGACTTAGAAACTTGTAAAATAGGTGGCAATATTGTACCTGCTTCTTCCTGATGGACTTCATGAGTGAAACTTAACACACATTTGTCTGAAATTAAAATTTAAAAAATCTTAAGTTTTATTAGCATCCATTTATGATCTCCATGAATATACTATTTTTGTTTATCTGAATTCCTCTCTGTCCTTACAAATAACGACCTCAAACTCTCTTCTGAATTTGTAGCATCTATTAGGCTATATGTAAATATTGATTTAGCTTATAGTTAAATAAATTCTCTTAAGTCTGTTAATGTGTCCCTCAGAAATTAAATAACTAGAGAAAATTAGCCTAGTGTATGAATACCCAATGAATTTCTCTGGAAATATGCTTGCAATAAAGAATGAAAAAAAAAGCAGTCCAAATTTAGGACATGATGGCAGTGTTAAACGTGCTTTGTTTTTAAACTCAGGTTTTCCTCTTAAGCTTGCTTACCAGCAATAGAATTATGTGAAATGAATGCTGCTGAAAGCCTACCACGTGCTCAAGTGCTGCCCTACTCATCTGCAATTCCAGATACAGAGATATATTTAAAAGCATGGAAAATAAGTATCCAATGGCAGGCTTTCCTAATGTTGCCTGTGTAGCACCTTTCAAATTAAATTAATGAGGGTCTTATTTCCTTTCAGCACACACATCTTGAGAAGAAAGTAAAGGTCACTGTGAAATTACACAAAATGTAAATATATCAGTGTAATTATTGCTCACTGTTTTATATGGAAAGAGCTCGGAGTCTAACAGTTGTCAGCAGGAGGCTAAATATAAACCTGTAACTGCAGGATATACTTTAGGATATAGGTTTGGATCACACTTGTTATAGGTATGCTTGATTTCTTGATTGAGGCAAACACTCCACTTACAACTGCAGTAGCCCTCCCCTTGTTGCTCTTCCTCCCCAGCATCACTGATATCGTTTTTCATTACAGTGGACAGAGCTTCAGGAGAAGATAATAACATCCTTGAAACGTTTAATTCCTTTTAGTACAATCACGACTGAAATAGTTAAATTATTAATAATATATATAGCATGATTTTAAGGTGCTGTATGATTTATAACGCATTCTTGCAGAATCTCATAATGTCTCTCAGCTGAAAAAGATTTTCAGTGCTAAGGATAAGATTTTATAGCCAGTGGGCATGGTTGTTCAGAATTTAAAACTGCAAGTTTCAATGTCAAAGCTTAGTGTCTGAATCCAAAACACATTTTAAAATTACAGTAAGTATTTCAAAACTGACTAGATGTTCTTAATTGCCTCTGTTCATGGACTCACTGAGCAAACTTTTTTTTTCAACCTGTAATTTTAAGTGGCAATGTTTGTTCTGCTAGTAATGTGTGTTCTTCTTTCCTGAGAGTAGAATCCAATAATGGAGTCAGAGAGAGACACATAATATAATTCAGAGATAGCAGAGGTTCATGATATGAAAAACCTTTTACCTGAACGAAGCTGTTTGATCCTGCCATTGCTAGCAGCTATGTCCACCGGAAGGAAATCTTTGTACCAGGAGATTTCGGGGTCAGGGTTGCCGCTGGCAGCACAAAGCATTGTAGCTGTGCGGGCCTTCTCTACTACCTTGAGCTGGGGGCCCATATCTATAGTTGGAAAGCCAGGAGGAAGTTGATTCTCTATAAGAAAAACAAACAAATCCCATTAAAAGTCAGTGATGGGAAAACTAGAGTTGAGTTTCCCATACTCTGAGCACTAGACAATCGGTATTTTGACACAACTTTGTCTAGTTAATTTCCTCTACTTGGGATTCTGAACAGTAAACTGGTTATTAGTACAGAATAAAGCAATTCAACTCTTCTGTGTAGGTTTCTGGGTGAACCCTTACATAACACGCATGGATAAAATAGGCAAGTATCTTGTACTGAACTCTTCTGATTGATGTTCTATGTTCCAGCAACAGATATGATTATTTAAAAACCCAAAGAGCCAGTGAATACTAACAAACCAAAGTAACTGCAAGGCTGGATAGCCATCTCACTTGGATGGCATAGTGAATTCTGAAGGTGCATGGAGTTAGATTTGAATGTTTCTAGGATGCACACTAGGAAATCACCAAAAACTCTTCCAGACAGTTGAAGATAGCTGAGGCATGCTGAAAATGTGTACTATATCTCCTTGCTTTGTATCACAGTGGTAAACCATTTTTTTAAAAACAAAACAAAACAAAACAAAATCTATAATACACAGAGAAATAAATAATTCTGTTGATAGTGGCATTATATTTTCACAGATAAATATAGCTAAGTTTATTATGAAACTTCTCTTAGAGAAAGTCCCCAAGTGCTTTAGAGCAGCTTTTGATAACAACTGCCAAAATCAGCTCATACTGCCAAGGCAAGAGAACAATTCTCTTCTAAACATGAATTGCAATCAACATAGGCAAATATATGGGAAATGAGCCAGAACACAAGGGCTTTTTAAAATACTAACACTTCAAAATCTTTTTTTGAAAATGCTTAAGCAAAATAAGAGACAGTTTGCCTTTTTACCTTTAGCAGTTATGCTAATTTGAATAAAGACAAATATATGCTTCTATGGCAAAAGCCTTGGATTATTACAACTTCTGAATACAGCACTCCTTTCTAAGTTTTCTAAAAATAACAAAATATTCATTTATGTAATTGATTAATTGAATAAGAAAAAAAGTGCTTATAAACAGATATACCAAATGCTTAGCCGCTACTTTTAGGTAACTGACTTCTCTAGTACCATCTGTAATTGAAAATGATCTATACAGGATTATTTACTTCTCTCTAGAGTCCCAACACTATACCATGAACAAGGATCTTAGCATCCTAAATTTAAAGATTAGACATTATTGAGATCAAGACTGGCTGAATACACTTCATTTGCATCAGTCTTTCATCCATATACATAAGGTGCATATATTTCAGTTAGTCAAAGCTTTGGTATTGGCCTTGTCTTGTATTTTCTAAGGAATTTGGAGGACCAAATTGAATTATTCAAATATTAACACTTCCCCATGACATCTACCAAAAATCCAGACACAGTCTCCCTATTTCAGTGTTAGATTTTATAGCATAAGACAACAGAAATGGGTTGCAATTTGGCTTTGGTGTTCAGAAGGTAAGGGGTTTGGGTGAAGAGCTACAATTTTAAAAATACAAAAAAGTGATTGGAATTTAGTGAGAGCTTGAGCCATTTTGAATCTCACAGTCCACCTTCCCAGAAATCTCTTCTTTACTGGCAAACAAAAAAGTCTCTTTGTATAAAAGGTACCATTGAAAATGAAAGGTTTTTCTTCTTCTTCTTTAAATGCTTTCTCTTTATTTTCAAAGACAAAAGATACATACAGCTTAACTGGAAAGACACCAGAGCTAGCATTCATTGACAAGAAGAAGCACTGATTTAACCACAACACACATGCCTCAAATTTTAACAAAAGCAGGGATATACAAAAGTATCACAAGACACAGCTTAGCTTGCAAGGCAAGACACAAAGAGGAACAAACAAAAATTCTCTTCAAACTAGCCAACTGTGCCTGATTTAACTTGCTGCTGGCAATATAAAATAGGCGGTTAAGCCAGGGAGGACAAACACTCCAAGTGATCAAATGCAATCCCTAAACCTTCTATATTATTTCTTAGTTTTTGTGAGATAATATTCAAAGCAAAGAACCAGTCAATTCATGTTTCTCCCTGCCTCTACACAATTATTAATAAAAAAACACAATGTAAGTGTCCATTATTTACATATGATTATTTATTTGCATACTGTGCCTCAGTGAAAAACCCACAAAGTAGTTTACAAACTCAATAAAACCATTATAAAAACAATCCAGTATATGAACTGGTAGAATTAATGGCAGGAAAAGCCATACTAAGTTTAGGGCCTGGAATAAACAGAAGAAAAGTCTTTCTGGAGGACAAGTGCTATTGTCACCATCAAACTGAAGTCAGAGCAGACATGTCCTGAAAACTCACAAATCTCTGGGAGGCTGATATAAGTGGAGTTATTCTATGAGGCTATTTTGTCCTGTGTTATTTAGGACAGTGGTTCCCAGCACCCGGCCCACGGCCCACTACCAGGCCATGAGCTGTTTGGAATCAGGCCACGAAATCAGCTGGCAATTCAGTGCATGTGCATTTGTGTGAGAGGAGCAGCAGATGTGCTTGCCCATTACTCACACGGAACCATCCCCCCTCTCCCTCCCGCCGGTCCTCAAAGCCAGAAAGGTTGGAGACCTCTGGATTTAGGGCTTGAACATTAAAACCAACATTTAATCTTGTTCAGTGACAGCCAGCCAACCATTGCAGACCTTGTAGTTCAAATTTAATCTATGTATGGTGTAGCTTCCCAGTCAGTACTCTAGCTGCCTGCATTCAAGCAATTGGTGCTTTACCATTAACATCTGGCAAAGCACAACGTCAGTCCTAAGAAAAGTTTCATGTGGAGTTCAATATACTGCGCCACCATTACTATAGCCATGGTGGCGCACTGATTGGAATGCAGTATTGAAGGCTAACTCTGCTGATTTCCAGCAGCTCGATTCTCACTGGCTCAAGATTGACTCAGCTTTCCATCCTTCCGAGATCGGTAAAATGAGAACCTATCCTTTCTATAATCTAGACCAGTGTTTCTCAACCTTGACAATTTTAAGGCATGTGGACTTCAGCTCCCAGAATTCCACAGCCAGCAATGCTGGCTGTGGAATTCTGGGAGCTGAAGTCCACATGCCTTAAAATTGTCAAGGTTGAGAAACACTGATCTAGACCTAGGAACTATTCATCCATCTTCTCAGAATTCATATGCAGCTTATTAGCCCTTATCCAGTTTATCACTGCAATCAAACAATCTCAACCATGGCATCCACAGCTCCAGGAAAAAGTTTTGAAATATTCAGGTGACATAATGGTCACTGGCCTCATTTGAAATGTTGATGAACCACCATATAGATGGGAGATTGAACAACTGGTCCTGTGGTGCAGCCGAAACATGGTTAAAACTGTAGACATGATATTAGATGTTAGAAGAAGCTCTCTTATTCTACCCCCTCTTACTATATTTGACAGCACAGTATCAACCGTACAATCCTTCAAGTTTTGAGGTTCTATAATCTCCCAAGACTTGAAATGGACACAACATTAGACCTATCATTAAAAAACAGAACAAATAATGTTTTTCCTGCATCAACTCAGGAAGTTCAGACTGACCCAGGAGCTGTTGATACAGTTTTACAGAGGAATTATTGAGTCTTGTTATTTGTACTTTTATAACTGTCCATTTTGGAACAACAATCAAACAGGACAGGTACAGACTCCAATGGATAGTTAAGGCTTCAGAAAGAACAACTGCAACCAGCTGCCTTCTTCACATCCTCACAACTGTTTAAATTCCTTTCCTTGGGATAGTGCTATAGGGCATTATATGCCAAAACAACTAGATAAAAGGAGAGTTTCCCCCCCTTGTGCCATCACTCTGCTGAACATCTAATTCTCACAGTACTGCCTAATGTCTATGTATACTTACTCATATAGTAAGGCTATAGTATTATTTATCGTTTTATTATCTTCTTTACTTCCCCCTTTTATTGGTGTAATTGTTATTCTGTTACTTTGCATGTACACTAAGTGCTTCTGTACCAGAGACAAATTCCTTGGGTGTCCAATCACACTTGGCCAAATAAAGTATTTAATTCAATTCAAGTACAACACAAAATAAATCTTTTAAATGTTTATTAACTTTAGAATATTTTTTCATGAAAATGATATTTCACACTAGTGTATTAATAAGAAGGTAACAGTTACTATAAAATTTACTCATAAAATAAATGAAACTTTATAGTCCCATATTTTTTCTGAATATAATCTATCCATCTTCTCCATACAATAATATATCTTTCTTGTGTATGATCCTTCAAACAAGCAGAAATTTTTGCCATTTCTGCAAAGTTAGAAACTTTAAATATCCATTCTTCTAAAGTAGGCAACGAGTCCTTCTTCCAATACGAGCCTACTAATAACCTTGCTGCAATTAATAAAGAGATTTGTTTATATGACTTAATTTAAGGGGAGTTAAAGGTTAAGTACGATGTTTTTTTTTGTTCTCTTTTTTTTTCTTCTTTTTTCTTTCTTCTTTTCTTTTTTTTATTATTATTAACTTTCTTATTAATAACCCTGTACTCTGCTCTGGGAACCGAGGGGGGGAGGGTTGAGGGTGGGTGGGTAATGATAATATAGTCATGGTAAATTGGGCATTTCCCCTATGCTGCGTTCATGTGTGTGAGAGGGATGAGAGGGGAGGAAGGAGTAGGGAGGAAGTAGGATGGTTAGAGGAGAAGGGGAGGGGAAGAGAGTAGGACGGGAGGAGAGAAAGAGGAGGGAAGTAGGGAAGGATTAGAGAGGGTGGACGCAGCCTGGGGGGAATGGGCAGGCGGTACCAATGGTTAGGAATTTATTTTATTTTGTATGAATAAATGGAAAATAAAAACTTTTTAATTAAAAAAAAAATAAGAAGGTGACAATGCAGTGAGACTGATTACACTGTTCTCTTCCTTATCAGCTATTATATCAAAAATTAATAATAGTGATCTTTGAGTCATCTTATTGTGACAATAACACAGATGTAGAGTAGAAGAACTTCTATTTGCTGACATTGTAAACAATTTAGCAGTACTCATATAAAAGGGGAGAAAATATTTCATGTTGTCTTCTGACATTCTCTACAACTACTCAGAGGTAATCCTCTTGCTTATACCAGGTTCCTGAAACAAATAGAAATAAAGAACTCCTAAAATAGCTTTTTAGGTTTTTTTGAAATGAGAAAGAAAAGGTAAGAGTTGGATCTTTGACATGGCACCAGAAGCATACATTTGCCAAAAGATATCTCCCTTAGTATTGTATAGGCTTTGTCCTATGACTTGTTTACATTTTAAAGGAATTATTGCAATTTTTAAAAAGCAAAAACCTGGCCTACTCAAAATAAGGTGTTAGCCTCCAGCATCATATTTCTTTCCAAGATCATTTCTGAGCCCACATGGGCCTCAGATATTTTTTAAAATAATAAACATTATGGTGGCTAAAGCCCAGTTGTTTACTTGGAAAGGTGCCCATTTGTTGTAAAACAAAACAAAAGGACAAAGGTAAGCAGGGTTAATGCTCAGCATTGTTCAGGAGGAGACAGTGGCGGAAGGCAATATGTGCTAAATCAATTCTTTATCATTGGGTTTGTTCCCATAGCAGCCATTTTAGATTTATTAAGCACCCCAAGCAGGAATGTTTGAAATCTGTCTGCATTTCTCATAATTTCAAGTGAATCCATTTGCTGGGGGATCCTAAATGTAGAAAGATTTGATTCATTTTTATCATTCACAACCAATACACTGAAAACAAACTTATTCTTAGTTTTAAATATTAATATTTTGTTTAATTTTTACTTTCCCAAATAAAATGTTTTACAGTATTTTTAGACCTAGTCATAGATATACAGAATGAACAAGCATGAAATATTTGATGGATAGCAATTCTATAACATTACTCTGGTATTACAGAGCACAGAATCTGAGAAAAAGTATACTAAAAGGGAAATACAAAGGAAATTAATATGGTAACTAACAGACCCAAAAGTAGCAGGACTGTTACTTAAAAGAATACAGGTAGTCCTCGACTTACAACAGTTCATTTAGTGACTTTCAAAATTACAATAGCACCGAAAAAAGTGACTTATGACCATTTTTCAATTATGAACTTTGTAGCATCCCCATAATCATATGATCAAAATACAGATGCTTGGCAACTGGTTCATCATATTTATGACTGTTGCTGTGTCCCAAGGTCATGTGATCATCTTTTGTGACCTTCTGACAAAGAAAGTCAATAGAGAAATCAGATTCACTTAACAACCAATTTACTAACTTATCAACTGCAGTGATTCACTTAACAACTATGACAGAAAGGTTGTAAAATGGGGGAAAACTCAGTTAACAAATGTCTCACTTAACAACAGAAATTTTGGGTTCCATTGTGGTCGTAAGTTGAGGACTACCTGTAAATATAAACAATTAAGAATATCAAAGTTATAAAAATTTTAAAGGTAAAAGTAAAGGTTTCCCCTGCCCGGTCATATCTGACTCTAGAGGGCAGGTGGTCATCTCTGTTTCTTAGCCAAGGGAGCCAGCGTTGTCTGAAGACACTTCCCTGGTCCTGTGGCCAGAATGACTATAAGCCAAGGAGCATGGAACGCCATTACCTTCCCACCAAAGTTGTATCTATTTATCTACTCATATTTGTATGCTTTCAAACTGCTAGGTGGGCAGGAGCTGGGGCTGGAATGGGAGCTCACAGCATTGTGCCGGTCTCCGGTCTCAAATCCGGACTATGTGACAAAAATTAAAGCAGCATTCCTCTCTGAAATTTCTGAGGGAAGAATATTTCCCATTTACAGAAGGGGAAAAAAAATCTCTACTATGATAGTTCAATTCACATTTAGTTAACAACAACAAAAAATACCACTTATTATAGCATCCATGTTACATCCATGCTGTAGCTCCCACAACCTACCCCAAACATGGAACATAAAGATTGCAACTTTAAATTCTAGCAGTTTTCATTATCAGTGATTCCTAAAGGAGAAGGGAAGGTCTTAAGGATGCCAAAAAGATAAATATGGAAAGGGTTGCTAGCTAGCAAATGAAAATGCCACTGTGAAATGGCAGAAGATGTAGACAAAAGAATATGGATATTAGCAAGCAGAATAGAGAAAGCCACAGTTAGGATTGCTATCTTTTTTTTTTCTGTCACACACTCCAGCCTTTTAACAACAGAACAACAGGCACTTGACAGTTGCACTTCTTCCCTTTTCATTCCATGCTGAGGAGGTGGGGAGAACTGCCCTGTTTCTTTTTGCCTGGCACACAGCTGTCAAGATATATTCCCTTTGGCACTGTCTATATACTCGAAAGTTCTTGAGTAATTCAATATTATATTATATATCATATTGATCCCATAAGAATACGAAAACACAAGAAGAACCCTACCGAATCATAGTAAAGGACCATCTTGTCTGGCAATGGCACAGACATGCTGTCTCTAGATTTCTGAATTAACATTTGTATAATATATACTATCATGGATATTATTCTAACAAAATGTATATAACATTAATATAATAATGTAAATGTACATTATTATATTAATGTGCTGAACCTTGAAAGAAAATGTTGTCATCATACTGTAACATCAGAGGCTTCTTAAACCTCATATGATAGATCAAAACCAGAAAATACCCACAGACAGACAGACAGACACACACACACACACACACACACACAGAGAGACTCGAAGCCACAGACAGTGACAGAATAATGGACTATACAAAGCAGAAAACTTTTCAGGGCAAATACTTTCTGGTAAATATTGCAAATTATATATAGAGTCTTCTGACTCATCCAAAAGACTAGAAGTTTGAACTAAGTTGGCTGCTAGAATTTCAAAGATCTCAGAATGGCATGAACTTAGGATTCCTTTACAACAGTCCCCAACCTTTCTGGCACCAGAGACTGGTTTCGTGAAAGATATTTTTTCCATTGGGGGGGGGGGGCAAATGGTTTCAAACACAACCTAGAGTCCATACACGCACAGATGAAGCTTTGCTCGTTCACCCGCCGCTTGCACAATCTAGTTCCTAACTTAGGATTCCTTTGCAACAGTCCCCAACCTTTCTGGCACCAGAGACTGGTTTCGTGAAAGATATTTTTTCCATTGGGGGGGGGGCAAATGGTTTCAAACACAACCTAGAGTCCATACATGCACAGATGAAGCTTTGCTCGTTCACCCGCCGCTTGCACAATCTAGTTCCTAACTGATCTGTGGCCCAGGGATTGGGAACCCTTGCATTACAAGTTTCAACTTTATCTCCTATAAACACCTATTTATCTATTGTACGGCAACTATAAACACATAAACACATGATACAGTATCACTGTAATAAAATAAGCTTGAGCTGCCTGACACAGAGCATATATTTGGAGACAGAAAGTCTTGTCACCTGTATGATCGGGGAAATCATGTTGAGAATGATTTGCATTGCGAGTGAGGGTTCGATAGCACTTTCCTCAAGAGAGAGAACCATCCCTCCAGGATTAGAAGCCATAATTAGAACACTTCTGAGACATGATTAATCACTAAAATTAAATAGACAGCAAATTTGTTCTTTTTTGACTAAATAAATATTGATAGTTCAGTTCCAAGGATTTTCCAGATCAATCCCAGTCAGGATTTATGTTTCAGTTCAGAACAGAAATGATTTCAGTTGCTCTGGTGCATGATCTATGACTAGAAACAGACACAGGAAGTATGGTTCTACTGATTTTTCTGGATGTCTCAGCAGCTTTTGATATTACTGCATAGTTTGTCATCGAATTACCTCTTTTCAATTACAGTTGACACCAAAGACCTCCAAGATCCCTTCCAACTCTGTTATTCTGATTGCCATTTAGTTCTTGAATCCAACATATCTTCATAGGAAAATTCACTCATAATCTATTTTGTCATCTTTTCCATTCATTTCATGCCACTTTCAACATTTCAATGAAAACACATTGCATTTTAAAAGTAAACTGTCAGATTTGGATAAGAAGAAGCATTTTTAATGAAACATTTACTTTTCTGAGATTGCAACACATAACAAAAGCCAGTGATTCTGCTTTCTGAATATATTATTTGTAACTGTTTTTGTGTTTTTAATTACCGTGATATTGTTTGTTGCCCAGAGCAAATTGGACTGAGATGGGCAGTTAAAGAAACTGAATAAACCAACCAACAAAATAAATCTTTTATCTAGTAACATGATGCTGGAGTTCAATTAAGGTTATATTATCAAGAGTGGAAGAACAATTCAAGAGCCAGAGGAAAAGCTGTGGTTTATGTTAAATCATTTAGGTGTAACTACAACTCCAGTATAAGTTATACATGAGCAACTGTCTCTGTATGTGTGCATTTACAAAACACATTCTTAAAACGTATTTCCAAAAAAGGGAATAAATTGAACACTTTGTGGAGAGTGATCTAATAACTATGGTGGAACAAGTGATGACCTGCATATCCCAACAGAAACTATGAGCCAGGTACACAAAGAAAGCCATTTGGCATGTATGATGAAGAAAGCAAAGGATTCAGGTTACTGTTAGCAACAGAAAACAACACAAATAGGTAGTAGTTTATAACAGCCCTGCCAGCAGACTGTGGTATGGCACTTTGAAGAGACATACTGAAAGTGCACTTTTAAAATGCTCTATTCTGAGTGGAAGGCTTTTAAGAGGCTATTCTCTAAGGACATGAAACAACAGACAATAGCAAAACATAAGCAAAGTGTTCACAGAGACATGCATGATCCTTACTCAAATATCTAAGCCTATCTGATTTTTTTTAAAAAAAGGGGGAAAAGACAAGCAACCTTATTCTTTGGAGCACCAATTTGCTAGATGAATTATTCAAGATGATTCACATTATAATACTTCTGTGCTTTCTGATATATGCAATCCTATCCATATTATAAGAATAAGTTAATTGAAAAGTTAGATTGTTGGTGGCTCTGGCATGGAACTCATTCATATATTATATACATTGACTCAAAAGGAACGGATTAAGAAGATTGGGATATATCCAAATGAAGTTGTTTGACAGAATGAAGTTCTACATAAAGAGCAAAAATAAGTAGTTGAATTTATGTACCCTGGTGGAATATTTAGAAAACTAGGAAAACTGATGGAATAATGGCAAGACATGTTAATGTCACACTTCCTAATCAAATAAATTACTGGTAATTACTGAAAAGAATTATTTTTCTTTCAAGATTTCAAGTGGAAAGACCTGTACATGTGGTATTTGGTGTGATTTTGAATACAGTATTTTTATTTATTTATTAAAATTTATTTTGTGGTTTCATGGATGCCATGAGGATGCCATGCTGCCTAAGTGACATATTACCATTCTTGGCTTATATGGCAGTCTTCAAAGTACTCACTGATATAAATTGGTCAAATCAATCAATCAATCATATAGTGGTCTGCATAAAGGAAGAGACTGAGAACTGGTAAGAACATTAATTGATGTATCCAATATTTCAGCTGGCTATTTAAGCAAAGACTAGGTAGATCTAAATCTTGTTCCAGTCCTTGGAGATATCTTTTCAAAAAGAAACATCTGGCATTCTACAGAACCACCCCTCAACTCTGTAACTGACAATCGGAAGAAGCCTGTGGCAGACCAAGTATAGCCGGTAAATCCGTCTTAAGTCTTGCCATGATCCTTGATTTTCTGCCTTCCTCGCTTGGCTGTTAAGAGCCAATTCAGAGACAGGAATAATTTCTGTTGAAGTATCCATCAGATGTATTCTCCAGAAACTTATTCATCAGAAACGTTCTACTTGTAAAGCAAAAAAATATTCAGCTACAACAAGCAGTAGAGAATTAGAAAGAGGAGGAGCTAACAGGATACATATACCAACCTAAAACACATCTGCTCTCTATGGGTTAACAACTCCTTTTTTGAATCCACTTAGTTTTAAATCCTTGTTCCGATCAGGATTCAGCTTACTTACCATGAATGAGCTATTTAATCATCATAATGGGCTGTAAAATGTTGCAATCTAGTTTCTAGAAAAACTAATACTATAAACCTGGCAGTTAGAGCTTTATAAAAAAACCCTTATTTATTTTTTTTAAAAATCAGATAAAAGTAAGCTAGCAGGAAATCACTCCATAGCCTTGGGATCAGAATATTTATATTCCTTTTTCTGTGTTTGCATCAATATAAACTCAATGCAGTAGATTAGCCAAGTACCTGTTCCTGAGACTGAGGAGATGAATGTGTGAAGAGTCCGTTTTTTGGCTGTATTGCTAACTGGTCAGGTTTTTCGGCTGCTATGGATATTTAGTTTGAATGTTTTTGTTGTGTTAAAAAGTTTTGAGTGCTTTAATTATATTTTTTGAATTGTACGCTGCCCAGAGTCATTGACTTAAATGGATGGCCAGAGAAATATAAACAAACAAATAAATGAATAACTATGTAAAACTGGATATTTTATTTTTGCTTATATGCAAATGTTGCACATACTTATTATTCACGGAAGAAAAATAGATAATTCTTACACATATATATTCAATGAATGATATAACATTATTGGCATCAGCAAAGCCCTGGATCCTTCTCATATTAATGCCCACATAGCTACATGGTTTATTTGTTATTGGACTGTGCTGAGATGGATAAATTAATAAATGAGATAAAAGAAAAGGAAGACACAGAGTGCTATTTAATATGGAATAAGTGGTACAACTGGTTGGAGACTAGAAATAATAGAGAATAAATGTGGAAAGATCAAAAGTGGAAAATATGTGTATAATAATGTATAGTAATAGTAATATGTATTATTTTAGTATGAAGTATAGCATGAAGAAAAATGCAAGCAAGAAACAATGGGACAACAAGGACAAATATATCTAAAGAAGAATAAGAGGGGAAAATGTAAATAATAGAAGATTATCGTTATGATATTGCTATTAAAAAAAGGAGTACACACTGTGTGTGTATGTGTGTTATGCTGTGTTTTGTCTTGTTTTGTTGGTTTAAAAAATAAAAATTTATAAAGATGGGTCCTCATATTTCTGGCCATTGCAGTTTCTCTGCAGTCACGTGATTGCGATGTTTGATGTTCCCTGCTTGGCTTCCCATAAACAAAGTCAATAATGAGGCAAGCAGTCAGAAGTCATGATTACAAGAGTCCTTGCTTAATGTCATGTGCAATATTTGCTTAATGATGCCAACTGGGGCTGCTGGAAATGCTGTTGCTAAGTTATAAGATCATGCTTTACAACTAAGTCATTTAGTGACAGTAATTGTTCATAAGCCGAGAACTACCTCTAGTACCATTGCTAGATCTGAAGGATCCGGTTAGGGACAGATTATCATGGAAAAAAATCTACCTTTGTGGTTGCTAAGAGATCACAGTAATTTGATGGTACATAATCAAATTAATAAAATGTATCCTTGGATCCACCAAGGGGAAAAAAATATGACCCCTTAGCCTTAGAATACAACAGTTTAATATGCAATTTCCAGAAATAAATCTAGCAGTAAATCTTGGACATTATCAAGGCTTTTGGAATATAGGTAGTCCTCTATTTATGACCACAATTGAGACCAGAACTTCCATTAAGTGAGGCAGTTGTTAACTAAGTCACACTCAATTTTACCTTTTTTGCCATAGTTGTTAAGTGAATCATTAGGTCACTAAGTTAATCCAGCTTCCACCATGGACCTTGCTTGTCAGAAGCCAGCAGACGGTGAACACATGATCCCAGAATGCTGCTACTTTCCTAAATACAGTTTTGTTGCCAAGTGCCCAAATTTTGATCATGTGACCATGGTGATGCTGCAATGGTTTAAATGTAAGGATCAGTCTTAAGTTGCATTTTCAGTGTTGTTGTAACTTTGAGGTTGCTAAATGAATGATTATAAATTGAGGATACCTGAACAAGGTTACACAGAAATGCATATTGTTTCCGTAATTTGTTTGCCAAGTAGATGAAGGTTGGGAAGACAAATAGAAATATTATTTCGGATATGAGTTCCTTTAACATACCGTATATGCCGGCGTATTAGGCGACCCGGCGTATAAGACGACCCCCGTCTTTATAGCCGGGCCGCATTCCTAGAATTTCGTCTTATACGCCGGAAACTACCAGTATTTCCGGCGTATAAGACGACCCCCGTCTTTGGCACCGATTTCAGCGCTCGCGGAAGTCGTCTTATACGCCGGCATTTACGGTACTATATCATGCTAACTATATATAACTACTTCTCAGACAACTGTTTCACTGCTCAGAAAAATGCTATTGCATAAATATGTATGTTTAGAATTTTTCTGTTATGGTTAAATGTAGCTACCTGCTTCAGCAAGAGATGAAATTGTTCTAAGCAACAACATTTAATGTTTACAAGTAAATATAAATATACTAGTTCTGTTAATTTTGCCTAATATTTTCCCACATTCCTCTCAAAAAATTAAGATAAAGTTTAAGGCTGCCTACAGATATTTCCTTATTTTCTGTCTCAGCATCATAGACATACAAGACCAGCTTATTAATATTATAATACTAATATTCTGCCTATTTTCAAAAAACCATTCTAGTAACAGTAAATCCTCAATTTAATAAACCATCAAGAAGAAGAGGCATCTGTTCCACATGGGTAAAATGGAAATGGGATTACATATATGAATTTTTGCAATTTTATGCCCTTTATATATGTGTAAAACAGTGGATGTAATTTTATGCATGTGTAGAAAAATATAGTATAAAGGCAATGTTTTGCATCCAAAGTCTGCTAAATTGAAGTTCTTAAATCTGGATTCATTGTAACAATTTCTCTGTTTCATCTTCATATTTCTTAGAAAATAGCCAAAAGTGTTCCTACAGAGAATTCACTGTCCATCATTTCATGATGAATAAATAAGTTGAAAAACATTTTCTTAAAATGTTTAGGCTGAATCTTCTGACTGCCACAAAGCCATAAATGTTTCCTTTCCTGATACAGCTGAAATCCCAACTCCTAACAAGTATTATCTTGTGCTGCTGTATTTAGAGTAACTAGATTTTGGTTAAGCAATTTGCTCAGTTACTATGTTTACATTCAGCACAGCTACAGTAGCAAACTGGAAAATCACTTCTACCATCAAGTAGTATCAATACTGGATCTATAAATAAGTCATAGTTATCATCATGTCCAAAGTGATTGACCATTTTGGGCTTCAATCTCTTAAAACAAGTTAACACCAACTGAGTACTGTGCGGAAGTACTGTATCATTCACTGGTAGTATATATTCGTCCCAAAGCATTCAACCTAGTTAAGATTTTTGGTTGGTAAAAATGTGTTTTTCTATTTGGCTACATCATTCATGCAAAAAACATGGAACCTCTCTGGAAATGAGTGTATTCTAAGGTCCTGCTAATTATAAATAAGTGCATAATTCCTAATTACCAAAACAGCAGGGATTTATGTCAAAATAAAGATAATTAATTTTCTCTTTCAATTATTTCACAGTTTAATTGCTCTGTCTGTGACTTAAGTTCATCCTCCATGCGTATAGCCATTTATGGTATATTCCAAACTTAATTATTACATACCTTAATAGTTCTTTCCTTTTTTTTAGCTTAATCTGTGATGTGCATAGCAATTGCAGATGAAATGTAAACTTTGATGCGCAGGAAGAACAGTTAATAATAAAGTTCTGAATCAAAACCAAACTGCCTGTAGAGTTAAGTAATCAGATCCTCAGCTGGTTCCAGATCTCAGATTAGAGGGGAGACTGTCTCACATCCTTTTTCCCCCTAGTATTTAAAGGCATGAATCACTACCAATCTTCCATTTCAGATACTTATTTGATATAGCACAGCAGAATACAGATAATCATGGAAGCTTTCATTAGCACTCTGAGTGAAGTTTGTTAGTACTGATATACAAAAGACTATTTGAACTGCTACTGAACTAGTGCAGTGACATGTGTAAAAGCCACACATTCAAAAGATTTTCCCAATGATAACACAGCAAGAGGGAATAGTGTTCTCTGTCACAAAAGGTATATCATAATGTATGAGAAAATTACTTTAGAATGTCTGTACTTCTATTTAAAAGAAATAGCTTTGTTGAGATGATTTGCCAACAGCTACTCCTGAAAAAATTGACTAACTTAAGCACTAATAAAATAAATTTTATATATAGCAACAACAGTTACTGTAGAATATCTGAAAAAATACTACAAACTAGAATCATTGGGATGGTACAACACATTGAACATAGTCTATACCAAGCCAGCACAACTCATAGAAGGGAAAGGGCCATATAAATACTTTGAAAATAGCTGTGGGTTGCAAAGGAATAGCTGGTGTGTTGAACTGCCATTTGGCGGCTAACAGTGCAGCAGCAGTGCTGGAGCGGGCAGTGTGGGTGAGGCTTGAAGGTACTGGAAATACTTGGCAGTGTGTCTTTCAGGAAGAAAGTGGCTACGAAAAAAATAGGTGATGTTGAATTCTTCCTGGCTATGGCAGTTTATTAATAGAGATTTGAAGTTTTTTTTTTTTTTTTAAACAACAATGTTGATGGGCTACTTGGTGGATCACATGCTGGTGGGCCATATGCTGTACAAATCTCATAAAGTAGCTCAGATGGTGGCCCTACTCCTTGTTTTTCTGAATTCGATCCAGTTTCCTGATAATATCTAAAGAATTCATATTCTGCAGTATATGTGAAAGCCCTCATATAGGTTTTTTTAAAACCCAGATTTTAAAAATCCTGAGATTACATCTATATGTACTATTTGGGACCAAGAGAAAAATCTTCAGCACAGAACTACAGTTATCACATCTTTGAAATTATGCCTGGAATAGCATAGGAAGACTAGATAGTATTTGCTACCGTTAGGTCTATGATAGCACTTTTCTACCTGATCTGATCTTTCTATCTGATTTGTTGGAGTAGTAGCAGCATTGCTGTATGTGAATCATAACTTCAGTAATCATAGAAGAGGATATTTGTAGCTCAGGATTGAACTGTGGAGCCCTGGTGCTCTCTGGGCTTAGTTGTTTTCTTGCAGACTTTTTATTGTCAAACTGCACTGTGCACTGAAGCAAGCAAGCTGGTGCCTTCAGAGAGCGACAAGGACCTCACATAACTTCAGTTCTTGACAAACTATGTGACAGTTAGAACAATTAACCAATGGAACAACCTGCCTCCAGAAGCGGTGAATGCTCCAACACTGGAAGTTTTTAAGAAGAGACTGGACAGCCATTTGTCCGAAAAGGTGTAGGGTTTCCTGCCTGAGCAGGGGGTTGGACTCAATGACCTCCAAGGTCCATTTCATCATCATCATCATCATCATCATCATCATCATCATCATCATCATCATTTAAAAAAAACTGGTGTCCATTTAAGAAAGGGGGAAGAATTTTAAAAAAGAAAAGACTAAATAGGGGAAAATGTAGAAGACTAAGGAAAATGCAATGATCAGGACCGAGGAACAGATAAAACTAAGTTACAGCTCCCAAACACTGATTGGAATCTACAATCAGTTATGGCCTTGATCAGGCTTTGGAATTTTTTCATTCATTGAAACAGATTCTAATAAACTCCAGAGAATGTCTGAATAACAAAACTTGTACATTGAGATTGACCATAGCTACTTTTTAAAAAAGCACTGTAGAAAAGTATTAGATGTTAATCAGAAATTGTATCCATCCAGAAAATAGAAACATAGCCCAAAGGTGCATGGATCAGTGACCTGCTGAGGAATGAACACATCTCTATTAACTTCACTCCCTAAGCTGACTTCCCAAATACTTTGGAAGAGATGAACGTACATCCAACTTAAAAGATAACATCACAGAGCTCAGCTGATTGCCTTAGAACATTTGTTGCTTTTTAAACTCATAACAGTAGAACTACAAAAACAGAAAAATTATCAGCAAAAGCCAAAGAAAACACTAAGTCATCAATATTGAGACAAGTATATTGAGCAAAGGAGCTTTAATCTTCCCTGCAAAAGATCTGGATAAAGAATCAGGTTTTTAAGGCTCTTGTAAACAACAGAAGGGCAAAGGCCATCCAGAGCTTGGGGGTGGGGGGGATCTCAATCCAGAAGGCAGGCACTGGTACTGAAAAGACATGCTTCCAGAGTCTTGATAAATGGCACTGTATAATCGAGGGAGCAGGAGCAAACCAATGCTCTAAGATTGGTTGGGAAAATACTATGGGAATCAGATGGCCTTCCCTCAGGTACCAAGTCCTATGCTTTGCAGGACTTAATAGGAAACAACCAGAACGTGAATTGCACTCAGAAGCAAACTGCCAACCAGTACAGGTTGAGAAGCAAATGTGTTACATGAGCATACTTAGGCATGCCCATAATTACTCAAGCTGAATCAACTGACATTCCAGTTGGTTTTCAAGATGAGCAAGGCATGGGTAACTGTTTGAAGGATCCCAATCTGGAAATTAACGCAATGATAAACAAAATGAAATTTTGCAAAAACCTTCCTGGCCACTGTTGTTACCAGTTGTTTTAGAAGAAGTTGTAAATCCAGGAAGACCCTCAGATAGTGCACCATCCTGGAATAGGAAGTGCAATTACTTCCAAAGGCAAAGATGGAATATCCCCAGATCTGAAGCAAAATAACCGGGAAAGTGACTCTTTGGAAATTTATCAAAATGTTTGCATTATTATACATGCAAATTGAACATACACTCAGAATAAAATTACAAGGCAAAAGAATGCAAAACGATGGATGGAGAAATAGTACTGTAAATTCAATGAAGGTGTAGGTTTTTATCAATAAGATTTAAAGAAAAAAGACCTGGCCAGTTCTATTTCCCCTTAAAATTACATAATTTTATTTATTTTCAAGATAAATATGTTGATGGATATATACTTTAGTTTCCTGAGATAAGATTATTTTTTTTCTTTATAAGTTGGCAAATTGAGATAAATACTGTAGCTGCATTAAAAAGGACTGGACAATTTTATGATATTTAATAACATTTGTAGCTGTAAAAGTTAAAAACAATAAGGATAATAAAATCATATGTTGTAGGGCAATTCTCCTATTCCCATCCCACATAAAGAAATATTTGCTAGCCAACAACAGCTAGCGAAAGTAAACATTTCTCCAAGTCATAAAAAAGGCTGTTTCTAGTACATACAGACCCCATCTTTCATGTAAATAAATGCACCTACTTCACAAGCAATTCTTCTTAATATTACAATTGAGAGAGTCGGCTTTCACCGTTTCTCTTAATCACATTGCAATTGCTGGTTTCTATACATATGCACTAGGTTTGCTTGTTCTTTTCTATTGTTGGGTCAACCATGATATCAAATAGGCCCATACTGAATATCAGATTAATTTTACAACCTTTACTCTTGAAATAGAAGTAGCATATGTAGAACTCTATTTTCCCAGTTGGGCCCTTTGTACAACGTATGAAGAAATGACACTGCCCATAGCATATCCCCAGAACAGAACCTGCAGCTTTAAATCCAACATGGAGGAAACTGTTGATTCCAGAACCTGACTGACCAATGTACTTTTTATGGCAGTTATAATTTTGAAATACTGAACCATGTAGTAGCTTGGCAGGAAAATAACTCATGGTTACAGTTTTACACACTAGCTTTCTGCAATGAAAAAAGAATCTGTAGCAGTAAGTTTGCCCTAGGGCTGTCCCTGTGCAAGTCTTGGCTATCTACTTCACATAAACTACACTTCAGAAGGTGGGGTAGGAGAGGAAAGCAGAGGAATGGCTTTCTTGTAGAAAAAGGAGGGGGGGGGGAAAGGCTAGGCTGTCCTCAGCTTACGACCATTCATTTAATGATGGTCTGGAATTATGACTGCCACAGAATTGGTGCTTTACGGGGCCATAAAGTATTTCTGGCCACCACAAAACATTGCATTCAATCCCCACAGTCACGATTGTGATCTGAGTGCTTGGCAACCTGTTTACACTTACAATTGATTGCCAATTGTCCCATGTCCATGTGACTGCCATTTGTGATTTTCTCTGCTGGCTTCCCCAGAAAGTCAATGGGGAAGCCAGTAGGAAAGATTGAAAGCTGCTGTGGCCATCTATTATAGAGCTGAGATTCCCTCCTGGCAGACAGCTCCATGAGAGCAAAAGGGCTACCAGCTGAAGGGAGGAGAAATCCTCTGGCATGCTGCAGAAACTCAGCTGAGAGCTCGAAGATCTGGACTATGTTCCTGTAATTCTCCAGAAAAGTTCTCTACCATGCATGGAGGGGAGCTGAACTCAGCAAGCAGTTCTTTCACACTATCTGCTAAACAACCTGGAAGATTGCCTAATAACTGCAACCAGGAATGCCAGGATTGCAATCATTAAACAAAACAGTCACATGGTCAAGTTGCTTAACAACTGAGATTTGGGTCCCAATTGTGGTCAAGGACTACTTGAATCCTGGAAAATTGTTTCTGATCTTTCAGGTCCATTCATTCACTTTGTAGCTTTTTATCCATAACTCAATAGCTGGATTGCAATAACTTGTCTATTCTGAAGGCTTCCTACAAACTGTCTATAACAGGGGAGTCAAACTCACAATGTCACATGACGTGTCACAACATATCGTGACTTTTTTTCCATTGCTGGCAATGGGATGAGCGCAGTTTCACCAGGACGCATCTGGCCTATGGGCCGGCAGTTTGACATCCCTGCTCTATAACATGCTCTAATAAGCAGAATGTTTTCTTCTCCCACAAAACATGTTGATCCCTTCTCCTGATCTTACTGATGGATGAAGGACAGTTATGTTGAAGTGCACTTATAGTTTTGTAGAATCTGTGCAAAACATAAGTATATAAAGTATAAAGACGGAGTTTCTGAAATTTTAGGCTGACTCTCCCTTGAGGTTTGCAAGCAAATTTGAGAGGGACTGATTCTCCTCCCCTTCCTAATATGCACACTCAAATGCTTATTCAGGCAGAGTGGAAAGGTGGTCTGACAGGACTGTAACTCTACTCAATCTGCTTGCTACACTTGATCAATCTAGGCCTTCAACAGCTGACACACGCTTGATTACATATCCACAGTGCTTCACTCACAACCTTTACTTTCAAGAACAGTTTTCTGTGGGAGGGGGGTCTATAGGTAGGCAGGGATCAGGTGCAAGAAGAGAGGCAGTCTGAATGAAAGAGATCCTGATAGAGCTTGGCTGGTTTTCATGACAGGCAAAGCTGTTCCTGCAAGAGAAGTTCTAGAAAAAACCATTTTGGGGCCATCAGTGGGACTAAGGAGGAAAAGGAGCAAACTGCAACAATCAGGCTGTGTTTTGTTTTGTTTTTTCTGTCAACACCTGGGTGAGGGGCTGAATCCTACATTCAGTTCTCCTTTGTGCTGGTGAAAATATGTTTTCCTTGGGAATTTAAGGTAGTCTGTCTACACAGCCCAGCAACCCTATAACTTTTCACCAGTTGCTTAGAGCTGATATTTGGAGGCTGCATGCTACAATTAAAAGTTGATTATTAGTTGTATTTTTATTTCTTGCCTATCCTAATACCAATGAAGCAATTAAGTTTTGTTCATGAGGGGTGGGAATCACACACATTGATTTATAATTTAAGAGTTCATAGTATCATAAAATTTGAGAATCCCTGAATTAGAGTCTTCAATGCTGCCTCTTAATGGTGATTTATGAAAGAAGAGAACAATCTGACCAATAGAAACCAACCTTAAAATGTTCCATAAAAGAGTTCTCAGCTTGCTCTTAGTACTAGCTTGGCTACTGGCTTCCTGTGCTTTTTCTTCTTACCATTATTTCTGCAGTTGTTATTTTATGAAGATCATGTCTGATATATGAGACATTGCCCTATACAAATAAATCACTTATTTTAATATTAAACAATTATTCAAAAAAATATTAAAATTTGATAAGAAGAAATCACATGTTGCTGAGATTTTCTCTCTCCCACTTGGTGTTAAAAGGAAAATGTGAGAATAGTTACTTACGCAATAATAAATTATGCGAGCAACATACATTAATATGATGCAAGTAAAACCAAGAATAAAAATAAATAAGATACTCATAAGCCAGGGAAGAGAGCCACAATGCGGAATCTGAAGGAGAAAATGGGCAGTTGAATTTGTTCCCTGAGTGGTACACCTTAGGTAGACTCATCTATCAGAGGCAAGTAAATATGGAAACCTGTAGCTACCTGTACTGTTAACCCCCCCCCCCCGTATCAGGTAACCATGGCAACCAAAAGGTCGAGCAATGATGGAAGAGAATGTTTCCCGAACTATTCATGGGACCATGACAAAACATACATTAATGCTCTAATATCAGAAAGAATCAGTGGCCTGGACTCCAATCTGCACTTCCTCCACCCTCTCCTTATTTATGAGATCTATACATCCTTCATTGTTATGAGGCCATAAAAGTGAGGCAAGCACAGTTCAAAGCGCAGAGAGAAAAATGAATGAGTAAGGGGAAAAAAGCCATTCTTTCCTGCTTTTCCAAGGCGTGAAATGCACAGGGTCAGTGTGGGAAGTGAACAAATTAAGCAGGTGCTTCATTAACTCAAGTTCACAGTGTGTGCATGTACATATAAACACACCAGCAATATCAGCAATACTGATATTCAAGATCCTTCTGAACAAACATCCAATTACTTCAGTGTTCAAACTGCATCAAGTCTTTACTGTTATCCTTAAAGTACATTTGTAATGTATTATTGCTTTATTACTTAAAAACTGCCAGGTAGATTCCATACCACTTGAACACTTGCACTTCATCCGTTCCGTACTACTAAATTTAGTATAAAACATCAGTTTAGCTAACACTGTAGCCAAAACATTAGCACTTCTAACCAGATAAAGGAACAAACATTTAAAGACCAGGTCACGATGGTTAAGAAGTTTTACAATCATTCACGCTGTGTTGCAGATTTGAGCAGCAACTTTTATCCAAAGACAAAAAGAAAGGGAAATCGTAATGTGTATAACTTCCAGCAAGAGTAGTACAGAAAAACCTGAAACAACACTGTGGTGTTCTTTGAGCTTGGTTGTTTGATTGCAGATGTTTCATTATCCAACCAGGTAACATCATTAGAACACTGTAATGAAACATCTGTAAGCAAACAACCAAGATAATCAGAGAATACCAAGAACTGGATAGGTCAACTCTAAGTTACATATATTCTCTTCTATTGGGGATGCAACACTGTCATCTTTCAAGTTAAAAAAATGAATTCAGGTAAAGGCTTCCAAATATTAGATACATTTGTACTATATTTATTCAGCAGCCAGAAAAGAAGTGGGTATATGAAAGGAGCCTCTCTTTTCCTATTTTAACCTCAATATGAAATAGTTATTTATTATTTAAATTTCATTTCTAGTTTTGACATCACTGACACTGTCCTGAAGGGGTAATCAAATGTATTCAGTCATTATTATCAAACATTCATTTCCTGAAATTCAAAGAATAGTGATCACTGTTATACCAAACTGACAGCATCAATCCAAAAGAGGCAGAAAATTAAGGAAAAAAAACTAGGGATATGCTCCAAAGAGATTATAAAGCACAGAATCTGTGCATATGCATATATGTGGGTACAGTCTATTTACCTATCTATCAGTGGACTGATGGAAGAAAAAAAATGTACAGCAGAGATACTCCTTGACTTATGACTGTTTGCTTAACAACAGTTTTGAGTTAATGACGATCTCAAAATGGTGCTATCCTGTCAAGGACAGCTTCTTTCAGTTGTTGGATGTTCATCTTTGTATCAGTTTTGATCGGTGCTTTACAGTCTATAAAGTGCTTCCAACCACTACAAATTGTAATGCATGAACATACACCATCCTCTGTGGTTATGTGATTGCGATCTGCGTGCTTGACAATCTGGTTGCACTTATGACCAGTTACCCTGAGATCATGTGATGGTCATTTTCAATCTTGTTTGCTGGCTTCCCTAGAAAATCAGTGGGGAAGCTGGCAGGGAAGGTTGCAAGCTGTTGCCACCTTCTGAAAACTCTTTCTTGTCTCTGGGTGCTAGCTAAAATAGCTCCCTGCCAAAGCTCCATGAAAGCAGGCATGAAGGATTACAGCTCTTTGCAAGTAGGCATGGAGCTGAAATCCTTCAGCAGGGTGCTCTTTCAGCCAGTTCCTAGAGATGAGAGGGGCCCAAAATCTAAGGAGGGTTTTCTGAGAGGAGAGGCAGTGCAATAAGGTAAGGAGCATGAGGGGGGAGGAGTAAGGGATAGGGGAGGCCCTGGGAGGTTCACGGAAGGCAGCACACAAGTATTTCCCCACTTAGGCACTGAAAAATTTGTTTGAATTTTGGCAGGAACATTTTCAGTTCCTGAGCATACAGGCAACACAATTAAGATAAGAAAGACATGCTGCCTTGGGGGAGGACATATTTCCACTTAAAAGTCTATGTGTCTCCCCCAACCCTGTGAGGCACCCCATGCTTCTTATCGAGGACTCCATTGCTTAACAACTCACAAGATCGCTTAACAACTGCAATCAGGAGTGCTGAGATTGCAGTGGTTGAGCAAAGCAGTCATTACATTTAATGACCGCCTTGCCCAATGACAGAGATTCTGGTCCTAAACTGAGAACTACTTTAAATCATCTTGGCAAAAAAAATGGATATATGGAAAAGTACGCAGAAGATACAATAAAAATAAAAATCATAATGCATTATGTCATTATTTGGAGACGTGGTTTCCTGGTTTTCATTTGAAAAGCAATTTTAAAATGTTTGGGAGAATAAATCTGAGAACTGCCCTAAAAATCAGTGGAGAAGGCCAATTACTTTAGAGCTAGTCCTCGTTTAGCAATTGCTTCAGGTAGTGACTGTTCAATGAAAAACATTTATTTTTGCAGCACCTTTCTCAGTGTTCACAATTGCTTCCTCTCTAAGTGTACACATACATAACATACATTTAAAACATACTATATACAACATATGTATAGACCTACACCTTTACATATAAGTAACATATAAATATTAATCACTGTCCATCTTGAATACATAACGGAAGGAGGAAGCTTTAGAGTTCACAAGATTAATACTGTATGGAACAAAGCTGTGACTGATCTGGATGTTCTGCTTCAGATACCACGGAGCCTCCTCCCAGAAGGTAACAAGGAAACCATTGCAGTGGGATGTAAAGTTATCTGGTGTTTAATTTTAAGAGTAGAACTGAACAGTTTTTGATCCAAGGAAGATAAATTCTCAAGCTAGTTCAATTTCCATCTCACTGATTTTAGACATCCCATCTCCATCTGCAGCTGTTGCCATTGTTTTCCTGATGTTAAGACTCAATTCTACTTTTTCACTTTTGTTCTTGATTTTCCAGATCATTTTTTTCCAGGTTTTCCTTCTTTTCAGCCAATAGTAATCTGTGTACCTCAAATTATTTATAGTTATTATTCATTGCCTGAGAAAATAAATAGGTTATAAATTTTATCCTAAAATGTAGTGAGGAAAGAGGTGGCTTCAGTATCAGTGGCAATTTATTCTATAGCATAAGCCCCATTGGGAAAAGCAAGTTCATTTGTGATGCAACAGACAGACATATGCAGCAGATGTCTTTTGATAACTTGACAGTAAATGTCAAGGAGTAGGAATGGTTTAGGCCTAAGCTTCTAAGGTTTTAAACACTATTGTAATCATCTTGAACTGGGTCCTGAAAACAAAAGGAACTACTGAAATCTTTCAGCATGGAGATAGCACTTTTAGACTGTATCCAAAGTTGCCCTTAAAATATTCCAATCTTGTGATTACCAGCACAGGATTCACTGAAGCCAGGGCTCCTCCTCTAGTTAGACTACTACCAGATTTTTGCCCAGATCAAATCAAGCCACAAATTGTCCAATGAACTGCATACTGACTGAATATGTATATTAGTTAATTAATGCATTCATGCATTCAATTTGAATGGCCACACATATAATCAACTGACTCTAGCTGGTGTGAAAAAGAAAACTAAAATATTCAAAAATGAATATATGTCAAAGTCTGGGTGAAGAACAAAATGGGAGGTTGGGGGCCATTCACATCTCAGGGGAAACCTCATTCCAGAAGACAGGCATTGCTACAGAGAAGGTGTACTTCCAGGTTCCCAATAAATGGCATTATTTAATCAAAGTATTTAGAAAGCACCCTGCCAGATCAAATCAACTGTGCTGATACTATAGGAAACTAAGATTTTTTTTACTAATTTTCTCAAACATAGGCTAAGGTAAATATAGTCACAGTGGATAAGCTGCATCATTTTCTTGTTGCAAATACATGAAGATACACAAATAGAATATATGTTCTCAGAGTGATTTCAATAGCCATATATTTTGTTTAATAAATAATAATTGTATTTGTTGCTGCCACAGAGGCGGGGGAGGTCTGAAGGTCTGGGTCATGTCTGAACAAAAGGCAATGTTTCTATATATTTTACATAATAAATGTATCTCAGCCTGCATGCTGCATTAATGTCTTTTACTGTATATGATTTTGTAAGGAACACAAAGAGGATGATATGGGTTTAATGCTTTGGATGTTCTAATATTGTAATCTGCCCAGTCATCATGTGTGAGTGGGGCAGTCATATAAAAAGCAGATCCTAAAAAGAACGTAAATAATGTATTTCATCCAATAACATGATCTCCCTAACAAGTACCATAAGCCAGGAGTCCCCAACCCCTGGTCCGTGGACCAGTACCGGGCTGTGGCATTCCAGCAACTGGTCCGCACAAAAAAGCAAAGCCCCATCCGCAGGATGCAGGCAGCACACAAAACCACCCCCTTCTGGTCCATGGAAAAATCTCTCTCCACGGAACCAGTCCCTGGTGCCCAAAAGGTTGGGGACCTCTGCCATAAGAAACAGTACTTACAGTGATAATCTGAAGTTGAGATTGAATGGAGAAAAGAAACATAGTTTTTCATACACCCAGAGTTTCTCACAATAAAGAGAAATTACAATGCATTAACAAGCTGGCAGGTGTTAGAGGTGGACTCAGTTAGTTAGCAGTGTTAGAAGTGGACTCAGGGCTGAAGAAAAAGAGAAAAAGGTTGGCAAAAAAGTTCAGGTTGTTAAGAAAGGCAGGATGCAGGATGATTTAAGATCACCAAACAGGAAGGTGATCTTAGAGAATCATCTGTGGACCCAGCATATATATTCAGAGGGAGAGGAACTAAAGATAGTAGAAAGAAGCCCAAATTTTGCTAACTGTAAAAGGTTGCCAGCTAAGCTTAACAAAAAGCGTGTGATTAACTCTTTGGGGAATTTAAGAACAACTATATTGTCATTTTAGCAGAAGCCATACTATTGCTAGCAAAGAGATAATTAATCTCAGTATGGTGGATCAATTAGACCATAAAGTAATTTAATAGTTTCCTTTGATAGCATAAAGGAGGGGGGAACTGAAGCTCTCTATGCATTAGTTGAATGTCAGTTGCATAATTAACTAACTGAAATTCAATCTTGTACAGAAACTAATGTCTTTCGCTTCTTTTTATTCTAAAACTAAAGCAAAAACAATCTAAACAGTTCACAAGAAAGATCTGGCAAGCTGGGTCATGTCTGAACAAAAGGCAATGTTTCTATATATTTTACATAATAAATGTATCTCAGCCTGCATGCTGCATTAATGTCTTTTACTGTATATGATTTTGTAAGGAACACAAAGACATTATTGAAAATATTTTTTAAAAAATGTAGGGTTGCATCTAACAAGCCTGAATAGAAGGACTAAGTTAAAAAGATTTCATGAAGCTCTACAATGCACTAGGTATGAATTGTGAACATCTGAATGAAACCTGGCTGCTTCCTTTACAGTCTTCTTTTCCTTCTAGAAATTTCCTTCTAGAACAGGGGTAGGCAACCTTGGCTCTTTTATGACTTGTGGACTTCAACTCCCAGAATTCCTGAGCCAACCATGCTGGTTCAGGAATTCTGGGAGCTGAAGACCAAGAGTCATAAAAGAGCCAAGGTTGCCTACTCCTGTTCTAGAATATCAGCTGAGCAATTAAAGGACAATTTAAATCTTATGTACTATACATTACAAACATTAACAAACAGGTTTCATTATCAATTTTAAAAGAAAATCTTTATGCTGATGCTGCAGCTGTCAGAAATTTTTCAACTATCCAAAAATATAAAATCCAGTTAATAAAACTATAAAACGTAAGTTGGTGAATGAGTCAATTCAACTCTAAGTAAAAAACCCAACAGGAATTTTGGCAGCTCCAAAATGATAAATTTAGTTGGCATGTATTCAAGAAACAATGAAAATGTGCAATCAGATCTGCAATTAGGTTATCACAAAAGTGATGCATTTATGGTGGTACCTGTACATAGAAATACAAAAACTTCCTTATCAATTCCACCTCAGAATTTACTCAATATAACCATGTCACATGAAAGAATACCTTTTTTCAGCTTTTGTTACTTGTGATTCAAGCCCCAGAAGTCTAATGTACTCAATATTTTAAATTGCATGGGCAATTCAACCCCTGGTCCGTGGACTGGCACTGGGCTGTGGCATGTCAGGAACCGGGCTGTGCAAACAAACGAAGCCCCATCCACGGGATGCAGGCAATACATGAAAACACGCCCCCTCTGGTCCATGGAAAAAAACATCTCTCCACAGAACCGGTCCTTGGTGTCCAAAAGGTTTGGGGCCCTGTCCTTTTCTGAAGGCAATATTGCAGGAAGGAATTAAAAGTACCATATCCACCCATCTGACAAAGCTGGCAGAGAAAATGCTAAATGAAACAAGCTATCCACCAAATGAAACAAACTATCCATCAAGATAACCAAGATAGATACAAACCAAACCCTGTGTGAAGTTAGAATTGAAGAGGTATCATCACAAAAGAAATCCAACACTAGTACCTATTACCTCTTATAGCATATAATACTAAAAGTTTCCAAATGAATTTAATTACAGACACCAACTTACTTACTTCCCTCATCACCCATCCAAAAACTGCGTGTCAGAGGGAAAAGCATGATTTTTTTGTATGATATTTCTTTACAGACCGTATCCGATTTCCCGCTTCCCTCCCATTTTCATGTCTTCCTCACCACAGCAGAAAGCATAAGGAAAGCTTGTTGTCCCCATCTGTTGTATAAAATGTACTTTCTTCTGCTTTATTTCAGCAAGCATTAAATGATAGCAATTACTACGATTATGCCAATGTTGCTGTTTTACATGGCACCTGGTGGAAACTGCAGACATTGCAGAAATGTATCAGTGTAATAGAATATTTGTGACACTAGCAATTCAGGGCATATATATCAGGCACTTCCCTAGGCTATAGTTGGCATTTGCTTTTCATTACAAGCACACACACCATTATGTAGCCAGATATATAAACTGGACTCTAGTGAAAATAGTGGGAGAAAAAAGTGACAATTATCCAGCTTTCCTATACCCAAAATCTAGCAAGAGAAATAATTTGGGATTGGAAAATACATAATGCAAGTCTTTATAGGAGCCATAATCTTCAGGCTTTACAATTCCATTTATTTCACTGTGGAGGCACTTTTCTTGCTAGTTACTGCACAATTTCCTTGTAATCATCAGAAGAGTCTTTAAAATCTATTGTTCACAGTTGCTCCATTGTACATATTACACTACATTTTGGCAATTTTGCCTTTAGTTATGTTGAAACATTAAAAATAGATTACTCTACTATTTCTTTTGATAATAGATCTTTTCTAACTTGAAAGGCTATTTTGCCACTGACATGCATATGATTGATTGTAACTATATTTACATAGGGATGAAAATTTTTAAGCAACTTTAGTTATATGTTTTAATGAATTTTCGAGTGAACAGAAGATCACAATCTCTACATGGTGCAAAGTTAATGTGATAGCTTTCTGAAAATTTGATTGTCTACTTGCTATTTATGTGCAACTGTTTATAGATTCAACATTAAAAAAGAATATGACGGGTGCAGAAGTGTGGACCCTTTTTCAGTTAGTACATTGTAACATATCCCTTGGCAAAAAACAATTTCTAAAAACTTTGATAGCCAGCTATGAATCTTTTGCTTTTGGTTTCGGCATATCTTCTGTGCAGAACCTTCTCAGCTTGGAAACATTATTATTTGCATGCACTTCATGTTTAAAATTCCTCCACAGATGGCAAGGGCAAGGTGTTTTTCTTTAAATGCTTCACATATTCTTTCCCAAAACGTATCTAGTATGGTTCTGGTTGAACAGTTCAATTTTTATTTGATCACTTTAAAGCACTCCATTCCAAAACATTTAAGGATTATCAAGATTTTCTTCTGCACACTTTAGATGATGACTTTTATAATGAGGAAAGGAAAAAGGCTCTCCTTCAACTCTCCCATTCAGACCACTGTGGTATAAGCTATATTGAATTTGCATTTGTGAAATTATTCCAGTGTCAACTAAATTTTTCAGCAGAGTTATTTTGCTGTGATCCGGAGGTTCTGTTCTGAAAATCTGACCAGTGTTCGGATAATTCTAGTATTTCTTCTAGATCTGAAACTAGATTGAACAAAGTATCAATCAGGAACCACCAAAGAACGAATCAGAGACTAGCCTGAACTAACCTGCCTGAAATGGAAGCCAGTTCAACAAAGGCTAAGGGCCAATCAGAATTCAGGACACCTAGTTCTAAAGACAGGAGCCCAGTCAGTCTCTTCTCAGTTACCTCTGATCTGCATAGCAAACCACCTTGTTTCTGAAGATGCCAGCCACAGTTGCTAGCAAAAAATCAGGAAATCTGTTGTCTAGACCACTGTCATTAAACCCAGAAGCCCAACACTGCCCAATGTTTCTCACTGCTAGTTCAATGTTCCTTCACTGCTAGTTCTGCAAGACCTCTGCAGCCGAGGACTGAGCTATGGATTGAATCCATAGCTCGGTACTTGGCTGCATAGGCCTTCTGGAAAGGCCTTACTGCAAAACACAGGCCAGAATGAAGCTGCTCGTTTGGCTGCAGAAGAAGCGGACCAGCTGGGCGGGGCTGTCAGTGCCAGAGGTAAGACATCCCTCCAAAATAAGACCTGGTGCCTCTTTTGGGGGGGGAAAAAAAGACCCGGTCTTATTTTTGGGGAAATACAGTATATAGATAAATAGCTGGCTGGTAATAAACCTCTCGGATCAACATAGCTATAGTGAAATAAAGTACTGAGAAGAGAATTTGGAGTTGTGGATAGTCACTTCAATTATTTTTCCCAGGATTAGTTAAAACCATTTTGAAAGGTTAGAAGTGCCAGAAATCCATGGGAAAAGATTAAGGTTAGCTCTAGCCTATACTTCTTATAAACACAAATTTATTATTCACTGCCAACTTCTTAAAGTAAGACCATCTGTAGAGCTATGCAAACAAGTGTGCACTCATATTTTTCTCCTAAACATATTCAATAAATATGTCTAAAATAATGCAGAGGAGGATAGCATAAAATATGCAAAAATACAACTGTCAATAGACACCTGTTCTTATATTATTTTGATATGTTTACCCTGCAGTTATTGAGTTTCTGCTGAATGTGTGATAGACAGTGAACTGATTTTAGATTAAATGAATCACAGATCAGTTCTGCCTTATCCACAGGCAAATCTAATTTTGGTCAATCTGGTGTGAATACTGAACCAACTGCACTGTCACTACAGGAAGTACTTGGAGACATAAACATATTATACAAAATAAACCTCAGCCAGCTTCTTATAATTGAGGATATAGTCATTCACCAAAGGATATCTGACTGACAGTGGCATCAGTGTAACTAAGTTATGAATTCTTTCATAGCATCTGGCTTGTGTCTTTTTCTAAAACCTTTTCTTGCCTAAGATGTAGTTAGACATTTGGAGGACAGATGTTTACCTTTAGTTTCTCCCAGATGTGGTGCAAGTTTAGTGCTATAGTTTCTTTTCCATTACTACTGAAAACTTTCCACTACTGAAAAGTGACAACTATTTTTGTCACCAACTACATCAATCACTGTCATTTCTGTTTTTAAGGCTGCCAGTTTCTTTCTATTTTATTTTTAAAATAAATTCAATTTTTAAGGCTGCCCACCTGCCAACAACATTGCACACATATTGGTCACATGAAAGCTGTCACCTTATCTAGATATGGTGAATTAGCAGAGCTTAGCTTATAGGTGGAACACATGGATATGATAGGAGGAACAGGAGGAACGTACATGTTACAGAAGGCTTCAGCCAAAACTGTTTCTCTATGCTTGTCTGACAGATAATTCCCCACCCCACAAAATTACTGTTTAAACAAGGAAATTTTCATTGACCTGTGCACATTTCAGCCTGACACATGATACCTATATGTTGAAGTTATTTAGTATATGCAGTGGTATGTGGTTGAGACATGCAGTATTCTGTCAATGTAGCCTTACAATGAAATAGAATTAGCTCATCTCATGAATCCTATTTGGCTTACACCAAAAAGCCGTCTCAATCTTGCAAGTGTCAAAAATACAATCCTCCACCACCCGTCTCCTTTACAATTCAAGAAATTAGAGAGGGTCTCTTCTGAGCCTCTTGCCCCACCCTTTACCCAGTTGCAGGCTATGCTGTCTTTTATATCTGACCATTCTCTTAATAGAGAGTCCAGGGTCTCTGCACAGTCTATCAAGGTCCTCCCCATATACCATTACAGTAAGGAACCAGTGCCTGGACTGGTACATTAGCAGGTAACCTGAGGGGAGACTGGAGCATAGGGAAGAGAAAGTGTTGGAAAGATCAGAGGGCAGGAGGGCTAACGGTAAATGCTGCACTGGGATATCAAGGGCTGAGGTGAGTGGTAAACCTGATTTGAGTCCATAAATGCCTATACCTGTTTTCGCTTGCAGCTTTCCCAAACAGTGACTGGAGGAGAGTGGTGAATTCCTAAGTTGAATTCCTAAGGATGGAGGGAGGCTATGGAATGCAAGTTAACCATCTGGGGCTGGGGAGACATTATCTAACAAGGCCAGGGATGAAGAATGTTATGCTGAACTCAACTGGTGAACTATGAACTGTGGGTGGTGCAGAGGGGAAAAGGGAGTTACCTATGTGGGCTTTTGCAGGAAAAATCCCAGAACTGACTTTGTTTCTGCCGGGCCTAGATCAGGGGTCCCCAACCTCTGGTCCATGGGCCGGTACCGGGCCACAGCAGGCAAGCAACCAGTCCGCACAAACAAAGCCCCATCCGTGGGATGCAGGCAGCACTGAAACCCATGCACTCTCTGATCTGTGGAAAAACATTTTTCCACGGAACTGGTCCCTGGTGCCCAAAAGGTTGACCTGTGGCCTAGACCTCTGGCCTACATGGATTTTTCAATAAAGCTACACTGTTGGTTAATCTAAAGAGCTAGGAGTTTCTTTTGTTGGATGTGCCAAATGGGATGGTTGACAGTGAGGCATGGGGATTGGGGAAGATGCTAAGAAGAAAAGAAGGTGGATCTATTAATGTATAGGCCACAAATGTAAATATTGGAGGAACCCTAGAGATTATATAGTCGAACTCCTTATTGAATGCACGTATCCATTAGTATAGTATCACTAACATATCAATTCAGCCTTTGTTTAAAAAAAGAGAGTCCGCCACTTCCCAAGACAGTCTCTTTAATTAATGAATGTCATTCACTTACATATGTTTAAAGATGATCCAGCTTCAAATGACTCTGGGTGGTTTATACTTTGAGAGCAAGAAACAACAGAATGAAGAAACAGGTGATTATGTCCAAAGGAGGTGGGGTGGGAAACCAAAGACAAAAATCTACAGGTGTGCACCACTACCCTCTCCCAAGGTATGGGAACATGTAACCATATTTTTGATGGCTTTGAGATCATCATCGGAATGGAACTATAAGGATCTCAGGGTGAGTTTGTGTGCGATGTTCTAGAGGGCAGGTGTCAGCCAGCCAGCACAATAAACATTAGGAAATTTTCCCGATGTTCAATTGTAGCTTCAATCTGTTCTTATTATGTTTTCCAAAAGGTTCTGCTCTGACTTCTACAATGCAGCCCTTCACATATTTTAAGACAGCTACCGTGTTTCCCCTAAAATAAGACGCAACCGGAAAATAAGCCTTAGCTTGATTTTTCAGGATGATCATAATATAAGCCGTACTCTAAAAATAAGCCCCAGTTAAGATTGTCAGCCGGACAGATGCATTTAGTACCATATTTCCCCGAAAATAAGACCTAACCAGAAAATAAGCCCTAATGCATCTTCTGGAGCAAAAATTAATATAAGAGCCAGTCTTATTTTGGGAGAAACACAGTATCATGTCTTCCAGCAGTCTTCTTTTCCCAAAGCAAAACTTATCCGATGCTTTGAATTGTTCTAATAAGTTTTTTCTTTCAGATCCCTTAGAACAACAGGCAGAGGGAAAAATAGGTACCATTTTTGTTTTACTTCTTATAGATCCTTTCAGGTTTTGTTCTACATTTTGTTTCTGCTGACTGAAACAGCTTGCTATAAGTTCTGGAGCCTGATGCTTTGTTTCCATTTACAACAAAAAATATTGGTCATTTTATGCATATCCCTTTGCATTTTCAGGGCTATTATGATAGATCACATGACTTTAAAGAGTTATGTTCTATTCTTCAGCGGCACTGGTTTTTAAATTCTATGGTTCTCGACATGTGGCTTGGGAAAGCATGCTTAACATGTGAGCCAACATGGAAGTCAGCTAGCAACCTGACAATTTCCTCACAGGGAAGGCTCAACTAATTTTAACAAAGCTACTTATTTCTATGTCAATTTTATTAAAAGAGAAAAGTAAATTAAAGCATTTATTTCTGACAAACATGGTTGCTACAATGCTTTCTATTATAGTAAGTGGGAAAGTCCCAGCTTCAGTTCTTAAAATTTGTTGTAAAAAATAGCTTTTTTTTTGTTTTTATTAAATCTTGCAATTTGTAGAAGCAGGGAAAGAAGTAATCATGTTTATCATTAGTTATCATTACTGGCCATCAAACATTCTTCATGTAGGAAGAACTGCTCCCAAGACATGGATCAGTAATCAGCAAAAGAATATCGGGTTGAATCCGTAGGTAATAATACAGTGAAGAAAAGAAGCAACAAGTGTTCAGTGGAATCCTGACAGGTGTAACACACTTCTCCAAATGCCATTCTGTTCAGGACAGCATGAAGACTGACAAGCAATTGTGCTCAGGTAAGTGCAAACTCCTTTGCACTGAGAGAAGGAATAAGCACAGAGAAGCACAGAGCTCTCTTGGTTGCAGAATATGTATTTACCATTGAAAGCCTCCCTCTTCTTTCATCTATTCACCAGGATTACGAATGGCTTGTATTCTCCAAAGAGGATGTGATTATTAAATGCTGAAATGCTCAAATTGCCATACATGGCACAAATAAAAGAGAAGGCTCAGCTCTTAACAGCTTGCCAATTAAACAGGCAGGCAATACAATCTTCTGCTAGCCCAAGAGGATATCACTAACTTACTCTGGCTTTTACTGACACATGCCAGCATTTGTGGGCTTCATAAAGACAGCTGTGTATAAAGAGCAACTAGATGTCTAGGGACAAGGATATAGGACTGCCTGATAAATAATATGATCAGAGCAATGGGACAATCCTAATGGCAACACTATAAATCAGTATTTTGCAAGCAAGAAGCACTGAAAAAGTAGAATGCAGCATGACTGCTTCAAGAATACAGCTACAATCATGGTGAACAGACCTGAATCTTAAAGAAGCTATTTTACTTTAAAAAAAAATTATTAATCCAGAGATGCAAACAAACAAACCACTTAAAATAATTGTTAAAATACTGACAATATTGACAAATTTTGAGCATAAAGAGCTCAACCAGGATAGTTGGTATTCACACCCTATCAAAGAAGTGCATTTATATCCTTTGCTATAGAATCCTTTCACCTGATTGATGACTGAACATATTTTTTAAAAATAGTCATTAACAATGAGGCTAGCACAGCATCACTTGAGTGTATTTCATATCTGGCCTTTTATTAGCTGTGTACTGTAATTTGTCTGAACTTTTAAAGAGAGTCCTTTAAAACAGAGGTCCCCAACCTTTTGGGCACTGGGGACCCCATAGAGAGAGGTTTTGCTGCGGACCGGAGGATGCATGATTTTGTGTGCTGCCTGCATCTTGCGGATGAGGCTGTGCTTGTTTGTGCAGCCCGGTACCGGTCCACGGACTGGGGGTTGGGGACCCCTGCTTTAAAACAATGATAATCAACATATTTTAGCGATAATTTATAGAAAGAAGAGCTATCTGCTTTAAGAAGAAACTCCAACATCAGTATGTCAAATATCTACCACTCAGAACCTATACTTGTATTGATTTTCAACAGTGATAACAAATAAGATAGTGATAAAAAATATGGTTTACCAATCAGTACTCTGAAATATTGGAAGGCACTTTCATTGTTACTGATAGCAATGATTTTATACCGTTATCTGCAGAATTTTCTTTTAGGCAGGGAGAGTAAGTGAAAATTAAATCAGCAATCATTAAAGGATATGTTCACATAGGATATATATTCATGGCAAAGTATATCAAGTATATAATATAAATAAATATAATGTTATGACAAAATTGGGATTTGAAAACTGAATTCAAAATTAATTACTTTAAAAAATGAAATAAAATACTGTACAGTAACACATTTCCTGCTTATCATGGTTCTCTTCTCTCAGGGTGACATACCAATAACCACAATGCTATAATCTTCTGGAATTTTTTCCCTTGAATAGTTTTTATTTGTGTAGAGAAAAAAGCACTTTTGGTTCTTAAACAAAGAAGATTTAAGCATGTAATTCAAAGAAATATCTAATTATAACAATGTGGAAATTTACACAAGTTCCACATTGTTATAATTAGGTATTTTTATATAATCAGATATTTCAGTATATCACTGAATTCTGCCTATTCCCAAGAGAACATCTATAGGTTCTCATCTTGTTTGCCAAAAGACATAAACAATGGAAGCAGCTTGAATATCCTATTAGTGAGCTTACTAGATATGACGAGCTAAATAGTACTGAAAATGAATACTGCATTAGATCTATCTGAATCTCAATCCCTCATAGCTCTTCTGAATTATTTAATTTGAACATCAGTGAAAACAAGTACAAGATCAATGTAGACTCCAGCCAGCTAAATGCATATTTGATTGACCATCACAGGAGACAAAAGTAAAATTGTCTTGGAGTGGAGCTTAGTTCCTGGCATTCTACAAGGATACCAACACATAAGAGGCAAACCAGATATGTTTGTTCATTTGTTTTTAATTGCTACTCCAGTTTATGGCTTGAGAATTCTCCAGCAGTCTTCACCCAAGTACTGTATTAGCCAGGGACCAGTCCTACTTAGCTTTCTAGATCAGCAAAACTGAGTTAGGAGATGCTATCTGCTGAAGTTCCTTAAGATATACAAAGAACTATGTAAATAACATTTATCATATAGAATATTCAGCATAAAAGTACCGTTCACAAATATTTCTGACTAAAAGTGGCATTGAATAATAACTTTAAAATGTAAAGCAACAATAAGAAGCACCCATTTCTCATGGATTATATTTTCCTCCCAAAATTGCCCTTTTAAGAGAGTCAGTTTGGTATAGTGATTAGAAACTGGTAGACTGTGAGTTCTATCTTCATCTTAGGCACAAATTCAGCTGGGTGACCTCTCTCAGCCCTAGAAAGCAGATAATGGCAAATTCAGAAACCTTGCTAAGAAAACTGAAGGGACTTGTCTAGGCACTGGCCAAGAGTAAACACTGATTTAAAGGCACACACACAAGTCCTTTTATAAGGTAATTAGAAAACTGTTTAAAAAGCCCTTTTATAAGGTAATTAGAAAGCTGTCAAACAAACGGGCATTCTGACCCTACTTAGTCACTTATGCACTCTCTTTTTTTTTAAAAAAAAAATTAGTAAACAACTAATTAGATTGACTTCAATTGTATCATTTATGAGCTAAACCAATCTAATTATATTCTGCTGGGATGGGCAATTTTTATTGCTAATCAGCTTTTTTTTTTTTTTAAAAAAAAAAATCTGTTTGCAGGGCATTAAGCTTGACATTCTTTAAATAACCGAGGGAGACTGCATGGCATAAGATAATGTATTAATTGTCCTAAGTTAAGGTTTGTTAACTGTGGCTTGTAGAAAAAATTGTAAGTTAGTCTCAGTCCCTTTGTACATGGACAGCAGAGATTATTCTGCCCCAGCAACTGATGGATCTGGGTATCTTCAGAGGAAGATGGGGTGTGCGTGTGTGTCTCGTTGTGTGTGTTCTTTTATTATTTTCAATTAGGATTCAGATCAGAGTATGAGATGGAAATGCCATTGGACACATTTTTGGAGAATTACTGGTGTGGGTGGGATAGGGGTTCTGCTTCTATCCTTGACTTCTTGGCAGATTTTAATACCATTAACTATGGTATCCTTCTGATCTCAAGAGAATTGGGGGTGGGCAATATGATATTGTTCTGGTTCACCTCCTTTTTCCAGGATAGATTCTAGTCAGTGGTGATTGGGGAGGGGTGTGAGGTATTACAGGGTACTGTGTGGGATGCTGCAAGGGTCAGTACTATTTCCTCTCCTATTTATCATCTACGAGAGACTGTTGGATAAGCTCATCTATCACCATGGGGTGAGATATCATTCCTCATTTTAATTCTTGGCAAATTAAGCAATGCTGTGGATATCTTATCCTGGTGTCTGGAGGCTGTAAGCGTCTTGATGAGGAACAGCAAGTTAAACCCAGAGAAGACTTAGTGGCTTTGAGTTTTGGGCCCCTCTGGTACTAGGACTATGCCACCTTTGGTGCTGAATGGATTGCACTGCCCCAAAAAATCTGTGTGCGCAATCTGGGAGTCCTCCTAGACTCACAACTTTTGCTTAATGAGTAGGTGACAGCCATAGTTAAAAGTGCCTTTGCACAACTTTATATTGTGCACCACTTAGATCTGTTCCTAGACTGAGAGGCCCGATCATGATTAGTCATGCACTAGTCACCTCCAGACTGGCTCTACAATTGGGCCGCCCTTGAAGAATATCTGGAAACTTGAGCTGGTGCAAAATGCAGAGGCACAGGCATGTCCTGGTAGAACATATTACAGCTCTGCTCTGCAAGCTACACAGGTTGCCAGTTTGTTTCTGGGCTCCTGGATTTCTGAGAAGGATGACCTCTCCTTGATTATATTTGCCCATCTCACCAGATCCAGCAGAGAAAGCATGCTACAGGTTCCATCTTCTAGTGAACTACATTTGTCCAAGACACTGCAATCAAGCTGAGATGGGACAAATGTGCCCTGGTCACCATCAACAGGGGAATATCAATGAAAACTGAAGGAATGAAGATGCCTATTTAGTAGACCACCTAGTTAGCTGGTACAAGAAGATAGTACAGACTAACTACAAGCAGCAGCATGACAAAGTTGCAACAAAGGTGCTTTGGAATAGTAATAGTAGTAAACTTGGAAGGGACCTTGGAGGTCATCTAGTCATCTAGTCCAACCCCCTGCTCAGGCAGGAAACCCTACACCTTTTCGGACAAATTCCATTTGCCCACAAACAAGAACTGGTGGGATCATATAACAGATAAGGTAATAGAAAATGAAGCAGCTAAAATGATCTTGGACTTTAGAATTCAAACTGAGGTACACTTGCCACCTAACACCCCAGATTTAACAACTGTTGATAAGGAAGACAAGAGTCTGAATAGTGGATGTTGTAGTACCCAGACAAAGCAGAATATAAGACAAAGCACTGGAGAAAATCACAAAATACAAACACCTGCAAATAGAAGTAGAATGACTGTGGCATAAGAAAACAAAGATAATACCAACAATAATAGGGACCTTGTTGCTATCCCAAATGTACGGAATACCACATGAATGCCATCAGCATTGACAAAAATCACCACCAGTCAGTTGCAAAAGGCAGCTTTACTTGGAATAGCTTACATCAGGGATCCCCAAGCCCCGGGCCATGTCCTACTTGGAATTGGGCCATGTGAGTGGGTGACAGGAGTGTGAGCTGTGTGAATGCTCTGGCCTGCCACTTGTGCAAGGGCTGCGGGAGTGTGTGTGTGTGTGTGTGTGTGTGTGTGTATGCACGGTGGCCTGCCGTTTGCATGGCCCAGTTCCCCTCTCCCACCCCCCCAGGCCACTAAACTACAAATGTTGGGGACCGCTGGTTTCCATCTTGTGATAATATCTTTAGCATCATTAAACAACATCTGCCTATCCCAGATCCTTGGGAAGGACTCAACAGGTAGATAAAAATACCAAATTCAGTCGAAACATCTGGCCGAGTGTGTGACAAACCATAATAATAATTATTATTTTGGGTATTTATTGATTCTTTTTATGTTTTCTTGCATGCTACCCAGTCATTAGTTTTTGTGAGATGGGCAGCTATATAAATTTGATAAACAAGCAAATTGATTGGGCTTACACAGTGCATGAAAATGTAAAAAAAATCTGCTTACAAACTACAATGGCTAAATTCATACAATTTGCTAAACCAAAATTAAACAAACCACATTTTGGTTCTGTGCAATGGGTAAATCCAGTCATTGTCTACACACAGCGACTGAATAATATAACTTATTCCAATGACAACAACAGGAATTGGCAATGAAGCAGCTGATAAGAGTTTAATACTGTTTAAGAGTTTAATTACTTTAGAAATTAAGTAATTAAAGTAATGGTGTTAACTGTGAATTTGTTAAGCTACAGAGACAGTACAATCTACAATTTATTCCTGCTATACTGCATGTCTGCCAAAGGCTGGCAAGAATTAAAATTCTACTGTCAAAGGCTATGTTTTACATGATTACACACTTTAAAATTGATCAGAAAAAATAAATATATTCAGTTGTGCATTTTTCAGAAATAGGAAAGATCTGCCACAAATCTGAATGTCTAATAATGGGTCACTCTGAATGCTTATTATTTTCCAAACTTGTTCTACTAAATATTAAACAGCAATAATTAAACTCTGCATTCTAAAAAGAACTTCCTCTCCCCTTGTCAGGGTGATCTGTGTTCTCTCTCTTCCCTATATTGTTCTATTGTACTTTCTTTCCCTTCTTTTGCAGTTTTATATCCCAACATATTTACAAAATTCCCTCACTTTTACTGCTTTTATTTCATTATCTTTCAAGGCAGTTTTGCGCTTTGTTTCTGACTCTTGAGAAATACTTGATATACTTTCTTTTCTCTTCTCTCTGTTAACTGATCTTTGTTCCCTATTGTCTAAGGGCTTGATTCTCTTCTTATCCAAATCTGCAAGCATTCTTTCAAGTGCATTATTTATGTCTGATATTCTGACGTGAAACAGAAGCTACAAAGGAACTATTACAGTGGCATCTTTGTTTCTCACCTCTACCTAACAGAATATTCAGTAAACACATTAATTTTTTTGTAAAGATTTGTAAATAATCCTTTGTCTTTTAAAGAACAGCAAAGGGAAGAAATGTTACTACATGATAACTGGTTTATTTAGCAATTTTATTCTCTGTGTGCATTCAGCCACATCTATGAACATTATTGAAACAATTACAACTTATATCTCCAATTACTCATTAGCTCTGGATAGAGGATATTGCACTGGGTTTGAGAGCAGGAAAAGAAATCCATTCTGATTTGCATATATTAGAATACTTTGAAAAATTCTCAATAGAAAAGCTGTGAACAAGAACGTTGGTTTTCATTTTTCTATCAAAGATACCTATTAAAATAATGCAAAAAGTCAACGTAAGTCTATACAGGCATTTGCCAGATATATTGGACTATAATTCACATACTTCCAGTCAGAATGACTAACAGCTGTTAGATAATTGTAAGGAAATGCACTTTGAAAGCCAACTAGAAAACCTTTGTTCTTAGGGGGGAAGGAGACTTGGATGGTATCAGCTAAATGACATGATAATGGCAACTGTAGTTATCACATGATTAATACAGAACATGACCATAAAACCAAAATTGTTATTGACCTGAACGATGACAGAGAGCAGTGAACAAATCTTAAGATCCCAAACATACCATTACTATTTGTAGCCCAATAATTATTTTTCAAATACTATGAAGCTAAAACGATAGTATATGTTCCAGGCAGCTTTCCCAGCTGTTGTGGAATTCAGTTTGCTTAAGTATGTTCAATCTCTTTCGTATTAGAATGAAATATTCGTAGCCAAATAGTACACTAGAGATTTAGAATGCACTAAAATTGGACCTTCTCTTATATCAGACTTCACCTAAAGCTGCATTCATTTGTTCAGTCAGTCAGTCAGTCAGGTCTTGTCTTTGAATAAGTTTACAAAAAAGTTATTGCTCCATGTAATGCCTGAACAAAGTTGATGTGATTTAGTGAACTCAGAGGAATCCCTGAAGAAAGAAATTGCAGTTTAATAGCCTCTAAAAAGGTTAAAAAGTCCTTATAATATAGACAAATAGAGTCCTATTATTGGATGGATTTTTAAAAGGAGTTTAAAGAACAGTGTCTACCCTAGGAAGGGTGCTAGGTTTGAATACCTTATCTCTGGATTTGAGAAAATAAACCTGTTCTTTTAAAAAATAAAACGATTATCTTTCTTCAGCTGAAAACTAGCACCACTTATTCTGCACCTTGGTTACAGCAAACTTGGCATTTTAAAAGCTTACTTTGTTTTTAATCTCACTACTATTTCACATTGGCTTTAAGATGAATTTTGTCTTTTTTTATTCTCATCATGGGTTTCAAAATGTACATTTTTGTGCCTCTGCTGCATTTTCTCTACATGTAGCACTTACTAAGGTATTATAAACCGATTCAAGCAGAATTACTGCATTTTTACAATGTTGCCTTTTAGAGAACTCCCTTTTAAATTCTAAATTGTATGAACAGGAATGCCACTAGCTCTCCACCAACTTCTACAAGATGCTCTGCTGTCACATATATCACTGTCAGAAAACATTTTTGATCACTGTTGCTAAATTGGTAATAATGCTTATTTTATTCTGTTATCAAATATTTATGCTTTGCCTATTTAAAATATTAAGAAGCAGGCATGGAATATATATGTTATAATTGATTGATTATATACCACCAAGTATGGTTGCCAACTCTATCCACCACATAGATTTTTTTCCATGTTGATTTGTCCTTAATCTGATGTTTCAAGTCTTCCAATGGCACACTCATTACCATTGTAACTGAGTGGTATTACTGTAACCATCTACCTTGTTGTTGGACATTCTTGTCTTCTCATTCATTCTACTAGAGCTTTCTCCAAAGAGAAAGGTTTTAAACTCACCTTCAAATTAAACTTGGCTCCTAATAATTTCATGGATAGATCAATTAAGCTTTATTTGCAGTCTGAAATATATGATTGCAATTGCATTCTTTTAGGATATATCTTTTCCATCTCCCAATCTGGTATTCCTGGAAATCTCCTGTACAAACAATAATTAGCTCTGATGTTGCTTAACTTCCCAGCACAGACAATGAGGCTGCTGAGATAAGCATGCATTATTTCCCATGTATGATACTTCAGAGGAAGACTCAGATGCAATCATTTTATGTTTGGTAGGTGAGATTGTTGAAAGGGAGGTAGAAGAGATGGAGACAACTTTTGACATCTTAAACATTAATTAGTTTCCAAACCTTCCACATTGGCCACTGCTAATGGAACCTGAACAAGTATACTAGTTGATTGAGAAATGAAAACCACATCCAACTATTTACTGCATAACTATCATCCTTCTATTCTATTCAGAATATTTACAGCATGATGAATCTGTAAACTTTTCCTATGAAAGATCAACAATGGATAACAGGCCTTTTCTTTTTGTAAAAGGCTAGTGGTTTTTATGAAAATATTTTCTTAATGCTTTTGAAAACATATATCCACAATGTCTTCTAATGCTTTTTAAGATCAGTCCAAATGCTTGTGCAGGTTTCTTTGGGAATATGCTAAAAATTTTAAGTAAATTTCTTTCTGAATTTAAACGCAGATCCTAACAAATTTACTTTAATGCTCCTCTTGAAGGATCCCATTACAGTAGTGTCACTGAATAAGAAATGGAATCATATAAAAAATAAATTTCAAAGCCTGAAATTGGTGCTATAATGTGAACTGATGATGGGAAATTATTTTAAAAGAGATCTATTATTACCCATTAGGATGCCTAAATAAAAGAGCAAATACCACTGGCATTACTGTGCTGAAAAGGGAAATTAGAGAGGGCCAGATTCCAACACCAGTAGTTATCAGAGTTTTATGGGATTGGGTTTTTTTGTGCATCTTTCTTGTTTAGTTCCATTTATCTTTCTCTCATTTCAGACTAAATAGGCCTCTGCTATGTTTGGCAGCCATCTCGTGGGGCAAAGAGAGGGAAGAGTATGGATATCAACAGCTGCTTTATACCATTTTTGACCATTGCTCTACTTATCTGAAGATAGCAATATCACTTAGAGTTATATACCACTTCATAGTCCTCTCTAATCAAGGGGTCCCCAACCTGTGGCCTATTTGCAACTGGGTTGTGCAAGTGGTGGGTGATGGCGCTCACAGTCCCACTCGCGCAACTGGTGGGCACCAATGCTTGCAGCCCAACTCATGTGAGCGGTGGCCACCAGTGCTCGCAGCTCCACTCAGAGGGGGAGCCAGTGCTTGCAGTCCCACTCACGTGAGTGGCACACACGCACCGTTCATATCACACCTGCCCGTTGCACAAAACCATTCCCTCTTCCCCCCTGCACTGGGCCGCCAACCTAGAAAGAAAGGTTGGGGAACGCTGCTCTAAATGGTTTACAGAGTCATATGGCCCCCAACAATCTGGGTCCTCATTTTACCACCACAGAAGGATAGAAGGCTGAGTCAACCTTGACCTGGTCAGGATCAAACTGCTGGCAGTCGGCAGAATTAACTTGAAATACTGCATTCTAACCATATGTCACTATGGCGCAGATGGGGTGCATCAATTTTCCAGTTTCAGGAGATATTAGGAATCACGTCTGGAATCTTTATATGTAAGAAATTGCTCCATCATTGAGCCAAATTATACCTTTTTCATCACTAAGCCTGAATAGGCAAACATTGTCTTTATAATAGTCATACTTTACCAGCTGCTTCCCTCATAATATCCCTTTCCCTTAAATTCTGAAGATAAATAATAAATATTTTCTATTTGAGATCAGGAGAGTTCAGTTTGTAATTCACAGATTAGCGTACATAGAAAGAGATTTACAGTATGCTGTATAAGAGTAAGACTAGAACTGAACAAACGTATAATCTCAAAACAAACTTTTAGATATTTTTCTGAGCCTAATTATAGAGTTCTAAATCGATAAAAAATAGAGAGCTTTAGGTAGATATTGATGAATATTCTGATAGTCTCAACTTCTAAGGATAGGTTTTTTATCACAGACTACAGACAATGTGTGAGGAACTTTTAAAGTATAATAAATCCTTAGTGAAAAAATAAAATAAAAAAGCTTATAATGTGAGCAAATGTTCAAACTTGTAAAGGACAAATTTACAAACATCCACCAGAAGCAGACAAATTACAGACAACATACATGATGAAGAAATAACATTCTCACAGACACACTATATTATAAAGGACTAAAATATGCAAAACGTTTGGTAATAAGGACAGATGTTAATCATGCTGCACACATTTCTTATGGTCACTGTGAAGGTACAAAGAACTCTTTGTTGTAGTACATGGACACAGAGCTTGAGGGCATGCCAGAGTGGCTCCTTAAAGTTATAAGGGAAAAACAAAAATAGCTGGTCTTCAACTGAAGAAGGTAAGGACAGAAAGAGAACCAAGAACAGAAAAGAACATACAAAGAGAACAGCTGCAGGAAAAAGATAAAAGTACCTATAAAGAAGAGATGAATTAATACCACCAAACAGAGCTCTGACATGGAATCTATTGCTCTATTAGAAATGAAGCGGCAGTTATTAAGCAAAACTGAAGAGTACTGGTGTTTTCAAGAAACCTGAAATATACTGTAAGAAAAAAAATGATTATTTTTGTTTATATTAGTTCTGCACAGCTCTGGGTGGTGAAAGAGAGGCAGGAACAGTAATAGCAAGTACCATCTGACTATCACTTGTCTGAATTGAGAAACAAAGCACAATTTGGACTAAATAAAGCATGGCATTATGTGAAGACCTAGCTCTCTGGAAAAGGTTCTATGATAGGAAAGGTGAAAGGGAAAGAAGCAAAGGACAACCAACAGAAAGGGAAATGGACTCAGTTTCGGTGGCCACTGGAGACAAGAAAGATCAGCTAGGGATAGATCATCATGGAGAAAATGTAACTGTGTGGTCTAGGATAGGGCTTTTCAACCAGTGGTATGGGTACCACCTGTGGTACACTGGCACCTGGCAGGTGGTACACGACCATCCTAGAAAAGTGGTAGTGGGGGAGGGGAATGAGCTGAATCGGTGGCATCACCGCACAAGCCTGAGCGAGAGATGGCTGGAGCTGCAGGGCTGTCAGGGCTCAGCAGAAGCACCAGGATCAATGCTTCTTCGGGGCTGTCAGGGCTCAGTGGAAGCGTCATGATCAGCATCAGGCTCCAGCTGGAGCTCGGCGCTGATCCTGACGCTTCTGATGAGCCCAGAAGAAGCGTTGATCAGGTGGAATGTTGCAGCATCTCCAGGGTCTTGTGATTTACATTCAGATGCTTGGCAACTGATTCATATTTATGACAGTCACAGTGTCCCAGGATCATGTGAAGTGACCAAAACTGGCTGCATCCACCCAGCAGATGGGGGGAATAAAAACCAAACACCCCCCCACCCCACCTCCAATGCCAATCCTCAACAGAAATGCTAACAACAATAAAAACCTTGGACAGGAGGAAGAGCGCCGCCGGGTAGGCAGGCAAGTATCTTGGGGGGCACTTTTTTCAGTGCCATTGTAACTTTGAACAGTCACTAAGTGAACTGTTGTAAGTCAAGGACTACCTGTACTTCATCACTTTTTTTTCTTTTGGGGGGGGTCATCAAGTTTTTGACACCTTGCTAGGCAATTGGTGATACTTGGATATTGCCATATCCTAAGAGTGGTACAATGGGTGAAAAGGTTGAAAAGCCCTGGTCTAGGAGTTGAAATAACTTGATGGCACATAATCAATCAATCAATCAATCAATCAATCAACCAACCAACTAACCATATTCTACATAAGTCTAACCAAAGTGTTATGAAAAAACGATAAAGACTTCTTTTGTGGAGGAGCGATGGTGATTTTCTTTCAGCAAGGATTAAACTTCTGAATGTGTATAATCATTTTAGGAATTTATATAAGGTAATATTTTAACTACCTCTATTCCCATAAAATATTAATTAAAATTGCCAATGCTTTTGCTATTATTCTGTCCTCTGGAACAGAATGCCATATTAGTGACACGCTTCGCTAGAGAATCAGCAAATTCCAATTTGATTTAGGAACTCTTGTATGTAATCTCACCCATATTTAATGACACTGAGCTTTAATTAGACTTAATGCATCACCTTTATGTTGACCCTTCTTCAAATTGCTAGTTCAAACTGAGTGTAGGTCCAGGATTTTTCACTACGAAGGTTGATGCAAATATTAACATAACTTCTCTACATTTCCCCCATCCCCATTCAATAACCTTTTCACATTTTTTTGTCTTAACAGTCTTGTTTAAACAAGAAAAAACATCTAACAAAAGATTTAATACACATCTGTAATTAGCACATTTACATCTCTGAGAAAGTTACCAACCAAACAGAAAAACAGATGTTTGACACCTGAGGCCCAGAAAATGACCTGAGCTCTGCAGTTAAACCTCCAATAAGCCCCAACCCACTTATTACAAATTATATAATAAATGGGTACAATGCTAACCCAAATTGTGGAATAGATTTTTGAATCAACAGCATAATTTACAAAAGTCATTTTATTGCTCTGAGATTAGCTATTACTTGCTGCCCTTTTCCTTCCTATTTCTGCCTATAACGTTTTGAAAGGACAGTCCTGAGACTAAAACTTGTTACCTTTTTAAAAATTTCACATCTAAGAAACCTGCAGAGTATGAATTACATGTGGACCTTACAGTAATACTTTTTTTTAAATCTTGGAATTGCCCACCAATCCATGAACTTATATTGGGAAAAGATAATATGCAGGAATGACTTCTCTTATATATTCATTGCTCCAGTACAATCATAGCCCAAACCAAGATGACTAAAGCCTCACCATTTCTCCTAGAGAAAAGAGATTCTTAAGGAAAACATGGTAGTTTAAAAGTCACAGACAGAATGTATGTTTGTATATGCAAAAAACAAAAGTGAACAGTGAATGTGAAAGACTGAATAGTGTGAAATACGTATGAATGCTGAACAAGAACATGAACATGTATAAGTCAGTGAAATTGGATATGATTGTGAGACAGGATATGTGGGCCTGAGTTAAAGTGATAATGTATGTGCACAGGTTTATCAGAGAGAGAATGTGTGTGAAGATTAAAGCAACTGTGTAGATATACATGTGCAAATAACATAGGCATATCCTGGCTTCATCCACAAAGTCTAGGCACACATGTATCCTTATATCCCTGGTACAATGAAAGGATTAAAAGACATTTGGACACAAGTCTGTCACTTTCTCCTTGCCTAAGCAATTACCAACACCCATTTTACCACTTTTCTCCAAAAACCAATGTATAGGAAGGTCTCCATCCCACTTTCCAAATTACTGTTTGTTTTCTGATCATAGCCTGATTGTCAATGCTGCAAATACTGTATATTCTTGCTTTGACAATATGCAAAACTGTTTGGCATTTATTGGGTTAATACTTAGCTTAGACTGGGCGGGGGAAAAAGCCCGGGAAAGAAAGAGGAAGTAAACGTTTGACCTTCTCACTAATTGGATAATGTGACCTGTGACTGCATGAGAAGGGAGGGGTTGAGCAAGGAAAGCTTGATGCCAGCGACCGGAAGTTCAGATTCTGGCAGCAACTAGTCCAATGGTGACCGGCAATAATTTGTAGCTCTGCAAATAAAGACTTTAGGAAACATGCCTGAAAGTTCTTTGAAGTGCTTCATTAGTCGGAACATGTGACATCATGCCAGAATCCGCACTCTTTTCAAACGATCTACGTCCCGATTTATCAACAGCAGCCTCGGGGGAGATCTCATTATGGAGAAAAAATTGCCTGAAACCAGCCCCACAGTTTCCCCGGGGGGGGGGGAAAGCGACAGCCAGCAAGCCGGGGGAGGGAGAAATTTGGCAGATTTCCCAGCTAAGAGCGAAGACTTCAAAAGCAGCATGGACAGATAACACAGTTATGGGTGAGTCATTGGAAAGATTTCAAAACCTAGAAATGAGAAACAGAAAACAGTTCCTACAAAGTGAAACCTTCATCCCTAAGAGAGAGAATCCCAGTTTGAATCCTCTGCAGCAAAGGGGAAATTGGGTTCCCCAGCAAGTGGCTGATCCATGTCCTCTGAACTTACCACAGCCAATAGAGGCCTTGCAATGCCTTGGGGTGGTACAGAAGCCAGGAAATCAGCAGCTGGGGGGAGAACAGCCACAGCAAGGAGGTTGGCCACAGCCCCCAAACGTGCAACCCCTGGGCATAAATCTGCAGCCAGGTTGGGGCCTACAGCAACTGGGGTGGCCACAAGAGCGATGGGGAGCCCAGCAGGAAGCCTGTCAGACCCTGCCTTTGCCAGCCAGAGACCCCAACCCTGAAGAGAGGGTGAGTTCCAGTCTGAGGCATCTGCAGCAATGGGTAGATGGGTTTCCCCAGCAGATGAATGATCAGCAGCAGCAGAGGGCACCACCACCCCCTGCAGTCCAACAACAGAGAAGACCACTACAACCCCCCCTTGCTCAGCCACCATTGGGAGGCCTACAGCAGCAGGGGGTACCATCCAACCCCGCTGGCCAGCAGCCATGGAACCAGCCCCAGTGGGGGCCACAGCAGTCTGTGTTTGCACCACCCTTCAATGCAACATTCGATAGTGGACCTACCTGAAAGTAGGGGAAATTACAGTACTTGGTACAATGGAAGGGATACCCATTGTCTGAAGCCACCTGGGTGAAATCTAGTGAAGTGAACGCTGACAGATTGATCAAAAGGTTTCATGTGAAACACCCCAGCAAACCGAAAGATAACCCTTAACATATGCTTTTGTTTACTTTACAAGGTTCTGTCCTTCTTGTAAGGGGGGCCGGATGTCAATGCTGCAAATACTGTATATTCTTGCTTTGACAATATGCAAAACTGTTTGGCATTTATTGGGTTAATACTTAGCTTAGACTGGGCGGGGGAAAAAGCCCGGGAAAGAAAGAGGAAGTAAACATTTGACCTTCTCACTAATTGGATAATGTGACCTGTGACTGCATGAGAAGGGAGGGGTTGAGCAAGGAAAGCTTGATGCCAGCGACCGGAAGTTCAGATTCTGGCAGCAACTAGTCCAATGGTGACCGGCATAATTTGTAGCTCTGCAAATAAAGACTTTAGGAAACATGCCTGAAAGTTCTTTGAAGTGCTTCATTAGTCGGAACATGTGACACTGATCTTAATCTATTGGTCAGGCTCTTATTAATCATGATTTCAAAATGAGGCCTAGAACAACAGCATGGAGAACTAGATTTAAAAAGACAGCAAGGTAGCAAACAGATCACCTCTCTTCAAAGAGTACTAAGAAGCAAGAAGGAAAGGTGCTACTCTTTAAAATCATTGGTCGTACAGCCTGAGAAATAATTCAGTCTGAATAAAAGCTGGGCTGAGAGAAAGCTTTCATCTTGTGCTTTAAAAAGTGCTCCAAATCCATAAAACAAAAGTTACAATGAATGTATAAAAATGATAAGCAAGAATAAAACATTTAGGGTGAAGTATTACCTCATCTCAAAATTCTCACTACAATACAAAAGCAGAATCTTTTTTCAGAAATATAACCTTATTAGTCTGTTGCACCAGAATAACAGTCTTGTAGCCCTTTAAAGATGAACAGATAACTACA